>NC_134081.1:119403344-120603344 GCF_000715075.1 Nicotiana tabacum
TGTTGACCGAAGTCGAACTTGGCCTTTTAAAGCCAACTTAAGGAACCAAGTGTTCCGATTTCAACCCAAACACTTCAAAATCCCGAACCAATCATCCCCGCAAGTCATAAATCATTAAAAGCACATACAAGAAGTTTTATTTTAGGGAACGGGGTTCTAAAAGTCAAAATGACTAGTTGGGTCATTACAATACAAATTAAATGATAAAATTAGTGATATATTCATGTATATTAACCAAATCCGAGTTAGAATCACTTACCCCGATGAATTTCTTGAGAAACCCACAAAAACTCATCTCGAACCGAGCTCCCAAGGTCCAAAAATAAAATAATAACCTAAACCTCGGTTATATAGTACATTCTCTAAACTCACCATGTGCGGTCCGCACAATTCCAAGTGTGGCCGCACATCCCAGCTCCTGCGGTCGCACAAATATTGTGCGGCCGCACTCTCTTGGTGACTGCATTGCCAGGCTTTAGTATTTTGGCCATAACGTTCTCTACATATGTCCAAATGATGACTTATTTACCTTTCTGGAAACTCAACACGAAGGACTACAACTTTAGTTTTTTAATCATCTCAAAATTCCTCATAGATCAAAACATATAAGCTTCCGAAGTCGGACCCGCGAATCTGAGTATTCCTAAGTGCGGCCGCACACTCCTCTGCGGTTTAAAGTGCGGCCGCACACAAAATTGTGTAGTCCGCACAATTCCCCTGAGGTCTGCACTTCCCTTTTGCCTCAGCACTGCCAAAATATGCGGTCCGCACTTCAAAAGACCCCCAGAACAACATTAGAGTGCCGAAAAGCCTATACTCGCTCAAAACTCACCCCAAAACTCACCCGAGGCCTCCGGGACCTCAACCAAACATACGAACCAATCCTAAAATACCATATGAACTTAGTCGAGCCCTCAAATCACATCAAACAATGATAAAATCACGAATTATCCTCCGATTCAAACTTAAAGAACTTGAAACTTCCAAATACGACAACCGATGCCGAAACCAACCAAATCACATCCGATTGACCCCAAATTTTGCACACAAGTTAAAATCAACATTACGGACCTGCTCCAATTTTCAGAATCAGAATCCGACCCCGATATAAAAAATTCCACTACCGGTCCAAAACTCCAAAAATTTGACTTTCACCATTTCAAGCCTAATTGAGCTACGGACCTCCAAAGCACAATCTGCACACTCCCCTAAACCCAAAATCACCCAAAGGAGCTAACGAAATCGACGGAATTTCATTCTGGAGCCATCTTCACACTGTTCCGACTACGGTCCAAATTCTAAGACTTAAGCTCCCATTTAGGGAGTAAGTGTCCCAAAACACTCCAAAAACCAAAACGAAACCTCCCAGCAAGTCACAATAGCAGAAAATAGATATGGGGAAAGTAGTTAATAGGGGATCGGGGCTATTACTCTCAAAACGACCGGCCGGGTCGTTACACATAAGTAGCAATTCCAGCATAATATTCAGGAAGCAACATAAATAAGAAACTCTAGCTAAATATACTAGAATAACATCAACAAAAATTTAAGATCCAACTTATTATTCATAAAAACATACCATAAAAAATATAAACTCCAATCCATATATTTTATTTCAATCAATAAATCGCTCAAATCTACCAAAAAAAAAACTGGATTGTATACATCCAGTATAAAAACCTGGAGTCTATACTTTAAGATGATAGACCTCCATCATAATATAATGGAAGCAAAATTTTAAAGTATTTAATTCCAACAAATTGTTCCAGATACAAATTTTCTGTTGTTTTACACTTCTCCATTATAATATACTAGCTTATATCGCTTCATAAGTAGCGTTTCCAGCATAATACACAGGAAACAACTAAAAATAAAAACTCCAGCTAATTATACTAGAAAAGCATCAACGAAAATTATGAAATTTAACTTGTTATAAATAAAAACACACCATAAAAAATATAAAGACCAATCCATATATCTTTATTTCAATCAATAAATCGCTCAAATCTAGCAAAAATAATGGATGGTACACATCCAGTATAAGCAACTGGAGAATATACTTTAAGATGATAGACCTCCAGCATAATATACTGGAAGCAAAATTTTAAAGTATTTAATTCCATAAAAGTGTTCTAGATACAAATTTTCCATTGTTTTACACTTCTCCATTATAATATACTGGCTTATATCGCTTCATAAGTAGCATTACCAGCATAATATACATGAAGCAACAAAAAATAAAAACTCCAGCTAATTTGTCACGACCCGAAATTCTACCTTCGGACAGTGACGGCGCCTAACATTTCACTTGCTAGGCAAGCCAGTGTTAGAATAATATTAGCCATTTTTAAACAATTTTTAAATTTATTAATAACAAAGAAACAAATGCGGAAGTAAAGTCTGAAATGTAGTGAATAATCCATAAAAATAACGATGTCTAAATACCATCCCAGAATTGGTGTCACAAGTGTACGAGCTTCTAAAATAATACAAACAAAGGTCTGAATGAAATAAAGCTGTCTGAAAACAAACACGCAGCTAAAGTAAAGTTGACGGGGACTTCAGAACTGCGGACGTCGTGCAGTTATACCTCAAGTCTCCTCTGGTAGCTGAAATCCGAGCAAGTCTAGGCTACGCCGCTAGGACCAACTCCGAAATCTGCACAAGAAATGCAAAGTGTAGTATCAGTACAACCGACCCCATGTACTGGTAAGTGTTGAGCCTAACCTCGACGAAGTAGTAACGAGGCTAAGGCAGGTCACTTACATTAACCTGTACGCAATATTAGTAACAACAACAATAATAGAAATAAATCAAGTAACTCATTTTTAATAGTTGAAGCCAACTCAGCAGTCATAACCAATTATAATTTCAACCAATTTCCGTTGCAGCGTGCAAACCGCTCCCACAATATATTCATTTTCAATCCTCCAATATATTTATTTTAATCAAGTATATATATAGACTTTTAAATAAGTCTGTTGCAGCGTGCAATCCGATCCCACAATATAGACTTTTAAATAAGTCTGTTGCGGCGTGCAATCCGATCCCCCAATATAGACTTTTAAATAAGTATGTTGCGGCATACAACCCGTTCCTCCAAAGTATTGACTTTTAAATAAGTCTGTTGCGGCATGCAATCCGATTCCCCAATATAGACTTTTAAATAAGTCTGTTGCGGCGTGCAACCCGATCCCCCAATATATATATGTACTTTCATTTATGTTGCGGTGTGCACCCGTTCCCCCAATATAACTTTAAACAACTCATAAATGTAATAAAAATTACTCCAATAAATACCACGTCCAATGAAAAACTATTAAGCATCAAGGCACACAATAATTATAATTTATTTATGAAAAAACAATGGCAATTAGCAATTAATTGTGAAAATCGTAAGGAAAATAGGCAGTTTAATATTTAGTATGCTATATGTCAAATAACAATTAAGACACATAAATCAAATGGCATGTAACAATTATTGCAAGAATTCAAGAATAAATATTTGACAAAGAATAGGAGAGAAACAATTTTTATAACAATTAATTCATGATTTAAAACGATTTATGATTTTTAAAGTAATTATGCAAATAATTAATTTGACGACGTATAGACACTCGTCACCTCGGCTATACATCGTGCACATGCATTTCACATAACAAATAATTTAAGGGTTCTATTCCCTCAAATCAAGGTTAACCACGACACTAACCTCGCTTTGAAAATTTCAATCAATTACTCGACCACAGCTTTTCCTTTTGAATTTATCCCCAAAAGCAACAAATCTATTCACAAACAATTAGATATACTCAATATGAATCATAGGAATTAATTCCATATGAATTTACTAATTTTCCGGATAAAATCCGAAATTCACTTTAAAAATTGACAGTGGGGGCCACGTCTCAAATCTCGGAAAAACTTACGAAATTCGAACACCCATTCCGAGACGAGTCCATCCATACAAAAATTATCAAATTCCGATATCAAATGGACCTTCAAATCTTAAATTTTTATTTTTGGAAGATTTTATAAAAATATGATTTTTCTCCCAAAATTTCACGGATTCATGATATAAATGAATATGAAATCATGAAATATAATCAATATAGGATAAGGAACACTTACCCCAATGATTTCCCGTGAAAATGGCCCAAGAATCGCCTTACCCGAACTCAAAAATGGAAAATGGTTGAAAATGGGATGAAATCCCATTTCCAAAACTTAAGTTCTATTTTTTCCGATTTTTATCCTTCGCGAACGCGGTCAGTGCCTCGCGTTCGCGAAGCACATTTTTGTGCTGCCAAAACTTTTCTCTTCACAAACACGAAGGCAACCTCGCGAATGTGAAGCCTTGCCAAATTTGGCCTTCGCGAACGCGATATACACTATGCGAACGCGAAGCTTTATCGCTTGGTGCTCGGCTAGGCCTCACCTTCTACGCAAACGCGAACGCTTCCAAGCGTTCGCGATGAACACTGCCCTCTACCCTTCGTGAACGCGGCCCCCTCTTCGCAAATGTGAAGAGTAAATTTCACCTGCCTCAAGTTCCTCTTCGCGAACGCGATTCTTCTATCGTGAACGCGAAGAAGGAAACCAGACAGTGCATCAGAAAAGTTTCCAGCAGAGTTCCAAGTCCAAAATTTAACCCGTTAACCATCCGAAACTCACCCGAGCCCTCGGGGCTCCAAACCAAACATGCACACAAATCCAAAAACCTCATACGAACTTGATCGCGTGATCAAATCACCAAAATAACACCTAGAACTACGAATCGGACACCAAATCAAAGGAACTTTTCAAGAAAACTTTAAAACTCATATTTTTACAACCGGACGTCCGAATCACGTCAAATCAACTCCGTTTCTCACCAAATTCGGCAGACAAGTCACAAATATTATAGTGGACCTATACAGGGTTCCGAAACCAAAATATGGACACGGTGTCAATAAATCCAATATCAGTAAATTCTTAAAAATCATTAAGCTTTCAAACATTTAATTTTTCATCAAAATTCCATATCTCGGGCTAGGGACCTCGGAATTCAATTTCGAGCATATGCCCAAGTCCCAAATCACGATACGGACCTACCAAAATAGTAAAAACACTGATCCGAGTCCGTTTTCTCAAAATGTTGACCAAAGTAAACTCAGTTGAGTTTTAAAGCTCTATTTCACATTTTAATCTATTTTTCACACAAACATTTTCCGTAAAATTATACGGACTGCGCATGCAAGTCGATGAATGATAAATAGTGCTTTTCGAGGTCTTAGAACACATAATTTATTATTAAATTTAAAGATGACCTTTCGGGTCATCACATTCTCCACCTCTAAAACAAACGTTCATCCACGAACGGAGTTAGAAAAAGTACTTGAGCTGGAGAAAAGGTGTGGATATTTACTCCGCATGTTCGACTTGGAATCCCAGGTAGATGCCTCTACTGGCTGATGTCTCCATTGTATCCTAACCGAAGGATAACTCTTAGACCTCAACTATCGGACCTACCGGGCTAGAATAACTACCGGCTCCTCCTCATAAGTCAAATCCTTGTCCAATTGGACTGAGCTGAAATCTAACACATGGGATGGATCACCATGATATTTCCAGAGCATAGACACATGAAACACTGGATGAACCGCTGATAAACTAGGTGGTAATGCAAGCATGTATGCTACTTCATCCACTCTTTCAAGAATTTCAAAGGGTCCAATATACCTAGGGCTCAACTTGCCCTTATTTCCGAACCTTATTACACCTTTCATAGGTGAAACCCAGAGTAATATTCTTTCTCCAACCGTGAATGCAATATCACGAACTTTATGGTCGGTATAACTCCTTTGCCTAGACTGAGCTGTGCGAAGTCGATCCTGAATAACCTTGACCTTATCCAAGGCATCCTGTACCAAATCGGTACCCAACAACCGAGCCTCTCCCGGTTCAAACCAACCAACTGGCGAACGGCATCGCCTTCCGTATAATGCCTCATATGGAGCCATCTGAATACTCGACTGGTAGCTATTATTAAAAGCAAACTCCGCAAGTGGCAGGAATTGATCCCAAGAACCTCCAAAGTCTATAACATAAGCGCAAAGCATATCTTCCAATATTTGAATGGTGCGCTCTGACTGTCCCTGTGTTTGTGGATGAAATGTTGTACTCAACTCAACCCCCGTGCCTAACTCACATTGTATTGCCCTCCAGAAGTATGAGGTAAACTGCGTACCTTGATCTGAAATAATAGACACAAGCACACCGTGAAGGCGGACAATCTCACGAATGTAAATTTCAGCTAACCTCTATGAAGAATAGGTAACTGCCACTAGAATGAAATGTGCTGACTTGGTCAACCTGTCCACAATGACCCAAACTGCGTCAAATTTTTTCTAAGTCCGTAGGAGTCCAACAACAAAATCCATAGTGATACGCTCCCATTTCCACTCAGGAATTTCTAACTTCTGAAGCAAACCACTAGGTCTCTGATGCTCGTACATAACTTGCTGACAATTCAGACACCGAGCTACATATGCAACTATATCCTTTTTCATTCTCCTCCACCAATAATGTTGCCGCAAATCTTGATACATTTTGGTGGTACCTGGATGAATAGAATACCTGGAACTGTGTGCCTCTTCAAGAATTAATTCACGAAGCCCGTCAATATTAGGCACACAAATATGACCCTGCATTCGTAGAACTCCATCTTCCCCCACAACAACCTGTTTGGCATCACTGTGTCGCACCGTGTCCTTAAGGACAAGTAAATGAGGATCATCATACTGCCTCTCCGGGGTGATACAAAATGGTGATATCATAGTCTTTCAACAACTCCAACCATCTTCTCTGCCTCAAATTAAGATCTTTTTGTTTGAACAAATGCTGAAGGCTACGATGATCAGTAAATACCTCACACGAGACACCGTAGAGGTAATGCCTCCAAATCTTCAGCGCATGAACAATGGCTATCAATTCTAAGTCATGAACAAGATAATTCTTCTCGTGAACTTTCAACTGCCGTGACGCATATGCAATCATCTTGCCATCTTGCATTAATACTTCACCAAGCCCAATGTGAGATGCATCACAATATATCGTATACGATCCTGAACTTGTGGGCAACACCAACACTGGCGCCGTAGTCAAAGCAGTCTTGAGCTTCTGAAAGCTCAACGCACACTCGCCTGACCATCTGAATGGGACACCTTTCTGGGCCAGTCTGGTCAATGGGCTTGCTATAGATGAAAACTCTTCCACGAACCGACAATAATAATCTGCCAAACCCAGGAAACTCCGGATCTCTATAACTGAAGTAGGTCTAGGCCAATTCTGAACAGCCTCAATCTTCTTAAGATCTACCTTTATGCCTTCTGCCGATGCAACATGCCCCAAAAAGGCAATTGAGTCTAACCAAAATTCACATTTTTAAAATTTGGCATATAACTGATTATTCTTCAAAGTTTGAAGCACACTCCGAAGATGCTGCTCATGCTCCTCTCGACTGCTGGAGTAGATCAAGATATCATCAATGAATACAATCATAAAAGAATATAAATAGGGCTCGAACACCCGATTCATCAAATCCATAAATGTTGCTGGGGCATTTGTCAACCCAAATGACATCACTAGGAATTCGTAATGCCCATACCGAGTTCGAAAAGCTTTCTTAGGGACATCAGATACCCTAATCTTCAACTGATGGTAAACAGATCTCAAATCAATCTTCGAAAATACCTTGGCGCCCTGAAGCTGATCAAATAAGTCATCAATTCTTGGCAGCGGATATTTGTTTTTTATAGTGTCCTTGTTCAACTACCGATAATCTATACACATCCGCATAGAGCCATCTTTCTTCTTTACAAATAGTACTGGTGCTCCCCAGGGCGAGACACTAGGTCTAATGAATCCCTGATCAAGTAAGTCTTGTAACTTCTCCTTCAATTCTTTCAACTCCGGCGGGGTCATACGATACGGTGGAATAGAAATGGGCTGAGTGCCCGGAGCCAAATCAATACAGAAGACAATATCTCTATCGGATGGCATCCCCGGCAAATCTGCAGGAAATACTTCTGGAAATTCACAAACAACTGGTACTGAGTTCATAGAAGGAACATCCGCACTGGGATCGCGAATATAAGCCAAATAGGCTAGACACCCTTTCTCTACCATACGCCGAGCTTTCATATAAGAAATAACCATACTGGCAGAATGACCAGGAGTTCCTTTCCACTATAACCGAGATAACCCCGACATGGCTAGGGTCACTGTCTTAGCATGACAATCCAATATAGCATGATAAGGGGACAGCCAATCCATACCCAAGATGACATCAAAATCTACCATATCAAGAAGTAGAAGATCCACACTAGTCTCAAGACTACCAATAGTAACCACACACGAATGATAGATATGATCTACTACAACAGAGTTTCCCACCGGTGTAAATTCACACAGAAGCACTCAAAGAATCACAAGGCACAACCAAATATGAAGCGAAATAGGAGGACACATAGGAATAAGTAGATCCTGGATCAAATAGAACTGAAGCATCTCTATGGCAAACTGGAATAATACCTGTGATCACAACATCAGATGACTCGGCCTCAGACCTAGCTGGAAAAGTATAAAATCGGGGCTGGGCCCAACCACTCTGAACTGCGTCTCTGGGACGGCCTCTAACTGGCTGGCCTCCACTCTAATGATCTGAACTCCACCTCTAATGGCCTGACCTCCACCTCTAATGGCCTGACCTCCACCTCTAGCTGTCTGACCCCTACCTCTAGCTGGCTGAGCAGACGGTGAAGAAATCGGTGTCGGTATGATGGCACGAGAATCCTGTCGAGATCTGTTACTCACCAACCTAGGGCAGTACCTCCTGATGTGACCAATGTTCCCACACTCATAACATTCATCCCGATGCCGTGGCTGCTGAAGCTGAAGCTGACCCGAATGGGCCAGATAACCGCTGTAGTAACTCTGGAGTGGTGGTTCACTGATAGGAGTTAAATGTGCACTAAATGTTGGCAGCCCACAGTAAGGCATAATAGGACCGTGACTCTCTAAAGCACTGGGAGATGCATGAAGTGCTGAATGAAACGGTCTGGGAGGATGACCCCTACCAAAATTACCCCTTCCTTCAGACGAGGCACCACTGAAACCATTGAATTGACGATGCCTCTTATCAGACCTCTGCCCTCTCTCCTGTGCAAGAACCATCTCGATCCTCCTCGCGACATTAGCAGCCGCCTAAAAAGAAATCTCACTTCCGGTCTCCTTGGCCATATGAAGCCTGATAGGGTGAGTGAGTCCCTGAATAAACCTCCTCACTCTCTCTCCCTCAGTAGGTAGTAAAAGAAGAGCATGACGGGCTAAATCCACAAAATGGGACTCATACTGAGTAACAGTCATACCGCCCTGCTGTAGATGCTCAAATTGCTTGCGATAATCCTCTCTGAGTGTGATAAGAAGGAACTTCTCCAGAAATACCTGAGAGAACTACTCCCAGGTAAGTGCAGGCGATCCAACTGGTCTGGCCAATGTATAACTCTCCACCACCTCTTGGCGCAACCCGTCCTCTAAAATACAACAAAATCAACCCCATTAGTCTCAACTATACCAATGTTCCGCAGCACCTCATGGTAGCGGTCAAGATAATCTTGTGGGTCCTCAGGAGGTGTACCACTGAAGTAAACTGGAAAGAGCTTAGTAAACTTATCCAGTATCAATAAGGCCTCAAAAGACATGGCGGGCCTATCACCGATCTGTGTCGCAACAACTGGCTGAACTACCCCAACTGGCGGGGCTACTGGGGCCTGATTCCGGGGAGCCATCTGCTTCGGAGCGGGAGTAGTGGGAGTTTGTACTCCTCCCCCAGCCTGTGAGACGGCTGGTGCCACTGGAAATGTAGCATTCTGGCCCACGCCCTCCATAAGACTCACCAAACGGACCAAAGCGTCTTGAAGTACTGGGGTGGCGATGAACCCCTCCGGAACCTGAGCTGGTCCAACAGGAATACTCTGGGCTGGAACCTCCTCGTCAATCTCTATCTGAGGCTCCACTGCTGGGGCTGCTGCTCGGGCTCTGGGCTGAGCCCTGCCCCTGCCCCTGCCTCTGCCTCGGCCTCTAACACGGCCTCGGCCTCGACCTTTACCCCTGGCCATAGTTGCCGCCGGGGGCTCTAGTCCCTGTCTATCGGTAGATGTATTACGTGTTCTCACCATCTGCGAGAGATTAAGAGTTGAATGGTTCAATCATCGATGATAGAATAAATTCGCACGACAGAATAAGAAAGAAGTGATATTGTTCCTAAACTTCATAGCCTCTGAGAGATAAGTACAGACGTCTCTGTACCGATCCTTCAGACTCTACTAAGCTTGCTCGTGACTCGTGAGACCTATGTAACCTAGTGCTCTGATACCAACTGTCACGACCCGAAATTCCCACCTTCGGACCGTGATGGCGCCTAACATTTCACTTGCTAGGCAAGCCAACTTTAGAATAATATTAGCCATTTTTAAACAATTTTTAAATTTATTAATAATAAAGAAACAAACGCAGAAGTAAAGTCTGAAATGTAGTGAATAATCCATAAAAATAACGATGTCTAAATACCATCCCAGAATTGGTGTCACAAGTGCACGAGCTTCTAAAATAATACAAACAAAGGTCTGAATGAAATAAAGCTGTTTGAAAACAAACACACAGCTAAAGTAAAGTAGACGGGGACTTCAGAACTGCGGACGTCGTGCAGTTATACCTCAAGTCTCCTCTGGTAGCTGAAATCCGAGCAAGTCTAGGGTACGCCGCTAGGACCAACTCCGAAATCTGCACAAAAAGTGCAGAGTGTAGTATCAGTACAACCGACCCCATGTACTGGTAAGTGCTGAGCCTAACCTCGACGAAGTAGTGACGAGGCCAAGGCAGGTCACTTACATTAACATGTACGCAATATTAGTAACAACAACAATAATAGAAATAAATCAAGTAACTCATTTTTAATAGTTGAAGCCAACTCAGCAGTCATAACCAATTATTATTTCAACCAATTTCTGTTGCAGCGTGCAAACCGCTCCCACAATATATTCATTTTCAATCCTCCAATATATTTATTTTAATCAAGTATATATATAGACTTTTAAATAAGTCTGTTGCGGCGTGCAATTCGATCCCCCAATATAGACTTTTAAATAAGTCTGTTGCGGCGTGCAATCCGATCCCCCAATATATATATATATATATATATATATATATATATATATATATATATATATATATATATATATATATATATATATATATATATATATATTTACTTTCATTTACGTTGCGGCGTGCAACCCGTTCCCCCAATATAACTTTAAACAACTCATAAATGTAATAAAAATTACTCCAATAAATACCACGTCCAATGAGAAACTATTAAGCATCTAGGCACATAATAATTATAATTTATTTATGAACAAACAATGGCAATTAGAAATTAATTATGAAAATCGTGGGAAAAATAGGCAGTTTAATATTTAGTATGCTAAATGTCAAATAAAAATTAAGACACATAAATCAAATAGCATGTAAGAATTATTGCAGGAATTCAAGAATTAATATTTGACAAAGAATAGGAGAGAAACAATTTTTATAACAATTAATTCATGATTTAAAACGATTTATGATTTTTCAAGTAATTATGCAAACAATTAATTTGACGACGTATAGACACTCGTCACCCTGCCTATACATCGTTCACATGCATTTCACATAACAAATAATTTAAGTGTTCTATTCCCTCAAGTCAAGGTTAATCACAACACTTACCTTGCTTTGAAAATTTTAATTAATTACTCGACCACAACTTTTTCTTTTGAATTTGTCCCCAAAAGCGTCAAATCTATTCACAAACAATTCGATATACTCAATATCAATCATAGGAATTAATTCCATATGAATTTATTAATTTTTCGGATAAAATCTGAAATTCATTTTAAAAATTGACAGTGGGACCCGCATCTCAAATCTCAAAAAACTTTTACGAAATCTGAACACCCATTCCGAGACGGGTCCAGTCATACAAAAATTATCAAATTCCGATGTCAAATGGACCTTCAAATCTTAAATTTACGTTTTTGAAACATTTTATAAAAATATGATTTTTCTCCCAACATTTCACGGATTCATGATATAAATGAGTATGGAATAATTAAATATAATCGATATAGGATAAGGAATACTTACCCCAATGTTTTCCCGTAAATATCGCCCAAGAATCGTCTTACCCGAGCTCAAAAATGAAAAATGGTTGAAAATGGGACGAAATCCCATTTTTAGAATTTAAGTTCTGTTTTTTTCGATTTTTACCCTTCGCGAACGCGGCCAGTGCTTCGCCTTCGCGAAGCACATTTTTGTCATGCCAAAACTTTGCTCTTCGCGAACACGAAGGCAACCTCGCGAACATGAAGCCTTGCAAAATTTTGTCCTTCGCGAGTGCGATACACCCTACACAAATGCGAAGTTTTATCGCTTGGTGCCCGGCCAGGCCTCGCCTTCTACGCGAACGCTAACGCTTCCACGCGTTCGCGATGAACACTGCCCTCTACTCTTCGCGAACGCGGCCCCCTCTTTGCGAACGCAAAGAGTAAATTTACCCTGCCTCAAGTTCCTCTTCGCGAACGCGATTCCTCAATCGTGAATGCGAAGAAGGAAACCAGACAGTGCATCAGAAAATTTTCTAGCAGAGTTCCAAGTCCAAAATTCAACCCGTTAACCATCTGAAACTCACCCGAGCCCTCGGGGCTCCAAACCAAGCATGCACACAAGTCCAAACACCTCATACAAACTTGCTCGCACGATCAAATCGGCAAAATAACACCTAGAACTACGAATCGGACACCAAATCAACGGAAATTTTCAAGAAAACTTTAAATCTTATATTTTTACAACCGGGCGTCCGAATCACGTCACATCAACTCCGTTTCTCACCAAATTTGGCAGACAAGTCATAAATATTATAGTGAACCTATACAGGGCTTCAGAACTAAAATATGGACCCGATGTCAATAAATCCAATATCAGTAAATTATTAAAAATCATTAAGCTTTCAAACTTTTAACAAAATTTCATATCTCGGGCTAGGGACCTCAGAATTCGATTCCGAGCATACGCCCAAGTCCTAAATCATGATACGGACCTACCGGAACTGTCAGAATACTGATTCGAGTCCGTTTGCTCAAAATGATTACCAAAGTCAACTCAATTAAGTTTTAAATCTCTATTTCATATTTTAATCCATTTTTCACACAAAAACTTTCCGAAAAATTATATGGTCTGCGCACATAAGTCGAGGAATAATAAATAGTGCTTTTCGAGGTCTTAGAACATAAAATTTATTATTAAATTTAAAGATGACTTTTTGGGTCATCACATAATTATACTAGCATAGCATCAACAACAATTATGAAATTTAACTTGATGGAAAAAAATACACCATAAAAAATATAAACTCCAATCCATATATCTTTATTTCAATCAAGAAATCGGTCAAATCTAGAAAAACAAAACTGGATTGTACTCATCCAGGATAAAATACTGGAGAACATGCTTTAGAATTTAGACCTCCCGCATAATATATAGGAAGAAAAATTTTAAAGTATTTAATTCCAACAAATTGTTCTAGATACAAATTTTCTGTTGTTTTACACTTCTCCATTATAATATACTAGCTTATATCGCTTCTTAAGTAGCATTTCCAGCATAATACACAGGAAGCAACCAAAAATAAAAACTTCAACTAATTATACTAGAAAAGCATCAACAAAATTTGTGAAATTTAGCTTGTTATACATAAAAACACACCATAAAAAATATAAAGACCAATCTATATATCTTAATTTCAATAAATAAATTGCTCAAATTTAGCAAAAAAATAAATAATAAAAAACTGGATTGTACACATCCAGTATAAAACCCTGGAGTTTATACTTTAAGATGATAGACCTCCAGCATAATATAATGGAAGTAAAATTTTTAAGTATTTAATTCCATAAAATTGTTCTAGATACAAATTTTTCGTTGTTTTACACTTCTCCATTATAATATACTGGCTTATATCGCTTTATATGTAGCGTTTCCAGCATAATACACAGGAAGCAACCAAAAATAAAAACTCCAGCTAATTATACTAGAATAGCATCAACAAAAATTATGAAATTTAACTTGTTATACATAAAAACACACCATAAAAAAATATAAACTCCAATCCATATATCTTTATTTCAATCGATAAATCGCTCAAATCTAGCAAAACAAATGGATTGTACACATCCAGTATAAAAAACTGAAGATTATACTTTAAGATGATAGACATCCAGCATAATAAACTAGAAGCAAAATTTTAAAGTATTTAACTCCATTAAATTGTTCTAAATATAAGTTTTTTCATTGTTTTATACTTCTCCATTATAATATACTGGCTTATATCGCTTCATAAGTAGCATTACCAACATAATATACAGGAAGCAACTAAAAATAAAAACTCCAGCTAATTATACTAGCATAGCATCAACAAAAATTATGAAATTTAACTTGATGGAATAAAAAACACACCTTAAAAAATATAAACTCCAATCCATATATCTTTATTTCAATCAATAAATCGGTCAAATCTAGAAAACAAAACTGGATTGTACTCTTCTAGGATAAAATATTGGAGAATATGCTTTAGATTTTAGACCTCCCGCATAATATATAGGAAGAAAAATTTTAAAGTATTTAATTCCAACAAATTATTTTAGATACAAATTTTCCGTTGTTTTACACTTTTCTCCATTATAATATACTGGCTTATAGCTCTTCATAAGTAGTATTTCCAGCATAATACACAAGAAGCAACCAAAAATAAAAACTCCAGCTAATTATACTAGAATAGCATCAACAACAATTATGAAATTTAACTTGTTATACATAAAAACACACCATAAAAAATATAAAGTCCAATCCATATATCTTAATTTCAATAAATAAATGGCTCAAATTTAGCAAAAAAACAATTAAAAAAAATTGAATTGTACACATCAAGTATAAACAACTTGATATTATACTTTAAGATGATAGAGCTCCAACTTAATATACTGGAAGCCAAATATTAAAGTATTTAATTCCATCAAATTGTTCTAGATACAAAATTTTCATTATTTTACACTTCTCCATTATAATATACTGGCTTATATCGCTTCATAAGCAGCGTTTCCAGCATAATACACAGGAAACAACCAAAAATAAAAAATTCAGCTAATTATACTAGAATAGCATCAACAAAAATTATGAAATTTAACTTGTTATACATAAAAACACACCATAAAAAATATAAACTCCAATCCATATATCTTTATTTTAATCAATAAATCGCTCAAATCTCGCAAAACAAAAAAAAATGGATTGTACACATCCAGTATAAGAAATTGGAGATTATACTTTAAGATGATAGAGCTCCAGCATAATATACCGGAAGAAAAATTTTAAAGTATTTAATTCCATCAAATTGTTCTAGATACAAATTTTTCATTATTTTACACTTCTCCATTATAATATACTGGATTATATCGCTTCATAAGTAGCATTTCCAGCCTAATACACAGGAAGCAACCAAAAATAAAAACTCCAGCTAATTATACTAGCATAGTACCAACAAAAATTATGAATTTTAACTTGATGGAATAAAAAACACACCATAAAAAATATAAACTTCAATCCATATATCTTTATTTCAATCAATAAATTGCTCAAATCTAGCAAAAAAACAAACTGGATTATACTCATCCAGGATAAAATACCAGAGAATATGCTTTAAGATGATAGAGTCCAGCATAATATACAAAAAGCAAAACATTTTGAAGTCTTTAAATTCAAGCAAAAAATTCACATATCAACCAAAAAGGTATTCATATTTTATATATGATGCAAAAACTAAGTTTATGAATGTATTTACACTTAAGGATAACCAAGTGCTAAAGGAAATTTATAAAAGTTATTTCCATTATCTCCATAATCATCACCAACCACCCCTGGAGGAGTTGAATACCCTGATTTGCGTTTTCAATCTGCATGTCCCCATAGACTTACACCAAGATACTCACGATAATATTTGATTGTAGTGGGCACAAATGTCATAACATCTTCACCCTTCATCAACATATCAACATATCTTATAACAAATGCACCACAACTTTTGTTTCCTTTATGTTTTGGTGCTTCTTTCCAGTGAACCACAAATGGTTCATATACATGCCCAAATGTAGGATGCAAGTCACCAAATTTACAATGCTCCAAAATCACAGGAATGAAATGATTATAAGGAAGAACCTGCTCCACTATAACATTATACTCATCGCTTTTATACACCGAATCATATACATCTATGGTCTTCTCATTAAAGTCTAATACTGCCACAAAATAATGAGTGCTAGAATCTAATAGAATTTCACCATTTACCAAATCTGCAGGAAGTCGAACCGGACAGAAAACTTTTTCAACAGATATCCATGGAATCCCACATTTACGATTCTCACCCAATATATACCGACAATGTGTAAATCCCAGTTCGGAAGGGTCATTCCACAATTTAGGCTCATTCTAGTCTTTTGGATTATTAGTTCAATCCTTTCACTATTTCCATATTCACTACTTTTATCATGTTCTTCCTTTGAAAATCTGGAAGAATCTCCTAATTCATTCCTTTCATCTTCATCATTCAACAAGCCATGATGATATTTCTGTTTACTTCCTTCATTAAAATTTTGTATGAATTTTAAAACTATATCAAGCTTCTCATTAATAACCTGTAACAATGAATAAATAATTTTAACATACAATATATTATTGTACCAACAAAATCAACACTAAAAAAAATACCAAACTAGTTAATTACCTTAACAGACTTATCAACACGTGTCTTCATCTTTTTTCGACTAGCTTTAATATTTTTCTTCATCTTTTTCTGAAAATTAACCTGATCTGCACGTATAATGTCTTCAACTTTGGCTGATACCTTCTGGAAAGAAAAGTCATCCACTATATTAAACTCATAAAGTATATTAAATGATTGAGTATTATAATAATCTAGTATACTAATCTAGTATCATATATACTAAAAAAACCATATTAAACTCAACCAGTATAATATACTGATCGAGTATATTATACGTATACAATATATTATACTAATCCAGTATAATATACTGATCGAGTATATATACTCATCCAGTATATCTCTCATAGAGTATAATACTGATCTCTAGTAAATTATACTGATCAAGTATGTTTCACTTTCCAGTAGAAAAAACTGGAAAATAATGCTTCTGAGAATAGACTCCCAGAATAATATACAGCAACCAAAATTTGAAATGCAAGTTACCAGAACCAAAATCTAGTATACAATAGTAGAAATTAATTAAAAGCAAGACTAATTAAAATCAGAGAAAGAACAACTTACATTCACAATGTCACTAACATTAACTTTTGATGAATGTTGGAGAAGATATGATGGATTCACCTTGAAATCCTTAAACTTCTATTAAATAAACAAAAAAAATAAATAATTAGATTAAAACAAAATATATGAGGAAAGAAATATGATAAAAAGTCAAATACTATTAACTTACATTTGCATTTGTAAAGAAATCATGCAAAAGTGTCTCATATTTTGGACATCCAATGCTTGAGTAAGACAACATCCTAATTGGCCCCCGATCCTCATATTTTAAAAATTGACGAAAATCATTAAAGACTTTCATTATCCATACGTATAGCAAAAATGGGAATCCAAGCGACGTATAAGATGGGATCCTGCCAATTGGTTTCTTTTTCACTGTCTCAGTTGTTAGAAGATGTGAAAAATTATAAATAAACTCATCAAAAATGAAACTGCCCCATGGAAAAGAAACGGAAAGATCTTCATTTTCTATGACTTTCATACAATGATCACATATATTTCTACCTTCAAATTTACCCAATAGAACTGCTTCTAATAAATAAATCTGAGCAACCTTTACTACATCTTCATCGCAAACCTCGACATCAACACATATATCATCTCCTGTACCACCACACAATCGAGACCGCTTTTGCATAAATTTATACAAGGTCTCTATCTTTAAACCCTTTTTCACTTCAGGAAAATAACGTTCTTTCAAACGGTTCACTCTAGATGTAACGACCCGATTTGTTATTTTAAGAATTAATGCCCCGTTTAGTGACTTAAGGTCTCGAGAAGCTTTTTGATATGTATTATGACCCATGGGTGTGGTCGAGTTTGATTTTCGGAAGATTCGGAATTTAATAAAAGAACATTTCTTATTTAGAAGTTTAAATGCAAAGAGTTGACTGGAGAGTTGACTTTTGAGCAAACGACCCCGGTATAGAATTTTTATGATGTCAATAGCTTCGTATGATAATTCCAGACGTAGGCGTATGTTCAGATTTGGATTTAGAAGTTTGTAAGATAATTCGACGCATTTTGGCAAAAGTTTGAAAATAGAAGATTTTTGGAAAGTCTTACCGAAGGTTGAATTTTCGATAACGACGTCGGATTTCGATTCTCTCCATTATGCCATGTAACGACCCGACCAGTCGTTTTGATCCCTACCGCATCGTTTAGCAGTTTGAGGCCACGAGTAGCTTCACTTCAGGTATTATGACTTGCACGCATGATCGGAATTGAAATTTTGGAAGTTTAGAGTTGATCTGGAAAGAAAATTCTCATTTCAGAAGCTTTAAGTAGGAAGAATTGACTAAAGTTGGATTTTTGAGTAAACGATATTAGAATAGAGATTTGAAGGTTGTAAAAGGTTCGTATGATAATTTCGAACATGGGCGTATGTCCGTATCGGGTTTTGGATAACCCATGAGTGTTTCGGCACCTATTGTGGAAATTAGCATTTTGGAAGAATTTCATAAATTTGGGTTGAAGTGAATTTCAAGGTTATCGATGTCCGTTTGGGATTTCGAGTATGGGTATAGCTCCGTATGGTGATTCTGGAATTGGGAGTGCGTCCGGAAGTGGATTCGGAGGTCCGTAGGTCATTTTGGAGTTATTTGGCTAAAGATAGAAATTTGAAGGGTTTTGAGACGTTTGACCGAAGGTGGACTTTTTGATATCGGGGTCGGATTCCGATTTCGGAAGTTGGAGTAGGTCCGTAATGTCGAATGTGACTTGTGTGCAAAATTTGAGGTCAATCAGACGTGATTTGATAGGTTCCGGAATCGAATGTAGAAGTTTGAAGTTCTAAAGTTCATTAAGCTTGCATTGGGGTGCAATTTATGATTTTGATGTTGTTTGATATGATTTGAGGCCTCGAGCAAGTTTGTGTTATGTTATGGGACTGGTTGGTATGATTGGACGGGGTCCCGGGGGCCTCGGGTGTATTTCGGGGTGGTTTCAGATCATTTCGGGCTGTTTTGCAATAGCTGATGCTGGTGTCTGGTGTTGTTCTTCGCGTTCGCGAGGATCCTCTCGCGTTCGCGAAGAAGGATTGGCTTCTGGGATTTTGTTCTTCGCGTTCGCGAAGAGATTCTCGCATTCGCGAAGAAGAAAATTTCTGCATCGCAGGTGTGACTTCAGAGGCTCATATCTCACAATCTATAAAGAATTTAGAGATGATCCAAAAATAAAATTTGTAGCCCTTTTGTCTAGTTTTTAGAAGGGTAAACCATTGAGAATTTGGATTTGTGTACAAAAAGTTATGGCTGGTACACTACAAGTTGTCCAGTAAGATGAAGAAATTTGTATTTCATAGGGCTGACTTTGACTGCATATATCTCAAAATCTATAAGGAACTGGGAGATGATCAACATATGAAAGTTATAACTCTTGATGTATTGTTTCCATAAAGTCACACCATTTGTGATTTGGAGTTTTATACAAAAAGTTATGACCATTATACTAGAGGATGTCTGAGAAGAGTTTGAAAATAGTTTCTGAGAATTTTGTTCATCGCGAACGTGATGGGGGTCTCGCGAACGCGATGAAGGGTCGCCTCGGTAGTGTATAAGTTTGAAAAAATGGGTTTGGCCCATTTCATCTTATTTTCTCCATGGGAGCCGACCTAGGACCGATTTTGGAGCTCCATTTTCATCATTTATGTCAAGGTAAGTGATTCATACCTATTGTAAGTTAAATACTTGGTTTATATACGAATTTAGGCGTGAAAATTCATGGAAATTAGTAGAAATTTGGGGTTTTGAAGAAAAACCTAGAAATTGATATTTTTGGATTTTAACCATGAAAATTACTATGGGATTGGATGGAAATGGTATATTTGAGTTCTTGAGATTATGGGTTAAATTTTAATTATTTAACATGTATTAATTATTTCATATAACTTTTGGATAGTTTCGAATTTTCGGCACTGAATTGGGAATTTTACATGACATAGTGATCGGAAGTGGGCATTGAAACATGGTAAGTCTCTTGTTTAATCTTGTGAGGGGGAAATTACCCCATAGGTAATTAAATTAATAATTGTTGCTAATTGTGGGGGCTACGTACGCACGAGGTGACGAGAGTCCGTGCGTAGCAACTATTAATGCTAAAGTGCGGGTAGTTTAGGACTCAAAGCATGAATTACTTGTGTAAATTGTATCAGTTATTTAATTACATTATTTGATATATATCATAAATTCTTTGTGAGAGATAGTAAAAGATGAAAATCCCACATGCTTATTTCGGTTCAAATTAATTAATTATTAAAAGAAAATTATTCATCCTCTCGAATTTATCTTATAATAAACATACTCTCATTCCGGAGGTACAAAAGAATATGTCTTCCTTTCTTGTGGAGCGGACCGAATGCCTTGGCAGGATAGATGCATCTATGGATCGTGCCGCACGTCCCTTGGTAGTGTACATGACACTCTGGATTGGGTCGTACGTCCTTGGCAGAAATCGTGCCTAATAATAATAATTACACGATACTTTGATAATTTATTGTAGCTTGTAAAGCTAATTGATAAATTGGTAATTATTTGGATTTAAAGAATTTATTTATCTCTGCTTGTTAAGGAATTAATTGTTATTCTTGTAAATGAGATTAATTGATAAATTGGAAATTATTTGAATTGAAGGAATTTAATTAATATATTGAGAATTGTTGCATTTGAAGGAATTTAATTATTTCTGCTGGTTCAATAAAAATTATTGTTAACTCTATGAATCATGTTGATAAAAATATTTCTGCTTGTTTGTTACTTATTATTATTGACCCTTAGTGAGTGTCAAGGTTGACCATCTCGTCTCTACCACTTCGAGATTAGGCTTGATACTTACTGGTACACATTGTTTTCGTACTCATACTGCACTTGCTGCACATTGTATTGTGCAGGTACATATATGTATAGTGGCCTTGTGGGCGCAGAGGTGTGGTTAATAATTGTAGAGACATAGGTGAGCTGCATTCTATATTACGATCTGCAGCTAACAGAGTCTCCTTCAGAGTTATTATATTTTCCTGTCTAATTTGTATTCTGGACAGATGCTGTATTTTATTTTAAATTTCCTAGTAAATGCTCATACACTTGTGACACCGGGTTTTGGGAATGGTTGTGAATTATTTAGAAATTTAGTTGCTAAAAATATTTATCGTTTACTCTATGAGTTTTATCTTTACTATTTTATTGAAGAAAGTTTTATTTCAAAAATACTAAAAATGGGTAATTAAGTTATTCGAATTATGGTTGGCTTGCCTGACAGTGGTGTCTGGTGCCATCACGGCCTTAATGGATTTTGGGTCGTGACAACATGGTATCAGAGCACTAGGTTCACTTAGGTCTCACGAGTCATGAGCAAGTCTAGTAGAATCTTGCGGATCGGTACGGAGACGTCTGTACTTATCTTCGAGAGGCTATAGGGCTGTTAGGAATACTTCCCTTTTTGATTTCTCATCGTGTGATTTGATTCCTTTGAGGATTATGCCTTCATTTCCTTCCTACTCAATCTTATGCGACGTGAAGCGCATGTTATAAATTGGGGATCAAGAAAATTTTTAATGGTACTACAGATGTAGTACATGATGCTTCTCCCTGTGTAATTAATTGGGCTATTGTTGTCGCCTTGCGAAAGGCCGCTCTGTCATTTCAAATTAAGTATCAGTACTACCTAAGATTTTGAGATTTGGCATTGATTGTTATGACGATTTGTGTATTGTTATCGCATAGTGTTTATGAAATGGTAAAATGCCCGTCTATGTGTCAGGGTAGTAAACGACTTGAAAGAAGATTTTCTCAGTACATGATTAAGAGGTTCCATGTTTTAATTCCAGCGGAGAAAAGGCAATCGGACTACGAATGTTCAAGTTTGGGGTTGATGGAGTAACGAAGCTTGATATTTTCGAGTGTGGTAGAGTTCTCAATTTTGATGTAGTGTCATTGCCTTGTAAAATGCATTAAGGTTCGCCGGTGTTATGGTTTTCTTCAACTCGCCTTCACGATGGGGTGTTAGGAATTGGAATTGGGGTAGCATTCGTTAGAGATCGTGGTGTGTAGTGATTCAGGATCGAAGCAGCGTTCCTAGTATTGATGTCTCGAGAAGGATGATCGTTAGAAAGGTTTAAATCTGGTAACGAGCAATTGGTTCAAGTGCTACAGAGACGGATTTTTAGTTAAGGCAACAACTATGCAGCGAAGGATGAGGAATGACATGTGGAAGGTGTCTTGTGGTAGTTAAGTTCCTAGGAGGCCAAGTGTGAGAAACAGAAGTCGAGTAGTTGCTTAAAGAAGAGTGGCAAGGTAGCATATGAGTTACGTGATAGGATAACTACACGGCTTGAGGAAAGTTTGAAGTGATTTGGGATTTACGATGGACAGTGACTAGGTCTACGGACTTAAATTGGAATATTAGCTGCTATATTGAGGAAGATTGGATACAATAGGAGGGAATTGCTTGATATGAAGAATGATACAACATGACTTTGGATTAGAATGTATTGTCGTACTTTTAGTTGACGTTCATGAGGAGTGAACGGACTAGTGCAGCTGGTGAATGAGCTCGGACTCAGGATGATCTACTGATTTCGTAATATTTGCACCCAGTGCAGCGGCGTTGGAATATGTCGGCATGTAATTTACACAGGTGGGTTATCTCCTGTGAGCAGATTAGCAGTTGCGTGGTATTGACGAAGCTTCTGCGAAAACTTCTACTGGCTGTCCGGTAAGAGATTTAATATGTAAATGTGGCTAATGGTTCGGAGTGTTTATTAAAGGTTAATAGAAGGATTTCGAGAAATTTGGCAAGTTGCGTGTGCAGGATCATGTCGACGATGAAGAAAGAATCTCGGTGGGTTCCAGAGTTATGTAATTGTATCTTCAATCTAAGTAGGAGAGCTGCACCATCTACAATTGGATTGCATGGTTGTCTATTTGTGAGGTTCCTGGTTATCGGTGTATTGGTGGGTCATTGCAACTAAGGAAAGAAAACATCAGTGGTAATCTGAGCAAAGGATTTGGGGAATGTGTGCCATATTTGGCCTTATCGATTCATATTCAGGTTTTTGGAAGACTCAGAGTTTATACTTCGTGTAGATGTAATGCACAGGGAAAGTGAGACAGTCGGGTGTTTCCTT
This sequence comes from Nicotiana tabacum, assembly GCF_000715075.1. Classification (NCBI taxonomy): domain Eukaryota; kingdom Viridiplantae; phylum Streptophyta; class Magnoliopsida; order Solanales; family Solanaceae; genus Nicotiana; species Nicotiana tabacum. The sequence continues at coordinate 119,426,942 of NC_134081.1, forward strand.
GAGAAAGTGTCCATGTGCTAGCAGGGCCTTGGAGTTGATCATGTTTGGGAACAAGTCAGAACAAGTGACTCTCAATAACGGACTTAGCGGGTTCAAAAATTTAAAATGCAGTGTCTAAGGATCTCGAGTCCATAGTATGGTTGACTATCGAGCATTTGCAACATATTATGAAATGGGGCTTGGAGTACTCTGCGTTATCTTCAGGTTGTGGTTTAGAATTTGATAAATGGAAGAAAATAACTTCGGATTCATAAAAGGTGTATCAGAATGGGTGTACCAGTTGAAGATGTAAAAGTGCGCACAATGAGGGGTATGAGATGATTTATGGATTTTGAAACAACGTGGTCTCGTGAAATAAAGTCACTCGGGATGAGTACGGGTTTGAGTTCATGATGTAATGAATGGAGCTATTATTATTTCTAAGGCAAGTTGAGAATAAATTGAGAAAAGAGGGGTTAGCTACCAATGGTTGAATCGGCATGATGGTGGCAATGATCAGTTCCTTCAGCGCATTGAGTTATGCATGTGATTTGTGGCGGTACATGCGAGGCTCGACGGTCGCCGTAATTGATTTTATTTGGAGGAATTCAAGTATTATGACATGTTATGTGTAGAGGGATCCCAGAAGAGTTATGGTAGTTTAGACCGCTACTTGAGGCCGGTATATTCTGCGGATATGGGAATTCAGTCAGGTGTTGCAATGGTTCTCTTGAAATAAGTTAAGTAGAAGGTTTCTATATGATGAAGTGTTTACCTTATTATTGGTTCGGGAGTTATGATGGAATTCTTGTACTCCTGCGCATTGGCGTGGTTAAGTACACTAAGTAGCATGGGATTCAAAAGTTGAGGATTCAAGATTTCGGTTCGGTGTTGACAAGGATGTCATGAGCTCGGATGAGCAGGAAAAGGATTTAGATGTTTAAAGTAAGATGGTATTGTTTTCGGAATTATCTAAGGTCGATGTCGGGTGTAAGAGACCTTGTGTATTGATTTGTAGATTCTTAATATGCTTTACAACATAAGTGTAACCGGTAGCATGGATGTACAGACTTGTTACCTGGTGTGGAAGGTCGTGGGAGCATATCTCACGGAAAGATTATGTAAGAGTGACATGTAGTCACTTGATTGAATGAAGATTGAAACCAAGTATGAAGATTGTGGTAATATCACTAATTCGAGAATTTATGCCTGGAGGGCGCTCGATTTATTTGGTTGTGGATTGTGGAAGTATTGTTCCGGTTATGATGGCTATTCTTGTATGTTATGGGAAAAGGGGTTATTATGGATCCTTGAAAGGTTATTAGCCTATTACGATGCGATCAGAATCTGCTTGAGGTCTGTGGATGGATTTGAATATGAATATGGGCTCTATATCAGGCCGGATGTGTTCATTTCAGCATAAGCGCTCCCTATGGAGGAGTATTCAGACGTTTGATGTCGTTTCATCGTCGGTTATTTCATGTAATACTATATTGTGCCGTGTGAGTTGCGAAACGACTTGATAAATTTCTTATGTGTTGAGGTTCCGCGTAGCGATGGGGCCATGTGAGCCGGATAGCTCTCGAGATTAAGATCATATATCGCACCTTAGTCGTTCTTGAATTTTGTAGCGTATGGAGCTGTCGGTCCTTCCGGGGATGGTATTATGCACTGAGCATGCTTGTGCCCAATATTCCGATATTTTGTAGTAATGAGCATTCTAGCTCGGTAAGTATTTTCTTATAGATTCATTTTGTGCGGATCGGGTGGCACGCCACCACAGGTATGTTGTTTGGATCGGTTGCACGCCGCAACAGTATCATGTGTGGATCGGGGTTGCACGCCGCAACAGTATGATGTTGAGTACAGTCCCCTATAATCTATTTTTTGTGTTTTGTGTCCCATTTTCTGAGAAAGGTTCATGACACCTTTTCGGTTGTCTAATTAGTTACGAAGATTGAGTAATCCTTTCCATAGTTCATCTTTCCTTAGGTATTACGTTCGAGTTTGTAGCTTATTGGTACATTGTGGCACCATATGAGACTTTTGGCAGCGTCTGCGGTGGCTTATTGCCCGAACATCTTATACTGGGTGAGCCGAGACTATTGGACCGGAAATAAGTACAATCAGATTTATATAAGGTATAATAAGGAACAAATATCGTTATTCAGTTCAGAAGGAGGTAATGGTCTTTGTCAGGAGGGGTGACCCCATGATTAGATTGATTCAGCAGGTGGTTATGAATTTCTACACATCTTTTCCGTCGTGGCGGTGTTGCAAGAGTTGGAACAAGACTTATATATGTCATGAGGTGCATTGTGAGCATCAGATTCGTGGAATTTCAGCTATTGTTATCACAGGATGTTATTATGGTCATGTGAGTTATGTAGTGCATGGTCTGAATTCAGCAAAGGTATGCAATCATGTATCGGTGCATCGTGTAGTGATTGATACGGTGTTCGTATGATGGGAACATGCCTAGCAAAGAATTCCGGATGTTTGAATTGGACTCTAAGGCTTATTTGGCTAAGTAAAAAGGGAGAATCTTCAGACTGGCTCGAGCTAGTGTACTAAACTGAGTTGTGGCAGCATGGGTAAGTGCACGAGGTATTAAATAGTAATTTCGGACAACCCTAAAGCAGTCCTTAGCACGTTCGAGGACGAACGTACGTTTAAGTGGGAGAGAAGGTAACGAACCGACCGGTCGTGTTGAGCCCTAACACATTGTTTAGCAGTTTGAGGCCACGTGTAGCTTCACTTCAGGTATTATGACTTGCACGCATGGTCGGAATTGAAATTTTGGAAGTTCAGAGTTGATCTGGAAAGAAAATTCTCATTTCAGAAGCTTTAAGTTGGAAGAATTGACTAAAGTTGGATTTTTGAGTAAACGATATCAGAATCGGGATTTGAAGGTTCTAACAGGTTTGTATGATGATTTCGGACTTGGGCGTATGTCCGTATCGGGTTTTGGATAACCCGTGAGTGTTTCGGCACCTATTGTGGAAGTTAGCATTTTGGAAGAATTCCATAAATTTGGGTTGAAGTGCATTTTAAGGTTATCGATGTCTGTTTGAGATTCCGAGTATAGGTATAGCTACGTATGGTGATTCTGGAATTCGGAGTGCGTACAGAAGTGGATTCAGAGGTCCGTAGGTTATTTTGGAGTCATTTGGCCAAAGCTAGAAATTAGAAAGGTTTTGAGAAGTTTGACCGGAGGTGGACTTTTAGATATCGGGGTTGGATTCCGATTCCGGAAGTTGGAGTAGGTCCGTAATGTCGAATGTGACTTGTGTGCAAAATTGGAGGTTAATCGGACGTGAATTGATAGGTTTCGGAATTGAATGTAGAAGTTGGAAGTTTTAAAGTTCATTAAGCTTGCATTGGGGTGCGATTTATGATTTCGATGTTGTTTGATATGATTTGAGGACTCAAGCAAGTTTGTGTTATGTTATGGGACTGGTTGGTATGATTGGACGGGGTCCAGGGGGCCTCGGGTGTATTTCAGGGTGGTTTCGAATCATTTTGGGCTATTTTGCAATAGCTGATGCTGGTGTCTAGTGTTGTTCTTTGCGTTCGCGAGGATCGTCTCGCATTCGCGAAGAAGGATTTGGCGTCTGGGATTTTGTTCTTCGCGTTCGCGAAGAGATTCTCGTGTTCGCGAAGAAGAAAATTTCTGTGCCGCACAAGTCTGACTTCGGAGGCTCATATCTCACAATCTATAAAGAATTTAGAGATGATACAAAAACGAAAATTGTAGCTCTTTATATCTAGTTTTCAGAATAGTAAACCATTGAGAATTTGGATTTGTGTACAAGAAGTTATGGCCAGTACACTACAGGCTGTCCAGGAAGATGAAGAAATTTGTATTTCATAGGGCCAACTTTGACTGTTTATATCTCAAAATCTATAAGGAATTGGGATATGATCAACATATGAAAGTTATATCCTTGATGTCTAGATTCCAGAAAGTCACACCATTTATGATTTGGAGTTTTATACAAAGAGTTATGACCATTATACTAGAGGCTGTCTGAGAAGAGTTTAAAAATGGTTTCTGAGAATTTTGTTTATCGCGAACGCGATAGGGGTCTCGCGAACACGATGAAGGGTTGCTTGGATAGTGTATAAGTTTGAAAAAATGGGTTTGGCTCATTTCATCTCATTTCCTCTGTGGGAGCCGACCTAGGAGCGATTTTGGAGCTCCATTTTCGTCATTTATGTCAAGGTAAGTGATTCTTTCCTATTGCAAGTTAAATACTTGGTTTATATACGAATTTAGGCGTGAAAATTCATGGAAATTAGTAGAAATTTGGGGTTTTGAAGAAAAACCTAGAAATTGGTATTTTTAGATTTTAACCACAAAAATTACTATGGGATTGGATGAAAATCGTATATTTGAGTTCTTGAGATTATGGGTAACGATTCCCTCCGAAAATTTTTGAAATCCGGGCACGTGGGCCCGGTGTAAATTTTAGAAATTTTACCATTTTGGATAGGGTAATTCATTTAATAGATAAATTTTGAATTATTTAACATGTATTAATTATTTCATATAACTTTTGGATAGTTTCGAATTTTCGGCACCGAATTGGGATGTTTAAACGACATAGTGATCAGAAGTGGGCATTGAGACAATGTAAGTCTCTTGTCTAATCTTGTGAGGGAAAAATTACCCTATAGGTAATTAAATTAATAATTGTTGCTAATTGTGGGGGCTACGTACGCATGAGGTGACGAGAGTTCGTGCGTAGCAACTATTAATGCTAAAGTCCGGGTAGTTTAGGACTCAAAGCATGAATTACTTGTGTAAATTGTATCCGTTATTTAATTACATTATTTGATATATATCGTAAATTGTTAGTGAGAGATAGTAAAAGATGAAAATCTCATATGCTTATTTTTGTTTAAATTAATTAATTGTTAAAAAAAATTGTTCATCCTCTCAAATTTATCTTATAATAAACATACTCTCATTCCGGAGGTACATAAGAAAATGTCCTCCTTTCTTGTGGAGCGGGCCGAACGCCTCGGCAGTATAAATACATCTATGGATCATGCCGCACGTCCCTCGGTAGTGTACACGACACTCTGGATCGGGCCGTACGTCCTCGGCAGAAATCGTGCCTAATAATAATAATTACACGATACTTTGATAATTTATTATAGCTTGTAAAGCTAATTGATAAATTGGAAATTATTGGGATTTAAAAAATTTATTTATCTCTGCTATTAAGAAATTAATTGTTATTCCTGTAAATGAGATTAATTGATAAATTAGAAATCATTTGAATTGAAGGAATTTAATTAATATCTTAAGAATTGTTGCATTTGAAGGAATTTAATTATTTCTGTTGGTTCAATAAAAATTATTATTAACTCTGTGAATCATGTTGATAAAAATATTTCTGCTTTTATGTTACTTATTATTATTGACCCTTAGTGAGTGTCAAGGTCGACTATCTCGTCCCTACCACTTCGAGATTAGGCTTGATACTTACTGGGTACATGTTATTTTCGTACTGATACTGCACTTGCTGCATATTTTATTGTGCAGGTACACATATATATAGCGGCCTTGTGGGCGCAGAGGTGTGGTGTCACGACCCAATTTCCCCTCCGTTTGGGTAGCGTGATGGCACCTAGTCTTAAGGACTAGGTAAGCCTAACAATAATTAAAACAACGGCATTATTTAAATAGAATCTCTTATAGTTCCCAAAACCGGTAGTACAAGTCATAAGCTCTATAGAGTGTTTGCTAGAAAACTTCTAAATACAACTGTCGAGAAATAAGAATAAACAGTGCAAAACAAAAAGTTGAAGGTGACTCTGAAGCCTGCAAACGCAGCAGCAGGTTTACCTTGAGTCTCCGTAACAACAGTCCACACAGCTAGCTAACGAACAATTACCTGAATCTGCACAAAAAAATGTGCAGAAGAGTAGCATGAGCACACCACGGCGGTGCCCAGTAAGTATCAAGACTAACCTCGGTGAAGTAGTGACGAGGACTAGTCAAGACGCCCACTGGTCTAATAAACTGAACAAGTATAAGTATAGGGAAGACAGAACATGACATCTATTTAAGGACCCCGCGATATGGCTAACGAGATAGCAACTGCAATAAGGAAGGAAAACAGGAAGTAACAGCGGAACACCAGGTCTCAGCCAACAATCCCAATAAATTAGTCTAATCCTTCAAGTGTAAACTTTCACCCGTAAGTTTTTAAATTGAGGACTTTAGAATATAATCCTTTCCAATAAGAAATTATTTTTGAAATATACTTCCTTCAAATAAATATCTTTCAAACATAGTTCTTTCAAGATAAAACCTTTCAAATATAAACTTTTCAAATAGTTAGCCTTCAAACATAGTTCTTTCAAGATAAATACTTTTCAAGTATAACCCTTTCAAATAAATATCTTCAAACATAGTTCCTTCAATATAAATACTTTTCAAATATAAACTCTTCAAGTAATATCCTTCGAGTATAAGTCACCTTGTGACACCTAAGCATGAAAGATTAGCAGCTCCGAATACAGATATAACCATAGGGGAAATCTACCGGGATACCGTTCCGTAGTCCCGAATTAATTATGCAAGACAGGGGGATCTCCCGGAATACGTCCGTAGTCCCAATTTAAATATGCAGTGCTGGGTGATCTCCCGGAATACGTCTGTAGTCCCAAAATAAATATGCAGTGCTGGGGGATCTCCCGAAATACGTCCGTAGTCCAAATTTAAATATGCAGTGCTGGCGGATCTCCCGGAATACGTCCGTAGTCCCAATTTAAATATGCAGCGCAAACAACAAAGATAACAACTATAACACAACAGAAACCTCGTACATCACCACAACGAGTACAAAAGCAACAATGACAAAAATGCAAGGTACGACTAGCAAATCAACTCAAGAATTTAAATCACAAGAACGGTAGAACTCATTCACAAGGAATAACCACAGTAAAGAATGCTAGGCACAAGGAGAACAACTTAACAAGGGAAAACAAAACAAAAATATAGCAACAATTCCACAATATTCAAGTCAACAATAAGAAGCCAACACGAGTCAAATAGTTCCAAATAATGGCAAGTCAACTAAGATATAGGTTATCTAAACTCCTTTTGAGGTTGAGCAATTACGAGGAAAATTCAACAATTCAAGTAAGGATAATCAGCGAAAGATAATCATAACTCCAATTAAGACTAAACAATTATAGGATGAGAAAAATAATGATTTCAATTAAAGATAAGCAGTAATGAAAAATATAGCACGACGATAGAAGAGGTAAAATCTTTGGTTAAGTCGAATAAGGGTCAAATAGACAGTAAGAGTGAATCCTAAAGCAATTATCTCTAATCAAAGCATGTAGAGGTGAAACTAGCAAATAGGAATTCAAACGTATCAAAAACAACATCATACACAGTGAATATAAGGACATAAGAACCCTAAAAGGCTAACTTTCCACAAATAAGTCCGAGCACGCACTCGTCACCTCGTGTACACAGACTACAACCAACATAGATGACTCAAATCCTAAGGGGTAGTTCCCCCACACAAGGTTAGGCAAGATACTTACCTCGAGTCAAGCTCAATCAATCCGTAAGAATGCCCTTGTAACGACCCGGCCGGTTGTTTTGAGAGTAATAGCCCCGATCCCCTATTAACTGCTTTCCCCAAATCTATTTCTGCTATTGTGACTTTCCAGGATGATTGGTTTTGAGTTTCAGAGTGTTTTGGGACACTTAGTCCCTAAATGAGAGCTTAAGCCTTAGGATTTGGACTGTAGTCAGAACTGTGTGAAGACGACTCCAGAATGGAATTCCGTCAGTTCCGTTAGCTCCGTTAGGTGATTTTAGGTTTAGGAGCGTGTCCGGATTGTGTTTTGGAGGTCCGTATCTCATTTAGGCTTGAAATGGTGAAAGTCGAATTTTTGGAGTTTTGGGCTAGTAGTGAAAATTTTGATATCAGGGTCGGAATCCGATTCCGGAAGTTGGAATGTAAATATGACTTGCCTGCAAAATTTGGGGTCAATCGGACGTGGTTTGATAGGTTTCGGCATCGGTTGAAGAATTTTAAAGTTTCAAGTTCTTTAAGTTTGAATTGGAAGGTGATTCGTGATTTTAGCATTTTTTTGATGTGATTTGAGAGCTCGACTAAGTTTGTATGGTGTTTTAGGACTTGTTGGTATATTTGGTTGAGGTCCCAGGGGCCTCGGGTGAGTTTCGGATGCTTAACGGATCACTTTTGGACTTTGGAAGATAGCAGATTTCTGGTGTTCTGTTGTAGGCATTTTCTTCATCGCATTCGCGAGGGAGTCCTCGTGTTCGCGTAAGGTATCTGGGAAGGGCATCTGAATTATTCTTCTCATCCGTGATGTCGCTCTCGCATTCGTGAAGGTGTGGAACCTCGAAGCTACGCGTTCGCGACATGGTCCTCGCGTTCACGAAGAAAAACTGGAGGCAGACGAGATTTCATGCTTCGCGTTCGCGATGGAGATCCCGCATTCACGAAGGGTCAAGATGAGTGGTCTTTGCATTCGCGACATGTGCATCGCGTTCGCGATGGAGGAATTTGGGCCGAAGTAAATTGTACTTCGCGAACGCGAGGGTGTGGCCGCGTTGAAGAAGGACGCGTCTGGGCAGTATTAAAGTTCCAAAAATGGAGGTTATGCCATTTTTATCAAAAACTTAATTTGGGAACTCGGATTTTGGACGAGGGATTGAGGGATTTTCAGAGATATCGATTGGTTAACGATTCTTAACTCCTTTATGGTTATATTCCACTAATCTATGCTTGAATTCATCGTTAAATTTTGGATTTGGGGTGAAAAAATTGAGAAAAATTCTTAGGCCGAATTTGGGGGTTTTGATCGAGATTTTGGTATCGGATTTGAGAAATTTTGGTACGAGTAAACTCGTGAGTCAATGGGTGTTCGTATTTTGCAACTTTTACCCGATTCCGAAATGTGGGCCCCACGAGCGATTTTTGAGTTAATTTCGGAATTTTTGTTAAAATATTAATTTCATTAATTAGATGAGTCTATTATGGTTGTATTATGATATGTAATTGCTTTTGGCTAGATTTGGGCCATTCAGAGCCGGATATCCGTGGGAAAGGCATTGTGACCGATTAATTGAGCTTGGTTCGAGGTAAGTGGCTTGCCTAACCTTGTGTTGGGACTTTCCCCTTAGGATGTCTTGATATTATTTGGTGTGCGGGCGCCGTGTATGTGAGGTGACGAGTACGTACACATGCTGTTATTGCAAAAATCCTGTTTATCCTTTTTAAATCATAAATTGCTTCTCTTATTAAATTGCATTAATATGCTTAATCGTTTAGTTTAGACTAGAAAAGCATGATTACGTGTTTTCACTGCCTATTTGACATTCTGTGCACCATGCTTAGTTAAATTCCTATTTTCCTTGTCTGTGTTCAGTATAAACTGTATAACTCGATGCCATACCTGCCATTTCATCTTGCGTTGCATATTTAAATTGGGACTACGGATGTATTCCGGGAGATCCCCCTGTACTGCATGTTCATTCGGAACTACGAGACGGTATCCTGGGAGATTCCCCATTGTGTTTACTTTGTTCTGAGCCGAGGGCTCCCTTAACTGTTAAATTTCGAGAATCTCTTTAACTGTGTCACCATAAATTTTACTTATATCTCTTATTGTTTAATTTATTATATTTACTCCAGTAGGGCCTTGACCTGACCTCATCACTACTCGACCGAGGTTAGGCTTGGCACTTACTGGGTACCATTGTGGTGTACTCATGCCCTTCCCTGCACATGTTTTCTTGTGCAGATCCAGGTGCGAGCTATCAACCCCGGGGTTTGTACGTGCTGCTGATTTTAGGAGACTTCAAGGTATTACTGCTTGCGTCCGCAGATCTTCGGAGTCCCCTTCTACTCCCTCACCGAGAAACGTTCTTTATTATCTTCAGACTTTTGTATAGAGCTACATAGATTATAGCAGTTTGTGACTTAGGGATATTCCGGGTCTTGGGAAATTATTTTGTATATGCCGAGTGGTACTACTCTTGGCTATTTATAATATGCTATTTATCTTTAAAATGTTGTGTTTTCTTTATATTTTTTTGCAATATTAGACTTACCTAGTCGTAAAGACTAGGTTCCATCACGATACCTTACGGAGGGTTAATTTGGGTCGTGACAAGTTGGTATCAGAGCACTAGGTTCGTAGGAGTCGCGAGTCACAAGCCGGTTTATTAGAGTCTCGCGGATTGGTGCGGAGACGTCCGTACTTATCTTCGGGAGGCTATGTAACTGGTAAGAACAATCATATTTCTTTGATTTCCTTGTCGTGCGAGTTATTGACATAAAAAAATCTAAGATTCTATTCTATTCTTTCTCACAGATGGTGAGGACCAGTATCGGGAGGACCGACGATCAGGCACCCGAGCCCCCGCCAGAGCCGCCAGAGTCCGGGGTCGGGGTAGAGGATGACCATGCGGTGCAGCCCGAGCACCTGCAAGAGTTGCGTCAGAGGAGCCCCCAGCAGCTTTAGCTGGGGGGCTAGCACCAGAGATCCCTATTGCTACTCCAGCCCTCCAGGAGACTTTAGCTCAGTTCTTGAGCATATTCAGCACTCTGGCTCAGGCTGGACTATTTCCGATAGCTCCCGCTACATCTCAGGCCGGGGGAGGGGCACAGACTCCCGCAGCACGCACCCCTGAGCAGAGGGTCCAGGTTGATCAGGCCCCAGAGTATATTCATATGCCCCCAGTAGCTCCGGCTCAGCATGAGATCAGGGTAACTACTTCTGAGGTAGAGCAGCTCAGACTTGAGAGGTACAAGAAGTACCACCCACCTACTTTCAGCGGACTAGCTTCAGATGATGCTCTGGGTTTTCTTGAGGAGTGTCATCGTATTCTTCGCACTATGGCATTGTGGAGATGAGTGTGGTTTCTTTCACCGCTTTCCAGCTAAGGGGAGCGGCATATCAGTGGTGGCGTGCCTATGTGCTGAGTAGTCCGGACGAGGCAACCTCACTCACTTGGACTCAATTTTCAGAGATGTTCTTGCGTGAATATGTTCCTCAGAGCCTCAGGGACGCTTGGCGCGCAGAGTTTCAGCAGTTGCGTCAGGGTGCTATGACTGTGTCAGAGTATGCAGTCCGTTTCAGTGAGTTAGCTCGCTATGCGCCGGCTCTGGTTGCTACAGTCAGAGAGAGGGTTCGTCGCTTCATTGAGGGACTCCACCCCAGTATTTGGACTAGTATGGACAGGGAGTTGGAGATGGACATCATTTATTAGCAGGCAGTGAGCATTGCCAGGAGAGTGGAGGGCATATATGCCCGGGGCAGAAAGGAGAGAGAGGCCAAGAGGTCTTGAGATTCTGGTCATTATTCAGGAGCTCGTGCACCAGCAACACGCTATGGTAGGGGTTTTGTGAGTCGCCCTATTCATTCAGCTCTTCTAAGCAGCCAGTGGTGTTCCAACTCCTCCTAGACCTCAGGAGCCCTATTATGCACCGCCAGTATCCAGTATGCCTCCTACTCGAGGTCCTATTACTGGCCAGTCCAGCAGGCCAGGTCTGAGTCAGTCTCAGCCATTGCACCCTCCGAGAGGTTGTTTTGAGTGTGGTAACACTCGTCACTTGGTTAGAGATTGCCCCAGAGCCAGGAGGGGTGCACCTCCACAGACTTATCAGCCTCCACGTGTTCCACCAGGTCCTCCGGCCATTCTTCCAGCACCAGCTGCCACCCCCACCTCCTCAGCCAGCTCGAGGTGGAGGTCGGGGAGGTCGAGGTCGCCCTAGAGGGGGTGGCCAGGCCAGGTACTATGCCCTTCCAGCCTGTTCAGAGGCCGTTGCTTCAGATTCAGTCATCACAGGTATCGTCCCTGTCTGTCATATGGATGCATCAATATTATTTGACCCAGGCTCTATGTATTCATATGTGTCTTCTTATTTTGCTCCACATTTGGGGATATCTCGGGATTCTTTGAGTTCCCCTATTTATGTATCTACTCTTGTGGGAGATTCTCTCGTTGTGGACCGCATATATCGGTCGTGTTTGATTGCTCTTAGTGGTTTTGAGACCAGAGCCGATTTGTTATTACTCAATATGGTAAATTTCGATGTTATCTTGGGCATGGACTGGTTGTCGCCTCATTATGCTATTCTTGATTGTCACGCTAAGACCGTGACGCTGGCTATGCCAGGCTTGTCGAGATTAGAGTGGAGAGGTACCTTAGAGTATACTCCCCGCAGGGTCGTTTCATTCCTTAAGGCTCAGCGAATGGTTGAGAAGGGGTGTGAGGTGTATTTGGCCTATGTGAGGGATGTCAGTATTGATACATCTACAGTTGAGTCAGTCCCAGTAGTGAGGGACTTCCCTGATGTGTTTCCAGCTGATCTTCCAGGTATGCCGCCCGATAGAGATATTGATTTTGGCATTGATTTGTTACCGGGCACTCATCCCCTTTCTATTCCTCCCTACCGTATGGCTCCTCTTGAGTTGAAGGAGTTGAAGAAGCAGTTGCAGGAGTTGCTTGATAAGGGCTTCATCAGGCCCAAGGTATCACGTTGGGGTGCTCCGGTCTTATTTGTAAAGAAGAAGGATGGTTCTATGCGTATGTGTATTGATTATCGACAGTTGAACAAGGTTACAGTGAAGAACAGGTATCCTTTGCCTTGCATTGATGATTTATTTGATTAGTTACAGGGTGCCAGGGTGTTTTCCCAGATTGACTTGCGTTCTGGCTATCATCAGTTGAAGATTCGGGAGCCGGATATCCCGAAGACTGCTTTTAGGAGCAGATATGGTCACTATGAGTTTCTTGTCATGTCATTTGGGCTGACCAATGCCCCAGCAGCCTTTATGCAATTGATGCACAATGTATTCCTGCCTTATCTTGATTCCTTCATCATTGTGTTTATTGATGACATCTTGGTATATTCTCGGTCTCGGGAAGATCATGAGCAGCACCTAAGGACCGTGCTTCAGACTTTAAGGGAGAAGAAATTGTATGCAAAATTTTCTAAGTGTGAATTCTGGCTTGATTCAGTGGCATTCTTAGGCCACATAGTGTCTTGTGATGGGGTCAAGGTCGATCCTAAGAAGGTGGAGACAGTGCAGAGTTGGACCAGACCGTCATCAGCTACGGAGATCCGTAGTTTCCTTGGTTTGGCAGGGTATTACCATTGTTTTGTGGGGGGATTTTCATCCATTGCAGCACCTATGAGCAGGTTGACCCAGAAGGGTGCTCCATTTAGGTGGACCGAGGAGTGTGAGGAGAGCTTTCAGAAGCTCAAGATAGCTTTGATACAGCCCTAGTATTAGTATTGCCTACAGGTTCGGGGTCCTACACTATCTATTGTGATGCCTCGAGGATTGGCCTTGGAGCGGTATTGATGCAGGACGGTAGGGTGATTGCCTACGCGTCTAGACAGTTGAAGGTGCATGAGAAGAATTATCCGATTCATGATCTCGAGTTAGTAGCTATTGTTCACGCCCTGAAGATCTGGCGTCATTATTTGTACGGGGTTCCATGTGAGATTTACACTGACCACCGGAGTTTGCAGTACTTATCCAGGTAGAAGGACCTTAATTTGCGTCAGCGAAGGTGGTTGGAGTAACTTAAAGACTATGATATCACTATATTGTACCACCCGGGGAAGGCCAATGTAGTGGCCGACACCTTGAGTTGCCGGGCAGAGAGTTTGGGGAGTTTGTCATATCTTCTGGCAGCTGAGAGGCCCTTAGCCTTGGATGTTCAAACCTTAGTCAGCCAGTTGGTGAGATTGGATATTTCAGAGCCTAGCCGGGTATTAGCTTGTGTGGTTGCTCGCTCTTCTCTTTATGACCGTATCAGGGAGCGCCAGTATGATGATCCTCATATTCTAGTTCTTCAGGACAGGGTTTGGCGAGGTGATGCCAGAGATATGACTATTGGTGATGACGGTGTGATGAGGATGCAAGGCCGGATCTGTGTGCCCAATGTAGATGGGCTTCGGGAGTTGATTCTCGAGGAGGCCCACAGCTCGCGGTACTCCATTCATCCCGGTGACGCAAAGATGTACCAGGATTTGAGATAGCACTACTGGTGGAGGTGGATGAAGAAGGATATAGTTGGGTTTGTGGCCAAGTGTCTCAACTGCCAGCAAGTTAAATATGAGCATCAAAGACCGAGTGGGTTACTTCAGAGGTTAGAGATCCCAGAGTGGAAGTGGGAGCGGATCACCATGGACTTTGTGGTTGGACTTGCTCGGACTTTGAGAAAGTTCGATGCTATTTGGGTGATCATGGATCGGCTGACCAAGTCAGCTCATTTTACTCCAGTATTGACCACTTATTCTTCTGAGAGGTTGGCTGAGATTTATATCAGAGAGATTGCCCGCCTTCATGGTATTCCAGTATCCATCATTTTCAGACAGAGGTACACAGTTCACATCACGGTTTTGGAGAGCCGTACAACAGAAGTTGGGTACTAGGATGGAGTTGAGCACAGCTTTTCACCTTCAGACGGACAGGCAGTCCGAGCGCATGATTCAGATTCTTAAGGATATGCTTCGTGACTGTGTGATGGAGTTCGGAGGGTCATGGGACCAATACTTGCCACTTGCAGAGTTCACTTACAATAACAGTTACAAGTCCAGCATTCAGATGGCACCGTATGAGGCTTTGTATGGTAGGCGGTGCCGGTCCCCAGTGGGATGGTTTGAGCCGGGCGAGGACCGATTGTTGGGTACAGATTTGGTCTAGGATGCCCTGGATAAGGTGAAGTTGATTCAGGAGAGACTTCGCACAGCCCAGTCGAGGCAGAAGAGTTATGCAGACCGTAAGGTTCGTGATTTGACATTTATGGTTGGTGAGCGGGTCTTTCTTCGGGTATCGCCTATGAAGGGTGTCATGAGGTTTGGGAAGAAGTGCAAGCTAAGCCCGAGGTTCATTGGTCATTTTGAGATATTGCGGCGAGTTGGGGAGGTTGCTTATGAGCTTGCCTTGCCTCCCAGCCTAGCAGGAGTTCACCCGGTATTCCACGTGTCTATGCTCCGGAAGTATCACGGTGATCCGACTCATGTATTGGATTTCAGCTCAGTCCAGTTGGACAAAGATCTATCTTATGTTGAGGAGCCAGTAGCCATTTTGGACAGGCAGGTCAGAAAGCTCAGGTCAAAGAATATTGCTTCAGTAAAGGTCCAGTGGAGGGGTCAGCCGGTCGAGGAGGCGACTTGGGAGACCGAGCAGGATATGTGCAACCACTACCCTTATCTTTTCATAGTTTCAGGTATGTCTTTATACTCCTTCGAGGACGAACGATTATTTTAAGAGGGGGAGGATGTAACAACCCGGCCGGTTGTTTTGAGAGTAATAGCCTCGATCCCCTATTAACTGCTTTCCCCAAATCTATTTCTGCTATTGTGACTTGCCGGGATGATTGGTTTTGAGTTTCAGAGTGTTTTGGAACACTTAATCCCTAAATGAGAGCTTAAGCCTTATGATTTGGACCATAGTCAGAACTGTGTGAAGACGACTCCTGAATGGAATTCCCTCGGTTCTGTTATTTCCGTTAGGTGATTTTGGGTTTATGAGCGTGTCTGGATTGTGTTTTGGAGGACCGTAGCTCATTTAGGCTTGAAATGGCGAAAGTCGAATTTTTGGAATTTTGGGCTGGTAGTGGAAATTTCGATATCGGGATTGTAATTCGATTTCAAAAGTTGGAATAGGTCCGTAATATCGAATATGACATGCGTGCAAAATTTGGGGTCAATCGGACGTGGATTGATAGGTTTCGGCATCGGTTGTAGAATTTTGAAGTTTCAAGTTCTTTAAGTTTGAATTGGAAGGTGATTCATGATTTTAGCATTTTTTTGATGTGATTTGAGAGCTCGACTAAGTTTGTATGGTATTTTAGGACTTGTTGGTATGTTTGGTTGAGGTCTCGGGGGCCTCGGGTGAGTTTCGGATGCTTAACGGATCACTTTTGGACTTTGGAAGATAGCAGATTTCTTGTGTCCTGTTGCAGGTATTTTCTTCATCGCGTTTGCGAGGGAGTCATCGCATTCGCATAAGGTATCTGGGAAGGGCAGCTGAATTACTCTTTGCGTCCGCGATGTCGCTCTCACGTTCGCGAAGGTGTGGAACCTCGAAGCTACGCTCTCACGTCCTCGCGTTCGCGAAGAAGAACTGGAGGCATGCGAGATTTCGTGCTTCGCGTTCGAGATGGAGATCCCGCGTTCGCGAAGGGTCAAGCTGAGTGGTCTTGGCGTTCACGACATGTGCATCGCGTTCGCGAAGGAGGATTTTGGGCCGAAGTAAATTGTACTTCGCGAACGCGAGGGTGTGGCCGCGTTCACGAAGAAGGACGCGTCTGGGCAGTATTAAAGTTCCAAAAACGGAGGTTATGCCATTTTTATCAAAAACTTAAGTTGGGAACTCGGATTTTGGATGAGGGATTGAGGGATTTTCAGAGATATCGATTGGGTGACGATTCTTAGCTCCTTTATGGTTATATTCCACTAATCTATGCTTGAATTCATCGTTAAATTTCGGATTTGGGGTGAAAAAAATACTTAGGCCGAATTTTGGGGTTTTGATCGAGATTTTGGTATTGGATTTGAGCAATTTTGGTAGGAGTAAACTCGTGAGTGAATGGGTGTTCGTATTTTGCAACTTTTACCCGATTCCGAGACGTAGGCCCCATGGGCGATTTTTGAGTTAATTTCGGAATTTTTGTTAAAATGTTGATTTCATTAATTAGATGAGTCTATTATGGTTGTATTATGATATGTAATTGCTTTTGACGAGATTTGGGCCATTCAGAGCCAGATATTCCTGGGAAAGGCATTGTGACCAATTGATTGAGCTTGGTTCGAGGTAAGTGGCTTGCCTAACCTTGTGTTGGGGACTTTCCCCTTAGGATGTCTTGATATTATTTAGTGTGTGGGCGCCGTGTACATGAGGTGATGAGTACGTACACAGGCTGTTATTGCAAAAATCCTATTTATCCTTTTTAAGTCATAAATTACTTCTCTGTGCACCATGCTTAGTTATTACGTGTTTTAATTGCCTATTTGACATTCTGTGCGCCATGCTTAGTTAAATTCCTATTTTCCTTGTTTGTGTTCGGTATAAACTGTATAACTCGATGTCATACCTGCCATTTCATCTTGCGTTGCATATTTAAATTGGGACTACAGACGTATTCCGGGAGATCCTCCAGCACTGCATATTTACTTTGGGACTATAGACGTATTCCGGGAGATCCCCCAGCACTGCATATTTACTTTGGGACTACGGACGTATTCCGGGAGATCCCCCTGCACTGCATATTTACTTTGGGACTACGGACGTATTCCGGGAGATCCCCCTGTACTGCATATTCATTCGAAATTACGGGACGGTATCCCGGGAGATTCCCCATTGTGTTTACTTTGTTCTGAGCCTAAGGCTCCCTTAACTGTTAAATTTCGAGAATCTCTCTAACTGTGTCACCATAAATTTTACTTATATTTTTTAATGTTTAATTTATTATATTTACTCCGGTAGGGCCTTGACCTGACCTCGTCACTACTCGACCGAGGTTAGGCTTGACACTTACTGGGTACCATTGTGGTGTACTCATGCCCTTCCCTGCACATGTTTTCGTGTGCAGATCCAGGTGCAAGCTATCAGCCCCGAGGTTAGTACGTGCTGCGGATTTTAGGAGATTTCAAGGTATTACTACTTGCGTCCGCAGATCTTCGGAGTCCCCTTCTACTCCCTCGCCGAGAAACTTTCTTTATTATCTTTAGACTTTTGTATAGATATACATAGATTATAGCAGCTTGTGACTTAGGGATATTCCGGGTCTTGGGAAATTATTTTGTATATGCCGAGTGGTACTACTCTTGGCTATTTATAATATGTTGTTTATCTCTAAAATCTTGTGTTTTTTTTATATTTTTCGCAATACTAGACTTACCTAGTCGTAAAGACTAGGTGCCATTACGACACCTTACGGAGGGTTAATTTGGGTCGTGACAGCCCTTTCCACGAATATCCGGCTCTGAATAACCCAAATCTAGCGAAAAACAATTACATATCATATTTACAATCATAATAGACTCATCTAATTAATTAAATCTATACTTTAACAAAAATTCCAAAATTCGCCCTAAAAAGTCGACACGGGCCCACGCCTCGGAATCGGGTAAAAGTCGTAAAATACGAAAGCTCATTCACTCACGTGTCTAACCATATCGAATTTACTAAAATCCTACACCAAAATCTCGATCAAAACCCCCAAAATTCGGCCTAAGAACTTTTCTCAAATTTTCACCCCAAATCCGAATTTAAACGATGAATTCTAGCATAGATTAGTGGAATAAACCATGAGGGAGTTAAGAATCATTACCCAAAAACTTCCTCCGAAATCTCTCCAAATTCCGCCTACTACCGAGCTCTCAATCAAATTTGTGAAGTAAACTTCAAACCTCGAATCTGCCCCTTTTCTGCCCAGTTATTCCGCATCTGCGGACCTTGGATCGCACCTGCGACACCGCCCCTGCAAAATTTCTTTCGCAGGTATAGAAACGACTTAAGAGGGCTGGGTCTGCTTCTGCGGAAAAAGGGTCGCACCTGCGAGTGCGTGCCTGCAGACTATTGTCCGCTTCTGCAATCTCCTCCGTGCCTGCGTGACCCTAACGCATCTGCGGGCATCGCAGATGCGGGATTCACCTCGCACCTATGACCCCTGGCACTCTTCCATTTTTCCGCTTTTGCGCTTGCCTCCCCGCATGTGCGATCACGCACCTGCGGTCTCTCCACCGCAGGTGCGAAAATGACAGATGCCTGAAGACTTCAGCAGCAACACAAATCCAACTTTTTATCCGTTAAGCACTTGAAACTCATCCGAGCCCTCCCGGGACCTCAACCAAACATACCAACCAATCCTAAAACACCATACGAACTTAGTAAAGCCCTCAAATCACATCAACTAATGCTAAAATCACGAATCACCTTCCAATTCAAGCTTAAAGAACTTGAAACCTTAAATTCCTACAACTGATGCTAAAACCTTTCAAACCACGTCCGAATGACCTCAAATTTTGCACACAGGTCAAAAATGACACTACGAACCCACAACCACTTTCGGAAATCCATTCCGAGCTCGATATCAAAATTTTCACTATCGGCCGAAATCACCGAAAATCTAACTTTCGCCAATTCAAGCTTAAATGTACTACAGACCTTCAAAACACATTCCGGACAGGCTCCTAAGCTCAAAATCACTCAACTGAGCTAACGGAGTCGACATAATTCCATTCCGGATCCGTCTTCACATAGTTCCGACTACGGTCCAAATTCTAAGACTTAAGCTCTCATTTAGGGACTAAGTGTCCAAAATCACTTCGAATCACCCGATAATTGAATTCAAACATGCACTCAAGTCAAGGCACATAATACGAAACTGCTCAGGGCCTTATGCCGCCGGATGGGACTTAAATTCTCAAAACGACCGGCCGGATCGTTACATCCTTCCCCTCTTAAACAAACGTTCGTCCTCGAACGTGCTAAGAATCGCCTCGAAGTCTTCAATCATCGAATGCACCTATTCAACATACACCCTCGGAGGACCCCACATCACCCCAATCCACATAAGACTAACGACGCCATCCCAACTATAATTTATCCTTTCTATCAACACCGATAAGCCTTAGAGTAAAAAATCTCACCTTCCATTTGTCTTCAAGAGACCCGATTCTAAATCCATACCCGATATCAGTCTCAACCAGCTGTAACAACTCATGCCTACACCCACAAGGTATGACCGCACAAGAAGACACACCACACATAGGCCCATAATAACATTTCTGATCACAATACCTGCCCGAAATCAAAACCATCACCGACAATTAGCCTCATATCCGTTAGAACCATGTTTCAACCTCCACAACATTGACAACGATGTAAAAAAACATGAAGACCTCTTAACTATACACCCAAATCAACAAGTCACAACTAACACCACCGGGCACACACCCCACAAGAAAAAACTCAAGAAGCACATAACGAGAATGACTGAATACGTAAAGAGAAACACATAAAAGAAATATCAAACAAGCCCGACAGGCACAACTCTCTAACAGTACCATACTACGAATCAATTTTAAATAGGAAAAATCAAAGTATATGAACAAATTACAAGAATCTCATCTTGATATAACTTCCACCGCGACACGCAGCCTGGCTTAAACATATCAAATCACCTGGAATCGCGAGGGTCTCATTCTCAACTCTGAATCACAAGTCGAATACACATCATACCAATAGAATTATTTCACTAATTCAATTCTGCCAATAAAATCACAACACTTACTAAACCCTCACCCCGGTAGAGTATCAAATTACAAATCATAACTAATTTACTCAGGAATCACATCAAACCTGCCATAATGGACAACATGAATTCACTTCTAGTCTCGAAACTTCCGATAATGAATAGAAACAAACGATAGACATGGGCTACCACTCATAGAGTCTCCCAACAGGGGTAAACACCTAAAATAATACTAAGTCATGAACTCACCCATAGGTGGGACAACAAATAGGGGAACTCGCCCCGATAAGCAGAAGTGCCCCTCTGTAACAAATCAAAAGCATACTTATATGACATAATCTGGCGCAGTGGCCTTAAGCATATTATATGAAACACATCAACGGGTCGGGCCTTCCCCTCTTGGGTGCCCTCTACTCGCCTGAATACTCCGCTGTGACACACCTGTTCAGAATCTAGGACAATCTCTCACCCTGTGGCTGGTATCTCCATACTCAAAGCAACCTCTCTGCTGACGAGGCTGTGGGAACTGTGCGGTACAGGTACTCTAAGACTCATGAGCACATGACACACTGTGCGAAGCCTGAAGTGCAAACCGAACTGTCTGACCCACAAAACCTCTACCATGTCATACCCTGCCTCCAAAATAAGGACCAGTAGATCTCTCCGGTCTACGAGGCCTTCTCACCTCCTTGTCCTCTCTCTCCTGATCTCTCCTGTACTCTCTCTCATGGCCCGGCATGTCCTCTATATGGCGAGTGATCCCTACCACCTGCTGAGATGAAACATCTGACTCTAACTCCCGATCCATACTGAACCGAATATCATGCCTGAGTCCCTCAATGAATCTACGGACACACTCTCTAACTGTGGCGACCAAAACAGGTGCATGCCTGGCCAAATCACTGAATCTCACGGCATACTCTACACTGACATAGTGTCCTGGCGCAGCTGCTCAAACTCTGCGTGCCATACATCTCGATGAGACTGAGGTACAAACTCTCTCAGGAACATCTATGAAAACTGAACCCATGTAAGTGACGCTAACTCAGCTGGGCTACCCATCTCATATGCCCGCCACCACTGATAAGCCGCTCCCTTAAGATGGAACGTAGTGAAAGCAACCCCACCCATCTCAACAATATCAATAGTGTGGAGGATGTTATGGCACTCCTCCAGAAAACCCTGTGCACTCTCTGAAGCCAAACCATTGAATGTAGGAGGGTTATACCTCTTGAACCTTGCAAATCTAAGCTGCCCTTCCTCGGATGCTGCTGCTCTGACCATAAGCTAAACTGGAACCACGATCTGTGTTACCATAACACCTGGAACCTGATCAACGTGAACTCGTTGCTCTAGAGTGTGGGCGGCGGGAGTCTGGGCTCCTCTCCTGGTCTGTGAAGTAACTGGTGCAAACAGAATATACCCGCCTGAGCCAATATACCAAACATGCTTAGGAACTGTGCTAAAGCCTCCTGAAGTCTGGGGGTAATAGCAGGGGCCTTCGGTTCTTTCCCCCAACTGGAACTACTGGCGGCTCCCCAACTGCTCCTCTGGTAGGTGCCCTAGCTGCGGCACATTCTCCTCGTCAGCCTCTGCCTCTGACCATAGTGGCATCTACTCCGGGGGTAACATCATCAGGAACCGTAGCTCGTGTCCTCACCATTTGTGAGAGAATAGAATGGTAAATTTCAAACTTCAAGATCAATGAACTCGCACGATAGGAATGAAGGAAGTGAAATTGTCCTAATAGTTCCATAGCCTCTCGAAGATAAGTACAGGCATCTCCGTACCGATCCGCAAGACTCTACTAAACTCGCTTATGACTCATAGTACCTATGAACCTAGGGCTTTGATACCAACTTGTCACGACCCAATTTCTCCTCCGTTTGGGTATCGTGATGGCACCTAGTCTTAAGGACTAGGTAAGCCTAACAATAATTAAAACAACAACATTATTTAAATAGAATCTCTTATAGTTCCCAAAACTGGTAGTACAAGTCATAAGCTCTATAAATTGTTTGCTAGAAAACTTCTAAATACAACTGTCTAGAAATAAGAATAAACAGTGCAAAACGAAAAGTTGAAGGTGACTCCGAAGCCTGCGAACACAGTGGCAGGTTTACCTTGAGTCTCCGCAACAACAGTCCACACAGCTAGCTAACGAACAATTACCTGGATCTGCACAAAAGAATGTGCAGAAGAGTAGAATGAGCACACCACAGCTGTGCCCAGTAAGTATCAAGACTAACCTCGGTGAAGTAGTGACAAGGACTAGTCAAGACACCCACTGGTCTAATAAACTGAACAAGCATAAGTATAGGAATGACAGAACATGACATCTATCTAAGGATAAACTTAACAAGCATAAGTATAGGAATGACAGAACATGACATCTATCTAAGGACCCCGCGATATGGCTAACAACATATCAACTGCAATAAGGAAGGAAAAACAGGAAGTAACAGCGGAACACCAGAATAAGACATAGAAGAATGAACGAAAACACAACCCAAATCCAGAAATCACAATACAGTAAAGGCAAGTAGTAACTCAGCAGCTGCAATAGTTTTCACATCAGGTCTCAGCCAACAACCCCAATAAATTAGTCAAATCCTTCAAGTGTAAACTTTTACCCGTAAGTTTTTAAATTGAGGTCTTTAGAGTATAATCCTTTCCAATAAGAAATTATTTTTGAAATATACTTTCTTCAAATAAATATCTTTCAAACATAGTTCTTTTAAGATAAAACCTTTCAAATATAAACTTTTCAAATAATTAGCCTTCAAACATAGTTCTTTCAAGATAAATACTTTTCAAGTATAACCCTTTCAAATAAATATCTTCAAACCTAGTTCCTTCAAGATAAATACTTTTCAAATATAAACTCTTCAAGTAATATCCTTCGAGTATAAGTCACCTTGTGACACCTAAGCATGGAAGATTAGCAGCTCCGAATACAGATATAACCATAGGGGAAATCTATCGGGATACCGTCCCGTAGTCCCGAATTAATTATGCAAGACAGGGGGATCTCCCGGAATACGTCCGTAGTCGCAATTTAAATATGCAGTGCTGGGGGATCTCCCGGAATACGTCCGTAGTCCCAATTTAAATATGTAGTGCTGGAGGATCTCCCGGAATACGTCTGTAGTCCCAATTTAAGTATGCAGTGCTGGGGGATCTCCCGGAATACGTCCGTAGTCCCAATTTAAATATGCAGGGGAAACAACAGAGATAACAACTATAACATGACAGAAACCTCGTACATCACCACAACGAGTACAAAAGCAACAATGACAGAAATGCAAGGTACGACGAGCAAATCAACTCAAGAATTTAAATCCGAAGAACGGTAGAACTCATTCATAAGGAATAACCACAGTAAAGAATGCTAGGCACAAGGAGAACAGCTTAACAAGGGAAAACAAAATAAAAATGTAGCAACAATTCCACAATATTCAAGTCAACAATAAGAAGTCAACACGAGTCAAATAGTTCCAAATAATGGTAAGTCAACTAAGATATAGGTTATCTAAACTCCTTTTGAGGTTGAGCAATTACGAGAAAAATTCAACAATTCAAGTAAGGATAAGCAGCGAAAAATAATCATAACTCGAATTAAGACTAAACAATTATAGGATGAGAAAATAATGATTTCAATTAAAGATAAGCAGTTATAAAAAATATAGCACGGCGATAGAAGAGGTAAAATCTTTGGTTAAGTCGAATAAGGGTCAAATAGACAGTAAGAGTGAATCCTAAAGCAATTATCTCTAATCAACGCATGTAGAAGTGAAACTAGCAAATAGGAATTCAAACGTATCAAAAACAACATCATACACAGTGAATATAAGGACATAAGAACCCTAAAAGGCCAACATTCCACAAATAAGTTTGAGCATGCACTCGTCACCTTACGTACACAGACTACAATCAACATAGATGACTCAAATCCTAAGGGGTAGTTCCCCCACACAAGGTTAGGCAAGATACTTACCTCGAGTCAAGCTCAATCAATCCGTAAGAATGCCCTTTCCACGAATATCCAGCTCTGAATGGCCCAAATCTAGCCAAAAGCAATTACATATCATATTTACAATCATAATAGACTCATCTAATTAATTAAATTAATACTTTAACAAAAATTCCAAAATTCGCCCTAAAAAGTCGACACGGGCCCACGTCTCGGAATCGGATAAAAGTTATAAAATACGAAAGCTCATTCACTCATGAGTCTAACCATATCAAATTTACTAAAATCCGACACCAAAATTTCGATCAAAACCCCAAAATTCGGCCTAAGAACTTTTCTCAATTTTCACCCCAATTCCGAATTAAACGATGAATTCTAGCATAAATTAGTGGAATATAACCATAAGGGAGTTAAGAATCATTATCCAAAAACTTCCTCCGAAAATCTCTCCAAATTCCGCCTTCTACCGAGCTCTCAATCAAATTTGTGAAGTGAACTTCAAACCCTCGAATCTGCCCCTTTTCTGCCCAGTTATTCCGCATCTGCGGACCTTGGGTCGGACCTACGATGCCGTGCCTGTGGAATTTCCTTCGTAGGTGCGGAAATTACTTAAGAGGGCTGGGTCTGCTTCTATGGAAAAAGGGCCGCACCTACGAGTGCGCGCCTGCGGACTATTGTCCTTTTCTGCGATCTCCTCCGTGCCTGCGTGACCCTAATGCATCTGCGGGCATCGCAGATGCGGGATTCACCTCGCACCTACAACCCCTTGGCACACCTCCACTTTTCTGCTTCTGCGCTTGCCCCTCCGCACGTGCGATCCCGCACCTGCGATCTCTCCACCGCAGGTGCGAAAATACCAGATGCCTGAAGACTTCAGCAGCAACACAAATCCAACTTTTGATCCATTAAGCACCTGAAACTCACCCGAGGCCCTTGACACCTGAACCAAACATACCAACCAATCCTAAAATACCATACGAACTTAGTCGAGCCCTCAAATCACATCAACTAATGCTAAAATCACGAATCACCTTCCAATTCAAACTTAAAGAACTTGAAACTTTAAATTCCTACAACCGATGTTGAAACCTATCAAACCACGTCCGAATGACCTCAAATTTTGCACACAGTTTACAAATGACACTACGAACCCACATCCACTTTCGTAAAACCATTCCGAGCTAGATATCAAAATTTCCACTATCGGCCGAAATCGCCGAAAATCTAACTTTTGCCAATTCAAGCCTAAATCTACTACAGACCTCCAAAACACATTCCGGATGCGCTCCTAAGCTCAAAATCACTCAACAGAGCTAACAGAGTCGATAGAATTCCATTCCGAATCCATCTTCACATAGTTCCGGCTACGGTCCAAATTCTAAGACTAAAGCTCTCATTTAGGGACTAAGTGTCCCAAATCACTTCGAATCACTCGATAATTGAATTCAACCATGCACGCAAATTAAGGCACATAATACGAAGCTACTTAGGGCCTTATGCCGCCGGACGGGACTTAAATTCTCAAAACGACCGGCCGGGTCGTTACATGTGGTTAATAATTGCGGGGACATAGGTGAGCTGCATTCTATATTACGATCTGCAACTAACAGAGTCTCCTTTAGAGTTATTATATTTTCCTATCTAATTTGTATTCTGGACAGATGCTGTATTTTATTTTAAATTTCCTAGTAAATGCTCATGCACTTGTGACACGGATTTTGGGAATGGTTGTGAATTGTTCAGAAATTTAGTTGCTAAAAATATTTATCATTTACTCTATGAGTTTTATCTTTACTATTTCATTGAAGAAAATTTTATTTCAAAAATACTAAAAATGGGTAATTAAGTTATTCGAATTATGGTTGGCTCGCCTGACAGTGGTGTCCAGCGCCATCATGGCCTTAATGGATTTTGGGTCGTGACACGTCACTTATGACTTGTGTGCAAAATTTGAAGTCATTCCGGATTGATTTGATACTTTTCGGCGCACAATATAGAAGTTGGAAGATTTGAAAAATTTATAATTCGATTCGATGCGCGATTCGTAATTTTGACGTTGTTTGATGTGGTTTGAAGCCTCGACTAAATTCGTATTATATTTTGGGACATGTTGGTATAATTGGTTGAGCTCCCAGGGGCCTCGGGCGAGTTTCGGATGGTTAAACGAACCAAAATTGTGCTTGAAGGAATTCTGAATTTTTTCCAGTTCTGGTACCATCACACATGCGATGGAAATGGTCGCTGGTGCGAGACCGCAAAAGTGACAAAATGGTCGCAGATGCGGCCTGGAGTGAGAAGGGCGAAGGTCGTAGGTGCGATGCATTTTACGCACCTGTGTGAGCGCAGAAGCGGAAGCTCTTCCGCAGGTGCGAGGGCAGTGCCATTGGACGTCGCAAAAGCGAGAATTTGCTAGCAAAAACGAGCTCGCAGGTGCGATAAAATGGTCTGCAGGTGCGAAACATGGCAGAATATTAAGGACCAAAAATGGTCATTTCGCCATTTTCGTTTTGGATTTTTGGAGTTCGGATTTGGGCGATTCTGGAGGGAGTTTTCACAAACTTGGTTTAGGTAAGTATTCTATATCCTAAAGTGATTATATTTCATGAATCTATGGTTATATTCATTATTTAACTCGGATTTAAATGGAGGAAATCAAGATTTTTGTAAAATCTTCTAAAAACAAAAATTTAAGATATGGAGGTCGATTTGTTATTGAAATTTGATAAAATTGGTATGGTTGAACTCGTATCGGAATGGGTGTTCAGATTTCATGAAATTTATGTTGGCTTCCGAGAGGCGAGTCCCGCGTTAACTTTTGTTGACTTTTGAAATAAATTTTTAAGTCGACGTATTATTATCCGGAATTGTTTCCGATGAATTTTAATGAAGTTGTACAATTAATTTAGATGGATTTGAGCGGTCCGGAGGTCAATTCAAGCAAGAAGGCAATTTTGAAATATCGGCATAACTTCAAAAAGGTAAGTCTCTTGCATAACCTCGAGTGGGGGAATTACCCCTTAGGCATCGAGTCTTATGTGCCATTTGTGAAATGTGAAAAGCCGTGTACGTGAGGTGACGAGTACGTACTCGGGCTTATATGTGCAAAATTTATTGAGTTAAAGTCTTGGGCATATTGTGTAGTAAATTGGATAGTTGTTGACATATATTTAATCATATGTTTGCCATGCCTCAAATCACATTTATTGAATTTGTTTTTATATGACAATTTGATGTAATTATTACCTGTATATTTATGTGAATTCCTTGAGTTTGATGGTTTGATATTCTTGAAATTTAATTTCATTATGAATTTTCCCTATGCAAATAATTAATTAAGCAAGCTTAAGAAGATGTGCTAATATAATTATCTAAATTTGGATTAATGAAGGCTTTGCTTTATGCTGAATAATTTCTATCTCTATTGATTGATTTTGAGGTTTTATATACATTGTGTGGAGCCTTGGGCTATTTGTTGTAAAATTAATTGGTTTTATTATATCCTTGGAATTGATTATGGCCATTGGGAAAATTATGATATGAATTGATTTTGTTATGTTACCGTGATAATTTCCCGTGTAAATTATTGTGTTTTTGAGTTGTTATTTTGAGGATATAAGGGTGGCATTCCACTGTTGATATTATGTGGATATATGGGTGCTATTTCACTGTTGTTGTGTTGTTGAAATATTATCTGGGCGGAGCGATAAGGGTGGCTATAGGAGAGATAAGGGTGGCAATCGGAGAGATAAGGCCGGCTATTGATATTGTTGTCACGACCCAAAATCCCACCTCAGGCATTGTGATGGCACTTGGTCTCTAAGACTAAGCCGATTTTAATTACATTTCAAGCCATTTTTAAAAAAATAGAAACTAATAGCGGAACAAATATGAATATGACAACCTCCCAAGACTGGTAGTACTGAATCACGAACTCTAACTGAATACATGGAATTATCTCGAGGATCGAATATACAGTATTGATCGAATAAGAAATCAACAGTACGATAAAATGAAAAGACTCCAAGGGACTGCGACGACCAAGTAGCTCTACCTTGAATCCTTACGATCCCGCTTTACTCTGCCCAAGTCTGATATCTCCAATACCTGGCTCTGCACAAAAATGTGCAGAAGTGTAGTATGAGTACACCACGGTCGGTACCCAGTAAGTATCAAAACTAACCTCAGTAGAGTAATGGAGAGGTACAGTCAAGACACTCACTAGTCTAATAACATGTGCAATATGAGATACAAAATAATAGAAAACAAATAGCAATAATAGGAACACCAATCAACTAGTGATTTAAACAGCAAAGCAACAGGAACACCATAAATATTACTCAAACGAATAATAAACACAGGTACAACCAATTAATCAAGTCCCTTCAATATACATCTTTTACCTATAAGTTTTTCAATAAAAGTCTCTAGAATATAATCCTTTTCAATAAATATATTTCGAATATACTTTCTTCAAATAAATATCCTTCCATATAAGTTCTTTCACATAAATATCTTTCGAGTATAATTCTTTCAAGTAAATATCTTTCTAATATAATTCTTTCAAATAAATATCTTTCTAATATATATAATTCTTTCAAGTAAATATTTTTCTAATATAATTCTTTCAAATAAATATCTTTCTAATATACATAATTCTTTCAAGTAAATATTCTTCTAATATAATTCTTTCAAATAAATATCTTTCTAATATATATAATTCTTTCAAATAAATATTCTTCAAATATAATTCTTTCAAATAAATATCTTTCTAATATATATAATTCTTTCAAGTAAATATTCTTCTAGTATAATTATTTCAAATAAATATCTTTCTAATATATATAATTCTTTCAAATAAAAGTCACCATGTAACACCTCATTTAACTTTCGTGGCGTGAGAAATATATTCAACATATCACATCAAATGGCACGGCAATACCTTCGTGCACTTGTCTCATTCTCACCCAATATATATATGTAGACCAAATTAATTGCACGGCATCACTCTTCGTGCATTTATATCTTTCTCACTGTGCATACATATAACAGTACCAACTAGGTAGGAGAAATGTCAATAACAATAAAAGAAATAAAGTGGAGGCACACAGGAAGCAACAACGAGTACAAGTCACATAGAAAACATAGGTACACGATAACATCTCAAGATAAAAGCATGAATGTATACACAACAAAATGATATCACAATGTAATGTATGTCTCTCGTGATAATATAAAAATAATTGCACGGCATCACCCTTCGTGCTTTTACTCTCGTCCTCACCTGATAATATAAATGAAATAGCACGGCATCACCCTTCGTGCTTTACACTCTCAATGGCACGGCATCACCCTTCGTGCTTTACACTCTCAAATGGCACGACATCACCCTTCGTGCTTTACACTCTCAAATGGCATGGCATCACCCTTCGTGCTTTACACTCTTCCTTACCAAGCACATGTATATCATTAACAAGCAAGGTAGGAAGCATAAATAACATCAAGGAGAGTGTTTAAACCACAACACGATACAATAATTCATATCACAATTTTCCACAGACCACAACCAAATTCCAAATATGTAGTAGAATCAATAAATTTCTCAACAAATAGCCCAAGACTCCACACAACTTATAATAAACCTCAAAATAATCAACAGAGGTAAAAAATACTCAGTATAAGGCAACACCTTCATTAATCCAAATTCTTGATAATTATATTAACTCCTCAATTTAAACTTATTTAATAAATGTTTGCAGATAAGGATTCCATCATGAATTTAATTCCAAGAAAAAAATCAAGTCAACAAACACACGAAATTCACATAAAATCCAAGTAACAATAATACCAAATTATTATATAAAATACAAAATTGACAATTAAGGAACAAGGCATGATAATTCAAGGATTTACTAATGCTAACAATTATCTAATTTAATACTTAAGAATGCCTAAAACTTTAAACCAATAAAATTTGCACATATAAGCCCGAGTACGTACTCGTCACCTCGCGTACACGCCTTTTCACATTTCACAAATGGCACATAAGACTCGATGCATAAGGGGTAATTCCCCCACTCGAGGTTAAGCAAGACACTTACCTTATTGAAGTTATGCCGATATTCCAAAATCGCCTTGTTGCTTGAATTGACCTCCGGACAGCTCAAATCTAACCAAATTAATTGTACCACTTCATTAAAATTCATCGGAAATAATTCTGGATAATAAAATACCAACTTAAAATTTTATTCTAAAAAGTCAGCGTGGGGCTTGCCCATCGGAACCCGACAAATGTTTTACAAAATCCGAACACCCATTCCGATACGAGTTCAACCATACCAAAATTATCAAATTTCGATAACGGATCGCCTTTCAAATCTTAAATTAAAGTCTAGAGGATTTCTATAATTTTTAACCCAATTCACTAATTTAGTGATAAAAACAATAATAGATTCGTGTAATTTAACCAAAATTAAGTTAGGAATTCTTACCCCAATATTTTCCTTAAAACACCCTCGAAAAATCGCCTCACCCGAGCTTCCTTGGTCCAAAAATGGAAGAATGAGACGAATTTGGACTTTATTCTGCTGCCCAGGGATTTGTTCTTCGCGTTCGCGATGAACAAATTCTCCAACAACCATTTTAAAACTCTTCTCAGACAAACTCTAGTATAATGGTCATAATTCTTTGTACAAAGCTCCAAATGACAAATGGTTTAACTTTCTGGAAACTAGACTCAAAGGGCTATAACTTGTATTTGTTACTCATCTCTTCATTCCTTATAGATTGCGAGTTATAAGCTTCCAAAGTTAGCCTTATACAACAGTAATTTCCAAACTCTTCCCAGATAGCCTGTAGTGTATCTACCATAACTTTTGGTACACAACTCCAAATGATTAATGGTTTACCTTTCTGAAACCTAGAAACAATGGGCTACAACTTTCATTTTTTGATCATCTCCAAATTCCTTATAGATTGCGAGATATGAGCTTCCAAAATCAGACCATTGCAACTAAGATTTCCTTCTTCACGAACGCGAGAGTCCCTTCGCGAACGTGAAGAACAAAATTCCAGAAGCCAAATCCTTCTTCGCGAACACGAGAGGCTCCTCGTGAACACGAAGAACAACACCGGATATCAGAAAATCAGCATCCAAAGTAGCCTAAAATGATCTGAAACACACCTGAAACACACCCGAGGCCCTCGGGACCTTAACCAAACATACCAACGCATACGATAACATCATACGAACTTAGTCGAACCTTCAAATCACCTTCAACAACACCAAAAACACGAATTACACACGGATTCAAGCCTAATGAACTTAGAAATTTCCGAATTCCACAAACGATGACGAAACCTCCCAAACCACGTCCGAATGACCTCAAATTTTGCACACAATCAGAAATGGCACAACAAAGCTATTCCAATTTCCAGAATCGGATTCCGACCCCAATATCAAAAAGTCAAACCCCCGGTTAAACTTCCCAAAAATTCATCTTTCACCATTTCAAGCTTAATTCCACTACAGACCTCCAAATAATTTTCCGGGCATGCTCCTAAGTCCATAACCACCATACGGAGCTATTGACATCATCAAAATTCCATTCCGGAGCCGTTTGCTCAAAAGTCAACTCTCCAGGCAACTTTTACATTTAAGCTTCTAAATAAGGATTGTTCTTTTAATTTAATTCCGAATCTTCAGTAATTCAAACTCGACCACACCCGCGAGTCATAATACATATTGCGAAGCTTCTCGAGACCTTAAGTCACTGAACGAGGCATTAATTCTTAAAAGACAAGTCGGGTCGTTACATTCTCCACCTCTTAAACAAACATTCGTCCTCGAACGTGCTAAAAATTATTCTGAGGTTACCAAATTGATGATTTTACTTTTACACATATACTCCCGGTTGATCCCACATTACCGCATTTGAGATAAGCCCGACAACACCATATCAATTGAAATTATTTCTTTTATCCATATTTGTAAACTTTAAGACCAATTTCTTACACTCCAAACATTTCCAAAAAGCCTGATTTTCACAACAACGCACGGTATTAGTCTCAACTGGCTATAGCAACTCGTGCCTACGCACACATCAATTTTCTTGATAGTGTTGAAGTACTTCAAAATTTTCACGTGGTGTTACATTCTCCTCCACTTAGGATCATTCACCCTTGAATGAGAAGTAGAGTCCCCTCTCAAACACATAACATAACTTATCTCTTCTTTCGCACGTCTCAATCCCCAAAATTTTACTAACTCCCAAATTTTACAAATATTTCGACAGAGTCTCTCCTGTAAATGAGGCATATTCACCTGCCAGAGTAACACCAAAACAACCACTAACAATACATCCACAACCCAACAAAGCACCACAATGTATATATCAATAACACTAATCTCAGCATTACCAGCACCGCATTATCATAATGATATCAGGACATGAAGCACATCATATGTATGCCCATCACCACATCTCTGGTCTTAATAGTTGTTCATAATCGATTACAACATCGCCAATTAACCTCATATTAACCAAAATCTCGTTTCAAATTTTTACAACACTGACAGCAAAATGTGAGGCATGAAGACCTCATAACTATTTACCCAACTTAACGAGTCACATTTAACGTCACCTGGGCACTCACCTTATAGGCTAAAACTCAATAATTACAACACAATTATGGCACAGAAACACATAAAAAAATTATCACATAAGCCTATCAGGCATAACTCCCTATTAGTAATATAGTACAAATTAAACTTCATAAAGGGAGAATTTAAACTCATAAATATTTCACCACAAGGACTTCGTCCTTATATAACCTCCACTGTGGATTGTAGCCCGGTTTAAATATTTCACATCATATAAAAATGCGAGGATCTCGTCCTCAACTCCGAATCACAAGTATTTTGCACATTGTGCCAATTGACATTTTCAATTTCCTTTCTTTCTTCTTTTCAATAAATTTCGTAAACACATAATGAACCTTCATACCGGTAGGGCACAAAATTCATAAAACAAAATGGAATCAATTATTCCGAAACACATAAAACCCACTGTAGTGAATAATAAAAATTACTTTTGGACTTATAGCCCTCAATGGTGCACAAAAATAAAAATGACAGACACGGGCTCACATATTCAAATCTCCCAATAGGGATAAACATATAAGTGGATCACACAATTACGAAGCTCACCCATAAGCGGAGCATAATAAGAGGACTCACCTCAATATTCAGAACTGAATTAAACTAAGGGAAAATATCCTTTTATAACAGAATCAGGATCATACCTGTAACGACACCATCTAGTGTATCGGCTCAGCCAAAATCATAGCGATTATATCAATGGGTCGGGCCTCCACCTCTTAGGCGCCCTCTACCCGCCTGTCCTCCACCTCTGCACGTGGAGTATTAACTGGAATAACCACTGTAAGAACTCCGTGCCGATGGTGCATTAAAAGAACTTACTGTAGCACCCCGAATATTTTGAAATTGTTGTTGTGACCCCGCTGGTACTGAAATTTAGAATTATTAAGGACGTAGGAATACCGCAAGCCCCAACATCATCCCATACAAATCTCATCCCTTAATCATATGCAAGTTTCGGAGAACCTTTCATTACCATGTAAATACATCTCAGTCCAAAACTGATATAACACATGACTGCGCAATCTGATCGTTGATAGTGGACTCCCCTCACTTGGCGCGAAGCCATAGGACACATGCCGATGATCCACAATACTAACCTTCACCGGTCATAAGACACCTCAAGCCATTTATTTGGCGCATGTCACCCGCGTGACAATTAAACTCGCTTTCTTCAGTGCCTTGGCTGCCAGTATGTACCCTTCGATAAATAGAAATCCCATACGAACTACATAGTCTATAATATTACAAACTATATTCATATCTACATCCACCCCGTGACCCTACCACGATTGTGATGATTAGGCAATTAATTAAACATTCTTAAGATCATACTTATCAACTAGATGTCAGAACCTGCTACACCCCCATGTGCACAACTGAATGATCTCTAAATACTTCCGCATCCTCGATCTGGATGACATGTTTTAACAATGGTTGAACAAACCTGGAACCCTTATAACCCCTCTATAGTATCACAAACCGTTGGCGCATAGTTGATACCAAGTGCACAATTTCATACATGAGTGAATGCAAAAGAACATAAGATATATGGTTTAAGCTGAATAAATGTCGCACGATAAGAAATGAAAGAAGTGAATTCTTCCTAACAATTTTGTAGCCTCTCGAAGATAAGTACAGACGTCTCCGTACCGATCCGCAAGACTCTACTAAACTCGTTCGTGACTCGTAGAACCTATGAACCTAGAGCTCTGATACCAACTTGTCACGACCCAAAATCCCACCACAGGCGTCGTGATGGCACTTAGTCTCTAAGACTAGGTAAGCCGATTTTAATTACTATTCAAGCCATTTTATTTTTAAAATAGAAACTAACAGCGGAACAAATATGAATATAACAACCTCCCAAGACTGGTAGTACTGAATCACGAACTCTAATTGAATACATAGAATTATCTCGAGGATTGAATATACAGTACTGATCGAATAAGAAATCAACAGTATAATAAAGTGGAAAGACTCCAAGGGACTGCGACGACCAAGTAGCTCGACCTTGAATCCTTACGATTCCACTTTACTCTGCCCAAGTCCGATATCTCCAATACCTGACTCTGCACAAAAATGTGCAGAAGTGTAGTATGAGTACACCACGGTTGGTACCCAGTAAGTATCAAGACTAACCTCAGTGGAGTAGTGACGAGGTACAGTCAAGACACTCACTAGTCTAATAACCTGTGCAATATGAGATACAAAATAATAGAAAACAAATAGCAGTAATAGCAACACCAATCAACTAGTGATTTAAACAACAAAGCAACAGGAACACCATAAATATTACTCAAACGAATAATAAACACAGGTACAACCAATTAATCAAGTCCCTTCAATATACATCTTTTACCTATAAGTTTTTCAATAAAGTCTCTAGAATATAATCCTTTTCCATAAATATATTTCGAATATACTTTCTTCAAATAAATATCCTTCCATTAAAATTCTTTCACATAAATATCTTTTGAGTATAATTCTTTCAAGTAAATATCTTTCTAATATAATTTTTCAAATAAATATTTTTCTAATATATATAATTCTTTCAAGTAAATATTCTTCTAATATAATTCTTTCAAATAAATATCTTTCTAATATATATAATTCTTTCAAGTAAATATTCTTCTAATATAATTCTTTCAAATAAATATCTTTGTAATATATAAAATTCTTTCAAATAAATATCTTTCTAATATATATAATTCTTTCAAATAAAAGTCACCATGTGACACCTCATTTAACTATCGTGGCATGAGAAATATATTCAACATATCACATCAAATGACACGGCAATACCTTCGTGCACTTGTCTTATTCTCACCCAATATATATATATATGTAGATCAAATCAATTGCACGGCATCACCCTTTGTGCATTTATATCTTTCTCACCGTGCATACATATAATAGTACCAACTAGGTGGGAGAAATATCAATAACAATAAAAGAAATAAAGTGGAGGCACACAGGAAGCACTAACGAGTACAAGTCACATAGAAAACATAGGTACACGATAACATCTCAAGATAAAGGCATGAATGTATACACAACAAAACGATATCACAATGTAATGTATGTCTCTTGTCCTCGCCTGCACGGAAACACCCTTCGTGCCATGAATATATGATAATATAAAAATAATTGTACTGCATCACCCTTCGTGCTTTTACTCTCGTCTTCGCCTGATAATATAAATGAAATAGCACGGCATCACCCATCGTGCTTTTGTAATGACCCGACTTGTCGTTTTAAGAAATTACGCCCCGTCCAGTGACTTAAGGTCTCGAGAAGCTTCACAATAGGTATTATGACCCACGTGTGTGGTCGAGTTTGGTTCTCAGAAGATTCAAAATTTAATTTAAAGAAAAATTCTCATTTTGAAGCTTAAATGGAAAGAGTTGACCGGGGAGTTGACTTTTGAGCAAACGACCCCGGAATGGAATTTCGATGATGGAAATAGCTTTGTATGATGATTTCGGACTTAGGAGTATGTTCGGATTTCATGAAAATTATGTCGGGTTCCGAGGGGCGAGTCCTGCGTTGACTTTTGTTGACTTTTTGGAATAATATTTTAAGTCGACGTATTATTATCCGAAATTATTTTCGATGAATTTTAATGAAGTTATACAATTAATTTGGATAGACTTGAGCTGTCCGGATGTCAATTCAAGCAAGAAGGCTATTTTGGAATATCGGCCTAGCTTCAGAAAGGTAAGTGTCTTGCTTAACCTCGAGTGGAGAAATTTCCCCTTAGGCATTGAGTCTTATGTGCAATTTGTGTAATGGAAAACCATGTACGCGAAGTGAAGAGCACGTACTTGGTTTATATGTGCAAATTTTATTGAGTTAAAGTCCTGAGCATATTGTGTAGTAAATTGGATAATTGTTGGCATATATTTAATCATCTACTTGTCGTGCCTAAATCCTTGTTGTTGACTTTGTTGTTATATGACAATGTGATGTGATTGTTATTTGATTATTTATGAAATTTCGTGAATTTTCTGGTTTGATAATTATTGGAATTTAATTTCATTTTGGATTTTCCCCTCTGCAAATAATTAATTAAATGAGCTTAAGAAGAGGTGTTTATATAATTATTGAAAATTTAAATTTAATGAAGACTTTGCTTTATGTTGAGTAATTTCTATCTCTATTGATTGTTTTAGGGTGTTGTACACATTGTGTGGAGCTTTTGGCTATTTGTTGTGAAATTAATTGACTTGGTTGTAGCTTTGGAATTTGGTTGTGGCCATTGGGAAAATTGTGATATGAATTGATTTTGTTATGTTGCTGTGATAATTTCCCATGTAAAATATTGTGTTGTGTGAGTTGTTATTTTGGGGAGATAAGGGTGGTATTTCACCGTTGATATTATGTGGTTATAAGGGTGGTATTTCACTATTGTGTTTGTTGGAATATTGTCTGGGCGGAGCGATAAGGGTGGCTATAGGAGCGATAAGGGTGGCAATAGGAGCGATAAGGGTGGCTATTGGTATTGTCTAGGCGGAGCGATAAGGGTGGCTATAGGAGTGATAAGGCTGGCAATAGGAGCGATCAGGGTGGCTATTGTCAGGAACGATATGTGATGTTGTGGGGTTGTGGTGTTGATAATATTCATGTGATGTGGTGATTTTCTTGTGTTTATTTTTATACCTTGTGCAATTTGTCTTGTTGTTGGTAAATTGATAATAATATGATTTATGTTGAAATTGAGAGCATGTGGCTATGGCCAGGCGGATTATAAAATTAAATATGGGCACGAGGTGCCGTGAGTAAATAATGAGGATATTTGGCACGTGAATTGTCCGTGCAGCTGAGATATGAAATGTGGGCACGAGGTGCTGTGATGAAATGATAATGATATTTTGCACGTGAGTTGTCCGTGCAGTTGTGATATGAAATGAGGGCACGAGGTGCCGGAAAAATATGATGATTTAATTATTGGCACGAGGTGCTGAGGAAACATGAAAAATGGGCTGAGACCCGTGTTTACGAAAAATATGAAAATGGGCTGAGGCCCGTATTTTTTATGATTTTGAAATGAGGTGTGACATGGTGACTTTTAATTGAAAGAATTATATTCAAAATATTTATTTGGAAGGATTTTTATTCAAAAAGAATTATATGAAAGAATTGTATTTGAAAGATATTTATTTAAGGAATTATATTTGATGATATTTATTGAAAGAATTTTATATTTAAAAAATAATTATTTGAGAAAATTATATTTGAAAGAGAGTTATCCGGAAGAATTATATGTGAAAGATATTTATTTGAAGGACTTGATTTAATTGGGTGTACTTGTGTTTATTAATTGTTGAGTGATATTAATAGTATTCTTGTTGTCTGCTGTGCATATCACCGGTTGTTCCATGTTGTCCTATTGTTATTTGTTTTCTATTATTTTATATATTATATTGCACATGTTATTAGACTAGTGAGTGTCTTGAATGTACCTCGTCTCTACTCCATTGAGGTTAGTCTTAATACTTACTGGGTACCGACCATGGCGTACTCATACTACACTTCTGCACATTTTTGTGCAGAGCCAGGTATTGAAGATATCGGACATGAGCAGAGTTAAAGCGCGATCATAAGGATTCAAGGTAGAGCTGCTTGGCCGTCCCAGTCCCTTGGAGCCTTTTCATTTCATTGTACTGTTAATTTGTAATCAAACAATATTGTATATTCGATCCTCGTGTATTGTAATTATTTCCGCTGTTAGATTTTAATTCAAAACAAAAAAATGGCATCAAAATGTAATAGAAATCGGCTTACCTAGTCTTAGAGACTAGGTGCCATCATGATGCCTGTGGTGGGATTTTGGGTCGTGACAGCTTTGCACTCTCAATGGCACAGCATCACCCTTAGTGCTTTACACTCTCAAATGGCACAGCATCACCCTTCGTGCTTTACACTCTCAAATGGCACGACATCACCCTTCGTGCTTTACACTCTCAAATGGCATGGCATCACCCTTCGTGCTTTACACTCTTTCGTACCAAGCACATGTATATCATTAACAAGCAAGGTAGGAAGCATAAATAACATCATGGAGAGCGTTTAAACCACAACACGATATAACAATTCATATCACAATTTTCCACTGACCACAACCAAATTCTAAATATGTAGCAGAATCACTAAATTTCTCAACAAATAGCCCAAGGCTCTATACAACTTATAATAAACCTCAAACACAATCAACAGAAGTTA
Source organism: Nicotiana tabacum (assembly GCF_000715075.1). NCBI lineage: Eukaryota > Viridiplantae > Streptophyta > Magnoliopsida > Solanales > Solanaceae > Nicotiana > Nicotiana tabacum. The sequence goes on from NC_134081.1 coordinate 119,466,068, forward strand.
AAAATACTCAGTATAAGGCAACGCCTTCATTAATCCAAATTCTTGATAATTATATTATCTCCTCAATTTAAACTTATTTAATAAATGTTTGTAGATAAGGATCCCATCATGAATTTAATTCCAAGAAAAATATCAAGTCAACAAACGCACGGAATTCACATAAAATCCAAGTGACAATAACACCAAATTATTATATAAAATACAAACTTGACAATTAAGGAACAAGGCGTGATAATTCAAGGATTTACTAATGCTAATAATTATCTAATTTAATACTTAAGAATGCCTAAAACTTTAAACCAATAAAATTTGCACATATAAGCCCGAGTACGTACTCGTCACCTCGCGTACACGGCTTTTCACATTTCACAAATGGCACATAAGACTCGATGCATAAGGGGTAATTCCCCCACTCGAGGTTAGGTAAGACACTTACCTTATTGAAGTTATGCCAATATTCCAAAATCGCCTTCATGCTTGAATTGACCTCCGGACAACTAAGATCTATCCAAATTAATTGTATCACTTCTTTAAAATTCATTGGAAACAATTCCGGATAATAAAGTACCAACTTAAAATTTTATTCAAAAATGTCAGCGCGGGGCTCGCCCCTCAAAACCTGACAAAAGTTTTATGAAATCCGAACGCCCATTCCGATATGAGTTCAACCATACCAAAATTATCAAATTCCGATAACGGATCGCCCTTCAAATCTTATATAAAATTCTAGAGGATTTCTACCATTTTCAACCCAATTCACTAATTTAGTGATAAAAACAATAATAGATTCATGTAATTTAACCAAAATCAAGTTAGGAATTCTTACCCCAATGTTTTCCTTGAAAACACTCTCGAAAAATCGCCTCACCCGAGCTTCCTTGGTCCAAAAATGGAAGAATGAGATGAATTTGAACTTTATTCTGCTGCCCGGGGATTTGTTCTTCGGGTTCGTGACCCTTCCCTTGCGTTCGCGATGAACAAATTCTCTTACAACCATTTTCAAACTCTTCTCAGATAGCCTCTGGTATAATGGTCATAACTCTTTGTACAAAACTCCAAATGCCAAATGGTTTAACTTACTAGAAATGAGCCTCAAAGAGCTATGACTTTTATTTGTTCCACATCTCCTCATTCCTTATAGATTGCGAGATATAAGCTTCCAAAGTTAGCCTATACAACAGAGATTTCCAAACTCTTCTCAGATAGCCTGTAGTGTATCCACCATAAATTTTGGTACACAACTTCAAATGATGAATGGTTTACCTTTATTAAATATAATCACAAAGGTCTACAACTTTCATTTTTGGATTATCTCCAAATTCCTTATAGATTGTGACATATGAGCCTCCAAAGTCAGACCATTGCAACTGAGATTTCCTTCTTCGTGAACGCGAGAGTCCCTTTGCGAACGCGAAGAACAAAATTCCAGAAGCCAAATCCTTCTTCGCGACCGCGAGAGGCTCCTCACAAATGCGAAGAACAACACCAGATATCAGAAAATCAGCATCCAAAGTAGCCCAAAATGATCCGAAACACACCTGAAACACACCCGAGGCCCTCGGGACCTCAACCAAACATACCAACGCGTCCTATAATATCATACGAACTTAGTCGAACCTTCAAATCACCTTCATCAACACCAAAAACATGAATTACACACGGATTCAAAACTAATAAACTTAGAAATTTCTAAATTCCACAAACGACGCTGAAACCTCCCAAACCACGTCCGAATGACCTCAAATTTTGCACAAAAGTAAAAAATGGCACAACGAAGCTATTCCAATTTCCAGAATCGGATTTCGACCCCGATATCAAAAAGTCAACCCCCGGGTCCAACTTTCCAAAAATTCATCTTTCGCCATTTCAAGCCTAATTCCACTACAGACCTCCAAATAATTTTCCGTGTATGCTCCTAAGTCCATAATCACCATACAGAGCTATTGACATCATCAAAATTTTATTCCGGAGTCGTTTGCTCAAAAGTCAACTCTCCAGTCAACTCTTTACATTTAAGCTTCTAAATAAGGATTGTTCTTTTAATTTAATTTTGAATCTTCGGTAATTCAAATTCGACCACACCCGCGGGTCATAATACATATTACGAAGCTTCTCGAGACCTTAAGTCACTGAACGAGGCATTAATTCTTAAAACGACAAGTCGGGTCGTTACAATTGTCAGGGCGGAGGGATAATGGTGGCTATTATAGGAGTGATAAGGGTGGCTATAGGAGAGATAAAGGTGACGATTGTCAGGGATGATATGTGATGATGTGGAGTGGTTGCATTTGTGATTTTATGTGATGTTGCGATTTTCCTTGTGTTTATTTTTATACCTTGTGCAATTTGTCTTGTTGTTGGTAAATTGATAATAGTCTGATTTATGTTAAAATTAGGAGCCTATGGCTATTGCTAGGTGGATTGTGAAAAGAAATGTGGGGACGAGGTTCCGTGAGTAAATAATGATGATATTGACACGTGAATTGTCCGTGCAGTTGAGATATAAAATGTGGGAACGAAGTGCCGGAAAAAATATGATGGTTTTATTATTGGCACGTGAACTGTCCGTACAGATGTGATATGAAAAATGGGCACGAAGTGCCGGAAAAATATGATGATTTAATTATGGGCACGAAGTGCCGTGAAAATATGAAAAGGGCTGAGACCCGTACTTTTATGATTATAAAATGAGGTGTCACATGGTGACTTTTAATTGAAAGAAATATATTTAAAATATTTATTTGGAAGGATTTTTATTTAAAAAGTAGTATTTGAAGGAATTGTATTTGAAAGATATTTATTTGAGGAAATTATATTTGAAAATGATTTATTAAAAGAATTGTATTTGAAAGATATTTATTTGAGGAAATTATATTTGAAAGAGAGTTATTTGGAAGAATTATATGTGAAAGATATTTATTTGAAGAACTTGATTTGATTGAGTGTTGTGATGACCCAAAATGTCATCTTTAAATTTAATAATTAACTCTGTATTTTAAGACTTCGAAAGACACTATTTATCATTAGTCGACTTGCGTGCGTAGTCCGTAAAATTTTCTGGAAAGTTTTCATGTGAAAAATGGATTAAAATGTGAATTAGAGCTTTAAAACTCAACTGAGTTGAATTTGGTCAATATTTTGAGCAAACGGACTCGGATCAGTGTTTTGATAGTTCCGGTAGGTCCGTATCGTGATTTGGGACTTGGATGTATGCCCGGAATTAAATTTCGAGGTCCCTAGCCTGAGATATGGAATTTTGATGAAAAATTAAAACTTTAAGTTCAAATAGTGACCGGATGTCGAATTTTGTGCAAACGACCCCGGAATAGAATTTTGATGATTCCAACAGCTCCGTATGGTGATTTTGGACTTAGAAGCGTGATCGTATTTTTTTGGAAGTCCATAGTGATATTAGGCTTGAAATGGCTAAAATAAGAATTTAAGTTTGGAAGTATGACCAGGGAGTTGACTTTTTGATATCGGGATCGGAATCTAGTTCAGAAACTTTTCACAGCTCCGTTATGTCATTTATGACTTGTGTGCAAAATTTGAGGTCAATCGGACTTGATTTGATAGGTTTCGACATCGAATGTAGAAGTTGGAAATTCTTAAGTTTCATTAAACTTGAATTGGGGTGTGATTTGTGATTTTAGCGTTGTTTGATGTGATTTAAAGTTTCGACTAAGTTCGTATGATATTTTAGGACTTGTTGGTATTTTCGGACGGGATCCCGAGTACCCCGAGTGTGATCCGGATCGAAATCGGATCAATATTTGGACTTAGGCAAATTCTGAAATTTGCAGCTTCTGGTGTCATCGCACCTGCGGAGGGACTGGCCGCAGGTGCGGACTCGCACAAGCGAGTTGTGGCACGCAGAAGCGGACAAAGGGCTGCCCAGTTGGAGCCGCAGAAGCGGAAAGAGCTCCGCAGAAGTGAAGGATGCGCATAAGCGAAAGGCACGGTCGCACCTGCGGTTGCGCAGAAGCGGACCATGTTCTGCAGGTGCGAAAGCACTGACCAGATTACAAAACGAGGGGTTCCGACATTTTTGTCATTTTGGACATTTCCAACACGGTTTTGGATGCTTTTTCATAGAGAATTCATGGTAAAACTTGAGGTAAGTCACATATGATCATTGTTAGTCAATTACATTGGATTATCATTGAATATTTCGAATTGATTACATGTTTTTGAGGTGAAATTAGAGGATTTGGGCCTAGGTATTTCAAAATGAGAATTTGAGATTTGGAGGTCAAGTTGATGTTGGATTTTAGTAAAAATGGTACGGTCAGACTCGTAGTTGAATGGGCGTTCATATTTCGTATCTTTCGCCGGATTTTTGATATGTGGGCCCCACGGGCCATTTTTGAGTTAATTTCGGATTTTTTTGAAAAATGTAGTTTTTTCTTATGGAATTGATTCTATAATTTTTGTTGACTGTATCGAATTAATTATGACTAGATACGAGTCGATCGGAGTCAGAAAATCGAGGAAAAGACATACTACGTGATTAAATTGGAGCAAGTCGAGGTAAGTGACTTGTCTAACCTTGTGTGGAGGAAATTTTCCTTAGGATTGGTATTAATTGTAATTTGATAAAAGTCGTGTACACGAGGTGACGAGCGTGTGCACGGGGTAAATGTGAAGGATTATGTTTTAAATTGTGTAGATCACTGTTGCATATTAATTAAATTATTAAATCTTGTTATATTCTCCATCATTAATTTGATTTATATACTTTAATTTGCTTGACCTTTTTTTCCTGCTAATTAGTTTACTTGTTTAGTTGGAACTTGGTTTCTTTTATTCTGTGCATTATTTGAAGGTTGGTTTTCTTTAAATTAGATATTATTACTATGAAGTATTTGACATTTTTTAAATTAGTATTGAAGTAACGTATTAAAGATTTTGAAATATTATTTTGCTGAATTATTTATTCCTGAATATTATTGATGATTTATTTTGGCATGAGCCGTGAGCTCTTTATTGTGAAAAAATATTATTGATGATTTATTTTGGCATGAGCCGTGAGCTCTTTATTGTGGAAAAATATTATTGTTGAATTATTTTGGCAAGTTAAATTATTTGAGCACTTGAGGTGCAAATTGTGATATATTGTGATATTGATACGCATGCGGTGGTATAAGGTCTGGGTGTTGAAACGCATGCGGTGAGATAAGGGTGGCTTGATACGCGTGGCTAGTAGGGAAACTACTAGAAGTCATGCGGTGTGATAAGGGTGGCTAAAACGCGGGATGCTATTTCGGAAAAAATATTTTCTTTAAATAAATTGTGAAGGCTCCCGCGGTGATATAAGAAAATGAGATATTGTAAATTTATTTATGATTTGGGACTACGAGGCGGTACCTCGGGAGTGCCCTTGTTGATATTGATTTATGGCCGCAGTTGCCTTTGATTATTTGTTGTGATTTTTTTCTTAAAGTTGAAAGGAAATTTTGTTTGTTTCCACGAAATATTATTTGCCATTATTTAGTGTAATTAAATGGTGCCCTGCTACTTGATTCATTTCCATTGTCATTTTATTTTATTATATTGTTAAACATTTTACCATGAAATTATTATTTTCCAATAGGGCCTGGCCTGACCTCGTCACTACTCTACCGAGGTTAGGCTTGGCACTTACTGGGTACCGCTGTGGTGTACTCATGTTATGCTTCTGCACATCTTTTTGTGCAGATCCAGGTACTCTTTACCAGCCCTATATTCAGTGAGTTACCCGTGCACGGAGACTTCGAGGTATATCTGTCAGCGTCCGCAGACTCCGGAGTTCCCTTCTATCATTATTATGTTGCTTCCTTATTTTTCTTTAGACCTTGATATATAGAGACATTGAGGATAAAATTCTTAGAAGCTTGTGACTTATTTCTACCAGGTTTTGGGGAGTTGTAATTATATAAAGTTTCAGATTTCTATTTTTATTCTGCATTGATAGGCTTACTTAGTCTTAGAGACTAGGTTCCATCACGACATCCTACGGAGGGAATTTAGGATCGTGACAAGTTGGTATCAGAGCACTAGGTTCATAGGTGTTATGAGTCACAAGCAGGTTTTGTAGAGCCTTGTGGATCGGTACAGAGACGTTTGTACTTATCTTCAGGAGGCTATGGAACTGTTAGGAAAATATTCACTTCTTTGATTCCTTATCGTGCACAATTGTTGAATTCAAAGTTCTAAACCATTATCTTTCTATTCTCTCACAGATGGTGAGGACACGCACAACTGGATCCGATGTTCAGATACCTGCGCCCCCTGTTGGAGCCGCAAGAGGCCGGGGTCGGGGCAGAGGCCGAGCCAGAGGCTAAGGAAGACCACGTGGTGCAGTCAGAGAACCTGCACGAGCTGCTGCACCAGAGCCACTAGTAGCTCCAGTTGGATAACAGGCACCTGAGACGCCTGTTATTACTCCTGCACTTCAGGAGACTCTTGCCTAGTTTTTGAGCATGTTTGGCACTCTAGCTCAGGCAGGGTTAATTCCACTTGCTCCTGCCACATCTCAGGCCGGGGGAGGAGCACAAACTCCGCCGCCCATACTCCAGAGCCACGGGCCCAAGTTGACCATGCCCCAAAGGTTATATCAGTGCAGTCAGTTGTCCCAATTCGGCCTGAGATTAGGACAACAGTTTTAGAGGGGAAGCAGCTCAGGCTCGAGAGGTATAAGAAGTACCACCCTCCCACTTTTAGCGGTTTAGCTTTCAGAGGATGCTCAGGGTTTTCTGGAGGAATGTCACTGTATCCTTCATACTATGGGTATTGTGGATTCCAGTGGGGTTTCTTTCACGGCATTCCAGTTTAGAGGAGCAGCCTACCAGTGGTGGCGGGCATATGAGTTGGATAGTCTGGCTGAGGTAGCTTCATTCACTTGGACTCAATTTTCAGATATGTTCTTAAGGGAGTATGTTCCTCAGAGTCTTAGAGATGCATGGTGCATAGAGATTGAGCAGCTAAGCCAGGGTTCCATGACCGTGTTAGAATATACGGTCCGATTCAGTGATTTGACTAGGCATGCACCATCCTTAGTTGCTACTGTTCGAGAGCGAGATCGCAGATTTATTGAGGGTCTTCACCCTAGTATCAGATACAGTATGGCCTGAGAGCTGGAGATGGAAATCACATACCAAGAGGTGGTGTCAATTGCTAGGAGATTGGAAGGTATGCGGATTTGGAGAGGGCAGAGAGGGAAGCTAAGAGGCCCCGAGATTCTGGCACATATAATAATTCTTGTGCCCCAGTTGCAGCCCGTCATGGTAGAGGATATGTGAGCCGTCCTATTCATTCAACATTTCCAGCTTCCAGTGGTATTTCGGCTACTCCCAGACCTTAGGTTCCATATTATGCACCACCAGTGTCTACTATACCTCCTGTACGGGGTGCTTTCAGCGGGTAGTCTAGTCGATCAGGCCCGAGCCATTCCCAGCAGCCACGACCTCCGAGGGGTTGTTTTGAGTGCGGTGACACTCGTCATATTATGAGAGATTGCCCCAGATTTAGGAAGGGTGCACCTCCACAGATTTCTCAGGCCCCACCTATTCCATAGGGCCCTCAGGCTTCTCAGACCATGATTACTGCACCAGTTGCCACTCCACCTGCACAGCCAGCTAGAGGTGAAGGTCGGACTGGTAGAGGTCGCCCTAGAGGGGGAGGCCAGGCCAGATATTATGCCCTTCCTACTAGGACAGAGGCCGTTGCATCCGATTCTATTATCACAGGTATTATTCTGGTCTGTCATAGAGATGCATCAATCTTATTTGATCCAGGCTCCACTTATTCTTATGTGTCATCTTATTTTGCCCCGTATTTGGGCGTATCACATGATTCCTTGAGTTCTTATGTTTATATATCTACACTCGTGGGTGAATCTATTATTGTGGACCGCGTGTATCGGTCGTGTTTAATTGTTATCAGTGGTTTTGAGACCAGAGCGGATTTATTATTGCTCAGTATGGTGGATTTCGATATTATTTTGGGCATGGACTGGTTGTCGCCCTATCATGCTATTTTTGATTGTTACGCCAAGACGGTGACGTTGGCTATGCTAGGTCTACCGCGGTTAGAGTGGAGAGGTACCTAGGATCATGTTCCTAGCAGGGTTGTTTCATTTTTTAAAGCTCAACGAATGGTTGAGAAGGGGTGTGATGCGTATCTGGCCTACGTGAGGGATGTTAGTATTGATACTCCTACTGTAGCGTCAGTTCCTGTAGTAAGGGATTTTCCTGATGTATTTCAGCGGATCTTCCGGGTATGCTACCCGACAGGGATATTAACTTTGGCATTAACTTATTACCAGGCACTCAGCCCATTTCTATTCCACCATATCGTATGGCCCCAGCAGAGTTGAAAGAATTAAAAGAACAGTTACAAGAATTGCTTGATAAGGGCTTTATTCGGCCCAGTGTATCGCCTTGGGGTGCTCCTGTCTTATTTCTAAAGAAGAAGGATGGTTCTATGTGGATATGTATTGATTACTGCCAGCTGAACAAGGTTACAGTGAAGAACAGGTATCTATTGTCACGTATTGATGACCTATTTGATCAGCTTCAGGGTGCCAGAGTGTTTTCTATGATCGACTTGCGTTCAGGCTATAATCAGTTGAAGATTCGGGAGCCAGATATCCCGAAGACTGCTTTCAGCACTCGGTACGGTCATTACGAGTTCCTTGTGATGTCTTTTGGGCTGACCAATGCCCCAACAGTATTTATGCACTTAATGAATAGTGTATTTTAGCCCTATCTTGATTCTTTCGTCATTGTGTTTATTGACAACATTCTGGTGCATTCCCGGAGTCGAGAAGATCATGAACATCACCTGAGGATTGTGCTTCAAATTTTGAGAGAAAAGAAGTTATATGCAAAATTTTCAAAGTGTAAATTTTGGCTTGATTCAGTGGGATTTTTGGGTCATATAGTTTCGTGTGAGGGGATCAAGGTAGATTCGAAGAAGGTTGAAGTAGTGCAGAGTTAGTCCAGACCGTCCTCAGTAACAGAAATCCGGAGTTTCCTTGGTTTGGCAGGGTATTATTGCCGATTTGTAAAGGGTTTCTCTTTTATTGTTCCATCTATGACCAAATTAACCCAGAAGGGTGCTCCGTTCAGGTGGACCGAGCACCCTTCTGGGTTAAGGAATGTGAGGAGAGCTTTCAAAAGCTCAAGATAGCTTTGACTACAACCCCAATATTGGTATTACCTACAGGTTCAGGGTCTTATACTGTGTATTGTGATGCATCACGTATTGGTCTCGGCGCAGTGTTGATGCAAGACGGTAGGGTGATTGCCTACACGTCCAGACAGTTAAAGGTACATGAGAAGAATTATCCGGTCCACGACCTGGAGTTAGCAGCTATTGTTCATGCCTTAAAAATTTGGCGGCATTATTTGTACGGTGTCCATTGTGAGGTCTACACCGATCACCGGAGTCTACAACATCTGTTTAAATAGAAGGATCTTAATTTGCGGCAGCAGAGATGGTTGGAGGTTCTTAAGGATTATGATATCACTATTCTTTATCATCCTGGGAAGGCCAATGTAATGGCCGATGCCTTGAGTCATAAGGCGGAGAGTTTGGGCAGCTTAGAATATTTACCGGTAGCAGAGAGGCCTTTAGCATTGAATGTTTAGGCCTTGGCCAACCAGTTTGTTAGACTGGATATTTCCGAGCCGAGCCGAGTTTTGGCTTGTGTGGTTTCTCAGTCTTCTCTTTATGATCGTATCAGGGAACGTCAGTATGATGACCCCCATGTGCTTGTCCTTAAAGATACAGTTCAGCACGGTGATGCCAAGGAAGTCACTATTGGAGATGACGATGTATTACGGATGCAGGGCAGGCTATGTGTGCCTAATGTAGATGGTTTGTGTGAGTTGATTCTCCAGGAGGCTCACAGTTCGCGGTACTCCATTCATCCGGGTGCTGCAAAGATGTATCAGGACTTGAGACAGCACTATTGGTAGAGGCGGATGAAGAAAGACATAGTCGGGTATGTAGCTCGGTGTCTAAATTGTCAACAGGTAAAATATGAGCATCAACGACCGGGTGGATTGCTTCAGAAGTTAGAGATTCCAGAATGGAAATGGGAGCGGATCACTATGGATTTTATTGTTGGGCTCCCACGGACTCAGAGAAAGTTCGATGCAGTTTGGGTGATTGTGGATAGATTGACCAAGCCAGCTCATTTCATTCCTGTGATTACTACTTACTCTTCAGAGCAGCTGGCTCAGGTATATATTTGCGAGATTGTCAGGCTTCACGGTGTACCGGTATCTATCATCTCTGACCGGGGTACATAGTTTACCTCCCGGTTTTGGAGGGTTGTACAGTGAGAGTTGGGTACTCGTGTGGAGTTGAGTGCAATATTTTATCCTCAGATGGACGGACAGTCCGAACGTACTATTCAAATACTGGAGGATATGCTTCATGCGTGTGTGTTAGATTTTGGGGGTGCTTGGGATTAGTTCTTACCACTTGTGAAGTTTGCTTACAACAACAGTTACCAGTCAAGCATTCAGATGACTCCGTATGAGGCTTTGTATGGTAGGCGGTGCCGGTCTCCAGTGGGTTGGTTCGGACCGGGCGAGGCTAGGCTAGGATATAGGGTACAAACTTGGTTCATGATGCCTTGGAAAAGGTTAAGTTGATTCAGGATCGACTTCGTACAGCCCAATCTAGACAGAAGAGTTATGCGGATCGGAAGGTTCGTGATGTTGCATTCATGGTTAGTGAGCGGGTATTGCTCCGGGTTTCGCCTATGAAGGGTGTGATGAGGTTCAGGAAGAAGGGCAAGTTGAGTCCTAGGTATATTGGGCCTTTTGAGATTCTTGAAAGAGTTGGAGAGGTGGCATACAGACTTGCACTACTACCTAGTCTATCTGCAGTTCATCCGGTATTCCATGTTTCTATACTTCGGAAATATCACGGCGATCCGTCTCATGTGTTAGACTTCAGTTCGGTTTAGTTGGACAAAGATCTATCTTATGTTGAGGAACCAGTGGCTATTTTAGATAGGTAGGTTCGAAAGCTGAGGTCAAAGAACATTGCTTCCGTGAAGGTTCAGTGGAGGAGTCATCCGGTCGAGGAGGCGACTTGGGAGACCGAGCATGATATGCGAAGCTGTTATCCACAATTATTCACCATCTCAGGTACTTTTTCTAACTCCGTTCGAGGACGAATGTTTGTTTTAGAGGTGGAGAATATGATGACCCAAAATGCCATCTTTAAATTTAATAATTAATTATGTATTCTAAGACCTCGAAAAGCACTATTTATCATTACTCGACTTGCGTGCGCAGTCCGTAATATTTTTCGGAAAGTTTTCATGTGAAAAATGGATTAAAATGTGAATTAGAGCTTTAAAACTCAACTGAGTTGAGTTTGGTCAATATTTTGAGCAAACGGACTCGAATCAGTGTTTTGATAGTTCTGGTAGGTCCGTATCATGATTTGGGACTTGGGCATATGCCCGGAATCAAATTCCGAGGTCCCTATCCCGAGATATGAAATTTTGATAAAAAAATTAAAAGTTTGAGTTCAAATAGTGACCGGATGTCGAATTTTGTGCAAACGACCCCGGAACAGAATTTTGATGATTCCAACAGCTCCGTATGGTGATTTTAGACTTAGGAGCATGATCGAAATTTTATTTGGAAGTCCGTAGTGAAATAAGACTTGAAATGGCTAAAATAAGAATTCAAGTTTGGAAGTTTGACAGAGGAGTTGACTTTTTGATATCGGGGTCGGAATCCAGTTCTGAAACTTTTCAAAGTTCTGTTATGTCATTTATGACTTGTGTGCAACATTTGAGGTCAATCGGACTTGATTTGATAGGTTTCGACATCGAATGTAGAAGTTGGAAATTCTTAAGTTTCATTAAGCTTGAATTGGGGTGTGATTTGTTATTTTAGCATTGTTTGATGTGATTTAAAGTTTCAACTAAGTTCGTATGATGTTTTAGGACTTGTTGGTATTTTCGGACGGGGTCCCGAGTACCCTGAGTGCGATCCGGATCGAAATCGGATCAACTTTTAGACTTAAGCAAATTCTGAAATTTGCAGCTTCCGGTGTCATCGCACATGCGGAGGGACTGACCGCAAGTGCGGACTCGCACAAATGAGCTTTGGCGCGCAGAAGCGGACAAAGGGCTGCCCAGCTGGAGCCGCACAAGCGGAAAGAGCTCCGCAAAAGCGAAATCACTTCTGCGATTGAATCCACCGCAGAAGCGAAGGATGCGCAGAAGCGAAAGGCACGGTCGCACCTGCAGTTGCGCAAAAGCGGACCATGTTCCGCAGGTGCGAAAGCACTGACCAGATTACAAAACAGAGGGGTTCCGATATTTTTGTCATTTTGGACATTTCCAACACGGTTTTGAGCGTTATTTCATAGAGAATTGACGGAGAAACTTGAGTAAGTCACATGTGATCATTGTTAGTCAATTATATTGGATTATCATTGAATATTTCGAATAGATTACATGTTTTTGAGGTGAAATTAGAGGATTTGGGCCTAGGGATCTCAAAATGAGAATTTGAGATTTGGAGGTCAAGTTGATGTCGGATTTCAGTAAAAATGGTATGGTTGGACTCGTAGTTGAATGGGCGTTCATATTTCGTATCTTTCACCGGATTTTCGAGACGTGGGCCCCACAGGCCATTTTTGAGTTAATTTCAGATTTTTTTGAAAAATATAGTATTTTCTTATGGAATTGATTCTATAATTTTTGTTGGCTGTATCGAATTAATTATGACTAGATATAAGTCGATCAGAGTCGGAAAATCGAGGCAAAGGCATACTACGTGATTAAATTGGAGCAAGTCGAGGTAAGTGACTTGTCTGGTGCGGGGGAAGTTTTCCCTAGGATTGGTATTAATTGTAATGTGATGAAAGTCGTGTACACGAGGTGACGAGCGTGTGCACGGGTTAAATGTGAAGGATTATGTTTTAAATTGTGTAGATCACTATTGCATATTAATTAAATTATTGAATCTTGTTATATTCTCCATTATTAATTTGATTTATATACTTTAAATTTGCTTGACCTTTTTCCTGCTAAGTGTTTTACTTGTTTAGTTGGAACTTGGTTTCTTTTATTTTGTGCATTATTTGCAGGTTGGTTTTCTTTAAATTAGATATTATTACTATAAAGTATTTGACATTTTTTAAATTAGTATTGAAGTAACGTATTAAAGATTTTGAAAAATTATTTTGCTGAATTATTTATTCCTGAATATTATTGATGATTTATTTTGGCATGAGCCGTGAGCTCTTTATTGTGGAAAAACATTGTTGTTGAATTATTTTGGCATGAGCCGTGAGCTCTTTATTGTGGAAAAACATTGTTGTTGAATTATTTTGGCAAGTTAAATTATTTGAGCACTTGAGGTGCAAATTGTGATATATTGTGATATTGATATGCATGCGGTGGTATAAGGTCTGGGTATTGAAACGCATGCGGTAAGATAAGGGTGGCTTGATACGCGTGGTTAGTAGGGGGAACTACTAGAAGTCATGAGGTGTGATAAGGATGGCTAAAACGCGTGATACTATTTCGGAAAAATATTTTCTTTAAAATAAATTGTGAAGGCTCCCGCGGTGAGATAAGGAAACGAGATGTTATTAATTTATTTATGATTTGGGACTACGAGGCGGTACCTCGGGAGTGCCCTTGTTGATATTGATTTATGGCCGCAGTTGCCTTTGATTATTTGTTGTGATTTATTTTTTTAAAGTTGAAAGGAATTTTGTTTGTTTCCACGAAATATTATTTGCCATTATTTGGTGTAATTAAATGGTGACCTGCTACTTGATTCATTTCCATTGTTATTTTATTTTATTATATTGTTAAACATTTTACCATGAAATTATTATTTTCCAGTAGGTCCTGACCTGACCTCGTCACTACTCTACCGAGGTTAGGCTTGGCACTTACTGGGTACCGCTGTGGTGTAATCATATTATGCTTCTGCACATCTTTTTGTGCAGATCCAGGTACTCTTTACCAGCCCTGTCTTCAGTGAGTTACCCGTGCACGGAGACTTCGAGGTATATCTGCCAGCATCCGCAGACTCCAGAGTCCCCTTCTGTCATTATTATGTTGCTTCCTTATTTTTCTTTAGACCTTGATATATAGAGACATTGAGGATAAAATTCTTAGAAGTTTGTGACTTATTTCTACCAGGTTTTGGGGAGTTGTAATTATGTAAAGTTTCAGATTTCTATTTTTATTCTGCATTGATAGGCTTACCTAGTCTCAGAGACTAGGTGCCATCACGACATCCTACGGAGGAAATTTGGGGTCGTGACAGGTGTACTTGTATTTATTACTTGTTGAGCAATATTAATAGTGTTCATGTTGCCACGCCGGGCATATCACTGGTTGATTTGTGTTGCCCTTATTGTTATTTGTTTCCTATTACTTTATACTATATTGCACAGGTTATTAGACTAGTGAGTGTCTTGACTGTACCTCGTCTCTACTCCACTGAGGTTAGTCTTGATAATTACTGGGTACCGACCGTGGTGTACTCATACTACACTTCTATACATTTCTGTGCAGAGCCAGATATTGGAGTTATCGGACTCGGATAGAGTTAAAGTGTGATCGCAAGGATTCAAGGTAGAGCTGTTTGGTCGTCGCAGTCCCTTGGAGTCTGTTCATTTTATTGTACTATTAATTTTTAATAAAACAGTATTGTATATTCGGTCCTCGTGATCATTTTATATATTCAGTTAGAGTTCGTAACTCAGTACTACCAGTCTTAGGAGGTTTTCATATTTGTTTTTACTGTTAGTTTTGATTACCAAATTAATTCAAAACAAAATAGCTTGAAATGTAATTGAAATCGGCTTACCTAGTCTTAGAGACTAGGTGCCATCACGACGCCTGTGGTGAGATTTTGGGTCATGACAAGTTGGTATCAGAGCCCAAGGTTCATAGGTGCTACGAGTCATAAGCGAGTTTAGTAGAGTCTTGCGGATCGGTACAGAGACGTCTGTACTTATCTTCGAGAGGCTACAGAACTGTTAGGAAATTTCCACTTCTTTCATTCCTGTCGTGCGAAATTTGTTGAATTTGGAATTTGAGCCTTTGTATCTCTATTCTCTCATAGATGGTGAGGACACATGCTGCCGGGTCAGCTGAGCAGATACCCGCGCATATTGCTAGGGCCGCAAGAGGCCGAGGTAGAGACTGAGGCTGAGGTAGAGGCCGAGGAAGGGCATGTGCCGCGACTAGAGCACCTGTCAGAACAGCATTTGAGGAGCCGCAAGTAGCTCCGCTTGGGGGACAGGTACCAGAAGCACCTGTTGTTACCCCCAGACTTCAGGAGATTTTGGCACAGTTCCTTAGTATGTTTGGTACATTAACTCAGGAGGGATTAATCTTTGTTGCACCAAATATTTCGCGGATTGGGGGAGTAGCTCAGACTCCTACCACAACTCCTGAGCAGCAGGTTCACATTGGTCAGGTTCCTGGTGTAGTACCGGTACAACCTGTTATTCTGGTTCAGCCCGAGGTCATGCTAGGGGCATCAGAAGTAGAACAAAAGAGACTTGAGAGGTTTAAGAGGTATAGTCCACCTACTTTCAGTGGCACAACTACAGAGGATGCCCAAGAATTTCTAGAAAATTATCACTATATTCTCTGCACCATAGGTATAGTGGAAGTGAGCGGAGTTGCCTTTACTACATTTCAACTGTCAGGCGCAGCGTATCAGTGGTGGCAAATCTATGAAGTAGGTAGACCAGCCGATGCAACACCACCAATTTGGGCTCAATTTTCGAAAATATTCTTGAAAGAGTTTGTTCCCCAGACTCTTCGAGATGCGTGGCGCATAGAGTTTGGACAGTTGCGGCAGGGCACTATGACAATGTCAGAATATGCCATCAGGTTCAGTGAGTTAGCCCGTCATGCACCTATCTTGGTTCCTACAGTCAGAGAACGGGTCCGCAGATTCATTGAGGGGCTCGATTATGATATTAAAATATGCATGGCTCGAGAGTTGCAAACTGATACACCATTTCAATAAGTAGTGGAGATTGCAAGGAAGATTGAGCGTGTTTTAGGCGAGGAAAGAGAGTCTAAGGAGGCCAAAAGGTCTCGAAGATCTTGAGGGTTCAATGGATTTTACTCTTCAGCTAGGACCCATTATAGCAGTAGCTCAAGCAGTCAGCCAGCTCAGTCCGCACATCAGATTACTCGGAGTGCTCCAGTAAGTTCTTACAATGCACCACCGACACGAGATTCCTATAATGGCTACTTCAGTTATCCGGTACAGACTCAGTATGAGCAACTGCGACCTCAGAGGGGCTATTATGAGTGTGTTGACACTAGGCACATGGTGAGAGTGGTGGATTTTATCAGAACACTCAGACCATGGGCCCCAGTGCAGGTACTACCCCACGTGCACAGCCAGTTAGGGGTGGAGGACAGACGGGTAGAGGGCGCCTAAGAGGTGGAGGCCCGACCCATTGATATAATCACTATAATTTGGCTGAGGCCGATACACCATATGGTGTCGTTACAGGTACGATCCCGATTTGTTATAAAAGAATATTTTCCCTTAATTTGATTCGGATCTGAATATTGAGGTGAGTCCTTCTATTATGCTACGCTTATGTGATGACCCAAAATGTTATCTTTAAACTTAATAATTAATTCAGTGTTCTAAGACCTCAAAAAGCACTATTTATCATTACTCGACTTTCGTGCGCAGTCCGTAAAATTTTTCGAAAAGTTTTTATGTGAAAATGGATTTAAAATATGAATTAGAGCTTTAAAACTCAACTGAGTTGACTTTGGTCAACATTTTGAGCAAACGGACTCGGATCAGTATTTTGACAGTTCTGGTAAGTCCGTATCGTGATTTGGGACTTGGGCATATGCCCGGAATCAAATTCCGAGGTCCCTAGCCCGAGATATGAAATTTTGATAAAATATTAAAAGTTTAAGTTCAAATAGTGACCGGATGTCGAATTACGTGCAAACGACCCCAGAATAGAATTTTGATGATTCAAACAGCTCCATATGGTGATTTTGGACTTAGGAGCGTAATCGGAATTTTATTTGGAAGTCCATAGTGAAATTAGGCTTAAAATGGCTAAAACAAGAATTTAAGTTTGGAAGTTTGACCAGGGAGTTTACCTTTTGATACCGGAGTCGGAATACAGTTCCGATTATTTTTATAGCTCCGTTGTATCATTTATGAATTGTGTGCAAAATTTGAGGTCAATCGGACTTGATTTGATAGGTTTCGACTTCTAATGTAGAAATTGGAAATTTTAAGTTTCATTAAGCTTGAATTGGAGCATAATTCGTGGTTTTAGCGTCGTTTAATGTGATTTGAGGTTTCAAATAAGTTTGTATGATGTTTTAGGACTTGTTGGTATATTTGGTTGAGGTCTCGAGGGCCTCGAGTGAGTTTCAGATGGTTAACGGATCAAAAATTGGACTTAAACAGCTGCTGATATTTTTCTCTTCTGGTGGAAATTCTGGGCTGTGATCGAGACCAAGATCGAGCCCAAGATTGAGGCCCATGATCAGACTCCCAAAATCGGACTCCTTGATCGAGCTCCCATGACCGGACTCCCTGATTGAGCTCCCTGATCGAGCTCCCTGATCGAACTCCCTGATCGAACTCCCTGATCGAGCTCCCATGACCGGACTCCCTGATTGAGCTCCCTGATCGAGCTCCCTGATCGGACTCCTTGATCGAGCTCCCTCGTTGGACTCCCTGATCGAGCTCCATGATCGGACTGGACATATCTGTAAGTTATAAAAAATAGGGCATTCGTCCCATTTGCCATTTTTGATGAACTTGAGCTTGAGCAGAGGCGACTTTTCATAGATTTTCAAGGAAAGACATTGTGGTAAATGATTCCAACTCGGATTTGGTCAATATACATAAACATATCATTGTTTTCACCATTTAATTAGTGTTTTGAGATAGAAATTTGGGAAAATTTTAGAAATATCATAGAAACTAATTTTTGAGATTTCGATGTCAATCTGGAGTCAGATTTGAGTGAAATTGGTATGGTTGGACTCGTAATTGAATGGGTTATCGGATTTCGTAATTTTTGCTGGATTCCGAGATGTGGGCCCCACGAGGAAAGTTTTAATTAATTTCGGGATTTTTATTGAAAATGTAGTATTTTCTTATAGAATTGATTCTGATAAATTTTAGTGATTGTATCGAATTATTTTTGGTTAGATTCGAGCCAATCAAAGTTGGATAATCGAGGAAAGGGCCTTCTAGTGGATTAAATTGGAGCAAATTGAGGTAAGTCTCTTGTCTAATCTTGTGAGGGAGAAATTTACCCCATAGGTGATTAAATTAAATAATTGTTACTAATTGCGGGGGCTACGTACGCACGAGGTGACGAGAGTCCGTGCGTAGCTACTATAAATGCTAAAGTCCGGGTAGTTTAGGACTCAAAGCATGAATTATTTGTGTAAATTGTATTCTTCATTAATTAAATTATTTGATGTATATATTGTGAATTGTCATGAAAGGTAGTAAAAGATGAAATTTTCATATGCTTAAATTTTGTTTAGATTAATTAATTGTCAAAATAAATTTTTATCCTCTCGAATAAATTTTACAATAAATACTCTTATTCCGAAGGTACATAAGAAAATGTCCTCTTTTCTTGTGGATCGGGCCGAACGCCTCGGCAGGATAGATGCATCTATGGATCGTGCCGCACGTCCCTTGATAGTGTACACAATACTCTGGATAGGGCCCTACGACCTCGACAGAAATCGTGCTTAATAATAATAATTATACGATACTTTGATAGTTTATTTCAGCTTGTGAAGCTAATTGATAAATTGAAAATTTATTGGAATTGAAGGAATTTAATTAATATATGGAGGATTGTTGCATTTGAAGGAATTTAATTATTTTAGCTAGTTAACTAAATTATTGTAAATTTTGTGAATCATGCTGATTTAGATATTCTAGTTTTATTTTAATTTTTATTATTGACCCATAGTGAGTGTCAAAGTCGTCCATCTCGTCTCTACCACTTCGAGATTAGTCTTGATACTTCTTGGGTACACGTTGTTTACGTACTCATACTACACTTGCTGTACTTTTTGTCCAGGATCTGAGATAGGTACTAGTGGAGGACCTATCATCACATATCCACTTCATCCCGAGGCATAGTGGTGAGCTGCCTTTCTGAGCCATTCTGCAGCTACCAATGTCTCTTCTTATATTTACATTCTGTCTATTTCATTTCAGACAGTATTTGGGGTTTTGTATAACCTACTAGATGCTCATACACTTGTGACACCAGGTCTTGGCACACACATTGGTAGAATTTGGTATTTTATTATTTTTTTCTTGGATTAAAAGTTTAATCAATATATGTTTAATTTATTAGTTGTCTTGCCTAGCTATAGTGTTGGGCACCATCACGACCTATAGGTAAAATTGGGTCGTGATAACATGGTATCAGAGCACTAGGTTCACGTAAGTCTCACAAGATATGAGCAGACCTAATAGAGTCTTGCGGATCAGTACGGAGACGTCTGTACTTATCTTCGAGAGGCTATAGGGTGTTAGGAAACTAACTTTCTTCATATTCCATCGTGCAATTAATGTAGTACTAAATATCCTTCTTTTATTCTCTCATAGATGGTGAGAACGCGCTCTAATGAGGTTCTAGACCAGGGAAGAACTACTCCCCCAGTTGCTAGAGGCCGAGGGAGGGTTCCATCACGTGGTAGAGGGAGAGGACGTCTCGAGACTATTCCAGTTATGCCACCAATGGGTCCAGAATAGAATCCCATTATTGAGGAGCAGGGTGAGGTGCCTGTGGTAGAGCCAGCTCCGGTGGATTTCACATCTGCACCGGGATTTCAGGATGTCATGGGTCGTATGCTGCGGTTCATGGACAATATGACTCAGGCCGGTTTATTTCCGGTAGACCTAGCCACATATCAAGCCGGCGGGGGAGCACAGACCCCTACTGCACAGGCTCATGTACAGGCAGCTGTTGTATATCAGATCCAGGGTGCACTACCCGTGGGTGGAGTCCAGCCAGTGGCAGCAGCTACACCTGAGCCCAGGCCAGCTGTAGCCGCTGATCCGTAGAAACTATTGGACAGATCGACTAGACTACATCCTCCTGTCTTTGGGGGTAAGTGACATGAGGATCCCCAACATTTCATTGATCGATGCAAGAATAGACTGTACAACATGAGGATATTGGAGTCTCATGGGGTAGACTTTGCTACTTTTCAGCTAGAGGGCAGAGCCCGTAGATGTTGGCAGTCTTATGTTCTTGGCAGACGAGTAGAT
This sequence comes from Nicotiana tabacum, assembly GCF_000715075.1. NCBI lineage: Eukaryota > Viridiplantae > Streptophyta > Magnoliopsida > Solanales > Solanaceae > Nicotiana > Nicotiana tabacum. The sequence goes on from NC_134081.1 coordinate 119,486,377, forward strand.
TCTCCTCCCATAACTTGGGACATGTTCACCCGTATCTTCCTGGATAGGTATATTGCACCCTCCTAGAGGGAAGAGTTAAGGTTTCAGTTTGAGCAACTCCAGCAGGTTTAGATGTTAGTGACCGATTGTGAGGCGAGGTTTTCTGAGTTATCTCGCCATGCACTTATGATACTCCCTACTGAGGCGGAGAGAGTGCAGAGGTTTGTTGCGGGTTTACATACTGGCATTCAGGCCACTATGGCTCGAGAGGTTGAGATGGGTACTTCTTATGAGCTAGTAGTGGAGATAGCCCACAGGATTGAGGGTGTACGTCAGCGGAGCCGAGAGCAGGGTATGAGAGATAAGCGGTTTAGGTATTCTAGAGAGTTCAGAGGTGCTCCGTCTGGGGGCAGAGGTCAGTTCGTGAGAGGGCAGTCCAGCAGGCCCCCATATCCAGCACCACTACCTCCTCGAGGTGCTCCAGTACGACCATATTTCAGTGCTATACAAGAGAGTTCTTATCGCCCACCAGCTATTCAGGGTTCTTCCGGTGGGTATTCAGGTCCCTAGGGCCAGACTTCTAGTCAGCGGCTTATTGCACCGTAGAGTTGGTATAAGTGCAGGTATCCCAGTCACATACGAAGATTCTGCCCTAGGCTGCGGGGTTGACCAGTGCAGCAGGGTCAACAACCTATGATTACCACCCCAGTTGCTCCACCAATCGTCCGACCACCTAGAGGTGGAGGACAGGTGAGTAGAGGTCATCCTAGAGGTGGAGGTCAGCCGGGTGGAGGCCAGCCAGTTGGTGCTCCATCTCGGTTCTATGCTTTTTTGGCCAGACCAGATGCAGAGGCCTCAGATGCTGTGATTACAGGTATTATTTCTATTTGCGGCAAGGATGCCTCAGTATTATTTGATCCATGATCCACGTATTCATATGTGTCATCTCTATTTGCTCCATTCCTAGGTGTTTCTTGTGAGTCCTTGAGTACATTTGTTTATGTGTCCACTCATGTGGGTGATTCTGTTGTTGTGAACCGGATCTACCGGTCATGTATTATTACATTCTATGGTTATGAAACTAGAGCAGATCTCCTATTGCTTGAGATGGTCGATTTTGTAATTATTCTATGCATGGACTAGTTATCTCCATATCATGCTATTCTAGATTGCCATGCAAAGACTATTACCTTGGCTATTCCAGCATTGCCTAAACTGGAGTGGAAGGGTTCGTCTGTTAATTCATTTAATCGGATTATTTATTTTATAAAGGCTTAGCACATGGTTGAGAAGGGTTGTTTGGCTTATCTAGCCTATGTTCGGGTTACTACTGCAGAGACTCCGGCTATTGATTCAGTGTATGTAGTTCGGGAGTTCTCCGATGTATTTCTTTCAGATCTTCCAGGTATGCCATCTGCTCGTGATATTGACTTCTGTATTAACTTGGCTCCAGATACCCAACCTATATCTATCCCACCGTATCGCATGGCTCCAAAAGAATTAAAAGAATTGAAGGACCAAATCGAGGAGTTACTAGCCAAAGGGTTCGTCAGACCGAGTGTATCGCCTTGGGGTGCACCGGTATTATTTGTGAAGAAGAAGGATGGAACAATACGGATGTTTATTGATTATCGCCAATTGAACAAAGTCACTATTAAGAACAAGTACCTGTTGCCACGTATTGATGATCTTTTTGACTAGTTGCAGGGTGATAGGGTGTTCTCTAAGATCGACTTGAGGTCGGGGTACCATCAGTTGAAGATTCCGGATTCGGATGTTCCGAAGACTGCTTTTCGGACTAGATATGGTAATTATGAGTTTCTGGTGATGTCCTTCGGATTAACTAATGCCCCGACAGTGTTTATGGATTTAATGAACATGGTATTCAGGCCATATATTGATTCGTTTGTCATTGTCTTCATTGATGACATCTTGATCTGCTCGTGCAGTAAGGAGGAGCACGAGCAGCATATAGAGTGGTGCTTCAGACATTGCGGGAACAAAAGCTATATGCTAAGTTCTCTAAATGTGAGTATTGGCTAGAGTCTGTAGTATGTTTTGGGCATATTGTATCGGGTGAGGGCATTAAGGTTGATCCCAAAAAGATTGAGGTAGTTCAGAATTGACATCGTCCCATTTGGCAACTGAGATCAGGAGTTTTCTGGGTTTAGCATTTTATAATCGTCGGTTTGTGGAAGGTTTTTCATCTATTTCAGCACCTTTGACCAAATTAACCCAGAAGGGTGCTCCGTTCCGATAGTCCGATGATTGTGAGGTGAGCTTCCAGAAGCTCAAGACATCATTGACTACAGCACCAGTATTAGTGTTGCCTTCCGGTTCGAAGATGTATACAGTGTATTGTGATGCTTCACGCATTGGTTTGGGTTGTGTATTGATGCAGAAAAGGCGAGTTATTGCATATGTTTCACGTCAGCTGAAGCCCCACGAAAAGAATTATCCGGTACATGATTTGGAGTTAGTTGTGATTGTTCACGCACTTAAGATTTGGAGGCATTATCTTTATGGGGTGTCTTGTGAAGTTTACACCGATCATCGTAGTTTGCAGCATTTGTTCAAGCAGAGGGACCTCAATTTGAGGCAGCGCAGATGGCTGGAGTTACTGAAAGATTATGATATTACTATCATATATCATCCGGGCAAAGCAAATGTGGTTGCAGTCGCCTTGAGTAGAAAGGCGGAGAGTATGGGTAGTTTGGCTTTCATTTCAGTAGAGGAGAGGCCGTTGGCTTCGGATATTCAGTCCTTGGCTAACAGACTTGTGAGGCTGGATATTTTAGAGCCCAGCCGAGTTCTTGCATGTGTTGTGGCCCAATCTTCACTATTTGAGCAGATCAAGGCTCGCCAATATGATGACCCACACTTGATGGTTCTTCGAGAAACGGTACTACGAGGTGGTGCCAAGGAAGTTACTATTGGTGTGGATGGTGTTTTGCAACTCCAAGGTCGTCTATGTGTTCCTAATGTGGATGGACTAAGGAAAAAGATCCTAGAGGAGGCACACAGTTCCAGGTATTCTATTCATCCGGGTGTTACGAAGATGTATCGTGATTTGAGGCAGCATTATTAGTGGCAGTGAATGTAAAAGGACATTGTTGAGCATGTAGCTAGGTGTCTAAATTGTCAGCAAGTTAATATGAGCACCAGAGGCCAGGTGGCCTACTTCAGCAGATGACTATACCGGAGTGGAAATGGGAACACATCACTATGGACTTTGTAGTTGGGTTGCCGCGGACCTTGCGAAAGTTTGATGTAGTTTGGGTCATTGTCGATAGGTTGACCAAGTCAGCACATTTCATTCCGGTTGTGACTACGTATACTTCAGAGAGGTTGGCCCAAATTTAAATTCAGGAGATAGTTCGGTTGCACGGTGTGCCAATTTCCATCATATCAGATAGAGGTCCTCAATTTACTTCACATTTCTGGAGAGCAGTACAGAGTGAGTTGGGGACCCGTGTAGAGCTCAGCACAGCTTTTCATCCGCAGACCGACGGGCAATCAGAGCACACAATTCAGATTTTGGAGGATATGCTCAGGGCATGTGTGATTGACTTTGGAGGTCAGTGGGATCGTTCCTTGCCTTTGGCCGAGTTTGCTTATAACAACAATTACCAATCCAGCATCGAGTTGGCTCCATTTGAGGCTTTGTATGGTCGGCGATGTTGTTCGCCCATTGGATGGTTTGAGCCTGGTGAGTCTAAGTTATATGGTACTGATTTGGTGAAAGATGCCTTGGAAAAGGTAAAGTTGATTTAGGAGCGACTTCGTGTAGCACAGTCCGGACAGAAGAGTTATGTGGATCAGAAAGCGCGAGATTTATCATTTATGATGGGTGAAAAAGTTCTCTTGAAGGTTTCACCGATGAAGGGAATCATGAGATTCGGGAAGAAGGGCAAGTTGAGCCCAATGTTTATAGGCCCATTTAAGGTGTTGAGACGAATTGGGGAGGTTGCTTATGAGCTTGCATTGCCTCCCAGCCTATCGGGAGTTCATCCGGTTTTCCATGTATCTATGCTCCGGAAGTATCATGCCGACCTATCACACATGTTAGACTTCAGCACAGTTTAGCTAGATAATAGCTTGGGTTATGAAGAGGAGCAAGTTCCCATTGTTGATAAACAGGTTCGCCAGTTGAGGTCCAAGAGGATTTTTGCAATAAAAGTCCAGTGGAGGGGCCAACCAGTCAAGGAAGCGACTTGGGAGGCCGAGGAAAACATGCGGAGCAGATATCCACACTTATTCAGCACTTCAGATATAATTCTAAACTCATTCGAGGACGAACGTTTGTTTTAGAGGTGAAGAATGTGATGGCCCAAAATGTCATCTTTAAACTTAATAACTAATTCTACGTTCTAAGACCTCGAAAAGAACTATTTATCATTACTCGACTTGCGTGCGCAGTCCGTAAAATATTTCGGAAAGTTTTTATGTGAAAATGGATTTAAAATGTGAATTAGAGCTTTAAAACACAACTGAGTTGACTTTGGTCAGCATTTTGAGCAAACGGACTCGGATCAGTGTTTTGATAGTTCCGTTAGGTCCGTATCATGATTTGGGACTTGGGCGTATGCCCGGAATCAAATTCCGATGTCCATAGCCCGAGATATAGAATTTTGATGAAAACTTAAAAGTTTAAGTTCAAATAGTGATCGGATTTCGAATTATGTGCAAACGACCCCAGAATAGAATTTTGATGATTCCAACAGCTCCGTATGGTGATATTGGACTTAGGAGCATGATCGGAATTTTATTTGGAAGTCCGTAGTGAAATTAGGCTTAAAATGGCTAAAATAAGAATTTAAGTTTGGAAGTTTGACCGGGGAGTTGACCTTTTGATACCGGAGTCGGAATAAAGTTTCGAATATTTTCATAGCTCCGTTATGTCATTTATGACTTGTGTGCAAAATTTGAGGTCAAACGGACTTGATTTGATAGGTTTCGACTTCGAATATAGAAGTTGGAAATTTTAAGTTTCATTAAGCTTGAATTGGAGCATAATTCGTGGTTTTAGCGTTGTTTAATGTGATTTGAGGTTCCCAATAAGTTCGTATGATGGTTTAGGACTTGTTGGTATATTTGGCTGAGGTCCTGAGGGCCTCGGGTGAGTTTCGGAGGGTTAACGGATCAAAAATTAGACTTAAACAGCTGCTGCAATTTTTCTCTTATGCTGGAAATTCTGGGTTGTGATCGAGCCCAAGATCGAGGCCCATGATCGGACTCCCTAATCGAGCTCCCATGATCAAGCTCCCATGACCAGACTCCCTAATCGAGCTCCCTGATCGGACTCCCTGGTCGAGCTCCCTGATCGGACTGGACAGATCTGTAAGTTATAAAAAACAGGGGCATTCGTCCCATTTGCCATTTTTGACGAACTTGAGCTTGAGCAGAGGCGACTTTTGACAGATTTTCAAGGAAAGACATTGGGATAAGTGATTCCAACTCGGATTTTGTCAATATACACGAATATATCATTGTTTTCACCATTTAATTAGTGTTTTGAGATAGAAATTTGGCAAAATTTTAGAAATCTCATAGAAACGAATTTTTGAGATTTCAGTGTCAATCCGGAGTCGGATATGAGTGAAATTGGTATGGTTGGACTCGTACTTGAATGGGTTGTCGGATTTCGTAACATTCGCCAGATTCCGAGATGTGGGCCCCACAGGCAAATTTTTAATTAATTTTGGGATTTTTATTGAAAATGTAGTATTTTCTTATAGAATTGATTCCGATAAATTTTAGTGATTGTATCAAATTATTTTTGGTTAGATTCGAGGCAATCAAAGTTGGATAATCGAGGAAAGGGCCTTTTAGTGGATTAAATTGGAGCAAATTGATGTAAGTCTCTTGTCTAATCTTGTAAGGTGATGAGAGTCCGTGCGTAGCTACTATTAATGCTAAAGTCTTGGTAGTTTAGGACTCAAAGCATGAATTACTTGTGTAAATTATATTTTTTATTAATTAAATTATTTGATGTATGTCATGAAAGGTAGTAAAAGATAAAATTTTCATATGCTTAAATTTTGTTTAGATTAATTAATTGTCAAAATAAATTGTTATCCGCTCGAATAAATTTTACAATAAATACTCTTATTCCGGACGACCTTGACAGAAATCGTGCCTAATAATAATAATTACACGATTCTTTGATGGTTTATTGCAGGTTGTGAAGCTAATTGATAAATTAAAAATCTTTGAAATTTAAAGAATTATTATCCCTGCTTGTTAAGGAATTATTGTTATTTCTGTAAATGAGACTAATTGATAAATTAAAAATTTATTGGAATTGAAGGAATTTAATTAATATATTGAGAATTGTTGCATTTGAAGGAATTTAATTATTTCGGCCGGTTAAATAAATTATTGTTAATTCTGTGAATCATGCTGATTTAGATATTCTAGTTTTATTTCAAATATCATTATTGACTTATAGTGAGTGTCAAAGTCGTCCATCTCGTCTCTACCACTTCGAGATTAGGCTTGATACTTATTGGGTACATGTTGTTTACGTACTCATACTACACTTGCTGCACTTTTTGTGCAGGATCTGAGACAGGTGCTAGTGGAGGACCTATCATCACATATCCACGTCATCCCGAGGCATAGTGGTGAGCTGCCTTTCTGAGCCGTTCTGCAGCTACGAATGTCTCTTCTTATATTTACATTCTGTCTATTTCATTTCAGACAGTATTTGGAGTTTTGCATAACCTACTAGATGCTCATACACTTATGACACCAGGTCTTAGCACACACATTGGTAGAATTTGGTATTTTATTATTTTTTTGGATTAAAAGTTTAATCAATATATGTTTAATTTATTAGTTGGCTTGCCTAGCTATAGTGTTGGGCACCATCACGACCTATAGGTGAAATTGGGTCGTGACAACTTATGGGTGAGCTTCGTAGTTTTGTGACCCACTTATATGTTTATCCCTGTTGGGAGATCTGAAGATGTGAGCCCGTGTCCGTCATTTTTATTTTTTGGCACCATTGACGGCTATAAGTCCAAAAGTAATTTTTATTATTCATTATAGTAGGTTTGATGTGTTTCGGAATAATTAATTCCAATTTTATGAATTATATGCCCTACCGGTATGAGGGTTCATTATGTGTTATGAAAAATGTTTACGAAATTTATTGAAAAGAAGAAAGAAAGGAAATTAAAATTTCAGTTGACACAATGTGCAAAATACTTGTGATTTGGAGTTGAAAACGAGATCCTCGCATTTTTATATGATGTGAAATATTTAAACGGGGCTACAAGCCATGGTGGAAGTTATATAAGGACGAGGTCCTTGTGGTAAAATATTTATGAGTTTAAATTCTCCCTTTGTGAAGATTAATTTGAACTATAGTATTAATAGGGAGTTATGCCTGATAGGCTTATGTGATAATTCCTTTATGTGTTTCTGTGCCATAATTATGCTGTAATTATTGAGTTTTAGCCTATGAGGTGAGTGCCCAGGTGGCATTAAATGTGACTTGTTAAGTCGGGTAAATAGTTATGAGGTCTTCATGCCTCACATTTTGTTGTCAGTGTAGTGAAAATTCGAAACGAGGTGTTGGTTAAAATGAGATTAATTGAGGATGTTGGAATTAATCATGAACAACTTTTAAGACCGGAGATGTGGTGATGAGCATACATATGATGTGCTTCATGTCGTGATATCATTATGATAATGTAGTGCTTGCAATGTTGGGATTAGTGTTATTGATATATACCTTGTGGTATTTTGTTGGGTTGTGGATGTGTTGTTAGGAGTTGTTTTGGTGTTACTCTGGCAGGTGGATAGGCCCAATTACAGGGGAGACTCTGCCGAAGTTTCTGAAAAATTTGGGAGTTAGTAAAATTTGGGGGATTGAGACTTGCAAAAGAAGAGATAAGTTATGATATGTGTTTGGGATTTCTCATCATTACCAAGAATGTCTCTGGTCAGAAAAGATTTATTGAGAAGTTCCCATCTATATCTTGTGGCCTGTATTGGACAAGAATTAGTGCAATTGAGGCACATTCTATCGTAAACCAAAAGGTTACTGATTCCAATACTTTTGTACTTTGGCATGATCGATTGGGACATCCTGGATCAATTATGATGAGACGAATTATAGAAAACTCAAATGGGCATCCATTAAAGAATTTAAAGATTCTTTTAAATAATGATTTTTCTTGCACTTCTTGTTATCAAGGCAAGTTAATTATTAGACCATCACCAACAAAGGTTGGGATTGAGTCCCTTGCGTTCTTCGAACGTATACAAGGGGATATTTGTGGACCTATCTATTCACCCACCTACTGGGTCGTTTAGATATTTTATGGTCTTAATAGATGCATCTTCTATATGATCTCATGTGTGCCTATTGTCATCTCACAACCTGGCGTTTGCAAAATTAATGGCACAAATAATTTGATTACGGGCACAGTTTCCTGATAATCCAATTAAGTCTATTCGACTTGATAATACTGTTGAGTTTTCATCCCAAGCATTTAATGATTATTGCTTATCAATTGGGATAAAAGTGGAACATCCTGTAGCTCATGTTCACACTCAAAATGGCCTTGCTGAGTCTTTGATTAAACGTCTATAATTGATAGCAAGACCGTTACTCATGAAAACGAGATTACCCACTTCTGTTTGGGGTCATGCCATTCGTCTTAGACCGACAAATTATCATAAATATTCCCCGTTGCAATTAGTTTTGGGCCATGAACCTAATATATCCCATTTAAGAATTTTTGGGTGCGCAGTATATGTGCCTATAGCACAACCATATCGCACCAAGATGGGTCCCCAAAGAAGGCTAAGAATATATGTTGGGTTTGAATCGCCCTCCATTATTCGCTACCTCGAAACATTAACGGGAGATTTGTTAACTGCTCGATTTGCAGATTGTCAATTTGATGAGGTATTTTCCCCAAAATTAGGGGGAGAAATTGGTGAAATCAAACGGGAAGTTTCGTGGAAAAATTCATCATTGTCTCATCTTGATCCACGTGCCTCTATTTGTGAAAAAGAGACGCAAAAGATTATTCATTTGCAGAAAATAGCAAATCAAATGCCAGACGCATTTACGGATCTGAAAAGGATAACGAAATCACATATCCCTACAGAGAATGTTCCAATCTGTATTGATGTCCCTGTTGGACAATCTTCTAGTGTCATAGCTAATGAGTCAAAAGCACGCCTAAAGCGTGGCAGACCATGGGTTCTGAGGATCGAAATCCTAGAAAAAGAAAAATAAATGATCAAGATGACACTACGAATGAGTCTCATAAAGAAACCAATGATTTAACCAATCCTGAGATTCATGAGGAAATCAATGAGACTGAGACTCAAGAAAATAAGGAACTATCAATAAACCCAATCGATATTGAGACAGATTTGAATCGATTGAATATAATGGTAGATTATGTCTTTGCATACAATGTTGCATCTAGCATTATGCAAGATAATGAGGATCTTGAACCTCAATCTATTGGAGAATGTCGACAAAGACGTGATTGGCCAAAATGGCAAGAAGCAATCCAATCTGAGTTGGATTCACTTGCGAAACGTGAAGTTTTTGGGTCTGTAGTCCAAACACCTAATGGTGTTAAACCCGTTGGCTATAAATGGGTCTTTGTACATAAAAAGAATGAGAAAAATGAGGTACAAAGATATAAGGCACGCCTTGTTGCATAAGGATTTTCACAAAGGCCTGGTGTCGATTATAAAGAGACATATTCCGTTAATGAGATATACATGTTATGGATGCTATGAAGAGACATTCTCCTGTTATGGACGCCATAACGTTCCGTTATCTCATTAGTTTTGCTGTCAATGAAAAGCTTGACATGCATTTAATGGATGTGGTTACAGCCTACCTTTACGGCTCACTTGATAATGAGATATACATGAAAATTCTCGAGGGATTTAAAATGCCTGACGCACATAATTCAAATTCTAGGGAAATATTTTCAATCAAATTGCAAAGATCTTTGTATGGTCTAAAGCAATCAGGAAGAATGTGGTATAATCGCCTTAATGAGTATTTATTAAAGGAAGGTTATATAAATGATGCCATTTGTCCATGTGTTTTTATAAAGAAAATAACATCGGAGTTTGTTGTACTTGCTGTTTATGTTGATGACATAAACCTTATTGGAACTCCTACAGAACTCCAAAAGGCAATTGATTATTTAAAGAAGAAATTCGAGATAAAAGATCTCAGAAAGACAAAATTATGTCTTGGTTTGCAAATTGAACATTTGGCAAACAAGACTTTTGTTCATCAATCTACCTATATAGAAAAGGTATTTGTACGGTTTTACATGGATAGAGCACATCCATTAAGTACTCCGATGATTGTTCGATCACTTGATTTGAATAAGGACCTGTTCCGACCTCAAGAAAAGAATGAAGAACTTCTGGGTCCTGAAGTACCATATCTTAGTGCAATTGGTGCATTAATGTATCTTGCTAACGCTACAAGGCCTGGCATAACTTTTTCAGTTAATGTCTTAGTAAGATACAACTCTGCTCCTACAAGGAGACATTGGAATGGAATTAAACACATATTGCGGTATCTAAAAGGGATTACCGATATGGGCCTAATTTATGGCAATGATTGCAGTCCCGATCTTGTTGGTTATGCTGATGCTGGGTATTTATCTGACCCACACAAGGATCGATCTCAAACATGGTATGTGTTTATATGTGGAGGCACTGCAATATCTTGGCGATTGACTAAGCAATCAATCGTGGCTACTTCATCTAATCACGTCGAGATAATTGCTATTCATGAAACAAGTCGAGAATGTGTATGGTTGAGGTCTATAATACACCTTATTCGAGACAAATGTGGTTTGAAGTATGACAAACTACCTACAAATTTGTATGAAGACAATGCAACATGCATAGCCCAATTGAAGGAAGGATTCATAAAAGGAGGTCCTAAGCAAGGGAGAATGTAACACCCCAGAAAAATTTTAAAGTACTTCAACACTATCAAGAAAGTTGATGTGTGCGTAGGCATGAGTTGCTATAGCTAGTTGAGACTAATACCGTGTGTTGTTGTAAAATCATGCCTTTTGAAAATGTTTGGAGTGTAAGAAATTGGTCTTAAAATTTACAAATATGGATAAAATAAATAATCTCAATAGAGATGGAGTTGTCAGGCTTATCTCAAATGTGGTAACGTGGGATCAACCGTGAGTATATGTCTAAAAGTAAAATCATCAATTTGGTAACCTCAGAATAATTCTTAGTACGTTCGAGGACGAACGTATGTTTAAGAGGTGGAGAGTGTAACGACCTGACTTGTCATTTTAAGAATTAATGCCCCGTTCAATGACTTAAGGTCTCGAGAAGTTTCATAATATGTATTATGACCCGTGGGTGTGGTCGAGTTTGATTTTCGGAAGATTCAGAATTTAATTAAAAGAACAATTCTTATTTAGAAGCTTAAATGGAAAGAGTTAACTGGAGAGTTTACTTTTGAGAAAATGACCCCGGAATAGAATTTTTATGATGTCAATAGATTTGTATGATGATTTTGGACTTAGGCATATGTTCAGATTTGGATTTAGAAGTCCGTAAGATGATTCGACGCATTTTGGCGAAAGTTGGAAAATAGAAGATTTTTGGAAAGTCCTACCGAAGGTTGAATTTTTGATAACGAGGTCGGATTTCGATTCCGAAAATTGGAATAGCTCCATTACGTCATTTATGACTTGTGTGCAAAATTTGAAGTCATTCCGGATTGATTTAATATGTTTCGGCGCAAAATATAAAAGTTGGAAGATTTGAAAAACTTATAATTCGATTCGATGTGCGATTCATAATTTCGGCATTGTTTGATGTGGTTTGAAGCCTCGACTAAGTTTGTATTGTATTTTGGGACATGTTGGTATAATTGGTTGAGGTCCCGGGGGCCTCGAGCGAGTTTCGTATGGTTAAACGGACCAAAATTGTGCTTGAAGGAATTCTGGAATTTTTCCAGTTCTGGTACCATCGCACCTGCAATGAGACCGTAAGAGCGACAAAATGGTCGCAGATGCGGCCTGGAGTGAGAAGGGCGAAGGTCGCAGGTGCGATGCATTTTCCACACCTGTGTGAGCGCAGAAACGGAAGCTCTTCCGTAGGTGCAAGGGTGTCACACCTCCTTTTTCCCGGGGGATAGGAGAGTTTTTCCAATTTAAGTGACATTATTCGAAATAAGATTATTTATTTAATTTTTCAGAGGCGTCACATGGAATAATTTATGGTGTCCCAAGTCACCGGTTTATTTTAAATCCTAAATCGAGGAAATTTGACTATATTTATGGTCTGCGAACACAAAAGACCGGGTAAGGAATTCTGTTAACCAGGGAGAAGGTGTGAGGAACTCCCGAATTTTGTGGTTTTAGCACGGTCGCTTAACAATTAATACTTGGCCTAATTATCTGATTCATTACATGTTTAAAACCTATTGTGCATTTTACCTTTTGACCACTTTTAATTATTTGCTTAACCGCTTTTAGTATTTATGGAATTTATTTGAACAAGCTACGATGTCGTACACTTGTCGTTTTGGTACACATTGCAAACCGCACCACGTGAAACGTACTCGCGATTTACAACATGTTTATTTTTATTATTATTTGAAATTATGGTCAAGTCGCGTGAAACGCGCACTTGAATTGGGGTTTACATATCATGACTATGCCACGAGAACCGTACCCACATTCACGATGATTTATTATTAATCGCGACTAAAGCAAGCTACAATGTTCGAATATTATTCAATTATTAATTTTGAGATTATTGTAAGGTCATGAGGTATGGATATTGTTGTGGAGGAAATGAAGTAATTTAATTATGGAAAAATTGGCTAGCTTGTGACTGTTTATTAGTTTTTGGTCCTGGGCAACAATTAGCCCATAAATACGTCGGGGAAGTCCAATTAAAGTCTTACACCAATCATGGCCCAACCTAATCTCTTATAATTTTACTGCTAATCAATATTTGAAACTAGACTAAATTTATGGTAGGAATAGATAGATACGGGCAGAAGCAATTTAGTCACTAAGATAGGAGATCAAAATGAAACTAAAGCATGCTAAAATGGAAAGTCATTGCTTCATTGAATAAACAAGAAAAGTAACAAATTACTACATATTCATCAATAAGATTAACCATATGATCTACCAAAAAGGACAATAAATTAATCTTAACAAATATTCAACATGAGAACAAATTAATCTTAGCACACTCAGATACAAACTCGACCATATCATACTCAAGGTTAAATTAAAACAGAGTGACCCAGAACATTAATGGAAAAAAAATAGAAAGAGAAGTGAACCTTTGTATTAATGACTGTGGATTTAAATTACAACCACTCAATGATTAGATAGCTCTCAACTGGACCCTTCGGACTGCGGAAAACCCGAGCGAAAAATCTCAACTTGCAACCTCAATCGACCTTGCAAAACTGACGATTTAGAGGCTATATTTGGAGCTTTTATTTTTTGGGTTATTGATGGCACAAAAGTGGTCAAGGGCTGGTGGCTTTGGGGTGGTGAAACTAGTAGTTTTGTTTCGAAAGAATGACATGAATAGAATTTTTCTTAACGTAAAAGAAGCAAAAATATTTTTTTCTCCAAATCCCTCCCCTCTCTTTTTTCTTTTCTCTCCTCCCTCCTTTTTTTTCTCCTTCTCTCCCCATTTTTTTCTTCACATTTCTCTTCTATTTATAGAAAAAGTTTCGAAATTTTCAGATTTTTTTTATTTTTATTTTTTAATTAAAAAGAATTTCCAGTTCCTATTTTTCTTATATTTTTTTAAAAAATAATTCTCCACTTTCCTTTACTTTTATTTTTTAATTTCTCACTTTTTTTTACTTTTAATATATTTAAAATCCCACTTTTTTTACTTTTCTTTTTTTATTTCCCACTTTTTTTACTTTACTTTTTTTTAATTTTCACTTACTTTTACCTTTATTTAAAAAAAATCAGATACCCTTACTTTTATTTTTTAATTCCAACTTTATTTTACTTTTCATTTTTTAAAATTTCCACATTCTTTTACTTTTATTTTTTTTAATTTTCCACTTTCTTTTACTTTTTTTTATTAAACAATTTCTACCTACTTTTACTTTTACTTTTTAATTTTATATTTATACTTTTAATATTTTTTTTAATTCCCATTCGAAATTTTAAAAAATAATAAATAAATAATAATAATAATAATAATAAATTTATTTATTTTCGATTTTTTAATTCATTTTATTTAAAAATAAATATAAAAATAAAAATAAAAATAATACTAATAGTAATAATTGACCTTTTAAATTATTATTAATTTTTACCCTATATAAAAAAAATGTAACAAAGCTAAAAAAATATATATTAAATTTCTCTCTTTGCCTTCAATAATATATATATATATTAAATTTCTGAAAATATTTACATAGTAGAAGGTGATAAAAATTCAAATATAGTCAAAAATTAGGTGCTCACAGCTGCCCCTCTTTGCTTAGAAACATGAAGAGTTTTTAGACAAAGACTAGGTGAGCCATGTGACTAATATTTGACCAAACAATTATTCAAAAGGAAAAGAAATAAAAGATAAGGTGCAACTGAGTCCTGGTTTTGGACAACCTACATATCTCGGGTTATAGGGGAATCAAGTCGCGTGTAGTTCAAGGAGAATGGTGGAATAATGAGTTGAGGAGTCGGGTGAGTTTCCGTCGAGGCTCCGGTCCGCTGTCCTGCTATTATATAAAATAAAAAATAAAAAAAAATAGAAAGAAACTAAACAAGCCTATGAGTTATGAGTTATAAGATTCCTATCTATGAGTCTTCTCAAACTTGATCTTGAGTCTTGACTGGTTCGTCATGCAGACTCTGATCTACACCTTGATTCTCACTAGCTGTGGGTTCCAATTCATTATTCTATAGCTTCTTCTAATCAAACCGGGACTCCAATGCTCGTGGCTTCAGTCATGTCTTGAGCATTCCACATCTTTTCAACTGTTGTTGCATTTTGGATTCACTTATTTTTTTTTCTTTTATTCTAAATTGAGACTTCTTCTTTTGGTCATCTCGAACCCTGTGCCTCGAGGTAAAACCTACTCAGACACCAAAACAAACAAACGAACGAAATTCTTTGCCCCAGTTTGCACTGGGAAAATTTCATGAGTTATTGTAACAAAATTCTAATCTACTTCTTTATTGAAAGCAATAAAAGGTCGGGAGTGGTGTACCCCTAAAAAGACCTTCTTTTTTTTTTTGGATGGTGTTCCTTTATTGTCAAAAGTATGTCTCAACTAAGGATTGATGTACCTTATGTTGGAAAAATATAGCCAGGGAATGGGATACCCTATATTGGCAAATATATCAGGGAGTGGTGTACCCTGCATTTAAGATCAAATCAACTAGGGGGCGAATACTCTATGTTGGAAAGGAGACTAGGGAGTGGAGACCCTATGTCTAAAATAAAATCAACTAGGGAGTGGAGACCCTATGTTGGAAAAAGCGACTAAGGAGTGGAGACCCTATGTCTAAAACATCAACTAGGGAGTGGAGACCCTATGTTGGAAAAGCGACCAGGGAGTGGAGAACCTATGTCTAAAAACATCAACTAGGGAGTGGAGACCCTATATTGGAAAAGTAGACTAGAGAGTAGAGACCCTATGTTTAAAAATCATCAGCTAGGGAGTGGAGACCCTATGTTGGAAAAGAGACTAGGGAGTGGAGAACCTATGTCTAAAAATATCAACTAGGGAGTGGAGACCCTATGTTAGAAAATCAGACTAGGGAGTGGAGACCCTATGTCTAAAAATCATCAACTAGGGAGTGGAGACCCTATGTCTAAAAATTATCAACTAGGGAGTGGAGACCCTATGTTGGAAAAAAGACTAGGGTGTGGAGACCCTATGTCTAAATAACTTCAACTAGGGAGTGGAGACCCTATGTTGGAAAAGAGACTAGGGAGTGAAAACCCTATGTCTAAATTAAAAAGAGAATAGGGAGTGGAGACCCTATGTCTAAAATAAAAAGAGACTAGGGAGTGTAGACCCTATGTCTAAAATATCATCAACTAGGGAGTGGAGACCCTATGTTGGAAAATCATCAACTAGGGAGTGGAGACCCTATGTTGGAAAAACGAGTAGGGTGTGGAGACACTATGTCTAAATAACTTCAACTAGGGAGTAGAGACCCTATGTTGGAAAGGAGACCAGGGAGTGGAGAACCTATGTTGGAAAGGAGACCAGGGAGTAGAGACCCTATGTCTAAAATAACATCAACTAGGGAGTGGAGACCCTATTTTGGAAAGGAGACTAGGGAGTGGATACCCTATATCTAAAATATCAGTGACTAGGGAGTGGAGACCCTATGTCTAAAATAACCTCAACTAGGGAGTGGAGAGCTTATGTTGGAAAAGAGACTAGGGAGTAGAGACCCTATGTCTAAAATTAAATCAACTAGGGTGTGGAGACCCTATGTTGGAAAAGAGACTAGGCAGTGGAGACCCTATGTCCAAAATAACATCAACTAGGGAGTGGAGACCCTATGTTGGAAAAGCGACTAGGGAGTGGAGACCCTATGTCTCAAAAATTATCAACTAGGGATTAGAGACCCTATGTTGGAAAAGTGACTAGGGAGTGGAGACCCTATGTCCAAAAATCATCAACTAGGGAGTGGAGAACCTATGTTGGAAAAGAGACTAGGGAGTGGAGACCTTATGTTGGAAAAGAGACTAGGGAGTGGAGACCCTGTGTCCAAAAATCATCAACTAGGGAGTGGAGACCCTATGTTGGAAAAGTGACTAGGGAGTGAAGACCCTATGCCTAAAAATTATCAACTAGGGAGTGGAGACTCTATGTTAGAAAAGCGACTAGGGAGTGGAGACCCTATGTCTAAATATATCAACTAGGGAGTGGAGACCCTATGTTGGAAAAGCGACTAGGGAGTAGAGACCATATGTCTAAAATAATCATCAACTAGGGAGTGGAGACCCTATGTTGGAAAATCATACTAGGGAGTGGAGACCCCATACTACCGTGATTTTGAACTTTTTATTTTTTTTTTATCATCATTTTTTTTCTTTTTTATTTCAGAGAATGAGCAAATGCGGGAAAGAAGTTTTGGAGGAGACTTCCCTTTTGGAGTAGTTGCTGCAAAACTATTTCTAGCCTTTGCGCAATTTAGTTTTGGTTGCACCTGCTTCTTGCAAGGTTGTTTTTGGATTGTAGTTGTTTCCTGTTTTTTCAAACAAAGAACAATTTGTCAATTTGAAACGGTGGTTGGTTTTTGTGGCCTTGATTGTTTCAGTCACTTGGTCTTGACCCTTTCAGTTGCAACTGGTTGTTTCCTGAATATCGATTGCATTTCTAACCTCGGAGAACCTCTGGCTTTTCCAGACTTTTCCATGATGGTTAGTCACGTGGGACGTAACCTTTTCAACTTTTATTTTGCCTTTGTGGGCATTTGACTTTGAATTTCCTCTTTCAGCAGTTTTTGATCTCGAAACATCGACCAACATGGCCAGTTAGAGTCGACTTGATGCCCCTGCCGAGATTGGGTGCCTTTTCTTTTGCATACTGGCTTGTATCAAGTGAGAACCCTATAAATCAGTCCTGCCTTCCTTTCATTGTCTTAGTTTCGGAACAGAGTTAAACCGAAAAGGATTCAAAGAAAAGCAAACAATCGAATGGACAAATGAATTTAGACAAGAGGTATCCCTTTCGGGGAAAAGAAAGAAGGACTTATCTGGAGTGTATACGGACTTCAATGAACATGAAATGCCTCTTGGACTAGATGCCTGATCTGTGTAAACCGTCCAACTCTCAGAAATTCATCACAACTCTTGCCTTGAGACTGAGAAACTTTGCCCAGGACTGTGTCGATGCCAGTGACTGTGAGGATCCTCTTTTCGATCAGTGGCACCCTTTGCGGGTTTTCACCAGCTGGCCTCTCTTATTTCTCTTCTCACCATCACCTTATAGTGCTCTTTGTGAGTTTTCACTAACAAAACTCTCTCATTTTCGATTTTTTTCTGCTTACCATCGCCTTATGGTGCCTTCGAGGTTTTCACCGATAAGACTCTCCTATTTTATTTCTCTCATTTTGTTGTATCAGATCCGAGCAACTGTATCCTCCCATTTTGAATCTCTCTGCCGATTGATCAGAAGGACTTGAAAAGGATTTGGGTAAAAAAGATTTGGATTGAATTACAACTTTGGAACCTTTTAGACAAAACCATCGCCAAACCATCATAACATCTGCCCCAGTTTCAATTTTGGGGGAATTTAGATTTTTGTTTTGGTGTGACTGAACCCCAGAGAGAGGCTGCCTACGTATCCTTTCGGAATCAAGTCGAACGTAGTTCAAGGACGAGAACTTTATTTTTGATTCTCTTTTGTTTTGGTTTTCTTTTCTGTTTTGGTTTCTTCTCTTTCTTTTTCCTTTCCTTTTTTCTCTTTTCTTTTTCATTTCATTTTCTTTGTCTTTTCTTCCTTTTTTTGTATGTTTATTTTTCTCTTTTCATTTTTTTTCTTCTTTTTTCATTCATTTTATTTTTCAATAATGACTTCCGGGTTCCAATGAGGGTGATCAAAGAATGGGAACCGGCTCAAAAGGGATTGCAAAGGGTTAAATGTTTGGATAGTGAGAAAGAAAGCCTTCTTCATCCCAACCGGAGAATATTAATGCTATATAGAGGATCCAACATAGTACCTTTTGACTGCATCTACATTGACAGTTGTTTCAGGGACATTTTCTTCGATGTGTCCCAAGTACACCGCTCTCTTTTGGCAGCACTCTTGTGCAATGTATGGACCTTTCCAACCTAAAGCCAATTTTCCTTTAGCTATTCCGATTCTTTATTTTATTTCCTTAAACCTATCTTCATTGCATTCTGATTCTTGATTCATTATTTCGAAGTCTGACAGCGTTTTAGGATCGGGGCATGAAGTCCGCAAGCATGCCATGTTATTGAAATCTGCATTTAACAGAACTTAAAAAAAAATAAGAGAAGTGACAAAATTAAGAAAAGAGACATTCCTGGACAATGAAATATTAATTTTATTTGATTTTTTTTTTTGATTTCAATTGATTTTTTTTTTTGAATTTTAAAGATAGATGGGTTTACACTGGAAAGTAAGACAATAAATTAAAACATCCGGATCACACCCTGAGATAATCCGGACGCAGAAAGGATAGCAAGACTGGCTACTGAGACTCCCGTCTGATAGGGAACTTTCAGGCTTGGCGACCGTTTTGGCTTTTCCTCTGTCTCGGCAAGGGCTGTAAGGGCCTTCAGTGCCGTATCAAATTCCTCATCTCTCCAATTTCTGTTCATCAAACCCTCCGAACCACTCTGAACGGCCTGTGATGTGGCCTTAAAAGCAGCATGACTCAAAATTTGGCCCGTTTTTAAACCATTTTCGACCATCTCCCCAATTTTGATAGCCTCGGCGAACGGATTACCCATAACAGACATCATATTCTGGAAGTAGTTCACCTCTTGGGCCTGTAGGAAGACCGTAACCAATGCTATTTCGTCCATTGGAGGCTTTCCCCTTGCAGCTTGCTCGCGCCATATGACAGCATATTCATAAAAATATTCTGCGGTTTTCTTTGTCAATCTGGACACAGAGTTCTCTTTTTGGATTTTTCACTCTTGCTTTTTCTTAGTTTTTTTTTTCGCTCTTTTTTTTTTGTCACTCTTTTCTTTCTTTTTCTTTCTTCTCTTTTTTTTTCACTCAGTTTATTTGATGTCAATGATCGAATCCGATGCGGATTGCCTACGTATCATGACGCCGCATGAATTAGATCTTGCGTAGTTCGGGAAGATTAGGAATAAAGTAAATAAACTCACCGTTTTTTTAGGATTTTGAATTTATTTTTTTTAATTTTCGAAAGACTTATAAAGAAGAAAGAAAATATTTTTTGATTTCGATTTCTTTTTTTTTTTTGAGAATTTTTGAAAAGAAAGAAAATATTTTTTGGATTTGTTTTTAAAAAAAAAAATATTTTGGGAGAAAGACTTCTAAAAAAAGGTAGAAAATATTTTTGGATTTTAATTTGATTTGTTTCTTTTTTCAAATGAAAGACTTCTATAAAGAAATAATTTTTTTTTGGGTTTTAATTTTTTTTATTTGTGATTTTCTACGGAAAGACTTCTAAAGGATGAATTAAAGAATTGTTTTTTGGATTTTGTTTTTTCAATTTTCGAAAGAAAAACTTCTATAGAAGAACGAAAATATTTTTGAATTTTATGTGTCAAAGAAAGATAGGAATTAAAGGAAAATATTTTTGAATTTTTCTACTTTTTTTATCAAATGAAAGAATTCGGAAAAGAAAAAAAATATTTTTGGATATTTGTTTTCTAAGGAAATAATTTTAAAGAGTTAATTAAGGAAAGGGAAAATATTTTTGATTTTTTTAAAAAATTGGGGTCGGAACCGATGAGGTTTGCCTACGTATCTCACATCCGGTGAGAATCAGACCCGCGTAGTTCGATAAGATCATGAATAAAGTAACTCAACTATCTCTTTTTTTATTCACTATTTTTTTTTAATTTAAAAAAATCGTTCCAACAAAAAACTCATAACAAGGAAAATATTTTGGATTTAGAATTTTCTTTTTTTTTATTCGAAATTTTCGAAAGAAAGACGTCTAAACAAGAGAGAAAATATTTTTGAATTTTTAGTTTTTTATTTTATTTTTATTTTTTGATAATTTTCGAAAGAAAGAAAATATTTTTTTTTTTGAATTTTTGATTTTGATTTGATTTTGTTTTTTCAAATGAGAGACTTCTAAAAAGAAAGAAAATATTTTTTAGCTTTAAAATTTTTTTCTTTTATTTGGGATTTTCGAAAGAAAGACTTCCAAAGAAGGAATTAAAGGAAAATATTTTTGGATTTTTGAAAATTTGGGGTCGGAACCGATGAGGTTTGCCTACGTATCTCACATTCGTTGAGAATCAGTCCCGCATAGTTCGGTTAGTTTTGACGGAACAAGGGAAGAAGCATGACTTTTGAAAACATTGGCTTATTTTCTTTCTCTTTTCTTTTTCAAACATTCGGCAGAGTTTCGAGAATTTTCAAATACCTACCTTTCACTCTCTTTTTTTTTTTTGATTATTTGTTTTTTGATTTTCTTTTCCTATTCTAGAAACCGGTCAACATGCAAGCCGAAACAAACATATGCACAAGTAGCACGTAAAAATACATCAGGATGGTCTTTTATATTGGGTACACCTATCCTAGATGGACCCAACCTTTGTGTTGAGTCCCCAAAGTCAAATGCACATAATGCAAACAAGCGTTCCTACTAGGAATCCGGCATGAGGCTGAGTTATTCTAGGTTTAAAACCTGGGTGTATTGTTCTAGACCTGGCTTACTCGAGCGGACAACTCGAGCCGAAGGGGGGCTGCGTACCGGGGGAGGCAGTGTACCGGGAATACAGAAGCTTCACCGGCTTTGCAACTTGTTCGATCCTCGTTCTAAAATTAGGGGTATGACTCTAACAGAAAAGAAGCCATGTGAAGCGCACGCTTCCCAAAAGATTTAGAAGACTCAGAGAGAAGAAGGGTGTTGTAATAATTTTATATATAGTTCACGGCAATATCAAAGCGGTAAAAAGCAGCATTTAGCACATTAGGCTCAAACACGTAAAAATCAGATAATAAACAAAAGTCAAGTATAACAGTTATTCTAAGCTCGAATTTTGAACCCTGAACAAGAGATTCTGGGTTCTTGTCCCCAGCAGAGTCGCCAGAGCTGTCACACCTCCTTTTTCCCGGGGGATAGGGGAGTTTTTCCAATTTAAGTGACATTATTCGAAATGAGATTATTTATTTAATTTTTCAGAGTCGCCACTTGGAATAAATTATGGTGTCCCATGTCACCGGTTTATTTTAAATCCTAAATTGAGGAAATTTGACTCTATTTATAGTCTGCGAACACAGAAGACTGGGTAAGGAATTCTGTTAACCCGGGAGAAGGTGTGAGGCACTCCCGGATTCTGCGGTTTTAGCACGGTCGCTTAATAATTAATACTTGGCCTAATTATCTGATTCATTACATGTTTAAAACCTATTGTGCATTTCACCTTTTGACCACTTTTAATTATTTGCTTAACCACTTTTAGTATTTATGGAATTTATTTGAACAAGCTATGATGTCGTACACTTGTCGTTTTAGTACACATTGCAAACCACGCCACGTGAAATAAACCCGCGATTTACAACATGTTTATTTTTATTATTATTTGAAATTATGGTCAAGTCGCGTGAAACACGCGCTTGAATTGGGGTTTACATATCATGACTATGCCACGAGAACCGTACCCACATTCACGATGATTTATTATTAATCGCGCCTAAAGCAAGCTACGATGTTCGAATATTATTCAATTACAAATTTTGAGATTATTGTAAGGTCATGAGGTATGGATATTGTTATGGAGGAAATGAAGTAACTTAATTATGGAAAAATTGGCTAGCGTGTGACTGTTTATTTGTTTTTGGTCCTGGGCAACAATTAGCCCATAAATATGTCGGGAAAGTCCAATTAAAGTCTTACACCAATCATGGCCTAACCTAATCTCTTATAATTTTACTGCTAATCAATATTTGAAACTGAACTAAATTTATGGTAGGAATAGGTAGATACGGGCAGAAGCAATTAGTCACTAAGATAGGAGATCAAAATGAAACTAAAGCATGCTAAAATGGAAAGTCATTGCTTCATTAAATAAACAAGAAAAGTAACAAATTACTACATATTCATCAATAAGATTAACCATATGATCTACCAAAAAGGACAATAAATTAATATTAACAAATACTCAACATGAGAACAAATTAATCTTAGCACACTGACATGCAAACTTGACCATATCATACTCAAGGTTAAATTAAAACAGAGTGACCCAGAACATTAATGAAAAAAAAAATAGAAAGAGAATTGAACCTTTGTATTAATGACTGTGGATTTAAATTACAACCATTCAATGATCAGATAGCTCTCAACTGGACCCTTCGGACCGTGAAAAACTCGAGCGAAAAATCTCAACTTGCAACCTCAATCGACCTTGCAAAACCGACGATTTAGAGGCTATATTTGGAGCTTTTTGTTTTTGGGCTAATGATGGCACAAAAGTGGTCAAGGGCTGGTGGCTTTGGGGTGGTGAAACTGGTGGTTTTGTTTCGAAAGAATGACATGAATAGAATTTTTCTTAACGTAGAAGAAGCAAAAACATTTTTTCTCCAAATCCCTCCCCTCTTTTTTCATTTCTCTCCTCCCTCCTTTTTTTCACCTTCTCTCCCCCTTTTTTTCCTCACATTTCTCTTCTATTTATAGAAAACTTTCAAAATTTTCAGATTGTTTTTATTTTTTAATTTTTTAATTAAAAAGAATTTCCACTTCCCATTTTTCTTATATTTCTTTTATAAAATAATTCCCCACTTTCCTTTACTTTTATTTTTTAATTTCTCACTTTATTTACTTTTCTTTTTTTTATTTCCCACTTATTTTACTTTTCTTTGTTTTTAATTTTCACTTACTTTTAGTTTTATTTAAAAAAAATCAGATACACTTACTTTTATTTTTTAATTCCAACTTTATTTTACTTTTCATTTTTTTAAATTTTCACATTCTTTTAATTTTATTTTTTTAATTTTTTACTTTCTTTTACTTTTTTTTATTAAACAATTTCTACCTACTTTTACTTTTATTTTTTAATTTTATATTTCTACTTTTAATATTTTTTTAATTTCCATCCGAAATATTTTTTAAAAATAAATAAATAAATAATAAAAATTGGTTTTAAAAAAAATAATTTTTATTTATTTTCGGTTTTTAATTCATTTTATTTAAAAATAAAGATAAAAATAAAAATAATACTAATAGTAATAATTGACCTTTTAAATTATTATTAATTTTTACCCTATATAAAAAAAAGTAATATATATATATATATATATATATATATATATATATATATATATATATATATATATATATATATATATATATATATATATATATATATATATATATATATATATATATATATATATATATATATATATATATATATATATATATATGATAAAAATTCAAATATAGTCAAAAATTAGGTGCTCACAGAGGGCAGTGCCAGTGGACGTCACAGAAGCGAGAACTTGCTCGCAAAAGCGAGCTCGCATGTGCGATAAAATTTTCTGCAGGTGCAAAACTGGGCAGAATATTAAGGACCAAAAATGGTCATTTCGCCATTTTCGTTTTGGATTTTTGGAGTTCAGATTTGGGCGATTCTGGAGGGATTTTTCACAAACTTGGTTTGGGTAAGTGTTCTATATCCTAAAGTGATTATATTTCATGAATCTATGGTTATATTCATCGTTTAACCCGGATTTAAATGGAGGAAATCAAGATTTTTGTAAAATCTTCAAAGAAATTTAAGATTTGGAGGTCGATTTGTTATTGGAATTCAATAAAATTGGTATGATTGAACTCGTATTGGAATGGGTGTTCGAATTTCATGAAATTTATGTCGGGTTCCAAGAGGCGAGTCCCGCGTTGACTTTTGTTGACTTTTTGAAATAAATTTTTAAGTCGACGTTTTATTATCCGGAATTATTTCTGATGAATTTTAATGAAGTTGTACAATTAATTTGGATGGATTTGAGAGGTCCGAAGGTCAATTCAAGCAAGAAGGCGATTTTGGAATATCAGCATAACTTCAAAAAAAAGTAAGTATCTTGCCTAACCTCGAGTGGGGGAATTACCCCTTAGGCATCGAGTCTTATGTGCCATTTGTGAAATGTGAAAAACCGTGTACACGAGGTGACGAGTACGTACTCGGACTTGTATGTGCAAACTTTATTGAGTTAAATCTTGGGCATATTGTGTAGTAAATTGGATAATTGTTGGCATATATTTAATCATCTATTTGCCATGCCTCAAATCATTTTATTGAATTTATTTTTATATGACAATTTGATGTAATTATCACACGTATATTTATGTGAATTCCTTGAGTTTGATGGTTTGATATTCTTGGAATTTAATTTCATTATGAATTTTTCCTATGCAAATAATTAATTAAGCAAGCTCAAGAAGATGTGCTAATATTATTATCTAAATTTGGATTAATGAAGGCTTTGCTTTATGCTGAATAATTTCTATCTTTGTTGATTGATTTTGAGGTTTTATATACATTGTGTGGAGCCTTGGGCTATTTGTTGTGAAATTAATTGGTTTTATTATATACTTGGAATTGATTGTGGCCATTGAGCAAATTGTGATATGAATTGATTTTGTTATGTTGCCGTGATAATTTTCCATGTAAATTGTTGTATTGTGTGAGTTGTTATTTTGAGGATATAAGGGTGGCATTCCACTGTTGATATTATGTGGGTATAAGGGTGGCATTTCACTGTTGTTGTGTTGTTGGAATATTGTCTGGGTGGAGCGATAAGGGTGAGTATAGAAGAGATAAGGGTGACAATAGGAGAGATAAGGGTGGCTATTGATATTGTCAGGGTGGAGGGATAAGAGTGGCTATTATAGGAGTGATAAGGGTGGCTATAGGAGAGATAAGGGTGGCGATTGTCAGGGATCATATGTGATGATGTGGAGTGGTTGCATTGGTGATTTTATGTGATGTTGCGATTTACCTTGTGTTTATTTTTATACCTTGTGCAATTTGTCTTGTTGTTGGTAAATTGATAATAGTCTGATTTATGTTGAAATTGGGAGCCTGTGGCTATTGCCAGGCGGATTGTGAAAAAAAATGTGGGCACGAGGTGCAATGAGTAAATAATGATGATATTGGCATGTGAATTGTCTGTGCATTCGAGATATGAAATGTGGACACGAAGTGCCAAGAAAAATATGATGGTTTTATTATTGGCACGTGAACTGTCCATGCAAATGCGATATGACAAATGGGCACGAAGTGATGGTGAAATATGATAATTTAATTACGCGCACGAAGTGCCGTAAAAATATGAAAATGGCTGAGACCCGTACTTTTATGATTATGAAATGAGGTATCACATGGTGACTTTTAATTGAAAGAAATATATATTTAAAATATTTATTTGGAAGAATTTTTATTTAAAAAGTAGTATTTGAAAGATATTTATTTTAGGAAATTATATTTGAAAAATATTTATTGAAAGAATTGTATTTGAAAGATATTTATTTGAGGAAATTATATGTGAAAGAGAGTTATTTGGAAGAATTATATGTGAAAGATATTTATTTGAAGAACTTGATTTGATTGGGTGTACTTGTATTTATTACTTATTGAGCAATATTAATAGTGTTCTTGTTGCCATGCTGGGCATATCACTGGTTGATTTGTGTTGCCCTTATTGTTATTTGTTTTCTATTATTTTATATACTATATTGCACAGGTTATTAGACTAGTGAGTTTCTTGACTATACCTCGTCTCTACTCCACTGTGGTTAAACTTGATACTTACTGGGTACCGACCGAGTGTACTCATACTACACTTCTGCATATTTTTGTGCAGAGCCAGGTATTGGAGCTATCGGACTCGGATAGAGTTAAAGTGTGATAGCAAGGATTCAAGGTAGAGCTATTTGGTCGTCGCAGTCCCTTGGAGTCTGTTCATTTTATTGTACTGTTAATTTTTAATCAAACAGTATTGTATATTCGGTCCTCGTGATCATTCTATGTATTCAGTTAGAGTTCGTGACTCAGTACTACCAGTCTTGGGAGTTTTTCATATTTGTTTTCGCTGTTAGTTTTGATTACCTATTTAATTCAAAAAACAAATGGCTTGAAATGTAATTGTAATCGGCTTACCTAGTCTTAGAGATTGGGTGACATCATGACGCCTGTGGTGGAATTTTAGGTCGTGACACTAGAGTCCACGAAACTATAATCGGATGCCTCAATCTTATGTCTTATAATAGTGTGAAAATCTTCTTCTGTAAATGCAACATCATGCCTAAAAACTTTAAAAACCATTTTGCTTCTATCCTTGTAGAAAAGTTGAGACAACAACATACAATGAGTCAACTTCCCAGAGTGACTCACTTCATTCAACTCTAAAAACTTACCAAAAACACTATTCTTCAACATATCCATTTGAGTTCCGGACAAAAAGGATGATATAATTTGTTTAAAATTTCGATCGCCTTTCCAATAACAATCAGCTGGAAACCATTCCTTAAAGTCATAAAATCTATCTCCCACCTAAAATTAAAATACAACACATATGAGCAACATTTCATATAATTTTAAGATAAAAACTTAAACATTTCAGGAATACGTACCTTCAATATACTACTTGAAGATTCCATTTCTATAAAATCATGAAAATAAAGCATATTACAAATTAGATTACTAAACACGATCAGAATCCAGTATATAAAATATAACTAAAGTATAAACAGAACTCATCCAGTATAAAGTACTGGACAACAAAGCCTACATATGACAGTCTTCCAGTATAATATACTGGATAAAATTAATTAGAAACAATGAAACTCCAGAAACAAATACTGGGGTATAAAGAAGAAACATAATCAAAGAGCATAATAAAAAAAATACAAATAATCATTCAAAAAAACTAATCACAAATAAAACAAAACTCTAGTCTAAACAGAACTTATCCAGTATAACATACTGGACAACAAGCTAACAGACGGCATAATTCCCGTATAATATACTGCAATCAAACAAAACTCAAGTATATTATAATAATCATCCAGTATAACATACTGGAGGACAAACATTCAGATGACAGACTTCCCGTATAATATACTGGACAAAAATTATTAAAAATTCCATAAACAAAAAACAAAATCAAAAACCATCCAGTATAAAATACTGGGAAATAAGCCTTCAGAAGACATACTTCCCGTAAAATATACTGGAATCAAACAAAACTCAAATATATTATAATAATCATCCAGTATAACATACTGGAGGACAAACATTCACATGACAAACTTCCCATATAATATACTGGACAAACATTATTACAAAACTCCATAAACAAAAAAACATAATAAAAAACGATCCAGTATAAAATACTGGGAAACAAGCCTTCAGAAGACAGAATTCCCGTAAAGTATATTGGAATCAAATAAAACTTAAATATATTATAATAATCATCAAGTATAACATACTGGTGTCACGACCCAAAATCCAACTAATCGTGATGGCACCTAACCCAACCCGCTAGGTAAGCCAACTTTCAATTATCCAATTCCAATAACAATTATTAAAACAATTTAAGTGAATAAAGATCTTAATCTTATACATCCCCCCGGAACTGGTAGTACAAATCATGAGCTTCTAAGAATAGAGTATACAAAGCAGAAATGAAATAAATACATAGTCTGTTTGAATAATACATAAACAGAGCTTTTATAAATCTAAGGCTACCATGAACAAGAGGCAGCTACAACAGGAACGCAGGTATATCTTCAAATCCCGCAACCATCGAGCACAACAACAACAGCAGACAACATCTGCACGCAATGTGCAGAAGTGTAGTATCAGTACAACCGACCCCATGTACTGAGTAAGTAACAAACCTAGCCTTAGGTTGAAAGTAGTGACGAGCTTCCACCAAGGTCGTGTCCAAACCCACTAGTTCACAACAGTCCATAACAACATAAAACAAATAATACCAGAAGTAACTCAGAGATAAAATGCTTAGCCAAATCATGATTTCAAAAATAATAGTTCTTCCTTTCAAGTACATCAGTAAAAACCCAAATCGTTTGCCGAAGTTGTCAAAATATGAATACGTTTGAAAACAATAATTTCTCCTAAAATCTTTTCAATAATAAATGAGATGTTTCATTTTCCGTCCAGATAACCCATGTAAAAACAAATGTATCACTATGTCCATCTGTCAAAATATGTGAGAAATTATGAATAATGTGATGTTGTACAGCATGAGGAAAATACATCTCTATGCCTATATGTCATGTGTGCATGCTAATGCGATGCAACTCAGTGATAAAATCATAAACAGCCCCTCGGGCAGACCTCACAATCACTCGTAAACAGCCCCTCGGGCATACCTCGCCATCTCTCATGCCTCCTAGTCACTCAGCACTCAGCACTCGCACTCAGTAGGTACCTGCGCTCACTGGGGGTGTGTACAGACTCCGGAGGGGCTCCTTCAGCCAAAGTGCTATAATCTGCACGGACAAATCACGTGCTGCATGGACAACTCACGTGCTATAATATCATATCAGAATCCACACGGACAACTCATGTGCCATAATAAGCCAATAAGGCCTGCTGCAGGCAGGCAGCCCCGATCCATATAATAGTAATAATATATATAAAGCCAACATGGCCTGTTGCGGCGTGCAGCCCGATCCCAAAAATATCCTCACAATCAGGCCCTCGGCCTCCCTCAGTCATCAATCTCTCCAGTCACTCTCTCATGGGCTCACAATATCATGAGAATAGCCTAAAATGATGATATGATGTATCAATAAATAACAACAGAGAATATTTACTACACAATTTCACATAAACAATTATGTCACAATTTCTATAGTGCACGCCCACACGCCCGTCACCTAGCATGTGTGTCACCTCCCAACAATTCACAAAATATATATATTCAGGGTTCATACCTTCAGCTCCAAGATTAGAAGAGTTACTTAACTCGAACAAGCAAAATTCAATGTCGAGCAAGCTAAGTAATGCTCCAGAAATTCCATTCTGCGCGTATCGACTTCCAAATGGCTCGAATCTA
This sequence comes from Nicotiana tabacum, assembly GCF_000715075.1. NCBI lineage: Eukaryota > Viridiplantae > Streptophyta > Magnoliopsida > Solanales > Solanaceae > Nicotiana > Nicotiana tabacum. The sequence continues at coordinate 119,516,117 of NC_134081.1, forward strand.
GTCGCAATTAATTTGATTCAGCCTACAAAAATTATAGGAATTAATTCCATATCAAAATACTAATATTTCCAAAAATCCGAAATTACGCATCAAAAATCACTTGTGGGGCCCACGTCTCGGAATCCGATAAAAGTTATAAAATCCAAAAGCCCATTCAACCACGAGTCTAACCATACTAATTTTACCAAAATCCGACCTCAACTTGACTTCCAAATCTTCAAATCTTATTTTCAAATCCCTAAGTTCAAACCCCCGATTTACACCTCAAAAACATGTAATCTAATCGGATTATTCGATGATAATTCGATATTATGGAGTAGAAATGATCACAAGTGACTTACCTCAAGTTTTCCTTGAACTCTCTCTCAAAATTGCCCCAAAAACCATGCTTGAATGTCCAAAAATGGCAAAACTCGGAACCCCCTCTGTCTTTAACATTTTGTCCAGGATTTTTGCATCCGCTGTGATTTCTTCGCACCTGCGGTCTTCGCACCCGTGGTGATTTTATCGCGCATGCGTCTTCGCACCCATGGCGATTTCTTCGCGCCTGAGGTCTTCGCACCCGCGGTGATTTCTTCACGCCTGCGGTCTTCGCACCCGCGATGATTTCTTCGCGCCTGCAGTCTTCGCACCCACGATGATTTCTTCACGCCTGCGGTCTTCGCACCCGCGCCAAAATTTTTTGCACCCGCGGTGCCTGGCCAGCCCATGCATTTTCCGCTTCCGCAACTAATTCCTCGTATCCACGAGCTCGCACCTGCGGCCCTTTTTCGCGCCGGTGCGATCACACCAGCAGCCCAACTGCTTCAGCTCCTCCTCCAAATCCAAATTCGATCCGTTAAGCATCTGAAACTCACCCGAAGCCCTCGGGACCCCTTCCGAACACACGAACAAGTTCTATAACATAAAACGGACCTACTCGAGGCCTCAAATCATATCAAACAATATCAAAATGACGAATCGCACCTCAAATCAAAATCTATGAACTTTGAACTTTCAAATTCTATATCTTGTGTCGAAACATAACAAATCAATCCGGAATAACTTCAAATTTTTCACACAAGTCATAAATGACATAACGAAGCTATTCAAATTTCGAGAATCAGATTTCGACCTCGATATCAAAAAGTCAACCCCCCGGTCAAACTTCCCAAAATTAAAATTTTGGCATTTCAAACCTAATTCCACTACGGACTTCCAAATAATTTTTCGGTCATGCTCCTAAGTTCGAAATCACCATACGGAGCTATTGGAATCATCAAACTTAAATTCCTAGGTCGTTTACTCATAAGTCAATATCTTGTCAACTATTTCAACTTAAGCTTCCAACATGAAAATTCATCCTTCCAAGCTAACTCCGAAATATCTTAAAACCAAAACCAACAATTCACACAAGTCATAATACCTCATAGAAAGTTATTCAAGACTTCAAATAGTTGAAAGGAACGTAAATGCACAAAACGACTGGTTGGGTCGTTACAACTGGAGGACAAACATTCAGATGACAGACCTCCCGTATAATATACTAGATAAAAATTATTACAAAACTCTATAAACAAAAAACATAATCAAAAACCATCCAGTATAAAATACGGGGAAACAAGCCTTCATAAGAAAGATTTCCCGTATAAATATACTACATCAAATTTATTACAAAAATAAAACTCCATAAATAAATACTTTTTTTTGTTTATCATTAAAACATAATCAAATACAGCATGCAAAAAATAAAAAACAAAAAAACAGCTAAACATTATTAGTAAAAAGCAGTATTTTCAAAATAAAAGAACTCCAGTATATAATAAAGCTCATACAACATATAATATACTTATCAAAATAAATTACACAATGATTACAATATTATAACATAAAACGAATAACAGAGTGACAAAATTTTCAGAAATAAGACGAACTACTAAACAGATAAAAAAAATCGTAAATGTTAAAATTCCACAAATATTTAAAACTAACAGTACGGAAATCAAACTTAAAACTAACGAAACAACAATAACAACAAAAATTCAAACATATTATTGTAAAAACTTATTCAGACAAATTTGAAGAAAATTGAACCTAAACCCAAACTAAATTCGAAGAAACTGCTCTAACGAAAGCGAAATCCGTACAATGATGTAAAAATAAAGAGAAGAGCAATTAAAAATAAAAAGTAACTAAAACAGACTGTTAAAAAGGACAGGGGCAATTATGTCATTTAATAATATATTTTAAGTTAAAATGGCTAGAAATCGATTACATTAGCGATGGTGGCTATTTTTGGATAGCCAGCCGTAAAAATGGCTTCGCCATGCCATTTTGACCTTGGAGTATATAATTTTATGGCTTAGTTCCCTGATAAAGAATAGTAACCCACACTGTATCGTGTTAGGAGACAATAGAAGGCAAGCTTGATTATCATTACTGCAGAGGAATATTATTGAGGAAAACTCAAGTTACAAGAAATGTAGATATATCCAAACTTTACCTATGTACGTGACTTTGGATTATAAAGAGATTATAAATTATACCTAATAACTAAGTTGTTTACCCAAAAAACGGATAGAGTTGAATTTATACGTAGTTCTAAGGATACGTGGTATAGCTTGGTACAAATCGTAAAAGTAAGTAGAAATATATCGAATATTGACTATATAAAGGAATGAAATACAAACTAGATTGAGTAGAGAATGATTTATAAACAAGCAAGATGAATCAATGTCCAAGCTCAAAAAAGGATAATCTCAACTATATATCAATGTAATAATCTTTAGAATGTGAGTGTATCAATGTTTTCTTCTCTGAATGTTCAATCTTTTCCTCCTCTTCTTACAGAAATAATAGCCACTCTTGATATAGTGTAAGAACCTACTTTGGATATTATTAAAAATACATAGTGGGGATCCCATGATAGATTAGTTAATTAGCTTTTCCTTAATTCCCGCCGAGATTCTCTCCTCCAGTGCGGCTACAACGGCTCTTTGTCTCTTGGCTCGATCTCGGTCGGTCTCGGTATCAGTCGATCTCTGGGTCTCGACCTCGATATTGACTCGGGCTCGGTATTGATTGGTCTCTGGATCTCGAGCTCGATTACACCACTTCATATCATAGTTCGATTTGGACTCGAGCTCGATATTTACTTCGAGTTCGGTATTGATCGGTCCCTGAATCTTGAGCTCGATAACCTGGATTCAGATCTCATCTCGATATTATGGTGACGACCCTCGGTCCATCATGTTCCAATCTCAACTAATTACACGAAGGGCGAACCCGGTTTTGATCGTATACATATAGTCCCCTCGTTTCTCGGAAGGAATATGGCGGAAAATGATATGATTTTCCGAATTCCAACAAGGTGGGCAATGGCGTCAGCAATGAGCCCGATTATGACATATGCGACAAACGTCCCATCGATCAAGTTATCAAGACATTAAATGTTTGTCAGTCGTTAGTCGGCCACTACCGGTTCTGAACCGTCATTATCAGGCCTATAAATATTCAACCTTTTATTCACATCCAAACTTTTTACCCAAATGTTTTTCCTCTACTCTTGTATCTTCTTCAAAAATCCCTCTGCTTCATATACTTTACATCACAAACAAACCCAATTCTCTTTCCTTTATTTATCAATGGCAAAAACCTACAAAACGGTGCAGCATAAAGAGGCCATTTCCTCATCGCGGCCTACCGGTGGCGAGGATGTGGCGGAGCCCCGCCCCGAGGAGTTCGTTCCGGTAGGGTGCTCGACTGTCATTGATTTCAAAGTTGAAAAACCTTCTTCGGTACAGGGCCGATGTAATGACCCAACCGGTCATTTTGATTTTAAGAACTCCGTTCTCCTAAATAAAACTTTTCGAATATGCCTTTAATAATTTATGACTTGCGGGGATGGTTGGTTCAGAATTTGGAAGTGATCGGGTTGAAATAGAAACAATTGATTCCTTAGTTTAGCTTAAAAAGGCTAAGTTTGACTTCGGTCAACATTTTGAGAAAACGACCCCGGAATCGAGATTTGACGGTTCCAATAGGTTCGTATGCTGATTTCAGACTTGGGCGTATTGTCACGACCCAAAATCCGTTAAAGGTCGTGATGGCGCCGGACACCACTGTCAGGCAAGACAACACTAAATAGTTAGTTAAATTCTCATTTTAATATTTTTGAAGTCGTAAATTTACTTCAATTTATCTAGTAAAGATGAATTTACAAAATAATAACAATGTTTTTCAATTTCAATACTTAACATCCCATAATCATCCCAAAACCCGGTGTCACAAGTGCATGAGCATTTTCTAGGAATTTAAAATAAAATACAATAACCGTCCGAAATACAAATTCGGACAGGAAAGAAAATAAAATACTCTGAAGGAGACTCTGCTGGCTGCGGGTCGTACATAAGATGCAGCTCACCTAAGTCCCCGTAATAACCGCGCCTCTGCGCCCACAAGGCCACTAGTCATATATGTACCTGCACAAAACGTGCAGCAAGTGTAGTATGAGTACGTAAATCAATGCGTACCCAGTAAGTATCCCGCCTAAACTCGAAGAAGTAGTGATGAGGGGTCGACTTCGACACTTACTGTGGCCATCAATAATATAATTAGTCGTGGATTTATTAAAAATGGCAGTAAACTCAAGAAAATCATGAATCAAGTAAATAATTCCTTTGTTAATAAGAGGTTTCCAAATTCACATTTCATCATTTATCAATTTATCTCAGACCAGGGAGGCAATATCATTATTTATAAATTTCAAGGCAAGCAATACAAGCATGCGCAAATTATGCCGAGGTCGTACGGCCCGATCCAACAAATATTTAAACTGTGCACTGCCAGAGGGTCGAATGGAGAGAACCATAGATGCATCTATTTAATCTGCCGAGGCGAACGGCCCGCTCCCATGAGAGTAGTAGGAAATACCCCGCTCGCGAATCATACGTGCGACGCGGTCAAACATAAATTTAACATTAAAATCATATCTCTTTCTTGATTCTTTTCAAAATAAGGGAAATTCAACTTGTAGATTTTTAAGGAAATTACCCTACTCGCAAAACATACATGCGACGCGGTTACACATAGATTTCTTCAGCTATTATATATTTTCTCAATTCTTTTCGAAATTACGAAGTTCAAATGAAACCTTTTAAATCTTAAGTTCTTCAATTTCAACTCCTTTTAAAACATTTAATAAGCAGACTCAATCTCACTCTCTCTCAAGGCAAACAATGAACAAAAATCAATAACAATATCAATAAGGCATGATATGAGCCTAAAACTACCCGGACGACATAGCTAGCAGTTACGTATGGACTCTCGTCACCTCGTGCGTACGTGGCCCCCACGAATAGAAGCACACAATAATTTAGTTCAACTATGGGGTTAATTCCCCCTTACAAGATTAGAAAAGAGACTTACCTCGCTCCGTAGTTCCATAACTGGCATCCGAGCTGTTCAAGCAGCTCAAATCGATGCACAACGCCCCAAAACTAGCCAATAATTATGCAAACCCATTAATAGATGCTCAAATATTCAATATAATCCAAGTTATAAGAATTTCTAACCCCGATCGAAAAGTCGATAAAAATCACCCTCGGGCCCACGTGCCCGGATTCCAAAATTTTCGAAGATAACTTCATCCATAACCTCACGAACTCAAATATATAGTTTATTCTCAATTCCATGCCCAATTTCGTGGTCCAAACCCAAAAATACCAAATTCTAGGCCTTCTACCAAAACCCCACAATTTATACTAATTTTCATGTTTAAATCCTTATACAAACCATGTATTTAACTTATAATAAGTGAGAATCACTTACCTTGGCATTGATGACGAAGAATGAGCTCCAAACTCGCTCCAAGACCGGCTCTCATGGAGAAAATGAGGTGAAAATGAGCCAAGCCCTCGTTTTTCAAGAACATACTGCCCAGCCCCGACGTTCGCACCTGCGGCCTCTTCGTCGCATCTGCGGTCTCACATGTGCGGCCAAAACCTCGCACCTGCGCATTCCCTCTGCCTAGCACGACTCCGCAACTGCGCCCTCCTTCCGCATCTATGCCTCTGTAGGTGCGGACATACCCTCGCACCTCCGCTCCCAGATTCTTCTCTCACTCTCGCACCTGCGATGCACCTCAGCATCTACGACCTCGCAGGTGCGGACAACCCTTCGCACATGTGGTCACTGCCCAGCTTCGCCCAAACCGCACCTGTGACCACTGGCTCGCACCTGCGGCCCTTATTGCGTAGGTGCGATCACACCAGATATCAGCTGCCTCATCTTTTCTTCCAAGTCCAAACTCGATCCATTAACCATCCGGAATCCACCCGAGGCCCTTGAGACCTCAACCAATTATACCAACACGACCCAAAATACATTACGAACTTAGTCGAGCCTTCAAATCACATCAAACAATGTCGAATTCATGAATCACACCCCATTCCAAGCTTAATGAACTTTAGAATTCCAATCTTTTACATTCGATGCCGAAACCTATCAAATCACGTCCGATTGGCCTCAAATTTTGTACCCATGTCATCTTTGATATTACGAACCTACTCAAACTTCCGGAATCGAATTCCGACCGCGATATCAAAAAGTCCACTCCCGGTCAAACTTTTCAAAATTATCCAAATTTCCATCTTTCGCCAAATGACCCCAAAATGACCTACGGACCTCCAAATCCACTTCCGATCGCGCTCCTAATACCGGAATCACCGTACTAAGATATTCCCAGACTAGGAATTCCAAACGGACATCGATAACATTGAAATGCACTTTAACCCAAATTTATGGAATTCTTCCAAAATGCTAACTTCCACAATAGGTGCCGAAACGCTCCCGGGGTATCCAAAACCCGATCCGAACATACGTCCAAGTCCGAAATCATCATACAAACCTACTAGAACCTTTAAATCCCGATTCCGAGGTCGTTTACTCGAAAATCCAATCTTAGTCAATTCTTCCAACTTAAAGCTTTCGAAATAAGAATTTTCTTTCCAAATCAACTCTGAACTTCCGAAATTTCAATTCCGACCATGCGTACAAGTCATAATACCTGAAGTGAAGCTGCTCATGGCCTCAAACCATTGAACGATGTGCTAGAGCTCAAAACGACCGGTCGGATCGTTACATTCTCTCCCACTTAAACATATGTTCGTCCTCGAACGTGCTAAGAACTGCTCTGGAGTTGTCTGAAATCACTGCTTAACACCTCGTGCATCTACCCTTGCTACCACAACTCAGTTGAGCACACTGGCTCGAGCAAATCTGAAGATTCCCCTTGTGTTTAGTCAAACTATCCTTAGAGCCAAATTCCAACATCCGGAATCTTCTCTGGCCTGTTTCCAACATACAATCACCACACAATGTACCAAGACATGACTGCATACCTTTGCTGAATTCACACCATGCACCGCATAATTCACATGACCATAATAATATCCTCTGATAACAATAGCCGAAATTTCCCGAATCTGATAGTCACCATGCACCTCATGACATATATAAGTCTGGTTCTAACTCTTGCAATACCGCCACGACGGAAGAGGCGTGTAGAAATGCATAACCAACTGTCGAGTCAACAAATCATTGAGTCTCTCCTCTTGACTAGAATCATCACCCCATTATGAACCGAATAATGGTGATTGCTCTTTAGTGTGCTTCATATAATTCAATCGCATTGATCCCAGATCCAAAAATCTCGTCCCACCCAGTATAAGCTGCCCAGGAAATAAGCCACCTCAGGCACTGCCAAAAGTTGCATATGGTGCCACAATGTGCCAATAAGCTACAAACCCGAATGTGATACCTAAGGAAAATGAACTCTAGAAAGGATTACTCAACCCGTGTAACTAATTAGACAACCGAAAAGGTGTCATGAACCTTCCTCGAAAAATGGGATACAAAACACTCAAAGAATAGCTATAGGGGATTGTACTCAATGTCACACTATTGCGGCGTGCAACCCGATCCAAACAACATACCCGTGGCGGCATGCCACCTGATTCACACATAATAACCTGTAAGGAATTAGTACCGAGCTAAAATGCTCATTATTACAAAATACCCTAATATCGGCCACAAGCACGCTAAGTGCATAATACCATCCCTAGGGAGACAGATAGTGCCATACGCTATGAAAGTCAAGCACAACTAAGGTGCGATATATGATCCGAATCTCGAGAGCCATCCTATTCACATAACATCATTGCTATGCGGAACCTCAGCACATGTGAAATTTATCAAGTCGTTTCACAACTCACACGGCACAATATAGCATTACATGAAAAAGCCGACGACGAAACGATATCCAACGTCTGAATACTCCTCCATAAGGAGCACTATGCTGAAATGAACACATCCAGCCTGATATAGAGCCCATATTCATATTTAAATCCTTTCATGGACCTCAAGATGACTCTGATCGCACCGTACCAGGCTAATAAACTTTCAAGGGTCCATAATAACCCATTTTTCCCCATAACACATAAGAACAACCACCATAACCGGGACAAGCTTCCACAGTCCACCACCAGACGAACCGAGCGTCCTCCAGGCATTAATTCCCAATTAGCGATATTACCACAATCTTCATACTTGGTTTTCATTCTTCAATCAATCAAGTGACTACACGTCACACTTATACAATCTTCTCGTGGGATATTCTCCCATGACCTTCCGCACCAGGTAACAAGTCTGTACATTCATACTACCGGTCACACTAATGCTGTAAAGCAATTCAAGAATCCGCATTCAGTATGCAAAGACTCTTCACACCAAGCACCGATCTCAGGTGACACCAAAAATAATGCCAGTTGACTCTAACCATCTGAGTCCTTTCTCGCTCATCTGAGCTCGTGACATTCTTGTCAACACCGAACTACAACCTTAATCCTCAACTTCCAAATCCCATGCTAATCACCACACTTAATGGTTCCAATGCGCAAGAGCACCAAAAATTTCATCATAACTCCAGAACCACTAATAGGGTAAACACTTCATCATATAGAAACATTTTACTTAGCTCATTTCAAGAGAACCATTGCAATACACAGCCAAATTCCCATGACCACAGAAAATACAAACCTCAAGTAGTGGTTTAAACCACCATAATCCTTCCGAGTTCCGTCTACACATAACATGCCATAATGCTCTAATGCCCCCAAAATAAGTCAATTACGGCGGCCGTCAAACCTCACACGTACCGCCAGAAATAACATGCATAACTCAACATGCTGAAAGAGCTGATCATTGCCATCATCATGCCAATTCAACCATTGCTAACCAAACCCAACTCCTCCTAATTTACTCAGGATCTTCCTTAGAAATAACAACAACTCCTTTATTAATATAACAAACTCAATCCGCACTCATCCTGAGTGACCCCATTTCACGAGACCACATTGTCTCAAAACCCACGAATCATTTCATACCCTCCTTGTGCGCATAATCGGGTCTTCAACTGATATACCCATTCTGTTGATTTTTCTATAAATCCAAAGTTACATGCTCCCCTTCCTCTCATGATACCCCATAGACAAAAGATAACACAGAACACTACAAGCTCCTTTATCATAATCCGCTGCAAAAGCTCGATATTCAACCATACTATGGACTCGAAATCCTTAGACACCACGCCTTAACTTTTGAATCTACTAGGACCATTATTGAGAATCACCCACTCTGATTTGGTCCCGAATATAATCAACTCCAAGGCTCTGCTAGCACATGAGCACCCTCTCAAAGAAGCACTTGGCCGAATCATCTTCCTTGTAACTCGCCTCTACACGAAGCATAAATCCTGAGTCTTCCCAAAGCCTGGGCATAAATCGATAAGGCCAACTATAGCACACATTCCTCAAATCGCTTGCTCAAATTACCACTGATGTTCTTTTTCCTTAGTCGTAATAACCCATCAATATGCCGATAACCAGAAATCTTACAAATAGACGACCATGCAATCCAATTGTGGGCTGTGGGACTCTCCCACTTAGCTTGAAGCTACTATTGCATAAACCTGAAACCCACCAAGATTCTTCCTTCATCGACATGATCTAGCACAATCAACCCGCCAAATTTCTTGAAATCCTTTCTGTAAAACACTTCATGAATACTCTGAATCACTAGCCACATGCACATATTCGACCTCTTCCTGGATAGTCAGTAGAAATTCTTCATAGGAGCTTCGTCAACACCACGCAACTGCTAACCCACTCATAGGAGATGACCCACCTGTGGAAACTACATGCCGACATATCCCAACGTCGCTGCACTGGGTATAATTACTATGAAATCAGTAGATCATCCTGAGTCCTAGCTCATTCACCAGTTGCACCAGTCTGTTCACTCCTCATGGATGTCAATTAAAGGTGCGACAATATATTCCAATCCAAAGTCATGTGGTATCCTTCTTCATATCATGCAACTACTTTCTATCACACCCAATCTTCCTCAATATAGCAACCAATATTCCAAATTAAGCCTGTAGACCCAGTCACTGCCCACCATGAATCCCAATTCACTCTAAACTTTTCTCAAGGAGTGTATTCATCCTACCACCGAACAAATATGCTACCTTGCCACTCTCTCACTTTGGGCAAACCCTCTCCTTTAAGCAACTATTCGACTTCTGTTTCTCACACTTGTCCTTCTAGGAACTTAATCACCACAAGACACCTCCCACATGTCCTTCCTCATCCTTCACTGCCCAGTTGTTGCCTTAAATCAAAATCTACTTCTGTAGCACTTGAACCGATAGATCGCTACCAACTTTAAACCCTTCCGGAAATCATCTTTCTCGAGCCATCAATACCGGGAAAGCCGATTCGATCCTGAACCACTGCACACTGCGACCTCTGATAGTTGCTTTCTCGGCACCATTTATAATACTCTTCCCCCAAGGAGAATTGAAGAAAACCATAACACCGGCGAACTTATCGCATTTTAACCAATCAAGGAGGATGACGCCATATTGAAACGAAGATTCCACCATGCTAAAAAATATTGAGTCCCACTACTCCATCAACCCAAGTCTAAACATTCCTAGTTCGATTGCCTTTTCTCCGTCGGAAGTAAAATACCGAATCTCTGTATCATGCACTGAGTAAATGTAACGACCCGGCCGGTTGTTTTGAGAATTTGAGCCCCGATCCCCTAATATATTCTTTCCCCATATTTGTTTCTACTTTTGGGATTTGCCGGAGTGTTTAGTTATGGAATTCGGGGAGTTCTGGGATACTTAGTCCCTAATTGTGAGTTTAAGCCTTAGAGTTTTGACCGTAGTTGGAACTGTATAAAGACGGATCCGGAATGGAATTTCGTCTATTCCATTAGCTTTGTTGAGTGATTTTGGGCTTAGGAGCGCATTCGGAATGTGTTTTGGAGGTCTGTAGTAGATTTAGGCTTGAATTGGCGAAAGTTAGTTTTTTGGCGATTTCGGTCGATAGTGAAAATTTTGATATCGAGCTCAGAATGGAATTATGAAAGTGGCTGTAGGTTCGTAATGTCATTTGTGACCTGTGTGTAAAATTTGAGGTCATTCAGACTAGATTTGATATGGTTCGGCGTCGTTTGTAGAATTTGGAAAATTTTAAATTCTTAGGCTTGAATCCGTACTTAATTCATGATTTTGGTGTTGTTCGACATGGTTTGAAGGCTCGACTAAGTTTTTATGGTATTTTAAGATTGGTTGGTATGTTTGGTTGAGGTTCCGGGGGCCTCGGGTGTGTTTCGGATGCTTAACGGAATGAACTTGGACTTAGAGGAATTTTTGGAGTTACTGGTTCTGGTGTTTTCACACCTGCGGTGGGGAGTCCGTAGGTGCGGCATTGCAGAAGCGAGGCTGGGATCGCAGGTGCACTTTTAGGCTAGGGAGTCAGTGGTCACAGATGCGACGAGTGAGCCACAGGAGCGGAGCCGCATCTGCGGAAGGGCAGTCGCAGATGCGGAGATGAGAAGGACCCAAGGTTCCGCAGAAGCGGACGATTGAGCGCGGAAGTGCATCCGCAAGTGCAGACTCATGCGCGCAGGTGTGGACCCAGCCCAAGTAAGTGGACTTCACACCTGTGATGGATTGTTCGCAGGTGCGTGACCGCAGGTGCGGTCCTAGGTCCGCATGTGCGGAAGTCGCTGGGCAGAAAAGAGGATTTCGAGGGTTTGAAATTTCATAACACAAAATTCGATTTAGAGCTCGGTGGGAGAGGGATTTTGAAGGAGAAATATTGGGTAACTATTTCTAACTCTATTTTGATCATAATACATTAATCTATTGTTGGAAATGGGGGGAAAGGGTTCCCAATTGAAAATCTGAGATTTGAATGGGAATTTGACGTCAGATTTAGATGATTTTTGTTCGAGTGAACTCGTGAGTGAATGGGTGTTCATAATTTGTAATTTTTACCTGATTCCGAGACGTGGGTTCGGGGAGACTTTTTGGACGTTTTTCCTTATTTCACGCTTTAGCTTCGAATTAATTAGCTAAATTAGTTACTTGTAGTTATATTTACATTATGCAATTAATTTGAATAGATTCGGGCCATTTGGAGTCGGATATTCGTGGCAAGAACGTGATATCGAGTTGATTTGAGCGGTTCGAGGTAAGTGGCTTGCCTAACCTTGTGTTGGAGACTTTTCCCTTAAGATGTTCGATATGAATTGATGTGTGGGCACCATGTACGTGAGGTGACGAGTACGTACATGGGCTATTATTGCAAAAACCCCGTTTTTCCTTTCTAAATCATACAATGTTTTTCCTTATTAAATTACACTAATATGTTTAATTGTTAAACTTAGACTAGAGAAGCATGCTTACGTGTTTTAACTGCCTATTTGACATTTTGTGCGTCATGCTTAGTTAAGTCCCTACTTTTCTTATCTGTGTTCAGTATAAACTGTATAATTCGATGTCATGCCTGCCATTTCATCTTGCGTTGCATATTTAAATTGGGACTATGGATGTATTCCGGGAGATCCCCCTGTACTGCATATTTAAATTGGGACTACAGACGTATTCCGGGAGATCCCCCTGTACTGCATATTTAAATTGAGACTACAGACGTATTCCGGGAGATTCCCCAGCACTACATATTTACTTTGGGACTACGAACGTATTCCGGAAGATCCCCCAGCACTGCATATTTACTTTGGAACTACGGACATATTTCGGGAGATCCCCCTGTACTGCATATCCATTTGGAACTACAGGACGGTATCCCGGGAGATCCCCCACTGTGTTTACCTTGTTCTGAGCCAAGGGCTCCCTTAACTGTTAAATTTTCGAGAATTTCTTTAACTGTGTTACCGTAAATTTTACTTATATCTTTTACTGTTTAATTTATTATATTTACTCTGATAGGGCGTTGACCTGACCTCATCACTACTCGAGCCGAGGTTAGGCTTGGCACTTACTGGGTACCATTATGGTACACTCATGCCCTTTCCTGCACATGTTTTCGTGTGCAGATCCAGGTGCGAGCTATTAGCCTCGGGATTAGTGCGTGCTGCTGATTTTAGGAGACTTCAAGGTACTACTACTTGCGTCCACAAATCTTCGGAGTCCCCTTCTACTCCCTCGCCTAGAGATTTTCTTTATTATCTTCAGACTTTTGTATAGAGCTACATAGATTATAGCAGCATGTGACTTAGTGATATTCCGGGTCTTGGGAAATTATTTTGTATATGTCAAGTGATACTACTCTTGGCTATTCACAATATGTTGTTTATATTTAAAATGTTGTGTTTTCTTTATATTTGTTTTCGTAATATTAGGCTTACCTAGTCGTAAAGACTAGGTGCCATCACGACAACTTACTGAGGGTTAGTTTGGGTCGTGATAGTAAACCTCCTTTCAAGTCATTCACCGCCCCGACATATGGGCAAGCATCCTACCATCACATCAATACGGGCGATAATAACTCATGAGCATCACAAAAACTTGTGCATAGCCTCAAAGCTTTCAAAAGTACAGTTACTGAGCTGAAATTACAGAATATCCTTCCACAAGGCGACGACAATAACCCAATCAATTACGCAGGGAAAAACATCCCGCACCACATCTGTAGTACCATTACTATTCCTCAATTCCCGATTTATAACCAGCACTTCACGTCGCATAAGATTGAATGGGAAAGAAATGAAGGCATAAGCCTCAAAGGAAATTAAATCGCACAATGAGGAATCAAGAAGGGAAGTGCTCCTAACAGCCCTGTAGCCTCTCAAAGATAAGTACAAACGTCTCCGTACCGATTCGCAAGACTCTACTAGACTTGCTCATGACTCGTGAGACCTAAGTGAACCTAGTGCTCTGATACCATGTTGTCACGACCCAAAATCCATTAAAGGTCGTGATGGCGCCGGACACCACTGTCAGGCAAGCCAACACTAAATAGTTAATTAAATTCTCATTTTACTTATTTTGAAATCGTAAATTTACTTCAATTTATCTAGTAAAAGATGAATTTGCATAATAATAATAATATTTTCCAATTTCAATACTGAACATCCCATAATCATCCCAGAACTCGGTGTCACAAGTGCATGAGCATTTTTTAGGAATTTAAAATAAAATACAATAACTGTCCCGAATACAAATTTAGATAGGAAAGAAAATAAAATACTCTGAAGGAGACTCTGCTGGCTGCGGGTCGTACATAAGATGCAGCTCACCTAAGTCCCCGTAATAACCGCGCCTCTACGCCCACAAGGCCACTAGTCATATATGTACCTGCACAAAACGTGCAACAAGTGTAGTATGAGTACGTAAATCAACACGTACCCAGTAAGTATCCCGCCTAACCTCGAAGAAGTAGTGATGAGGGGTCGACTTCGACACTTACTGTGGCCATCAATAATATAATTAGTCGTGGATTTATTAAAAATGACAGTAAACTCAAGAAAATCATGAATCAAGTAAACAATTCCTTTGTTAATAAGAGGTTTCCAAATTCACATTTCATCATTTATCAATTTATCTCAGACCAGGGAGGCAATATCATTATTTATAAATTTCAAGGCAAGCAATACAAGCATGCGCAAATCATGCCGAGGTCGTACGGCCCGATCCAACAAATATTTAAACTGTGCACTGCCAGAGGGTCGAATGGCGCGAACCATAGATGCATCTATTTAATCTGCCGAGGCAAACGACCCGCTCCCATAAGAGTAGTAGGAAATACACCGCTCGCGAATCATACGTGCGACGTGGTCAAACAAAAATTTAACATTAAAATCATATCTCTTTCTTAATTCTTTTCAAAATAAGGGAAATTCAACTTGTAGATTTTTAAGGAAATTACCCCGCTCGCAAAACATACATGCGACGCGGTTACACATAGATTTCTTCAGCTATTATATATTTTCTCAATTCTTTTCGAAATTACGAAGTTCAAATGAAACCTTTTAAATCTTAAGTTCTTCAATTTCAACTCCTTTTAAAACATGTAATAAGCAGACTCAATCTCACTCTCTCTCAAGGCAAACAATGAACATAAATCAATAACAATATCAACAAGGCATGATATGAGCCTAAAACTACCCGGACGGCATAGCTAGTAGTTATATACGGACTCTCATCACCTCGTGTGTATGTGGCCCCCACGAATAGAAGCACATAATAATTTAGTTCACCTATGGGGTTAATTCCCCCTTACAAGGTTAGAAAGGAGACTTACCTCGCTCCGTAGTTCCATAACCGGCTTCCGAGCCCTTCAAACAGCTCGAATCGATGTACAACGCCCCAAAACTAGCCAATAATTATGCAAAACCATTAATATATACTCAAATATTCAATAAAATCTATTTATAACAATTTCTAACCCCGATTGAAAAGTCGATAAAAATCACCCTCGGGCCCACATACCCGGATTCCAAAAATGTTCGAAGATAACTTTACCCATAACCTCACGAACTCAAATATATAGTTTATTCTCAATTCCATGCCCAATTTTGTTGTCAAAATCCAAAAATACCAAATTCTAGGCGTTCTACCAAAACCCCACAATTTATACCAATTTTCATATTTAAATCCTTATACAAACCATGTAATTAACTTATAATAAGTGGGAATCACTTACCTTGGCATTGATGACGAAGAATGAGCTCCAAATTCGCTCCAAGACCGGCTCTCATGGAGAAAATGAGGTGAAAATGAGCGGCTTCTTCGTCGCATCTACGGTCTCATAGGTGCGGCCAAAACCTCGCACCTGGGCATTCCCTCTGCCTAGCACGACTCCGCACATGCGCCTTTCCTTCCGCATTTGCGCCTCTGCAGGTGCGGACATACCCTCGCACATGCGCTCCCAGATTCTTCTCTCACTCTCGCACCTGCGACGCACCTCCGCATCTGCGACCTCGCAGGTGCGAACAACCCTTCGCACCTGCGGTCACTGCCCAACTTTGCCCAAATCGCACCTACGACCACTGGCTCGCACATGCTACCCTTATTGTGTAGGTGCGATCAAACTAGATATCAGCTGCCTCATCTTTTCTTCCAAGTCCAAACTCTATCCGTTAACCGTCCAGAATCCACCCGAGGGCCTCGGGACCTCAACCAATTATACCAACACGTCCCAAAATACATTATGAACTTAGTCGAGCCTTTAAATCACATCACACAATGTCGAATTCATGAATCACACCCTATTCCAAGCTTAATGAACTTTAGAATTCTAAACTTCTACATTCGATGTCGAAACCTATCAAATCACGTCCGATTGGCCTCAAATTTTGGACACATGTCATATTTGATATTACGAACCTACTCCAACTTCCGGAATTGAATTCCAACCACGATATCAAAAAGTTCACTCCCGGTCAAACTTCTCAAAATTATCCAAATTTCCAACTTTCGCCAAATGACCACCCCAAAATGACCTATGGACCTCCAAATCCACTTCCGGACGTGCTCCCAATACCGAAATCACCAAACAGAGCTATTCCCAGACTCGGAATTCCAAACGTACATCGATAACATTGAAATGCACTTCAACCCAAATTTATGGAATTCTTCCAAAATGCTAACTTCCACAATAGATGCCGAAACGCTCTCGAGGTATCCAAAACCCGATCCGAACATACACCCAAGTCCGAAATCATCATACAAACCTGTTGGAACCTTCAAATCCTGATTCTGAGGCCGTTTACTCTAAAATCCAATCTTAGTAATTTCTTCCAACTTAAAGCTTTTGAAATGAGAATTCTCTTTCCAAATCAACTCTGAACTTCCGAAATTTCAAGTCCGACCACGCGTACAAGTCATAATACCTGAAGTGAAACTGCCCATGGCCTCAAACCACTGAACGATGTGCTAGAGCTCAAAACGACCGGTCGAGTTGTGACACATATGTTCGAATCGGGTTTTGGATAACCCTGGAGCGTTTTGGCGCTTAACAGTGAAAACTAGATAATTAAAGGCTTAAAGTTCTTGAAATATGATTTGGGGTAGGTTTTGGAGAAATTGAAGTCCGTTTGGAATTTTGAGTTTTAGAATAGCTCCGTATAGTGATTTAAGACTTGCACGCAAAATTTGGTGTCATTCCGAGTAGTATAAGTATATTTCGGCGCGTTCGGAGTAAGTTTGGAGAATTTGAAATTTCTAAGTTGAATTAATTTGGTTTGGGGTATAATTTTTAGATTTGATGTTGTTTTACACGTTCTGAGAGTTCGAGCGAGTCCGTTTTATGATTTCAAACCTGTTGGTATGTTCGGGCGGGATCCCGAGGACCACCAGTGTTAATCGGACAAGGCTCGGACCAATTTTGGAATTTTAAACAAGAGCTGAAGCTTCTGCTTCTGGTACGTTCGCACCTGCGCTTGGACAGCCGAAGGTGCGACCCTCGCAGATGCGAGTTTTGTGCGCAGAAGCGGAAAAGGGAAGGGGAGGCCATCGCCGTAGATGCGGAATTTTGGCCCACCTGCGAACGCGCAGGTGCGAAGCAGTGTGCACAGATGCGAGCTTGACCCAGGCTAGTGAGTCTCGCACCTACGAGAAATTTTCGCAGGTGTAAAGCCACAGGTGTGAAAAACCTGCTTGGACAGAACCTTAAAACGGAGGAAGCTCAGTCCATTTTTGTCCGTTTTTCTTCCATGTTTGGGCGATTTTAGAGCTCTTTGAGAGGGGATTTCAAATAACAACTTGGAGGTAAGTTAATTCTACACACATTGAGTTAAATACATAGATTGTAGGTAGATTATAACTGGTAAATCTTAGAAATCAAGGGTTTAGATAAAAAATCTAGATTTGTATAAAAATGAGATTTTAACCACGAAAATGGTTATGAAATTGGATAGAAATTATATATTTGAGTTGTTGAGATTATGGGTAACGTTTTCCTCCAAATATTTTCGGAATCCGGGCACGTGGGCCCAGGGTGAATTTTAGGAATTTTACCATTTTGGATAGGGTAATTTATTTAATAGATGAATTTCAAATTATTGAACATGTGTTAATTATCTTATATAACTTTTGGATAGTTTCGGATTTTTCGGCACTGAATTGAGGTTTTTACGCAATATTTTGACCGGAAAGCGGACTTTGAGACAAGGTAAGTCTCTTGTCTAATCTTATGATAAGAATTACGTGTGTAAATTGCATCTGAGACCGGAAAGCGGACTTTGAGACAATTCACATCAGGAATTACGTGTGTAAATTGTATTCTTTATTTAATTAAATTATTTGAAATATATTGTGAATTGTTAGGGAAATTTAGTAAAAGATGGAAATCTCATATACTTAATTTTCTGTTTAAATTAATTAATTATTAAAAGAAATTGTTCATCCTCTCGAATTAATCTTATAATAAATATACTCTCCTTCCGGAGGTACATAAGAAAATGCCCTCTTTTCTTGTGGAGCGGGCCAAACGCCTCGGCAGTATAGATGCATCTATGGATCGCGCCGCACGTCCCTCGGTTGTATACATGATACTCTGGATCGGGCCGTACGACCTCGGCAGAAATCGTGCATAATAATAATAATTATTATACGATACCTTGATATTTTAATTAAAGTTTGTGAATTTAATTAATAAATTAGAAATTATTGCATTTGAAGGAATTAAATTATTTATGCTGATTAAATAAGATTATTGTTAACTCTGTGAATCATGTTGATTTAGATATTCTATTTTTATTTTAATTATTATTATTGACACTTAGTGAGTGTCAAAGTCGACCATCTCGTCTCTACTTCTTCGAGATTAGGCTTGATACTTACTGGGTACACGTTGTTTATGTACACATGCTACACTTGCTGCACTTTTTGTGCAGGATCTCAGACAAGTGCTATAGTTTGACCTATCGGCGCGCACCCACGATATCCAGAGGCTTAGTAGTGAGATGCCCTTCTGATTCATTCTGCAGCAACCAATGCCTTTTCCTGGAGACTTTATTCTGTCTATTTTAATTCAGACAGTATTTGAAAAAATTTTGTATAATCTAATAGATGCTCATACACTTGTGACACCAGGTCTTGGCACACACACTAGTAGAATGTTTGGATTTAATTATTTTTCTTGATTATTTTAATTTACCAAATCTTTTCATATCGTCTTAATTATTGCAAGTAAGAAGAGTTTAATTATTCGGTAAATTTTTAAAAGAGTTGAATATGGTTTAAATCACTAGTTGGCTTGCCTAGCTATATCGTTGGGCGCCATCATGACCTTTTAAAAGAGTTGAATATGGTTTAAATCACTTACCCTTTCACGTTGGGTCCATTAGATCCCGTCATCATCGCTTTTTGTAAAGGATACGATGTGACCCTTGGCCAAATTCATCCTTCGTTTTGGAGAATAGTAATTCTTTTTCGATTCTTCTCAAGCAAAATCGAGGGGTGTCTTTTCACCCTCGATCACCTTATGCGCCTTTATAGTCCCCAAATCTATTGAGGAGGACTGATCAAGCTAGCTCGCCGAGACACTAAAGCACCATTCTCGAGTATTGACGAAACTCGTGATCGAGGTTGGATGGGCTGGTTTGTTCGAGTCAAAACCTCAGACCTGATTTCTGCCGCCGATATGCCGTTTACTGAGAAATAACATATATGAGTCGTGAGTATTTTCTTCCTTTCGAGCATTTTAATTTGGGACCGCCTTTCATTTTCTTGATCCACACTTTTTCTGTTACAGCTGTGTCTCAGATGTCGGAATCGATCCTAAACCTTAAATAATGGGTTGAAGCTCTCGTGCTGTAGAGAGCGTATTTCTGAGTGTGCTTGGGTGGAACTATCAAAGGGTCGATGGGAGGCCCGTAGTCATGGTAAATCTCTTTCTTAGTTTGTTTGTAGATCGATCTTATTTACTTACTTACCCTCATTTCTTCCTTTGTAGGACTCGAGAAAGATGTTGTTATGAGGCCCCTATCTGGTGATGAAGAGGTCCCTGCCCCGAAGCAGGTTAAAGAGAGGAAAAGAAAATATGCACCGAGTTCCCCGGTCTCGGACAAGAAAAACCTGGTGAAGAGAACTTGAAAACCTAAAGGGGGCTCCGATATAATGCCTTTGACTCGATCTGCCGATTAAGGGACGAGCCCGAAGAAGAAGAGGAGGAGTTAGCCTGTGTGTGGGCCAATGTTGTGATACAACAATCACCCGAATCAGTGGAGATTAACAAGGGAGTTCTGGCTGTGATTTCCGAACAAGGGAAAGCCGAGAATATTTGATCTCAAGCTGAGATGGTCGAGGGAGAGACCGAGGGCAGGACATCTTGGGCAGAAGATATCTTGAGGGATGAGCTCGGGATAGTCGATATTACTGGATCCCCTCAGATATCGGATGCTATGATCCATGAGGCCAGCATGTTGGAAGGTCGATCCTATGAGGACATTCAGGAGCCGACCGATATCCATGGTTTTCTGGATGGGATCGAGTCAGCTGCCTCGGAGGAGGTTATCGGGTTTGATGGATTACCGATACCAAAGAAAGCATCATGATCGGGATCTGTCGGGTTTTTATCAATTCTGAAACTGGTAGACAGATTCTCGGCCCCGAGTGTTGATCTTGATCATATGCGGAGGGTAGTGCTCTCCGTCCCGGAAGATACTTGAATTTTCTCTCCCCCCGTGGGGGCAGCCAGTTACCTTCAGTCCTTGGTGACTGAAGAGGATCAATCAGTGATGAATGTGGTAGGACCCGCCTGCCTTTTCAACGAGGCCCAACATGCTATGAATCGGGTAACTTCGATGGCATCTTTGTTGTTTCTCTTATATTTAGATATGTAGTTAATTCTAACATTTTTCCTATGTTTGTAGGCTTCAGTGTTGCATCACAAAGCCTTCCTCCGAATCTGAGAGGAGCACGAGGCTGAGGTTCGGAACCTCACTGAGAACCTCACTGGATATCCTTCCCTCAAAAAAGGAAGTCGTTCAAGCTCAGTTAGAGTTGTCTGAGGCCCAATATGTATTTGCAAAAGAAAATGCCTCGGGGCTGATCGAGAGGATGAATGAGCTTCAACATCGGTTAGATTTGGCTATTTCTAATAAAGCAAGCTTGGCTGATGAACTTGAAGTGGCCAGATCTGAGGTGATCGAGGCCAATAAAAGAGTTGATGCTAAAGTGGCCCAGTTCAGGATCGATGTTGAGGTCAACCAAGCCAAAGCCAAGAGCATGGTCGAGCACGCTAAATGGCAGGCTCGGAGAGAAGCTCTCGAGGAGGTCAGTGCTCAGTGCTTCGATGTTGGGGCCGAGATTGAAATTGCCATGGCGGAGGAAAACAATGCTCGAAGGCTGGCCTTCCCTGAGGAAGATTCCGATAGCTCGAGCGAATATGAAGGTGGGGAAGATGCCGAGGACGCGGCCTCCGATGAATACCAAGCTTTTTAGGATCTTAGGTAGTTGTTGTTATTTCTTTTGAGGTTACTTTCATCCTTTGTAAAGAATTTCATTCGGGCTGAGTTGCCTTTGTAAAAGATTTGTATATAAAACCTTTTCCCTTTTATGGTTTCCGAATCTTTTGCCTTTTTGTTAATTTATACAAAGGTCAAAAGTGCCTTAACATTGAATGATTATTCGAAGGTCCAAGATTGAGATAATAAAGGTCGGTAATAAGTACTGCAGTCGACCGTTTCTTATAGGTAGTCCTCGAGTGAATGTCCGGATTCGAACTGAGGTGGCCCCTAGGCTCGATGGATAGATGTCAAATGAATTGATTTGCTCAAACTTGAAATAGAGTAGCCTTTTTAAGCTTGATACATAGTCCCCGGTTTGGGGCAATAGTTCGAACTTGAATCAATGTGGCCCTTGGGCTTAATGGTCGAGTGAGAATGATTTCTCCAACTCGAAGTAAAAAACAACCCTTAGGCTTTATGGTCGAGCGAGTGTTCACTTCGAACTCAAAGTAAGAGCAGCCCTTAGGCCTTATGGTCGAGTAAGTATTTTCTCGAACTCGAAGTAATGTAGCCCTTAGGCTTTATGGTCGAGTGAGTGTTTGCTCGAACTTGAACTAATGTAGCCCTTACGCTTAATGGTCCAGTAAATGTTTGCTCGAACTCGAACTAATATAGCCCTTAGGCTTAATGGTCGAGTGAGTGTTTGCTCGAACTCGAACTAATATAGCCTTTAGGCTTAATGGTCGAGTGAGTGTTTGCTCGAACTCGAAGTAATGTAGCCCTTAGGCTTAATGGTCGAGTGAGTGTTTGCTCGAACTCGAAGTAATGTAGCCCTTAGGCTTAATGGTCGAGTGAGTGTTTGCTCGAACTCGAAGTAATGTAGCCCTTAGGCTTAATGGTCGAGTGAGTGTTTGCTCGAACCCGAAGTAATATAGCCCTTAGGCTTAATGGTCGAGCGAGTGTTTTCTCGAACTCGAAGTACTGTAGCCCTTAGGCTTAATGGTCGAGTGAGTGTTTGCTCGAACTCGAAGTAATGTAGACCTTAGGCTTAATGGTCGAGTGAGTGTTTGCTCAAACTCGAAGTAAGAGTGGCCCTTAGGCTTAATTGTCGAGTGAGTGTTTATTCGAACTTGAAGTAATTTAGCCCTTAGGCTTAATTGTTGAGTGAGTGTTTTCTTGAACTCGAAGTAATGTAGCCCTTAGGCTTAATGGTCGAGTGAGTGTTTGCTCGAACTCGAAGTAATGTAGCCCTTAGGCTTAATGGTCGAGTGAGTGTTTGCTCGAACTCGAACTAATATAGCCCTTAGGCTTAATGGTCGAGTGAGTGTTTGCTCGAACTCGAAATAATGTAGCCCTTAGGCTTAATGGTCGAGTGAGTGCTTGCTCGAACTCGAAGTAAGAGTAGCCCTTAGGCTTAATAGTCGAGTGAGCATCTGCTCGAACTCGAAGTAATGTAACCCTTAGGCTTTATGATCGATTAAGTGTTTGCTCGAACTCAAAATAAAAACAACCTTTAGGCTTTATGGTCGAGTGAGTGTTTGCTCGAACTCTAAATGAAAACAGCCCTTAGGCTTTATGGTCGGCCCTTAAGCCTATTTGATCATGAAGTAGAAAGATCTTTTTGAGATATGAGATATCGGTAAAGAAGAAATTTCTCTTTATAAGTCATTATATATGTGTTCATGTTTTGTGCCAGGGCTCGAGCAAACTACGCGGGCATGGTTCGTTTGACCATTTGGCCCTTACACTTTTTCCTATCGAGACCCTGTTTGACATGAAGTAACTTTCTTGCATCGAACTTGACTTATTCGAGGGCAATGCCCCCCAGTATTTGAGGTTGATTTTAAAGAGGCCTCGGATACTGTTGAATTGTTCTAAGTTAGCACGATCAATGGTTGCCTCGTTAAAAACCTTGCCGAAAAACCCACTTGGGACAAAATCGGTCTAAGGGAAAAAGAATGCAACACGTGCTTCCAGGCCTAAAGGCTTCGAGTTGAATAATCCATCCCTGTTTCTAGTCAAACACCTGCAAGGGTTAGTTTTGAAATATAAATGAACATGGGAGGGTCGTACCTTAGCAGTAGTATCATTTTAGGTGCAACACGTTCCAGTTGCTTGGTAGTTGATTGTCGTTTATCACACCGAGCTTGTAGGATCCTTTTGCGATGATTTCGAGAACCCGATACGGTCCTTCCCAGTTCGCACCCAGTTTCCCTTCATTCGGATTTCGGGTGTTGAGGGTGACTTTCCTTAGCACCAAGTCCCCGATTTTAAAATGTTGAAGATTGATTCTTTGATTATAGTACCTTTCGATCCGCTATTTTTGGGTGGCCAATCGGATGAAAGCAGCTTCTCATTTTTTGTCTAATAATTCTAGGCTTGTGTTCATTGTCTCATTGTTTGACTCATTTGTTTCATATCGAAACCTGATGCTAGGTTCTCCGACCTCAACCGGGATAAGATCTGCGGCGCCATAAACCAACGAGAATGGTGTTGCTCCGGTACTAGATTTCGATGTTGTGCGGTATTCCTATAGGACTTTGGGTAGTATTTCTCTCCATTTTCCTTTAGCGTCGGTTAATCTTTTCTTAAGATTTTGGATGATGGTTTTGTTGGTTGATTCAGCCTGTCCATTCCCACTGGGATGATAAGGTGTTGATAGAATCCTTTTGATTTTGTGGTCCTCGAGAAATTTAGTTACTTTGTTGCCGATGAATTATTTTACATTATCACGTACAATCTCGGATGGAATCCCAAATCAACATATGATGTGGTCCCAAACGAAATCTATCACTTCCTTTTCTCTAACTTTCTTGAAAGCCTGTGCTTCAACCCATTTACAACCCATTTAGAGAAATAATTAGTCATAAACAAAATAAACTGAGCCTTACCTGAGGCCGATGGGAGGGGGCCAACGATGTCCATCCCCCATTTCATGAAAGGCCATGGAGATAGGACCGAGTGGAAAAGTTCCCCGGGTTGATGAATCATGGGCACGTGCCTTTGGCACTTGCCGCATTTTCGAACGAACTCCCTCGCATCCTTGTCCATATCGATCCAATAATATCCTGCTCTGATTATTTTGTGGACCAACGAATCGGCACTAGAATGATTCCCGCAAGTTCCTTTATAAATCTCACGTAGGATGTAGTCGGTATCTCTCGGTCCCAAGCATATTTTCGATGGTCCATCGAACGTCCTTCTAAACAATGTATCGTCTTCGGACAGGGTGAACCGTGCTGCTTTTATGCGTAAAGCTCTCGATTCCTTTGGATCTGAAGGATGTTTCCCGTTCTTGAAGTATTCTATATATTTGTTTCTCCAATCCCAGGTCAGACTTATGGAGTTTATCTCGGTGTGACCTTCTTCGATCACCGATCTTATGAGTTGTACGACAGTCCCCGAGTTGAGTTCATCATCTTCGACTGCTGAGCCTAAGTTTGCAAGGGCATCGGCCTTGCTGTTTTGTTCTCTGGGTACGTGCTGCAAAGTCCATTCCTTAAATCGATGTAGAGTCACCTGTAATTTGTCCAAGTACCTCTGTATTCGATCTTCTCGGACTTCGAAGGTCCCGTTAACCTAGTTGACCACGAGGAGGAAATCACACTTAGCCTCTACGACTTCCGCTCCCAAACTTCTGGCTAGTTTGAGACCTGCAATCATGGCCTCATACTCGGCCTCATTGTTAGTCAATTTTATAGTTCTAATAGACTGTCTAACTATATTACCTGTGGGCAATTTTAGTACGATGCCTAGTCCGGACCCCTTTGCGTTCGAGGCATCGTCCGTAAAGAGGGTCCAAACTCCCAAGGTGGTACCCGATTTTATCAATAGTTCTTTCTCAATCTCGGGTATGAGGGCCGACGTAAAGTCAGCCACAAAATCTGCCAAGATTTGAGATTTGATAGCGATTCGGGGTCGGTACTCAATATCATACCCGCCGATTTTTATGGCCCATTTAGCCAGTCGACCTGAAAGCTCGGGTTTGTGCAAAATACTCCGAAGAGGATAAGTTGTTACAACATGTATTGGATGACATTGGAAATATGGTTTTAGTTTCCTAGAGGTGCTTATTAAAGCAAGCGCTAATTTTTCTAAATGTGGATACCTAGTTCCGGCCTCGCCCAAGGTCCGATTGACATAATAAATAGGGAATTATGTACTTCATTCTTCTCGGACAAGGACTCCGCTTACCGTTATCTCCGAGAAAACTAAGTACAAGTAAAGATGTTCGTTCACTTTCGGGGTATGAAGAAGTGGCGGGCTCGATAAATACCGCTTCAGCTCCTCCAAAGCCAGATGGCATTCCGGAGTCCATGCAAAGCTGCTTTTTTCTTAAGTAGTGAGAATAATCGGTGGCTCCTATCTGAGGATCTCGAAATGAATCGTCCTAGGGCGGCTATCCGTCCCGTTAGCTTTTGCACAACCTTTACATTATCTACTACTGTGATGTCCTCGATAGCTTTGATTTTATCGGGGTTGATCTCGATTCCTCGATTGGATACCATGAAACAAAGAAATTTGCCCGAGCCAACCCTGAATGCACATTTTTCGGGGTTGAGTTTCATATTGTACTCTCTTAGTATGTTGAATGTTTCCTGCAAATGCTTTAAATGGTCCTCTGCTCATAGGGACTTAACTAGCATGTCATCAATATAAACTTCCATTGATTTTCCTATTTGTTTTTCGAACATTCGGTTTACTAGGCGTTGATAAGTTGCACCAACATTTTTTAGACCGAATAGAATTACGTTATAATAGTAGGTACCATACTTAGCGATGAACGAGGTCTTTTCTTGGTCCTCTGGGTTCATTTGTATCTGGTTGTACCCGGAGTAGGCATCGATAAAACTGAGAGTCTCGTGGCCAGCCATGGCATCGATCATACGATCAATATTAGGCAAAGGAAAAGAATCCTTAAGGCATGCTTTATTTAGGTATTTATAATCTATACACATTCTAAGTTTGTTTCCCTTTTTAGGGACTACCACCATATTTGCTAGCCATTCAGGCTACTTTACCTCTCGAATAGATCCTATTTTAAGAAGTTTGGTTACTTCATCTTTGATGAAGGCATGTTTGACCTCGTACTGGGGCCTTCTCTTTTGCTTTATCGGATGGAATTTTAGATCCATGCTTAGTCTATGAGTAGTTACTTCTGGTGGGATCCCTGTCATTTCAAGATGGGACCAAGCGAAACAGTTCATGTTAGCTATAAGAAATTGAATAAGATTTTTCCTGAGCTCGGGATTTAACCCCGTGCCCGGGTATACCTTTCCTTCGGGCAGATGTTCAACCGGCGTGATTTGCTCCAGTTCTTTGACCGTTGATTAGGCAAGACCGGATAACTCGATATGACAAGCCCACTGGGCAACACCCGAACTAAGAAGGCTATAGCCATATTAAAATGGTTCGAAGACGTCTGTGACCCATAATAATAAAAAAATGCCTTGAAAAATTTTAAAACCCGTTATAAAGGCTATCCTCGACAAACTATAATCGAAAAATTATAAGTACTTTGGGGAAATGTTTCCGGTCATACCAAACCCCCACGATACCTTAAACAAAATAATGTCAACGGCAAGGTCTGTTCGAATCTCCGAAGATGACCTAACTATCTCATGCTAAGGCATGTCGATATTTGCAAATATAAATAATAAAGCAAAGTACACAACAAAACTCAGAGATTGCCGAAGGGAAAACAAGCTTTATATTATATATACGTAAAGTCTTTACAAAGGCCAAACGACCTTAACAAAAGTACAAAAAATGTGCAAGACACTTAAACGACCTGGTCTTCACCGTAGCCCGCCTCATTGCCAGGGTCTTCGGAGTCTCCTCCATCCTCGAATCCGCTCGAACCCTTGGAGTCTTCTCGGGATAAGCCAACCTCTTGGCCTCAGCTTCGAGCCCCTTATCACTCTCGATTTTGGCCGATAAGTCGAAACCCCCGAGCATGAATCTCTTCGAGAGCTTATCACTCTCGATAAGCTCGACGATATCTTTTGTACGGACTTGGGCCGCCTCGGCATAGGCCTTATATTGGGCCACTATTTCATCGGCATCGGCTTTAACAACAACAACCACTGACTTGGCTGTTTCCAGCTCCTTGGCATGATTTTCTCGATCGGAGACGGCTATACTTAGCTAAGATTGGAGCTCCCCAACCCTTTTGACCTGAACCTCGGCCTTTTATTTTGCCTCTTGAAGCTGGGCCTCAGCCAAAGCCAACTACGCCCGAGCAGTCTCCTTTTCCAAGGCCAAGCGGTCCATCCTGCCTCTCCATTCGTCGGTCTCGGTCTTGACATCGTCCATCTCAGCTCGCAGTTGATCGATCCGATCAATTTTTGTTGGACCTGCGAATTCTGGCTGTTAGTCACCGAGCCTAGCTCATCGTCACTAACCTCAAATAGTTTAACCTGCTCGACCAAATCGGCATGCTCCTTCCGAGCCACCTCCAAATCAGATCGGAGGCTCTTAGCCTCCCCCTCACGCTGCTCGCTGAGAAGTTTGTAAGAATCTCTCTTCTCAGTGAGCCCTTTGACCTCGACCTCAAGCTGGTTTAGCTCATCTCGATATCGGATAAAGGTCTCATGATGAAGCACTAAGGCCTGCAGACACAAAGAAAAATGTTAAGATTATCCACAAATTAGGCTAAGTATGAAATGAAATCATTAAGAGATATTTGAAGTTACCCGGTTTAACGCCTATTGTGCTTCATTGAACAGGCAGGGCACGACTACCTCATTCATCTTATCTTGGCCCTCCTCGGTCATCAAGCGTCGAAGATAGCTGGCCACCCGTACGGGGGCAAAAAGTATCCGGACATCCTCCGGAACAGAGATGACGATCGACCGCTTCTGGCCGGGATCCACACTCGGAGTTGGAAACTGGTTGACCAGATTCGGCCTTGAAGAAGGCCCGCTTGTTGGAAACTGGTTGACCAGATTCGTCCTTGAAGAAGGCCCGCTTGTTCTCGAAGACGGAAGGATCCCCTCGTTGGGACGTTCCTTCACCGTCTGAGCCTCGTTGTACATGGACTCAGTGAACGAAGGCGACTAGGTGATGTCGATCATATTGTGTGCTACTTTTAGGGCGTCGTCGACATCCTGAGAAGCTTCAGCCACGGCCTCCTCGTCGGCCTCCCTAACTTGAGGCAGATTGACCTCATCTCTCTCTGGTTTGGATGCCCCTTGCCCTTCGAGTCGTGACGACACTTGAGCCACCAGATTGAAGGCTTCCTCTTCTTGTTCTTATTCAGATTCATCCCTCAGCCGATTGAGAGACTCCAAAGATGGTGCTCGAGCGCTGGTGCTTTCTTTGAATTTACGCACCAGCCTTCTCCTTGGCTTCTTCTTCTCCAAGCTCGGAGAATTCGGAGCCCTTTTTCTTTTCTTCTCTTCACCCTGCCTCAGAGCAGGGGACTCGATGGGTAAATCATCGCTACTGGATGAGGGCCTCATTTTGACATCCTTGGATAAACTTG
Source organism: Nicotiana tabacum (assembly GCF_000715075.1). Taxonomy (NCBI): domain Eukaryota; kingdom Viridiplantae; phylum Streptophyta; class Magnoliopsida; order Solanales; family Solanaceae; genus Nicotiana; species Nicotiana tabacum. The sequence continues at coordinate 119,545,410 of NC_134081.1, forward strand.
CAAAAGGAAATAAAATAAGTGAGGACTTAATGATGCATAAGGGAAACCAAATATTACTCATAAAAGAAATCTTACCATGCGAACGGGCCTCCCATCGACCCTTCGAAAGCTCTCGCCACGAACGTACGAAATAAGGCCTTTGTAATGCGATGCCTCGACCTACTCCATGAGTCGAGAAACTGCATTCAAGACCCGAGCAACAACTGCACCACCACAGAACACCGATAAGAAGGAAGGAAAAAATGATAAATTAAATTTTGGAAGCAAAATTATACTTACGTGACATGTTCCACTTCTCAGGGAATGACATGTGCTCGGCTGGGATCAAGTTCGAGGTCCTCACTCGGACGAAATGGCCTAGCCAACCTCGATCCTTATTTTCATCGATACTCGAGAACGAGGCTTTACTGGCCCGACGGGCGAGCTTGATCAATCCCCCTGGTAGAGTCGGGGACTGTATAAATGCATAAGGTGGTCGATAGTGAAAGGGCACCCTTCGATCTTGCTTACAAAGAAACGGAGGCGGATTATGATCCTCCGGAAAGAAGGGTGAATTTGACCGAGGGTTACCTCATATCTTTTGCAAAAGTCGATGATAAGTATAAACACTTAAGTATAAACACTTAAAAATCTCTCGACGTGGGTGGTGATGGCTTCGTCAGGTTCGGGAACCACCACATGTTTGTCAACCCAGTTACAATCCTTTTTGACTTCGGAGAGAATATCCTCAGTGATCGAGCAGATGTACCTCGAGACCTCCTCGCATCGGCCTGGTACGGAGGAGGGCTTTTCGGCCTTAAAATCAGCATTGACCGGGCATCCTCCCGGGATGAACATTTTCAGAGGAGGTTCTGGTATTGGTTCCTCGACAGCAGTACGCAAAATGGTCTCTTCCGTAGCCGGCCGCAAGGTAGAAGGAGTTTCATTTTGGGGAACGGTTTTTGAAGCATTCACCATTTCTTTGAAAATGAAGGAAAAAAGAGGAAAAATGGGAAGTTAAAAAGAGTACACTTGATGGATTAGGATGAAGACGGAACATAAGTTCTTATAAAAAGATCTCAAATAACCGAAACATAAGTGCCTAAAAAAATTAAGATTGCTAAGGTACGAGGGCAAAAAGATTGAATGTAAAGTTTGAATGAGCAAATGAGGGAGGTATTTATAGATTTTCAACGATGGTTCGCATCCAGGAGTGGCCGACCAGGAATTGACAAACATGTAATGCCATTAAGACTTGACTGACGAGACGTTTCGACTGTTTTGTCGCTTCTGTCGTGTGTTGTCGAAGAAAGAATCGGAAGCTCATGTTGTTTCTCGTCGTCTACTCTCCGAAAAACGAAGGGACTATATGTATACGGTTGAGATCGAGTTCGCCTATGACATGAAAGGACAGGCTCGGAACATGACAATGCAAGACTGAAGATCGGCCCTGAGTCACACCGGGCTAGAACCTGGGGTCAGGACACCTGCTTTCGAGAACATTGAGTTCGAGACTCCGAAGTCGATCCTAGCCCCGAACGAGCTCTAAGAAACATTGTTAGTATAACCAACCGAAATATCCGTATCCAGGCAGATGTTGCGGCGGGAATCTCGACGCGTATCAGTAAAGAACCGGCAATCAGCAAATCAAGAGATTTTTACCTTTTATAGAATTGTACCTACAGTAGGACTCCTCTACTATATAAAGGGGAGTATTATAATTCATTGAACACATTGTAACATGCATTCCAAAGCAATACATTATTATTCTCTTTAATTTCTTATTCCTCTGTGTCTTGATATCGATCGAAGTACGCCCGACTCAAGGGTGATTAACCTTCCAAGGCTGAGACTGTTCAATTCGTGTGGTTTGCATTTACTTTATCATTATTTATTTCAATTGCAATCTAATTCATCGTTTTGTGTAAAGTTAATTCATGTATCCTTAAAACCACTTACAAATTCAATTGCTATCCGATTTTGAAGGTAAACAATACCGTATTTTATATATGTGTGTGTGTGTGTATATATATTATATATATCTTGTTAGCTAGTGTTCCGTGGTTTATGATTTTTTAATATTAAACTAGCAGAAGAAAAATATGTGATTTTTAGGAAAGAAAAAAAATAGTGACTCCAAGTGCTAAATGGAGGCATTTTGTCTAAAAGATAATTAATTATGGATGCAAGCATAGTGTCGGTACCTTTTCCGTATATGAATATCTTTTATTAATGTTCTACGGTATAATATTTTACAAATGCACAATAATTTAAGATATCTGGAACTAATAAATCGTGCCTTGTTAATGCTTTGCACTATATTATTGTATATCGTAATACGACAAGCTAATTTGCACATCATGTACGACGTCAAAAACTAATCTCGCACACAACTCTCTTAATGCTTTGTTTTATTAAAAGTAAATGTTTCGGAACTCAAGTTTTGTTTGTTTATCCGATTAATTCAGATTATCAGTGCGTGAACTTAGTGGCGTAGCCATATATATAATGAAGGGTGGTCAGCTAAATATTTTTAGTAAAAAAATAATATTATATATAAAAAAATTATACTTACACAAATTAAAAATTACTTTTTATTTATGAATATTAAATCTTGAACATCTTTAGTGAAGTTTCTGGTTTCGTCATTGCGTGAGTCCTCTAAAAAGTGAAGAGTTCTCTAATTTCAAAAACTCGAACTTAAAATTTCTAATTAAGAGTAAAGATATCTTATCCATCGATCATTTGATAGCATTTAAGTATTTCTTCTTCTTTTTACTGCTTTCTTGTGATTTTTGATAGCCAGATTTAATGCGTGGAGAACGTGTTAATTTGGGTATGAAATTATAAGTATCATTAATTGGTAACCTACTTATAGCACGATACTGACAAACAGAAAGCTGTTGTTCTCCATATCTAATTTATTGACTTTACTGCAAAAATTTAGAAATTCAGATATAATTAATCCCTTAATTAATTATTATGCGTATCCTTAAGAGGACAGCTTAGTTGGCAAGAACTCATAGTTCCATTTCGTTCCCAAATTTGAATTTCGCCTTACGGTAACCTTCATTACTTTTTTAAATTAACTAAATGAAAAAAACAAATATGTGCCAAATCTTTTTCTAATATTTTTAAAGGCTTATTTTCTAAAATAACCTTTTAAGATGACACTCTTTCTATTTTATCCTTGTTTTAAAATGCTTTTAGATACAGCTTAAGCATTTTACAATTGGGAGAACGAACAAATTAAGAGCTGGCATGTAAAAAGGAAACCGATAAATCGTACCAACCAGATAATTCGAGTCAAACCGAGAAAAAAAATTCGATTGTGGTTTGGTTTGATTTGGTTTGGTGTTGGAAAAAAATCCGACCATAATTGATTTGGTTTGGTTTTAACTAAAAAAAAATCAAATCAATACCAAACCAACCCGACATTATATTTATACAATTTTAAAAAATATTTTATGTATATAAATATTTATTGTAATATAATTTATAATTATTTCTTAAATTTGTTCACAGTTTTATCTTTAAAAGATTATTTAAATTTGGACATAACATTCTTGAATGATTCAATAAATTTTATAGCCCATAAAGGTAGTAAGTCAAATAAAGTTCAAATCAATACTAATGCTAATAAAGGAAATTCAATTCAACACTATGAATGACAATAGTGTTAGATATCTATTTTTTTAGTTTTGCATTGATTTATAATGAAAATGTATAACCTAATTTATCTTTTTTTTTTATGCTTAGTTGTGTAATTAATAGTACTTATTAGTTGTACTTATTTTAGCACGACCTATATAGTATTTTTAGGTTATGTTAATTTTTATTATGGTATATTAATTAATAATATTTTCTTTGTGCGATTTTATTATCTATGTTATTGAATATTTTAGTACAATATTATGACTCATCTCATATTATTATTATTATTTTATTTTATTGGAAAATACATTATATAGTTGTATCCTATTAGGACTAAAATAAATATTTGGAGTACAAGTTACATATTTTGTGCTATTAAGACTTTACCGGAAAAAAATCTAAAAACCCGAAAAAAATCGAAATACCCGAGAAAATTTGAGATTAAAAAACCCGACTTTATTGATTTGGTTTGGTTTATAAATTTAAAAATCTGACACCGTTGGTTTGGTTTGGTGATTGAAAAATCCGAACCAATCTGACCTATTTACACCCCTAGTTCCTGACATTAGAACCTAGTGGTCTTAATTTTGGTCATAATCCTTTTTATTGGTAGTTCAATTTTAGAATGAAAAATTTACGGCTACCGGTTCCTAACAACTTAATCCCACTGGTCTAAAATTTTGTGAAAATAGCACGTGCTAGTCAGTTTTCGAATTGATAATTAGAATATCGTCGGCGTTTGCAAAGTCATTAAAAATAGCCATTATTTTGTTGAAACAAAAAAAGTTGAAGCTTCTGCGTTCCAGCATATTATGTTGGAACGGGTACATGGAAAGTTCCAGCATAATACAATGGATTATGGAGCTCATGCATATAAACTTTCAACATATTAGGTTGGAACTCGAGCACATTATGAAATTCCACCACATTATGCGAGAATCTCATATGTAAAAAATTCGTATTCCAGCATATTATGCTGACATTTTTCCGGATTTTAAGGGTATTTTTATTCAGATTTTATCTTTACATGAAAAAAGTGGCTAAATTTTGATTACTTTGAAATTGTTGCTATTTTTCAATCACCAGTTGTAAATCTGATTATTTCTCATTTCCCCCCTAAATTTTGGTCATAAAGTTTTTTCCGGCAACTCAATTTCTTTTACAAGTTTAGCCCATTTATTTAAAAACTTGGGCTAATGTTTGATTAGAAAGGAGCTTGTGGTATTTAGAAATTTATATGATAAAGTCGTATAAGATTTACACTATGCTTTATCATAGAGAATTTATGGATTTATACGATACAGTTGTTAATTGAGCCTTGGAATGTTGCTCAAAGGCGGTAATCTTCCTTCAACCATGAAAGTTTAAATGTGGATTTCAAACTTGTCTTGTCCCAATTGGGCTTTAGAATTGGACGAACCATCAGCCCTGGACTGGTTTTGGGATTTTTGCTTTCAGCAATCTAAATCTGGACTGCTTCAATTATAATTTGGGGAAATGCTTTCAGCAATCTAAATCTGGACTGCTTCAATTATAATGTGGGAAAACGATATTATTTTTCCGACTACCGAAGGTAAACAGTTTCTGCCGCAGGCTAAAAGTGAATAAAAGTCCAAATCAGCAATTCTAAATCTGGATTGGAGTATCCAAGTTCAAGATTAGTTTGCTTTCAGCAATCTAAATCTGGATTTCATTGTTATACTGATTCTTATTAATTTATGTTAATCAACTTAATCAATTAACTACTGCTTTCATTTGCAGGATTTTGGCTATCTAAATAATGAAATCACATTGGATACCCAGCTTGAGATAATTGTCATTAGCCACTGATATATTTATGCATGTTTGTAGATGAAAATCATTGATGGTAATAATTAATAAATGAAATGCATAATTTACCTTCTTTTTTATATGCTAAAAGTGACAAGTAGAAGTGAAAATTTATTTTTAAAATACAAGTAAAAATGAACGGCTCTTTTCAAGATGAACAATGCGGCTAAGCGTGCATCTGGGGCGGATGTGCCGATGGATGGAGTATGTTTTTGTATAAATAATGAGATCACATTGGATACCTTTCCTACTTTTTTTTCTTAAATAAACAACATGCATAAATTGTCACTTTCATTTCTAGCTCCTCTTGGTCGAATTGGTTGATCATAAAATTAACACAGAAGTTAAAAGTGTAAATCATCTCATAATTAGCAGCCATGGCAATGAATACTTTGCTTTTGTTAATCATCTGCTTAGTATCTGCTCTAATAATAGTTCAATCATTTATCAAGAATCTCAAGCAATCAAACAAGAAAATTCAACATCAACCTCCTAGCCCGTTAGCATTACCAATCATCGGTCATATGGGCCATTCATGTTAATCCGTGCTGGTGCATCATCGTCATATATAGTGTCGAATGGCGCCATAGCAAAAGAAATTTTTAAGACTAATGATGTCATTTTTGCTGCTAGGCCAGAATTTGGCTCTTCAGAATACCAAATTTACAAAGACACCTTGTTTTCCACTTTGGATTATAGCAAGTACTGGATTTTTATGAAGAAAATTTGTATGACAGAGATTCTCTCCCCTCAGCAGATTACTAAATTTGCTGATGTTAGGAAGGAGGAAATGATGAAATTGTTGGAATTTTTCGCCGAGTGTTCAGAACAAAGGGAGGCTTGTGATGTTGGAGTTCAACTTATGGCTATGACAAATAATCTTATTTGTAGGCTGACTATGAGCACAAGAACCTCAACTAATGTCAATGAGAGCGCGGAGATAAGAGAAATCGCTAAGGGAATAACATTACTTTCAGGGCAATTGAGCTTAGGTGAAGTGTTTGGTCCTTTGAAGAAATATGATCTCCTTGGAGCTGGAAGAAAGGTCAAAGCTTTGTTGCTTAGGTTTGATAAGTTTATGGATGGGATCATCGAGAAACACGAAGAGGAAAGGCGCGCTGGAAGTAAAGACAGGAAAGATATGATGGATATTTTTCTGGAAATTGCAGATGATAAAAGTACTGAGATGAAGCTCACTAGAAATGGCATCAAGGGTCTTTTCTTGGTAAGAATCATCTCTTGAGAAATGTGGATCCACTGCTTAAGCTTAAACTTAATGCGTTCAACCTTTTTGGTTGAAATTTTAATAATAGTTGAAAATTAAGTGACTTTTCACACATATATATATACATATGCTCTGTCTAAAAAATGCTAGGTTCAGTTGATGGTTCTTTTATTTATTTATAGAAATTAACTTAAATAGTCGTCCACCCGAAGCCTCATGACAACATAAAGTTAGCCTTATGAATTGAATCTTAAGTAAGGGAGCCCCCCATTTTCATCAGACTTTCAGTGAAGTAGGAGCTCGCTCCCTACCTAGCAGTTCTTCCATGGGTTGTCTCTCGAGGTCTTGTTAGAAGGCAGTTTTCAAAATAATAGTTGGAAAATGTATATATTATGTATATTTAGTGTATAACAAATGTATATTGGCTAGGAGATGTAAATATTTTTTATCGAACGGCTAACTTCCCCTTCTTTTTTGGCCTTATTTAATAGGATCTGTTCTTGGGAGGAACTGATACAACAAGTGTTGCTTTGCAATGGGCACTAGCGGAGCTTCTGAACCATCCAAAGGCAATGAAGAAACTCCAAGAAGAGATTGACAGAAAAGTTGGATTAAACAGACTGGTTGAGGATTCAGATATACAAAATCTTCCTTATCTGCTAGCTGTTGTCAAGGAAACTCTAAGATTGCATCCTTCATTGCCCTTAGTATTCCGAAAATGTAGGGAAGATTGTGTGATCAATGGTTACAAAATATTTAAAGATTCTAGGCTTGTAGTCAACCTTTACGCGGTTAATAGGGACTCAAATGCATGGGCTGATGCAGATGAGTTTATACCAGAGAGATATTTTAACTTGAACGAGAACCTCGCGATCGAGCCTGATGAATTGGAGGCTATTAAAGATGGCCAGAACTTCTGTTATGTGCCATTTGGTGGAGGAAGGAGAGGATGCCCAGGTGCTGGACTTGCAGCAGCAGTGTTGCATAGGACACTTGGTGCAATGATCCAATGTTTTGATTGGAAAATTAAAGGTGCAGATGAGACACTTAATATGGAACAAGGAGCTGGATTTTCTGCTGCCATGGTTTATCCTTTGGTTTGTTATCCTGTTATGCGTGTTAAAAAGTACAGCCCGGTGCACAAAGCATTCCGTGTTCGCACAGGGTCAGGGAAGGGCTGCATTGCAGTACCTTCATACCTTTGCCCCACTATCTTAAGGTTATCCCGAGCCACTTTATTAAAGCAAACTTTTGCTCGTCGTCTGTGTCTTTAGTCAAAGCTATTTCTTTTATATACACCATTTAGAGCATTCTAAAGAGAGATTATAACATATGTCACAACCACCAATCTGTTTTTTTTTTCTTTCTTTCTTTTTTGTTAATCAACGCAAATTGACATAAATATATAAACAACCATCCTTATACCTCCTTTTACAGATCGAGTGTAACATTTTCCTCAAAAGAACAAACATAGCTAACAAGCATAAATAGGCATATATTGTCATTTTGTTTTTGCTTATTTATTCCAAGGATAATAGGGATGGCAAAGGGAGAAGTAGTTTAAGGAGTTACTTGAAGAATTACTTTACCGACATTAGAGCTAGAAAATAGAGATGCTAAACTCTCCAAAAAACTCTCAATACCATTGTAGATTTTGTGTTTGGATTTTATTTTGCCCTCTTTCAAGTAAACTTCCATCTCTTTTATGAATTCCTCAAAGTGGTTATAATATGAACCTACCATAAACCCTTTCATCATAACTTCTTTACCCACCATGTTCAATAGGTTCCGAACCCCTTCTCTTTCTGTCCAAACCTGCAAAATCCAAAAAATAAAAATAAAAAATTGGTGATTTGAGTTTTTTTTTTCAATAGCTTGAAAGGAAGAAGGGGGACCTTGGAGCAACGGTAGAGTTGTCTCCGTGTGACCTATAGGTCACGGGTTCGAGCTGTGGAAGCAACCACTAATGCTTGCATTATGGTAGGCTGTCTACATCACAACCCTTAGGGTGCAGCCCTTGCTCGGATGCTGCATGAATGCAGAATATTTGTGCACCAGGCTGTCCTTATTTAATAGCGGAATGAAGAAAAAGACCAAGTTTGTACAAAAGTTAGGAATCTTTACACAATTAGCCGGTCAGATTTACCATTTACTTTGTTTGATCGGTATACATAAATTATATATAGTTATACACATATTATACATGTATTAAAATAGTAAAGGGTACCTTGTTGTACTCGGATATCATCCCACAAAGTGCAATACGAGCTCCGTGGTTGACATGATTAAGAACAGCCTCAAGCATTTTACCACCAACATTGTCAAAATAAACATCAATCCCATTTGGGAAATATCTGTAAGAGGTAATACAAAAATTATGAGCATGTCAATCGCTAGAAAAGTAGTCCAAGGAAAATAAAAAGATTTACTAGCTAGTAATTAGTACTACCAAAAACCTAAATATTTTGAAGAAGCAAAGAAATTTACTTGGTTAATGCAGCATCATAATCTGTCTCTACACGGTAATTAAAAGCATCGTCGTAGCCACATTCTTCTTTCAACAGCTTCACCTACCAAGAGAAAAGAAGAGGAAGCATATATCCAGATTACAAGCATAATTTAATTTATCTCCAGTTGAAAAGACTTACTCTTATGAAAAATATATTTTCACTTTCACTTAATCTATTTTCGCAAATCAAGAGAAGAACAATCTTTTTTTCCCCTTGTTTTACTCTTATAATTAACTACTTACTCTCCATATCATTTCCTAAATTTTTTTGAAATGTTATCATTATTATGGGATTATAAAATACATATTTCAATTATTTTTTCTTAAAAGGGAATGCAAAGTCAAAAGTGAAAAACTAAAAGTGAACAGAGAGAATATATATTTAACCGAGTTACCAAACAGCTTCTAAAATCGTTGTTGTGAGCTGTAAAATTTTAACCTAGATTTTTCGTAAGAGAAAAGGTCTGATACTATAAGTTTTGAGGCAAAAATGTATTAATTCCAATTCTCTAGTTAGACAACATAAGTCCCTCTGTTATTGAATATACATAAATAAAAAAAAAAGGGCACCTTTCATTTATTACACACTCTTTGCTTTTGAATATAAGGCACCTTTTAATATTTCAAAAATAATTACTTTAAAATTTTTATTTTACTCTTATAATTGACATATTTAATTAGGCCACAAATTTTGTTATTTCTTAAATTACTTCATGTCTAATTAAATATCGCCATATAAAATGAAACGCATGGAACATTAGGTAATATCAAACAATCATATAGTAAATAATTTAGGATTTAACACAAATAATACCTTATCATCTGAACCAACACTTCCAACAACTCGACACCCTTTTACTTTGGCTAGTTGTCCAGCTATAATTCCAACTCCTCCCGCTGCAGCCGATATGTACACATTCGATCCCGCTTTAGCATTTCCTATCTTTTCTATGCCCACCCACGCAGTTATACCAGGCATTCCTATTACACATAAATAAAAGAAATTACTTGATTTTTGCTTTAAGTTCATGACTGTAAAAACGATAATTAAAATTGGTGAAGGAGAGGTATTAGGTATATACCTAAGCAACTAAGATAATCGGGCAACGCAATCCCAATTGCAGGAGTAATCTTCTGAAGTAAATTTGAGGGCATAACTCCAAATTCTGAAACAGGGCAAATACGGCTAAGTACTATATCTCCCTCTGAAAACTTGGTGTCCTTAGATTGAATTACCTTCCCCATTCCTAATGCTCTTATCACCTGCACTGTATCATTTTATTAATTAATATCAGCATACTAGAGCTATGCATTTATATTAGAACTTTAACCGATATTAAAGTCCGTCGACTGTAAACACAAACAACAACAACAACAACAACAACAATCTAATAAACTCCAACAAGTGAGGTCTAGGGAGGGTAGAGTGTACACAGCCTTACCCCTATCGGGAAGGTAAAGAGTATATTTACGATAGAACCTAAAAATAGAAGAAAAGAAGTAGTAGCAACAAATACTAACAACGACAACAAGATATTAAAGTGAAGCAAAGATAGCAATCAAACAATAGATAGTACTCGCAATCTAAGGATAGAAGGATACCTCAACGGTAAACACACAGAATACTTATATTTCTTTTTCGCTATTTTTGAATTCCTTTGAAGCATGTATATGGCACTCTTTTATTTTCTGTTTATTCAAAAATTTATGCAATTATTAACTTTAAATTTATTGTTTTACCTTTATTTACATGCATATATAGTAACCGAAATGTCATGACATATTTATGATTATAAGTTTTGAAGGTATTTTTGATACTCCCTTTATATCTCTTCAAATTACCATTTATCTCTCCGCAAAATTTATAAATCATTTACTAAAGCAAGGATTAGATTAGGAAAAGATAGCTACTGCTTTTTTATTTTATTTAGTGGAGCGTTATTTTTTTGAACAAATTTTCTTTGGTTAAAACCACACTTACCTTCGATCCAGGGGCGGATCTACTAAGGCCCGCGGGGTGGTACACCACCCGCAAGCTTTGTTCGAAATCTTAACTATATATGTATGCATATCTGCGAAATCTTATAAATATTCCGAGTGCAACCTGGAGTAACAAAAGATTTTAAGATGCCTGCGGTAAATGGCTGATAAATCCTCCTTGGCAGTAAGGGATCGAACCACTGAGACAAAACTTTTTAAAACCTTTTTAACTTGCTGCATCATCACGTATTCTCGGTAAATTTTGATGTTATTGTTCACTTATTTTTCTTTCTTCAATTCTATTCAGTTCTCCTTATTTTCTTTCTTTAATTATTGTTGACCATATCTTTCTTTGTTAGTAAATCTTGACTTTTTTTTTTGGTCTCTTAGTTAGTACTATTTGTTTTTTTTACCCACACTTAAAACAACATTTCCTTTTCAAAATCCTCGCTCCCATTAGAATCCCAAAAGACAAATAGTTAGTACTATTTGTTTTTTTCAAAGTTGATCAAATCGATTAGCTTGGCAACCGGAGCCTCCAAATTCTGGATCTGCCTCTGGTTCGATCGGACTAATTGCAGTATATAACAATTTTTATTTTTTTTTAGTTTGCGATCAGTCTAACAACATCACATAAAATCAGACTGAGAGAAGTGAAGATAGTAAACCTGGCCAAGTGGAATCTGAGGAAGAGAGAGGCCATCATCTAGACCACTCAATTGAGTGCGTACATATGGATCAATGGAGACATAGAGGACTTGGAATGTCACATGTCCATCTGGAATGGAATCCTCTCTCAACGATAAACTCACAGTACGTTGCTTAAGATGTTCAGAATTGGGAACACCCGTCGATGCATAACTAGCAACATACCACTCTCTATTCTCCACCTCCGTCGATGATTTGTGTGAAGAAGAGATTTTAAGATGATATATGCACCGAGGAAAAGGCGTAATAAATTGAATTTTGGTGGTCCCCAGACGTATAGTGGTAGGTCCTACACACCTTGTGCTGTAGTTTTCCTAGGCTAAATTAGAGATGTGATATTATGCGGTGGAGAAAAAAATGAATAGTTTGCTTTTGTTCGTTGCACGTTTTTTACATGTTCTTCTTTCCTTATAAATAGCGAATGACACTTACAAATACTCAAGTATTTGAATAAAGTTATAAGGCGTAGTTTTTGGTTTGAATACAAGTTATGCACGATAGATTACGCAAGAATTAGTAGCGTAGGAATTAGTAATGCAAAGAATATAATGTAGTGATTAATAATGTGATTTTTTTTTTTTTTTACTTTCTTCTTGAATATTTTTAAGGAAAAAAGAATAAATAAATCTAAAGAATGTGAGGGCAATTTTATCAATTTTTATTTTAATTCATATATTGCTAATATTCGTTTTTTATTCCATATTTTACCCTGTATAAATATTTTATAAATACCTATAGGGGTGTACATAGGTCGGGTTAGTTTGAATTTTTTAATTATCAAACCAAACTAATTATATCGGGTTATTAAATCTAAAGAACAAACCAAACCAATAAAAGTCAGGTTTTTAAATCTCGGATTTTCTCGGGTTTTCAGGTTGTTTCGGGTTTTTTTTTTTTTTTTTTTATCAAAAGCCTTCATAACACAAAACATAGAATTTGTGCTCCAAATATTTCTGTAATCCTAGTAAAATCGAACTATATAAGGTATTTTTTAATAAAATAACATAAATATGAGATGATTCATGGTATTGTACTAAAATATTCAACAATAAAGATGAGAAAATAGCAAAAAATAAATATTATTAATTAGCCATAATAAAAAAATATATAATTTAAAATTAGTAATAAGTTGCTAAAATAAGTACGACTAATAAGTACTATTATTTACATGACTAAACACTAAAAAAAAAATAAGTTATGCATTTTATCTCAACCACGAAAAAACTAAAAAATAGATACCCAACACTATTTTCATTCATAGTACAAATGAATTGAATATCTTTTATTATTATTAGTATTGATTTGATTTTGGTTTAGGATTTATTTGAGTCACTAACATTTATGGACTATAAAACTTATTGGAGCATCCAAAAATTATAAGTCCAAACTTGAAATAATACGTTTAAAGATAAATTATGAAAAAAGCTTAAGAAATATTTATAAACTACACTATAATAAATATTTTCATGTATTAAATATATTTAAAACTTCTATACATATAATATCGGGTTGGTTTGGTTTCGGTTAAAACCAAACCAAACCAAATATCGTCGGATTTTTTTTCCAACACCAAACCAATCAAACCAAACCATAGTCGGGTTTGTTTTTCTCGGTTTGACTCGTATTATCGAGTTGATACGGTTTGTCGATTTCATTTGTACACCCCTAAATACCTACATAAATTATACCGGTGGAAAAGAAAACAAATAACAAAATAATGTAGTATTAGTTAGTACCAATTTGTATGTGGTGATTAAATGCTTATTTCACCAACCAAACGGCCTCTAATTGATATCTCTATATGCATCGATATAATTCAATAAGAAAAGTTACAGTTTCGAGTTGCCCATTCGATTTCAAAATTTAATTTGTTGGACTTAAACATCAAACATTCAAATATCATAACATTAAGTCCAAACAATTTTGTCACGACCCGAAATTTCCCATCTTCTGGACTGTAATGGCGCCTAACATTTCACTTGCTAGGCATGCCAACGTTAGAATAATTTAAACCATTTTAACAATTCATTTTAATTAAATAGTAAAGAAACCAAACAACTGGAATAATGTCTGAATTAAAGTGAACAAAACAAAATAATAACGATGTTTAAATACCATTCCAGAACTGGAGTCACAAGTGCACGAGCTTCTAGAATAATACAAACAAGGGTCTGAATAAAATAAAGCTATCTGAAAGAAAGCACACAGCTAAAATAAAGTAGAAGGAGACTTCAGAGCTGCGAACGCCGTGCATCTATACCTCAAGTCTTAACTGATAGCTGAATCCGAGCAAAATCTACAGTATGCCGCTGGGACCAGCTCCGGTATCTGCACAAGAAGTGCAGAGTGTAGTATGAGTACAACCGACCCCATGTACTCTGTAAGTGCCGAGCCTAACCTCGACGAAGCAGTGACGAGGCTAAGGCAGGTCATTTACATTAACATGTACGCAATAATAATAATAATAATAATAATAATAATAGGAATAGAGGTAAGACAAGTAAATCATATCAACAATTGAAGTCAATCCAGCAGTATAACCAATTATTTCTTTTATCATTCTATTGCGGTGTGCAACCCGTTCCCCCAATATAATCCTTCAATTAAATTCCGTTGCGGCGTCCAACCCGCTCCAATAATATAAACTTAAAATATAATCCGTTGCGGCGTGCAACCCGATCCCCCAATATATTCATTTTTATTTCCATTGCGGTGTGCAACCCGCTCCAACAATATAATTTAACAACTCTTAAATGTAATAAAAATACTCCAATAAATACCACATTCAATAAGAAATTATCAGGCAACAAAGCATGCAATAATTATAATTTATTTAGGAAACAAGTAATGACAAGTAACAGTTAATTGTGGAAATCAGGGAGAACATATGCAATTTAATATTTAATATGCTAAATGTCAAGTAGCAATTAAGACACATAGGTCAAATAAGCATGTAGCAATTATAACATGAATTCAAAACTTAATATTTGGCAAGGAATATGAGAGAAACAATTACTCCCTCGGTTCCAGTTTATGTGAACCTATTTCCTTTTTGGTCCGTTCCAAAAATTATATCCTTTTTGGTCCGTTCCAAAAATTATACATATTTTATGTACTTTTTCGGCTAACGAATGTAAATAGTTTATGCCGCGGGCTAAAAGTGAATAAAAGCCCAAAAGCAATTCTAAATCTGGATCGGAGTATCCAAGTTCAAGATTAGTTTGCTTTCAGCAATCTAAATCTGGATTTCATTGTTATACTGGTTCTTATTAATTTATGTTAATCAACTTAATCAATTAACTACTGCTCATTTGCAGGACTTTGGCTATCTAATAAATAATGAGATCACATTGGATACCCAGCATGAGATAATTGTCATTAGCCGCTATGCATGTTTGCATATGAAAATCATTGGAGGTAATAATTAATAAATAAAGTGCATAATTTATCATGATATCCATATTAATTGATGCATATTTTTAATGGATTTGAGACAATGATTTGAAATGAGTAATCGATACTGCGAGTATAACAGGAAAAAAGAAATTGTCTTCTCTTGATATGCTAAAAGTGACAACTAAAAGTGAAAATCTATTTTTAAAATAATGCACAAATAAAAGTGAGAGTTACGTTTTTTTTTAATAAATAACGAGATCACATTGGATACCTTTCCTACCCCTTTTTTTTCTTAAATAAACAACATGCATAAATTGTAACTTTCATTTCTAGCTCCTCTTCATCGAATTGGTTGATCAAGAAATATAGAAAATTACGAATGAAATAATTAAATCATATGATTATCTCCTTTTGTCGCCTATGGGTGGAATCTATTGTTTCCTTGTGGTTGGTGTATATATATATATATATATATATATATATATTTATTTATTTATTTATTTATTTTTTTTTGCATTTTATTCCTCTCACCCTACTTGATTACAAAGTCGTTCCAATTTTCCAAAATACTTTAGGCCTTGCGTCTATAAAATTAACACAGAAGTTAAAAGTGTAAATCATCTCATAATTAGCAGCCATGGCAATGAATACTTTGCTTTTGTTAATCATCTGCTTAGTATCTGCTCTAATAATAGTTCAATCATTTATCAAGAATCTCAAACAATCAAACAAGAAAATCCAACATCAACCTCCTAGCCCGTTAGCATTACCAATCATCGGTCATATGTATCTTCTTGGTTCAGTGTTACACCAATCCTTTCAGAAATTAGCATTGCGCTATGGGCCATTCATGTTGATCCGTGCTGGTGCATCATCGTCATATATAGTGTCAAATGGCGCCATAGCAAAAGAAATTTTTAAGACTAATGATGTCAATTTTGCTGCTAGGCCAGAATTTGGCTCATCAGAGTACCAAATTTACAAAGACACCTTGTTTTCCACTTTGGATTATACCAAGTATTGGATTTTTATGAAGAAAATTTGTATGACAGAGATTCTCTCCCCTCAGCAGATAACTAAATTTGCTGATGTTAGGAAGGAGGAAATGATGAAATTGTTGGAATTTTTCGCGGAGTGTTCAGAACAAGGGGAGGCTTGTGATGTTGGAAATCAACTTATGGCTATGACAAATAATCTTATTTGTAGGCTGACTATGAGCACCAGAACCTCAACTAATGTCAATGAGAGCGCGGAGATAAGAGAAATCGCTAAGGGAATAACATTACTTTCAGGGCAATTGAGCTTAGGTGAAGTGTTTGGTCCTTTGAAGAAATGTGATCTTCTTGGAGCTGGAAGAAAGGTCAAAGCTTTGTTGCTTAGGTTTGATAAGTTTATGGATGGGATCATCGAGAAACACGAAGAGAAAAGGCACGCTGGAAGTAAAGACAGGAAAGATATGATGGATATTCTTCTGGAAATTGCAGATGATACAAGCACTGAGATGAAGCTCACTAGAAATGGCATCAAGGGTCTTTTCTTGGTAAGAATCATCTCTTCATAAAGATGGATCCACGACTTAAACTTGATGTGTTCAACCTTTATGGTTGAAATTTTAATAATAGTTGAAAATTTAGTGACTTTTCACGCATATATATACCTATGCTCTATCTAAAAAAATGCTAGGTTCAGTTGATGGTTCTTTTATTTATTTATAGAAATTAACTTAAATAGTCGTCCGCCCGAAGCCTCAACAACATAAAGTTAGCCTTATGAATTGAATCTTAAGTAAGGGGCCCCCCATTTTCATCAGACTTTCAGTGAAGTAGGAGCTCGCTCCCTACCTAGCAGTACTTCCATGGGTTGCCTCTCGAGGCCCTGTTTGAAAGGAAGTTTCCAAAATAATAGTCGAAAAATATTTATATTTAACAGGATCTGTTCTTGGGAGGAACTGATACAACAAGTGTGGCTTTGCAATGGGCGCTCGCGGAGCTGCTGAACCATCCAAAGGCAATAAAGAAGCTGCAACAAGAGATTGACAGAATTGTTGGGGTGAAAAACAGACTGGTTGAGGATTCAGATATACAAAATCTTCCTTATCTGCAAGCTGTTGTCAAGGAAACTCTAAGATTACATCCTTCATTGCCCTTAGTATTTCGAAAATGCAGGGAAGATTGTGTGATCAATGGTTACAAAATACTTAAAGATTCTAGGCTTGTGGTCAGCCTTTACGCGGTTAATAGGGACTCAAATGCATGGGCTGATGCAGATGAGTTTGTACCGGAGAGATATCTTAACTTGAACGAGAACCTCGCGATCGAGCCTGATGAATTGGAGGCCATTAAAGATGGCCAGAACTTCTGTTATGTGCCATTTGGTGGAGGAAGGAGAGGATGCCCTGGTGCTGGACTTGCAGCAGCAGTGTTGCATAGGACACTTGGTGCAATGATCCAATGTTTTGATTGGATAATTAAAGATGCAGAAACACTTAATATGGAACAAGGAGCTGGATTTTCTGCTGCCATGGTTTATCCTTTGGTTTGTTATCCTGTTATGCGTGTAAAAAAGGACAGTCTGGTGCATAAAGCATTTTGTGTTCGCATGGGGTCCGGGGAAGGGCTGCACTCCGAGGAGTGTGATGTAGGCAGCCTAGCTACCCTGATACAAACATCAGTGGCTGGTTCTAAGACTTGAGCCCGTGACCTATAAGTTATATTTAGACAACTTTACCGTTGCTCCAACTTTATTGTTACGCGTGTTAATCCAATAGATTTTGCCACTATTTCCAACTGATTGGACTACATAGGAAGGAGCCAAAGGTCTTAATTTCAGTTCAGACTGTTAAACTTATCTGTTGTTGTTACCGTCTGATTATGTCAATGTCATGTTTATTTTCATATTATATATCATTGAAAACTAGTGAGTGAAGAATCTGGATTTAAAGTATGAATCTTTTATTATTAGACAAAAGGTAAATAACAAAAAACTAGAGTACGGGTTTTGGATCTAACCTCACTCAAGAAATTGGTGAAAGTCTTTCACCTTTGCTGCATTTTTCACGGTCCCAATCCTCGTCAGACCAGACTAGGCTGCATTGCAGTACCTTCATACCTTTGCCCCAATATCTTGTCCCGAGCCACTTTATTAAAGCAAACTCGTCGTCTGTGTCTTTAGTCAATGCTATTTCTTTTATACACACCATTTAGAGCATTCTAAAGAGAGATTATAACATATGTCACAACCACCAATCTGTTTTTTTTTTTTTTTTTGGTTAGTCAACGCAAATTGACATAAATATATAAACAACCATCCTTATACCTCCTTTTACAGATCGAGTGTAACATTTTCCTCAAAAGAACAAACATAGCTAACAAGCATAAATAGACATATATTGTCATTTTGTTTTTGCTTATTTATTCCAAGGATAATAGGGATGGCAAAGGGAGAAGTAGTTTAAGGAGTTACTTGAAGAATTACTTTTCCGACATTAGAGCTAGAAAATAGAGATGCTAAACTCTCCAAAAAACTCTCAATACCATTGTAGATTTTGTGTTTGGATTTTATTTTGCCCACTTTCAAGTAAACTTCCATCTCTTTTATGAATTCCTCAAAGTGGTTATAATATGAACCTACCATAAACCCTTTCATCATAACTTCTTTACCCACCATGTTCAATAGGTTCCGAACCCCTTCTCTTTCTGTCCAAACCTGCAAAATCCAAAAAATAAAAAATTGATGATTTGAGTTTTTTTTTTTAATAGCTTGAAAGGAAAAGGGGGACCTTGGAACAACGGTAGAGTTGTCTCCGTGTGACCTATAGGTCACGGGTTCGAGCTGTGGAAGCAACTACTAATGCTTGCATTATGGTAGGCTATCTACATCACAACCCTTAGGGTGCAGCCCTTGCTCGGATGCTGCATGAATGCAGAATATTTGTGCACCGGGCTGTCCTTATTTAATAGCGGAAGGAAGAAAAAGACCAAGTTTGTACAAAAGTTAGGAATCTTTACACAATTAGCCGGTCAGATTTACCATTTACTTTGTTTGATCGGTATACATAAATTATATATAGTTATACACATATTATACATGTATTAAAACAGTAAAGGGTACCTTGTTGTACTCGGATATCATCCCACAAAGTGCAATACGAGCTCCGTGGTTGACATGATTAAGAACAGCCTCAAGCATTTTACCACCAACATTGTCAAAATAAACATCAATCCCATTTGGGAAATATCTGTAAGAGGTAATACAAAAATTATGAGCATGTCAATCGCTAGAAAAGTAGTCCAAGGAAAATAAAAAGATTTACTAGCTAGTAATTAGTACTACCAAAAACCTAAATATTTTGAAGAAGCAAAGAAATTTACTTGGTTAATATAGCATCATAATCTGTCTCTACACGGTAATTAAAAGCATCGTCGTAGCCACATTCTTCTTTCAACAGCTTCACCTACCAAGAGAAAAGAAGAGGAAGCATATATCCAGATTACAAGCATAATTTAATTTATCTCCAGTTGAAAACACTTACTCTTATGAAAAATATATTTTCACTTTCACTTAATCTATTTTCGCAAATCAAGAGAAGGACAATTTTCTTTTTCCCCTTGTTTTACTCTTATAATTAACTACTTACTTTCCATATCATTTCCTAGATTTTTTTGAAATGTTATCATTATTATGGGATTATAAAATACATATTTCGATTATTTTTTCTGGGAATGTTATCATTTCCTATCTTTTCTATGCCCACCCACGCAGTTATACCAGGCATTCCTATTACACATAAATAAAAGAAATTACTTGATTTTTGCTTTAAGTTCATGACTGTAAAAACGATAATTAAAATTGGTGAAGGAGAGGTATTAGGTATATACCTAAGCAACTAAGATAATCGGGCAACGCAATCCCAATTGCAGGAGTAATCTTCTGAAGTAAATTTGAGGGCATAACTCCAAATTCTGAAACAGGGCAAATACGGCTAAGTACTATATCTCCCTCTGAAAACATGGCGTCCTTAGATTGAATTACCTTCCCCATTCCAAATGCTCTTATCACCTGCAATTTTTCATTTTATTAATTAATATCAGCATACTTTAACTGAATTAAAGTTTGTTAATTGTAAACAGGATACTTATATTTCTTTTTCAATATTAAAGTTACTCTTATCCTTTGAAGCGTGTACTAGTTACCCTCTCAGCTTCATTTTATATGATATGCATTTATAGCCATCGAAATATCATGGCATATTTAAGACTATAAGTTTTGAGGCTATCTTTGATACTCTGTCATTGTTTAATTTTCACATAATACCCTCATTGACATGCAAATATTGCCACTGAAATGTCCTGGCATATTTAAGATTATAAGTTTTGATGGTACTTTTGATACTTCCTTTGCATCTCTTCAAATTACCATTTATCTCTCCTCAAAAAATTAAATCATTTATTGAAGCAAGAATTAGAGTTGAAAGCAAAAACTACGGTTATATGTAAAGCATCATATTTTTTGGACAAAATTGATTTGGTTGAAATAACACTTACTTTTGATCGGAGCTAACGGAGTACATAAGAGAGAGGACTTGGAATGTCACTTGTCCATCTGGAATGGAATCCTCTCTCAACGATAAACTCACAGTACGTTGCTTAAGATGCTCAGAATTGGGAATACCCGTTGGTGCATAACTAGCAACATACCACTCTCTATTCTCCACCTCCGTCGATGCAGCAGCCATTCTACGTGTTACTGTGTGTGTATGTGCACGCATAATTGTAATTTGTGTGAAGAAGAGATTTTAAGATGATATATGCACCGAGGAAAAGGCGTAATAAATTGAATTTTGGTGGATATTTAAGCGTCCCCAGATGTATAGTGGTGGTCCTTGACACCTTGTGCTGTAGTTTTCCTAGTCTAAATTAGAGGTGTGATATGTGGTGGAGAAAAAATTGGATAGTTTGCTTTTGTTCCATGAATGCACATTTTTTTACTGTTCTTCTTCCTTTTTTTTTTTTTTTTTTTTTATACAAACCATAAATATTCGAATAATGCTATAGACAAGTTACGCAGAGATAGACAATCTAAGGATTAGTAGCGTATGGCTTAGTAATGGAGATTATAATATAGTGATTAGTAATGTAGGATTAATGATGCGAAGATTTTTTTTTTAATTGCTTTCTTGTTGAATATTATTAAGGAAAAAAAAATTCTAAAGAGTATGAGGGCAATTTTATCAATTTTATTTTAATTCATGTATTGCTAATATTTACTTTCTTATTCCATATTTTATCTCGTATAAAATAATATATAGATTCTAACATCTTTTACACATAAGAGATCTAAAAAAAACTATTTTTTTAATTTCAACATTGTAAAAAGCCATGAATAACCAATTCCTCTATTATTTATGTGGAAAAGAAAACAAATAACCAAATAATGTAGTATTAGTTAGTAACAAATTGTATGTGGTGATTAAATGCTTATTTCACCAACCAAACGGCCTCTAATTGATATCTCCATATGTAGATATGCTTCGACATTTTTTTTTAAAATCAAAGCTCCCCATGGGGGAATATATTGATAAGTCAAAAGGAACATAGAAGGGGTATAAGCCTAACCTCTCAAAACAAAGCTGGGATGGACAGAGTCCATCCTTACAATTTGATCTATCTACAAAGGAACAAGCAAAAATCACCTAGATCAAAGTTGAAGGTACTCTTCCTCAACTTGATTCTAAAATTTGGCCTCCCTATCTCATCATTCTTCAGTGAGGATATTATCTGCCTTGGTAGACTTATAGCCTCAGTAAAGAATATATTTTTCCTATCCAATACAGCTAAGTTAGCAAGGAGGTCAGCTGGGATGTTGCCTTCTCTGAAAGTGTGAACAAATTGAAAATGTCCAACTAGGTTCATAGCTTGAATCTCTGAGATTTCATCCTTGATATGCCAAGAAGTGGTGATATTTCCTTTAATTATCTGAATCACAAGGAAAGAGTCTGACTCTATTGTTACCATGTTGAAACCATGATCTAAATACCATCTCAAACCAGTTTTGATTGCTTGACCTTGAGCAGAGTTGTTCGAACAACAACCAAGATACACAGTGAATGCCATAATCATATGACCAAGATGATTCCTCAGGATCCCTCCACCTCGTGCGTTACCAGGGTTCCCTTTGCTACACCCATTGACATTTAATTTGAGATCCCCTATTGCAGGTTTTTTTCAGCTCACAGGTATAATATTTAATTGGGGCTTGATTCTATCTACCATATGCGATATCTTTGGGAATAGAGATACAAAGATAGAGAGGAAAATTGAGTAGAAAGCAGCAACTGCATCATGGTGGTAATCTGATGAATGACTCGGGCAATAGAGCCTCTAATACCTTCATATTTATAAGTACATCTATATTTTCAGATTTCCCAACAGATAACAGAAGGGAGGCATTACAATATCATTTCATGTACTTTTTTCTGTTTGATGAGCCACCATTTGATGAATTTATCCCTGATGCCTCGAGTAGAACAAGTAGACAAACCACACACATCTTCGAAGTATTTCCAAACTTTGATAGCAACATTCCCCTCATAGAATAAATGATTAGTAGTTTCAATGTTGCAAATGGCGCAACAATAACATCTTGATGGCCCATGTACATTAAATCTGGTAAGAGAATCATCAGTAACAAGTTTACCATTAAGTAATCTTAGTACATGGAAGGAGACTTTGAATGGTAGTTTACAGTGCCATATCTTAGAAAGAGTAAGGGAAGTACCTCTTGATTTTCTAAATGTTTCCCAAGCTGATTTACTAGTGAAAGATCCAGAAGGATTAGCAAGCCAGATAGGCCGATAATTCTCTTCTGGTGAAATCTTAATGGACTGAATATGAGATACCAGATGAGAGGGGAGGGTATCATGAAGTTTATCCAGCATCCATTGGTTGTGAGAGATAAAATCAGCCATTTTTGTTTTTTTGGACTTGTTTTCATGTTGGATTAGCTTAGCAAGAGCACCTTTGTTAGTCCAGTTATCCCACCAAAATGAGAGGTTACCTTTCCCTACTTTCCACTAAATATGATCTTCACAATCCTCCTTGATGTCCATTAGCCTTCTCTAAATGTGTGACTGAGAATAGCTTTTTTTCCTAGCAACCGGATGATATCTTTTGCAATATTTAGCTTCCAAGAAGAGGGTGAGAAGAGATTTTTGAGTCCTGAAGTTCCACCATGATTTAGCAGCAAACGAAATGTAGATGTCATGCGATGACCTAAAACCTACCCCTCCCTCCACCTTAGGATAACATAAATTTTTCCAGAAAACCAATGATAGATCCTCTTGCACTCTGATGTGCACCAAAAAAAACTAGCAAGAGATTTTTCAATATAATCAAGGGTACTTTTTGGTGGATACACAATATATATGATATGTAAAGAGAGAGAATGCAATAGAGACCTAATAAGGACTGCTCTAACCCCAATGGAAAGAATCTTCCCTTTCCATCCCTGAGTTCTATTTGCTATTTTAGCCACCATATTTTCAAAATAGCATTTTTTTTTGGACACCCCAAATAAGTAAAAGGGAAGTGGGAAGTGGGAATGGGAAAAACTAGTGATAGCTTTGATGTCCTCAATTACAAGGGGTGGAGTATTAGAAGATACCATGAAAGCAGATTTCCTTTTGTTCACCATTTGGCCTGAGATTTGTTTATATTTCTCCAACTTGTTTATCATCATGGCAATGGAAAGCAAGTCATCAGAGGAGAAGAGGATGGTGTCATCAGCATATGTAAGATGAGTGATTAAGGGGCTTTCATTATCCATAGAGAAAGGGATGAAGTTATCATGTATCAATTGATCCATCATGTAGGATAGTAATTCAGCACCAATGACAAAAAGAGAGGGAGATAGTGGACCCCCTGCTTCAAACCTCTGGATGATTTAAAAAACCCATGTCTCACTCCATTGATATTAATGGAATACCAATTGTCTAGCCACCATATCAATCCAAAATTCAAAAACTCCTAATTGCCTCATAATCTGGCAAAGATAATCCAAGGCAACTCTGTCAAAGGCCTTTGCCATATCCAGTTTGAATACAACATTACCATTTATATTGGACCTATTCAAGTTGTGGACAAGTTCTTGAGTGAGTATGCCATTAACAGAAATAGCTCTTCCCATAAGGAATCCAGTTTGACTAGGAGAAATAATCCTATTCATAAGAGGGGCTAACATATTATTAAGCAACTTTGAGATAATTTTGGAAGTAAAGTTTCTTAGACTAATAGGCCTAAAATCAGTGAATTGCCGAGGACTATCAATTTTAGGAATAAGGACACGGCATGTATGAGTGAAGGACCTAGGAAGTTCAGTTCCAGAGAAGAAGTCCAAAATCACATCATAGAGATCATTAGTAATTATATCCCAACAGTGTTGAAAGAATTTCCCAGAAATACTATCAGGACCAGGTAAGCTACTACCGTTGATAGAGAATACCACTTGTTCCAGCTCTTCCATGGGGGGGGGGGGGGGTCTAACAACAAGTTATCTTCTTTGTTGACCAATGTTGGAAGCCCCCTTAGGATTGAAAAATCTCTGCAAGTAATTTCTTGTGTGAATTATTTCTCAAAAAGCTGACAGCTTCAGTAGCAATATCATCACTGTTCTCAAGCCATGTGCCATCCTACTTCTTAACTCTTGTCAGTTGCAATTTTTTCCTCTTAGAAATGATTACAGAGTGAAAGAACCTTGTGTTATTATCTCCATCAGTAAACCACTTCAAGCCAACTTTTTGTCTCCAGAAAGATTCTTCATTTTTAATATGCCTAATCAATTGAGCATTCACATTGTTGTACTCCATTCTATTGCTTTCTGAGTTATCATTCAAGCATCTCTCCTCTAGAGTCTCAAGCATGTTATGCAATTCTTTGGTCTTATCAAATATATTGCCAATAGAGTTTTTAGGCCAGAAGGAAAGACTCTTACAAATATTTTTAAGTTTTAGGTGAAATCTCCACATATAACCACCTTGTACCTGCAATTGCCATGCTTGTTCCACGACTTGCATGAAGCCCTCTTATTCAGTCCAGAAGTCTAGAAATCTAAAGTACTTCTTAGGTTCCCATCGAGGATTATATGTGAAGATCAGTAGGGAATCATGGTCAGAACCAATTCTAACCAAATGAGTGACAGAAGTATCTGCAAATCTTTGCAACCATTCAGAATTAACAAGTACCCTATCTAATCTTGCCCATATCCTCCTACCAGGAGCCCATCCATTACACCAAGTAAAGGGATTGCCAGAGTAGCCGATATCTATTAACTCACTGCCAACAATACAATTGATGAAGGGTAAGCTTTTGGACATGTTGTGATCATTACCTCCCTTTTTTTTCCTAGGGATCAGTGATAGAGTTAAAATCCCAGGCCACCATCCATGGAGAGCTAATTCCCTCAAAAACTATTTTGATACTATCCCACAATGTCTCACTGAGATGAGCTTTGCAGTTAGCATACACCAAAGTCATAAATAGAGTCTCCCCATTGTTATCAATTGAACAATTGATAAGTTGAGGGAAATCTTCAATCACAGTACAATTAATAGAATTATTGCCAAAAAAACAGATCTTGTTGCTACAGTTTGCATATGCAAAATCAAACCCAAGTTTTCTCTTGAACTTCTCCAATTTAGTTCTACCACTGAAAGGTTCCATAATAGTTATTAATACAAGGTTGTGAGTTCTTTTAAGCTGCTTAAGTCTATCAAAGGTACCTTAAGAAGTGATTCCTCTAATATTCCAAATAAGAGACTTAATCATTAAAAGGATGTGGATTGATCATCTTTGTCCTGTGAAAATTTTACAGTAGGAATACCTTTACCTCTTTTGTTTGCTCTGCCACCTCTGCTTGAGAGTCCACATGTTGTTGATGAGAACCTACCTTTGATTATTTCATGTCCCCGGGGTGAAAGGTGATGTTGGCCAATCACTTCCTCAAAGGCTTGATCAACTTCTTGTGGTGGTGGTGGTGAATGATGTGAGAAAATTTCTAACAATTTGTTAGCATGATCATCAATGGTAACTGATTGAGCATCATCACTATCAGACTGGTGTTCATTTCAAAGTCATCTTCAGAGTCATTAAAAACCTGACTATATT
Organism: Nicotiana tabacum; assembly: GCF_000715075.1. NCBI lineage: Eukaryota > Viridiplantae > Streptophyta > Magnoliopsida > Solanales > Solanaceae > Nicotiana > Nicotiana tabacum. The sequence continues at coordinate 119,571,850 of NC_134081.1, forward strand.
CTGCAGTTTCTAATTCTTTCCCTAAAGCTTCAAATTCAGAGTCAACATCATTTAGCATACCCTAGTCTGATTCATCACTGCTATATGAAAGAGCATTCCTAGATGGCTTATGATTATTTAAGTTGTGTTCAGGTGGGAGGTTTTCAAGAGGGGGAGGGTCTGGTGGCTCTTGAGGGGTGGCATTTGCATAAGCCTTAGCTGACTGAATTACTTGAGAGCTTATTTGCTGGGAAGGGATAATTTGTGCCAGTTTTGGCACTTTAGGTTCTGTAGCTGATAAATGTTGTTTTGGGACTATTGAGATAGAAGGGATGTCAGTGATAATTTGGGGGTTTTGGCTTGGATATGTTATCGGGAACAATCTGAGAGGTTTTACTAGTGGAACGTTGATAAGTAGCTTGAGGATAGGGATTTATTCTTTGATGTGTGTTTGGTTTTGATTTGGTTCTAACTTGGTTGAAATTTGTTGTTTGAGTAGTTGGTTATTTTGAGTTATTATGGTGTATGGTATTGGTGATTTGCTTGCTCCGGTTAACTTGCCATTGCACTTTTTTCTTAGCTCCAATCTTTTGCTTTGGTACCTGTTGAGGTTGTGCTGCCTGCTCAATTGATTTGTTCTCGTTCAGAACCTACTGCTGATTGTTTTGTATACCATGATCTCTCGGTTGTTGAGCTGGTTGGTCATCCTTATGTGATTGGGTGTTGTTTCGTGTATCTATGACTTCCTGGTGAGATTGTTGTGGTAACACATTCAGGTTATTACTCCCATTCGTGTGTTGGTTACCTTTCTTGTTTCCTTTTTGAACTTTCCATTGATCAGTATTCTCCTCATTATTGGCTGTGACTTGGGCTTGTATTTCTTCCTCTCTTTTCTTATTTCTACAGGAGAGTATATCACGTCCTTGCATACAACAATATTGACAGTATGAGGGAGCACCTTCATATTCAATATCAAGCCAATAACCATCCTCCTCATTACTATCTAACCTCTTAAACCCCAGCCGGATTTGATCCTTACTAGGTTTCAAGAGATCAATTTCAACTTTAATCTTGGCCGCATTACCTCTAGATTTAGAGTAGGTGGCCATGTTAGGAGCCATAGGAGTACCAACTGAACTAACCATTCTTGATAAAATGTCCCACCTAAAAGATGTCAGGGGAGTTGATGAATGAGAATCCATACCGGAGCAATTGTAGTCTCACATTCGGGGGCAAAGTCGGGGGTCCGTCTAATAATCTTCATTATGTATGGACCAAGAGTGATGAACGATTTAAAGTAGATAAGATAAAAATTCATTTCATTGGACAAGTCAATATAAACATGATTTGTATCATAAAAGGCTATTTTGACAGTACCTTTAAGCGGAATATGATTGATGAATAACCTCCTTACTTCCTCCATGTTAGGTTTGCCTCTAGTAAACTTCCCAACAATTGTGAACCTGCAATCTTCAGCCAGAGTAACAAAAAAGTCTTATGCAGAGAATTAGACCGCGGGTTTGCCTATATGAGTACCATGAGTAATTTCAACATGCTGCTTAGCACTTGATCTATTTGCGAGAGAAGTGGAGACAGTAGCTGCAAAGGACGGCTTGGACACTGGAATGGGTGGTCGAGGTTGATTTTTGGAATTATTATTCGAGTTAGAGGAAGGACTGTTATTTTTCGTGTTCCGATTTGCATTCTGTTGAATATTGGATTGGGGATTTTGGATGCTATTATTGGTTCGGTTGTGACGAGGTGAGGGTCAAAATTAGAAGAAACCTTCAGTGGTGGTGGGAGAAAATTACTCTTCTGGGTATTGGGTATTACTTGTTTGTGTTGGATAATAGGGTTTTCATATCGGGGGTTTGATAGTGTTTGAGTGCTTGTGCCATCCAAATGAATCACATCTTCAAGGGATGGATGTGAAGTATGTGTTTTTTGTTGGGAAGATGTTGATTGCAAAGTGGGTTTTGTTTGGACGAGTGGGTGGCAGTTGATGTTGGTAAATTCTGATTGTGAGGTGTCGATTGGTGATTGCTAGTTTGGGTTGGTGGATCGGGTGGGGCTGGTGGAGGTAGTTGTGGGACCTCTAGTGGTCCAGGTGGATTGGTTGAAATTATAGAGAGAAGGCAGAGAGAGTTTGGTTCGAGAGAGAAAGATTGCTTCGACGTTGATTAATGCAATTTGTTAATTGCTAAGAAGCCGTGCGGAGCAAGGATTTTGCCCAACCGGTCGTTTAGTTTTGGCTGTGTGCTTGATTTCCAAGGATAAAGGACTCTTTATGTCCAATGCCATATACTCCATAAAATTCCAAAAGACGCATACAAGACATAAGTATATATACGTATTATATATTTATGTTTTTTTAGTAAATAAACCATCATAACCATGTTAGAGACTACTAGTATTATTTTCATACTCACGCGTTAAGGACTAGAGCCCATTTGGATTGGCTTAAAAGAAGTGGCTTTTCAGCAGAAATAGTTTTTAAGCAAAAAAGCAATAAGTTGGGGTTGCTCAACTTATTGCAACCACAACTTATTGCTTTTGGCTTGTTTTAAACAGTTTTTAACTTATTTTAAGCACTTTTAACTTTGTCAAATAGTGAAAAAAATTAAAAAGAGCCTAAAACATGATTTGACCAATTTAAAAGTCAATCCAAACACCCTCTATTTATGATTTTATTAGTTGGAATCCATGTATTTACTATATCATTATATAGTATGTAATTTATATTTATAAAATTATTGATAAAATATTTTAAATTTTAATATTTTTTTTTAAAATTTGGTAGAGATAAGATTGAATGAGTTAATAGGATAAAACTATTCTATCACTAAATTAAATAATATATTTATTTTTTCATCAGTTCTATTCTTCTTTCTTTCCTTTTTCATTTTTTTTACTATTTTACTTTCTAATTTCAACTCAGATTCTCTAAATTAACTATTCTTTTTATCACATTTGATTGATCCATACATCAAAAAGCAATTTCGTTTGTGTCTCATTTTTTTAAACTAAGAAATTCCCGAGACAAGTATTGTAAGGTTCAAAACACAATGGATAATAGGCTCAATCATTTTACCATTTTTACTTAATGCTATATTTTTATATAGAGTAGAGTTCAATACCATATGACGTGTGCCTAACCCACACATTATATGTTGCTCAGTCACCACTAGATCAAAGCCATGTAGATTTTTTTGTCTCAATATTATATGAATTTTATGAAAGAAATTTTAGGGTCTTTTAATATATTTTAGTTTTAAGCCATCACTTCCGTTGAGCCGCCCTGATTAATGGCCAACAATTATTATAGATCACTACCCCATAAACGTGTTGTTCAACCAGCTTATTTCATATTTGGCAATTAAATAACACATTCACTAATTGTTGTCTTATCTTAATTGAGACCCTATAAAATTTGATTGAGAATGTCCGGGGTAGACAAGTGCACTACTAAAAAATCAGGTTTTAGCAACGGATAAATTCTGTAGCTAAACAAAAAAATCCATCGCTAATCTCATTTAGCGACGGATTATCAAGAAATTTTGCTAGCCATGAGCGTTTTAGCGACAGATTAGAGACGACGTTCGTAGCTAATTTCAGTATTTTTTTTTTGTAGTGGTGGTTCAAGTAGGAGACTAGTAAAGTTTTGATTTAGTGTAACGACCCGACCGGTCGTTTCGAGAGTTATAGCCCCATTTTCCCTATTTTTTTGCTTCCTTCTGTGCTTTTCAGCTATATTATGATATATCGGGTTAGTTGGTTCGGGTCCGGAGTGGTTTCGGAGTGGATTGAGACACTTAGTCTCTAAAGTAGAAGCTTAAGTGGAAAAAGTCAACCGAACGTCGACTTATATGTAAATGACCTCGGATTTAAATTTTGACGGTTCCGTTAGTTCCGTTAGGTAATTTTGGACTTAGGAGCGCATCCGGAATGTGATTTGGAGGTCCGTAGTAGAAGTAGGCTTGAATTGGCGAAAGTTAGAAAATTTGGCGATTTCGGTCGGAAGTGAAAAATTTGATATCGGGATGGATTTCCGGAAGTTGGAGTAGGTTCATGGTGTCATTTGTGACGTGTATGTAAAATTTGAGGTCATTCGGATGTGGTTTGGTTGGTTTCAGCATCGGTTGTCGAATTTGGAAGTTTAGAAGTTCTTAGGCATGAATCTGAAGGTAATTTGGTGTTTTGATGTTGTTTTGAGTTATTCGAAGGCTCGACTAAGTTTGTATGTTGTTATATGACTTGTTGGTACGGTTGGTTGAGGTCCCGGGGGGCTCGGGGTGATTCCAGGTGGTTAACGGATTGTTTGAAGTTGGAAAAATGCAGCTGAAGCTGCTGCTATTGGTATTTCCGCACCTGCGGATGGGGAGTCGCAGGTGCGCGCGGGAGTTCGTAGGTGCGGACGGAGTTGAAGTAGGCTGGGTCCACAGGTGCGTAGGGGAGGTCGCATCTGCGGGTCCGCAGATGTGGATAGCTGCCCGCAGAAGCGGTAGTGAGGAGGTCAGGCAGCGTCCGCAGATACGAGGTCTTTTCCGCACCTGCATGGTCGCAGATGCGGATATGGAGCGCAGGTGCAAAGTTGGGGGAATTAATGATTTTTCGCAGGTGCGGAGTTTCTTGTGCAGATGCGGCACCGCAGGTGCGCATATTTAGCCGCAGGTGCGGAAGCCTTGGGCAGAAAGTATAAAAAGAACACTTCGCGAATTTTGGTTCATTTCCACCATTTTCAAGTCGGTTTTTGGAGCTTTTGGAGTGATGTTAAAGAGAGATTCAGGGGGTTTTCATTGAGGTAAATTTCTTGTGCTCCAATACTCCTATCTATGGTCATTTCCTGTTGTTGTATCATCTAATTAGTGGAATTTATGGGTGAAAATAGGGGGTTAGGGCTTGAGATTTTGGAAAGTTTAATTTAAGGATTTGAGGGATCAAACAGTGTTGGATTTTGATATATTTTGTATGTATGGACTCATAAGTGAATGGCCTTTCAAGTTTTGCAACTTTTGTCGGATTTTGAGGCGTGAGCCGATTTTGGATTTTGGCTATAATTTGGTATTTTTCTTGTGAAATTGATTCCTTTAGCCTATATTGATCGTATTGTATTTCTTGTGGCTAGATTCGGGACATTTGAAGGCCGATTTGAGAGGCAAAGGAATTGCAGAGTAGGATTTTGCTCGATTAAGGTAAGTAACAATCTTAAATCTGGTTTTGAGGGTATGAAACCCGAGAATTTTGTATAATGTGATATTTGGAGGTGACGCACATGCTAAGTGACGGGCGTGCGAGCGTGCACTGTGAGGGATTGTGACTTGGTCCATCTCGTGATACTGTAAAGACGAATAGCCATTGTTATTACTTGTTTTTCCTTGTCTTTGAGCAATTGACTGCCTTTCATGTTAGAAACCACGCTTAGGCCATATGATATCACTATTGAGACCCGCAACAATCGTATACTTATTGAATTAACTGCTAATTGTTATCTTGTACTCAGTCACAGTCTTATTGTGTGCTATATCTCTGTTTTCTCTCATTTCTTGTTGATACTTGTTGTTTTCCCTGTTTGGACTGGTTATTATAATATTCTGTGAGCCCGAGGGGCTAGAGAGGTTAGTGACTGAGATAGGGCCTGAGTGCCGGGTTGAGAGCTATATGAGATACATTGGATCAGGCTGCACGTCGTAACAATATTCGATCGGGTTGCTTTCCGCAACAAGCCTTCGGGCCATATATCGGATCGGGCTGCACGCTGCAGCAGTACTAGGATCGGGCTGCACGTCGTAGCAGTACTTGGATCGGGCTAAACGCCGCAGCAATATATGGATCGGGCTACACGCCGCAGCAGTATTGGGTCAGGCTGCACGCCGCAGCAATATATAGCGCTTGGGCTGTAGGAGCCCATCTGGAGTCTGTACACCCCCAGTGAGCGTAGGTACCTTGATTGTGAGTATTGAGGCTGAGAGCCGAGCGATTGAGCTATCGAGATAGATGAGTGACAGTAGCCCATGTGAGGCTGTGTATTGCTTTTATTTATTGATACATATTGTTTCTAGTCATTGTTGTTGTAATGTTTTGAAGGACTTTTACTGTTTCGCATGAGCTTGAAACGTATTGATTTTAAAACATAGGTTTGAAGACATGTCTAAATTACTTTACTGAAATTTCTGAAAAGAACTGTATTATGTGTAGCTCGGCTTTGTTTTCTCAGTTCCTTATTTAATTTTGTTACTTACTGAGTTGGAAGTACTTACGTTACTCCATGCACCTTGTATGCAGATTCAGGTTAGCCTGTTCGCAGAGATCATTGAGTCCGTGCGCTTTGGGTTGTCGGAGACTTATGAGGTAGCTGCCGGCGTCCACAACCCTTGATTTCTCCTCTATTATTATCTTTTCTTTCTGTTTGGGTATTATTGGAACATTTTAAACTCTGATTCTAGTCTGATTTAGATGCTCATGACTTAGTGACACCCCAATGTCGGGCTTCCTTTTCTGCATTTTTTTTTAATTTCGAATTGAACTCCTTTGTGAAGGTTTTATAATGAATAACTTTGAAATTATCTTTTAAAAGGAAATATCGAATTGTTTTGGTAATGTGTCGGCTTGCCTAGTACCACGATAGGCGCCATCACGACAGAGTTAGTTTTGGGTCGTGACAAGTTGGTATCAAAGCCTAGGTTACCTAGGTCTAACGAGTCATGAGCGGATTTAGTAGAGTCTTGCGGATCGGTACGGAGACGTCTGTACTTATCTTTAAGAGGCTGCAGAACCTTTAGGAAATCTCACATTCTTGAATTCTTATCGTGCGAATCTGTTGATTCTAGTAACTAAACTTCTGTTGTTTCATTCTCTCACAGATGGTGAGGACTCATACTACCGGTTAGGATGGACATCCACCAGTACCACCAGCCAGGGCCGCGGGAGGCCGAGGTCACGGTAGGGGCAGAGGTACAACCCGCACAGCAGCTGGGGCAGTACCTGCAGACCCACCGATTGCCCCAGATCAGGATCACATTCCAGTTGTTGATGCACCAGCTCAGGCACCACCTGTGCCTATTGTGATTCCAGGCCTTCAAGAGGCCCTAGCTCAGATTCTGGCAGTGTGTACCGGCCTTGCTCAGGCGGTCTCTATCTTGACTGCCGCAACCACTTCTCAAGCCGGGGGAGGCACTCAGACTCTCGCCGCTCGCATACCGGAGCAGTTTGTTCAGGGGCTTCAGACACCGGGGGCACCACCATCCCAACCGGTTGCAGCTGCTCAAGACTATGTAGTTTCTGTTATGCCTAAGGATGAGCATCGTAGATTGTAGAGGTTTGGGAGACTCCAGCCTCCATCTTTCAGTAGTGCAGAGGGTGAGGATGCACAGGGTTTCTTAGATAAGTGTCAGAGGATGCTCCGAACAGCAGGTATTCTGGAGACCAGTGGGGTCTCATTCACTACTTTCCAGTTCTCTAGGGCTGCATTCAGGTTGTGGGAGGCTTACGAGAGGCGTAGGCCGGTTGGCGCAACAACCCTTACTTGGCAGCAGTTCTCCGTTCTCTTTCTGGAGAAGTTTGTACCTTAGTCCCGCGAAGAGGAGCTGCGCAGACAGTTTGAACAGCTTCGTCAGGGTGATATGTCTGTGACACAGTATGAGATGCGGTTCTCCGAGTTGGCCCGTCATGCGATCTGGTGTGTTCCCACAGACCGAGAGAGGATCAGGAGGTTTATAGATGGCCTCGATTTTCAGCTTCGGTTGCTTATGACCAGAGAGAGAGTGTCTGGTGCTACTTTTGATGAGGTTGTCGACATTGCTCGACAAATTGAGATGGTTCACGGTCAGGAGAGGGTTGAGAGGGAGGCCAAGATGCCTCATGGTCAGGGTGGATTCAGTGGTGCTCCTCATGGGGGTCAGTTCTAGCACGGCAGAGGCCGTCCATTCAGGCATGCTTAGTCAGCTCGCCCAGTTCACCGTGGTGCATCATCGGGCCATGGTTCTCACAGTTCTCATTAGGGCCACTCATCACTTGGTGCCCTCCCAGCCCAGAGTTCGTCCCGTGCTCCATTAGTTCAAGGCTCCTCCATGCCAGGTTCTTCTTCCAGTTATCCCGGTTCTAGGGGTTCCCTTCATTCCCCGTCTCCAGCACCAGGGGGTTGTTTTGAGTGTGGGGAGTTTGGGCATATGTGGAGGCAGTGTCCTCGTTGTCATGGGGGTCCGCCTCAGTAAAGGAGTCAGCCATCGACTTTAGTACCAGTTACTTCACCACCTGTCCAGCCAGTTAAGGGTGGAGGTCAGTCAGCTAGGGGTCGCCCTAGAGGGGAAGGTCGATCAGGTGGTGGTCAGGCCCGTTTCTATGCCCTCCCTGCCAGACCAGATGCCATTGCTTTAGATGCTGTGGTTACAGGTATTGTTTCAGTTTGCCACCGAGATGCCTCGGTATTATTTGACCCTGGTTCCACATATTCATATGTTTCCTCATATTTTGCTCATTTTTTGGATATGCCCCATGAGTCTTTAGTTTCATCTGTTCATGTATCTACTCATATGGGCGATACTTGTGGACTGCGTATATCGGTCATATGTGGTGACTATTGGGGGTCTGGAGACCCGAGTGGACCTTTTGCTGCTCAGTATGGTTGACTTTGATGTGATATTAGGTATGGATTGGTTATATCCATGTCATGTTATTCTAGATTGTCACACTAAGACCGTGACGTTGGCAATGCCGGGATTTCCGAGGGTTGAGTGGAGCGGTTCTATAGATTATGTACCTAGTAGGGTAATTTCATATTTGAAGGCTCAGCGTATGGTTGAGAAGGGTTGCCTATCTTATTTGGTGTTTGTGAGGGATGTTAGTGCAGACACTCCTGCCATTGATTATGTTTCGGTGGTACGTGATTTTCCGGATGTGTTTCCTGTAGACCTGCCGGGCATGCCGCCTGATAGGGATATTGACTTTGGTATTGATTTGGTGCCGGGCACTCAGCCCATTTCTATTCCACCATATCGTATGGCACCGGCGGAGTTGAAGGAATTGAAAGAACAACTTCAGGAACTCCTTAATAAGGGGTTTATTCGGCCTAGTGTGTCACCTTGGGGTGCACCAGTTCTATTTGTGAAGAAGATGGATGGTTCCATGAGAATGTGCATTGATTACAGGCAGTTGAACAAGGTCACACACCACGGTCTGTACCCAGTAAGTATCAAGACTAACCTCGGTGGAGTAGTGACGAGGTACGAGTCAAGACACTCACTAGACAAAATAACCGGTGCAGTAAAGAAGTATAAAGCTAATAATAGAAAGCAGAAATCAGTAAATAGCAACAAGAATCAACAAGTGATATAAACAGTAAAGCAATAAGAACATCGTTAAGTATCATTGAAACCAAATAAGGAACACCAAGGACAACCAATTAATCAAGCCGTTCTAACATAAGTTTCACTGCGAAATCACTCTATGATACCCTATCTCATAATTACAAGTCACGGGTCTCAACCCATCATCCTATGCTCACGACACTTTGTGCCCACATTTCAAATCACAACCGCACGGACAACTCACGTGCCAATATTTCAATCTCCCCGGCATGATCACAGGCTCACATTCACAATCTGTCCGGCGTGGTCACAGGCTCATAATCACAATCCGCCAGATGTGATCACATGCTCAATATCACAATCTGCCCAGCGTAGTCACATGCTTAATATCAACATGAAAACAGATAATACAAGAACGCATGGGCATGATCAATAAATGTCAAGTTCCATACTCCTTAGCTAGTATAGGTGACATGCTACGGTGTGTGCTTGTGCGAGTGTACTATTGTAGCCCACGTCAACAAGTAATGTCAAAGACATTGAGTAGCTCATCGAAGCAACAAAATAAGTCACGCAAGGTGTATGACATGCAAATGGAAAAACACATAATCACACGAAAATCACCAACACAATGTCCCCAAGCCATCACACATCATCCCTGACATCGCCACCCTTATCTCTCTGATAGCCACCCGTATCACTCCGCCCTAACAATATTACTAGTCACCCTTATCACTCACTATAATATCCACCCTTATCGCTCCGTCCGGACAACAACACAAGAGCCACCCGTATCACTCCGTACATTCAACAACATTGCGATGCCACCTTTATGCCCCGCGTAACAACAATGGTGAAATGTCACACTTATACTACGCATAACAACAACCAAACCACACAACCATGCACATGTGCTAACATCACAACAACACGACATATCAACTCGTATCACAAGTGTCCATAGGCCACAACCTTTCCAAATATCCAACAATAATAATATTTCAACAACAAATAGCCCACGGCTCAACACAATGTGCATAGAATCTCGATAATAATAAAATGAACGGGAAAGTAACTAAATAAGAAACAACACCCCCTTTAAATACAACTTCAATTAAAATAGATTAATGGCTTTCGATAACCTCAATTCTAATTAATTGTTTAAGGATAAACTCAGTAGTGAAAGTAACTCCATGAAATGGCACACTTCGGATTCTAGTGTATGAATTAGGCTAACAATGAAGGAGATGGCACGAACTAATACTGCGTATAAATGCATTTGAATAACCCGGCAACAAAATGATATCATGTACAACAATTTCAACTAAGAGTAACTCAACAATAAAAGAAATCACATAATGATAAAAACGATATCAATTTCAAATAAAGCATATAAGAGCAAACTCGAGAAGTAAAGAACGTGACATGCAACGACAACTTCAAATAAAGCATGTGATAGTAGATATGACGAATAAAAGATACAACATGTGATAACAATTCCAAATAAATACATGAAAGATCATTTTCTCCCATTCAAATCACTAATTTAATGTTAAAAACAAAGATGTAATCATGAAATATAACCAATTCCGAATAAAGAACACTTACCCCAATTCAAACAGTAAAGAACCCCTCCAAAATCGCCCAAAACCGAGGTCTACAACACAAGATATATGATAAAAATGGCCAAACCCTCGAGCTATAATGATGTTGCCTAGGGATTCTGCATTTACAGACCAAAAATGCACAGATGCGCACTCGTTTTTGCGAGCCAATACACTTACTAAGTCCAGAACGCGCACCTGTGAAAAAGGGACACCGCAGAAGCGCCAAAAACTCCACAAAAGCGGATGACTATCTGAAGCCTCTATTTCGCATCTGCTATCATTATTCCGCAAATGTGATATCGCACTTGCGGTTCCTTACCCGTAGAAGCGGAAGACCTGAACAACCCCAACGTCGCAAAAGCGACCCAAATTCTATAGAAGCGGCCCCGCACCTGCGCTCCAAAATGCGCAGATGCGACGCACCAAAACCAGACTTTCCAAAAACACAAAAATAATCTGAAACTCATCCAAAACAAACTTGGGGCCTCCGGGACCTCGTCCGAACATAAAAACAAGTTCCATAACATAACGCGGACCTGCCCGAGGCCTCAAATCATATCAAACAACATCAAAACTACGAATCGCACCTCAAATCGAACTTAATGAACTTATGAACTTTTAACTTCTACAACTCGCGCCGAATCATATCAAATCAATCCGGAATAACCTCAAATTTGACATGCAAGTCCAAAATGACATAACAGAGCTATTCCAACTCTCGAAATCACAATCCGAGCCCGATATCCAAAAAGTCAACTCCCGGTCAAACCTCTCAACCTTCCAAACCTACAACTTTCCAATTTTTGCCAAAATGCATCAAATCAACCTACGGACCTCCAAATCTAAATCCGGGCATACGCCTAAGTCCAAAATCACCACATGCAACTATTGGAATCATCAAAATACCATTCTAGAGTCGTCTACTCAAAAGTCAAAATCCGGTCAACTCTTTTACTTAAGCTTTTAAAACAAGAATCATCCTTCCAAATCAATCCTGAATCAACCAAAAATCGGACTCGACCATACACGCAAGTCATAATACATGATACGAAGTTGCTCGAGACCTTAGGCCACCGAATGTGACGCTAATTCTCAAAACTATCGGTCGGGTCATTACATTATCCCCCTCTTAAACAAATGTCCGTCCTCGAACGTGCCAAGAACCATTCCGAAGTCATCAAGTCACTAAATAAACTCACCATACATATACTCGCGGGTGATCCCACGTCACCCCAATCCACATAGGCCCGACAACACCATCTCAACTAAAAATTATTCCTCCCACCCACACTAATAAGCCTTAGAACCAAAATTTTCACCATGCGATCATTTCCCAACGACCCGATTCCCACATCAACACACGGTATCAGCCTCAACCAGCTGCAAAAACTCATGCCTACACCCATGAGGTACAATCACATGACGTAACACATCATACATATTCCCATAACAATATCTCTGACCAGCATAGCTGCCCATAATCACATCCAGCACCAGCAATTAACCTCATATCAACTAGAACCTTGTTCCAAACCTTCACAACACTGACAATGATGCAAGGAACATGAAGATCCCATAACCACTCATTCAAATCAACAAGTCACATCTAACACCACCTGGGCACACACCTCGCAAGCTAAAATCCAATAAGCACAACGTGAATATGACTGAATATTGAAAGAGAATCACATGAGAGAATCATCAAGCAAGCCCGACATGCACAAATACCTATTATTATCATACTACGAATCAATTCAACAAGGAAGAATCAAAACATATGAACTAATCACGAGGATCTTATCATAATATAACTTCACCGCAACATGCAGCATGTTTCAAACATATCGCATGAAAATGTGAGGATCCCATCCTCAGATCTGAATCACAAGTAGAACACACATTATACCAATCGAAACCTTCCACTAATTCAATTCCGCGAGACAAAATTGCAACACGTAACGAACTTGCCATACTGGTAGAGCATCTAAATCACAAATTATAACCAAACCATCTAGAAATCACATCAAAACCTACTGTAGTGAGTAACAAAAAGTCACTTCTAGTCTCATAGCTCTCAATAGTGAACAAAACATAATGATAGACATGGGCTACCACTATAGAATCTCCAACAGGGGTAAACACATAAATAGAGTACAAAATCAAGAAACTCACCCATATGTGAAGCAAGATATGATGACTTACCTCAATAAGCAGAACCGAATCAAAATAAGGATGATGATCCTCTATAACAAATAAAAACCATACCTGTAATGACACCATCTGGTGCAGCGGTCTCAACCCTACCATAGAAAGCATATCAACGGGCCGGGCCTCTCCCTCTAGGGAGCCGTCTACCCGCCTGTCCTCCACCCCTAACTAATTGTGCATGTGGAGTAGTAACTGGAATGAGGATCGTATCCTGAGTGCTCTGATGAAATTCGCCCCTACTGAGTCTGGGACAATCTCCCATGATGTGCCTAGTATCACCATACTCATAACAACCCTTCTACAGGCGTGACTGCTCGTATTGAGTCTGTGCCGGATATTTGGAATAACTGTTGTGGGAACCCCGTGCCGGTGGTGCACTTAAGTACCCTAACTAACTGGAGCACCACGAGTAGTCTGAAGTGCAGACTGGACCGGCCAAATGCCCGAGCCTTTGCCTTGATGGGTCATAACTGAAGAGTAGAATCCACTTAACCCTCCAAAACCTCGAAACCCCTTGGTCTCCTTATCCCCCCTCTCCTCACCCCGAATACGCTCTAACATCCTCGCAATCTCCACCACCTTCTGAAATGGAGTATCAATCTGCAACTCTCGAGCCATGCTGAATATAAGATCATAACCGAGCCCCTCAATAAATCTGCGGACTCACTCTCTGATTGTAGGAATCAAAGTAGGTGCATGACGGGATAACTCAATAAACATGATGGCATACTCTGACATCGTCATGGTGCCTTGATACAACTGCTCAAACTCTACACGCCACGCATCTCGGAGGGTCTAGGGAACAAACTCCCTCAAAGACATCTCTGAAAATTGAGCCCAAATGGGTGGTGCTGCATCGGCTGGTCTACCCTCCTCATAAACTTGTCACCACTAATACGGTGCCTCCGATAGCTGAAATGTAGTAAAAGCTACTCCGCTCACCTCTACAATCCCCATGGTGCGGAGAATACGGTGACACTTCTCTAGAAAGACCTATGTATCCTCGATATTTGTGCCACTAAAAGTATGTGAACTATACCCTTTGAACCTCTCAAGCCTCTTCTGCTCCTCCTCTGATGCCCCTAGCCTAACCTCAGACTGAACTGGAATAACAAGCTGTACCAGCACCATACCCGGAACCTGACCAATGTAAGATCGCTGCTCTAGAGTACGGGTGGTGAGCGTCTGAGCTCCTCCCCTATTCTGCGAAGTAATTGGTGCAACAGAGATCAATTCCGCCTGAGCCAATATAACAAATTTGCTCACGAACTGCGCTAAAGTCTCCTGAAGTATGGGGGATAACAGGTGCCTCCGGTGCCTATCCCCCAACCAGAGCTACTGGCGGCTCCTAACTACTGCTCTGGTAGGTGCTCTAGTTGTGGCACGTGCCCTTCATCGGCCTTTAACTCGGCCCCGGCCTCTCGCGGCTCTAGCAGGGTGCGCGGGTGTTTGCTCAGCTGATCCGGTAGCGCGTGTCCTCACCACCTGTGAGAGAATAGAGATATAAAGGCTCAAACTTCAAAATCAACATATCCGCACGACATGAATAAAAGAAGTGGAAATTTTACTAATAGTTATGTATCCTCTCGAAGATAAGTACAAACATCTCCGTACTAATCCACAAGACTCTACTAAACTCGTTCGTGACACGTAGAACCTATGAACCCAAAGCTATGATACCAACTTGTCATGACCCCAAACTCCCTTCATAGGATGTCGTGATGTCGCCCAAATTCATACCACTGAATGGGATAGTGCAGCAGTCGATGCAATTATAATTACCCACGTGAGTCGGGGTCGATTCCACAGAGAGCTTATATTGGAGTAGATATATATCTAGACTAGGTGTATGACGTGTCCAAATTGAACTTCCACATAATTGGTTGTTTCTTCCTACTTATAAAAAGTATACTATTGTTTGTAAATGAAAAGCTAAGGAACGATATTTTTGGTATTGTTGTTTTTCAAGTTGATAAAAGATCTAGGGTCATGACTTCCACCTAGGTGGTTACCTAACGGATTGAGGGCTTTAGGGCAGGTTTGATTGATCGGGGTATAATATAGCCATCACACGTAATTACCCACTTTATACCTCTCGGTAGTTTGAGTGGTTTTGCCCAATTTGGCTTTCTCAAGTACAAATGGGTAATTCACAAAACTAATGATAGATGCTCAAGTCGGGTCTTACTATCTCTAGATTTGACCCTTTAATTGGGGCTATCAATTTTTTGAGTTTACCCCAATTCTTTGTTAGCCAAGTTTTCCTAGACTTAGTCTCTCTTTCTCAAGTAGAGACTAGGTCAATTAGGCCTGAATCAATATTTGCAACCATTAATTCTTAAATTCAACCAAGAACTAGGCTAAATATCATACACCCAATCACAAACAAACCCCAAATTAAACACTCATTAGGCACCCACACTAAGGTTGAGTCACAACCCTAGCTAAGAATTTAGCTACTCATAGGCAAAATTGAAGAAACTAAAGAAGAAACTAAGATTAAACTCATAATAGATTATTAAGGGAAGAAAATCTAATGTAAAAATGATAAACTATTGCAAAGTTACCCAAAATAGTAAGGAAAAAACGGCTATCTACTTTCTGGTGTTCAAAAATTTTCCTAAATTTGACAAAAAGATCTATTTATACCCAGCAAAAATTATCGGACAAAATTGCCCCTGCGTAGGTTGTGCGGCCGCACAATTCTGTGTGCGGTCCGCATTTGAAGCTAGCTTGACAGGATGGACTTCTGCGGCCGCACTTCTTCAGATTTTGCAGACCGCACATTTCTGAGTGCAGCCGCACTCTTGGATTTTACGGACCGCACATTTTTGAGTGCAACAGCACTGTTGGAATTGAGCTGGACATGGGAGATTTCTGCGGACCGCACATTTATGAGTGTGGCCACACTTTTGCATTATGTGGCCACACAATAATAGTGCGGTCCACACTTCTCCAGGGACCCAAAATACCATCTTTCTGAACCTCGTCTTCTGCGGCAGCACAATAATTGTGCGGTCCGCACTTTGCGAAGGGAATTTGTCAGTGGTTCTTCATAGTCTGCGGCCGCACACAGTATTGTGTGGTCCGCACTTTGGTCTTTTCTTCTTTGTTTTGGTCCTTGTCCAATTTTACTCCTTCTTGAGTTGATTTTCATCTCTTTGGCTCATTTCCCAATATTCCTGCAAGAAAGCACATTTCATTAGTTCTCGGGAATACCTTTAAGCATTTTTGAGCTAAAAGGAAAGTAAAAGAGTGCAAATAAGTGGTCAAAATCCCTACTTATCAACTCCCCAAAACTTAAGCTTTTTCTTGTCCTCAAGCAATTAAGGTAATTCCCACCTCCACAAGGATAGAGCTAATTTAGCTGGCCTAAGTTGAATCAAACACAGATCAATTGGGACCAACGATTACCCACACACTCACGAATCATCCACAAGCCTATGTTTTGAATATTAAAGCACAAATAGCTCTAATGTGACATTTGAGCATCAAGAGTTGACTTTATTCATCAAGGAATTTTGCACTTTCATGTAGGTCACTGTGGATCCCAAACTCCTCCTCTTATACTCTCCGTAAGCTCATCTCACTCAATACAATGATTCGAGAAAGGTTCGCTCATCACTCTCAAAAGAATGTCACAAGCCCGGCTCTAAGTACCATATGTTAGCCCCTCATGTAGATCACCACTAATGTAAGCTTACTCGGCCTGAAATCACGTAGGGCTTTTTCTGCATGTAATGAAGGATTTTGGATTAAGGAAGAAATATTGGAATGGAACTGGTTCATCTTTCCTTTAGCACTCCATTTTCTCTTTTTTGTCTCATATTTTGCCGACTCTTTGAGTCATTTTCTTTTTCCTTAGGGGAACTAGAGAGACTTGCCATCACTCTTTCTTGGTCATGCTATTCATATTCTCCATCTTTGTTTTCTACATACTTTGCACATTTGCTTTCTTTTGAATCTTTTCAACCCTTTCAGATTATTCACTTTCTTTTTGTGTTTTTCTTTTGTTCTTACTTTCTTTTTCTTTGCCTTTCATCTTCTTCATTTATTTTCTCTTTTTGTTCCGTGATACAATCTTCAAACTCCTTGTCTCTCCCCCAAACTTATGTTTTCGCCATTTGTTTCTCATGAGTGCTAATAAAGCTCGGGTGCCAAGAGAGGGTCACTATAAAACGGGTAAAGGCTTGTAACATGGTTATCGAATGAAAAAAGCTTTAGGCTCAAAAGGGTTGACTAGGAATAATATCATTGGTGGGCCATGGAAGGTTTCCAAACGGGTCAAGGAGAGCCTACAATCACTTCTCAAGCCAAGCTAACTTAGAATTTCGCCTAGAAACATATTCGGGGCAAGTTCTAGACCATTCGCACGGGTACTTGGACTTGTAACAAAATACCTCACCTCTCACACAACTGGTTTGTTAAAGAGAATAGAGTCTAGGGCCCACAACAACCGCATTCAAGATTGAAAATTGCTAATGGTTCTACTAAACAACACAAGAGTTAGAAGGTCACTAACTAGAGCCATTTCTTTCCAAAAACTTATTTTTAACCATAAGCGTGTAGTTAAGTGTGTTGGTACCAAGTGAAGCATGCTTGAATCTTATTTATTCATTAATACTACTGTTTCTATCTAAATATCAAAAACGGACTCGATCCCTTAAGAAGGTTGTCACTCCATCCATCGTTGGAAAGAGCCACCCGGTTCACACAAAACTCACCTTTGGATAAAACCGTGGCATTAAGAAAACCAAACACTAATTGTTCACTTAAACATAAAAAGAAGCTAACAAATCAAAAAGAAGCTATTAAAGTAAATAAGAAGTTATACTATTAAGAAAACAAAATGAAGAAGCTATGAAATAAACTACTGAAAGTAAGGCAAATGAATATACAAACCAAGAGGAATAGAATATATACATCAAAAGAGAGGGAGGAATATATACATAATGAAAGAGAAGATAAAGATAAAAGAAAAAGAGTATTAAAGTTAATACATGCCAATGTCATCAAATATCATCAAATCAAACCAAAATAGACCACCCACTCCCTATGTGGTCTAAGGGTGACTGGCAACATCGCCACCCTCGGGCTCCTCCAACTGGATCTCATCCTCATCTAGCTAGGGAACAACAAGGTTGGCAAGCATCTGAAGCATCTCCTCGACAGTGTGGGCAGCAAGGTCTGGCTCACTGGTGCCTCTGCTGATGGTGTTGCTATGTCTACTGGTACTGATGGATCCGTCTCCATCAGTACCCGCTGCTGCAATCTTTGTCACCTCCTTTCTCAATCTCTCCACTGATTTATTTGAAGCTTGGGATTTCCTCATCTTCTTTACCTACTTGCCCAATTCCTCAATAGCTCCCCCATGAGCCACCCGTGTATCCATAATGGTCTTCTGGTTCTCAAGTATCTTCTTTAATGTTTTCTCTACTGACGGAGGAACCTGTGGTACTACTAGGGTAGAAGACTATGCTGCAACAACACTGGATATATCAGACAACTTAGAAGTGGCTGCCTTCATCCAGTTGTTGAGACTCGCCAATGTCTGGGAGACTCGCAGCGCAGTGAGTGGATAAGTGAATGAGGCCATCACTGGTACAGATACTAATGGTCTAGAAGATGAAGGTGGTGGCATGTCAGTTGTCCCGGTGGAAGGCCAGGCTGCTGTGGAAGGCATGAGAGCTATAGATGGCTCAGCAACAAACTTTGGAACCACCACCGATGGCTCATCAAACTGACCAACGGTGGTAGTGGCCTTACCCTTGAACTTTGGGTTGTCCGGACCTTGCAGGGAGTACCATGAGAAGGGCTTTTTGGCCCTCACTTTTGTATCAAAATTCCTTGGCTCCACCTTTGTATCGTTGAAATATTCTGCGAGGGTGTTGGGATATGGGTAGGAGCTTTCACCTTTTCGGATAGCCACTGTCATGTTGGCCGACATGATGGCACCCACATTGATTGGGTACCCAGCCATAATAGATGCCACCAGAACTGCTCGGGGAATTGGAAGATTGTTCTCATTCAATCTTGGATCAATACGGCTGCACACAAAGGTTTGCCACCCTTTTGCTTCAAAATTTAGGGTGGCCCGTGTGATAGGAATCCCTGCTGTGATCCACGGTGGTGGTGGTCCTGGAGCAGCCAAAATCTCTGCTAACTAGGGGCGAGCTGCATCACCCATAGCAAGCATCTCCAGGTATTGGATTGCCTCTACCTCCTCAAAGCCCAGGTAAGTGTTCAAAGTGTTGGGGTCGAATCTGACTTTCAAATTTCTCACTCTGGTTATTTTGGTACCCTTCTAGATGTGAACCACATTGGCATAGAACTCCCGTACCAAGTGCTCATTTGCATCTATGACACTTTTGGTGAACCACTTCCACCCCTTTCGCTCCCGGAATTGTCTAAGGACATTTGGATTGTATTTATCCAAATCCTTCATTAAGAATTGTCGCTCAAGTGTGAGCGATCTCTGGGGCCACCACTCTCTGAGCCTTGTGAAGGCCGTCAAACTCACAAATCTATCCTCCCATGCTTCCTTCTTCTTCGACCTCTCTAGGCCGCCCACTCGAGTGTCACCTCCTCTACTATCATCCGGGACATCGTCATCATCATATATTGCAACTGGTGCAGGAGGATTAGGTGTAGAGGAGGGCTCTGAACCCTGGCTACGGGCATCGGAACCCTCGGAAGAACTTGCTGTAGTGGAGGGTTCATTGCGCAATTGATATCTCCCAGTAGTTTGTGGTGGTTGGGACTGGGCCTCAGGTTGTACCTCCACTGAATGACCCTCGGAGGCTTCCCTAGATGGGGCATATAAACTAGATTCTGAGGGCTCTGTGGCCTTACCTCTCCCAGTAGTCGACTTTTTGGCGATGGCTTTTGATTGCACTCCCAGTGGGTGAGTGCCCTTTCCTCGGCCTCGGGAGGCTTCACCTCTCCCTTTAGATGTATCGCCTCTACCTCGTGACTGAACCATTGTCTACAATACAAGGCACATAAGTCAGGTAGAGTTCAAAACAATGTAAACATTTGCATTAAAGTTGCAGGAAAATAGTCTACAGAAGAGACAGTGTGGACCGCACAATTTTAAGTGCGGCCATAGACTACCATATGCGGACCGCACAATTTCAAAGTGCGGTCGCACATCCTAAAGTGCGGACCGCACAGCGGCCGCACATTCCCAAGTTCAGAACACTGGTTCTCTGAAGTTCCAAAGTGCGGTCGCATACATCTTTCTGCGGCTGCACAATGTTTCTGCAGACCGCACAATTTTGAGTGCGGTCCGCACTTTTCATGCAACACATTTGCCCTAATTTATGATCTACAGACCGCACAATTTTTTGTGCGGCCGCACAATTTGAAATTAAGCGGTACTGATTTTAGGTTTTGCCATTTTTGCACAATTTAAACATGGTATTTGCACATAAACATGATTAATGATCTACCCAACCCCCAATGAACACACATGATATAACCCACATGATTGTAAGCACACGTGAATAACATTTGACATTTTAGGCCTACAAATAACTATACTAATCAAGAACAAAAATTAAGAAAAATGGAAAAATCTAATCATGGATTGAACATACCAGTGATGAAGGATGCAGGTGAGAATCTAAAGTGTGAGATATTTTGTGGTGCACTGTGTTTGCTTAGGTCTCAAGAACTTAGAGTGTGTAAAGTTGTGAATAGTGATCAGAGAACCTATTTATAGGTTGACCAAGTCGGTCAAAAGTTAAGCTGAGTGCGGCCGCACAAGTTTGAGTGTGGTCTGCACTCTTTACTTGGACCTTTTATGAGATTCTATGGTCCATACAAAAGTGAGTGCGGCCGCAGAATGGCCTATTCTCTGCAACTCAAAACTTCAGAGAGTTTACATTTTTGGGTCTCCAATTGTGTGGCCGCATAAAAATATTGTGCGGCCGTAGACTCCTTTCTGCAGTTGTATTCATTATTGTGCGGTCTGCACAATAAATGTGCGGTTCGCACTTTGTTTAACACTTGTCCAAAGTTTTTGAACACAATCCCTGCAATGCACACTCATTCCTGCAATTCACTTCAAAACCAGTTAGCTCAAAACAAAACCTATCTAAAAAAGAAGAAAATGAAAAATGAAAAGAAACATAGGTTGCCTCCCAAGAAGCGCCTGATTTAACGTTGCGACATGACACATATTACCATCAATCACTTGAAATGAATTAACGCCACGATGTGGCAATCATCAACTTTGCCAAGATAATGCTTCACCCGGTGACCATTGACTCTAAACACTTCATCATTTTTATTTTTCAAGTCCAATGCACCGAAGGGTGTCACATACACAACCTCAAATGGACCACTCCACTTAGACTTCAACTTTCCCGGAAACATTCGTAACCGAGAATTGAACAATAACATAAGATCACCTTCTTTGAACTCCTTGTTCCGGATGTACTTATCATGGAGGTACTTCATCTTGTCCTTATATAAGGACGAACTTGAATATGCATGGTACCGAAATTCATCAAGCTCATTCAGTTGTGCCACCCTCAAGTTGGCGGCGACATCCCATTCAAGATTAAGCTTCTTCAATGCCCACATAGCTTTGTGCTCAAGTTCCACCAGAAGGTGACAAGCTTTCCCGAACACTAACCGGTACAAAGACATACCAATAAGTGTCTTGTAAGCCGTCCTATAAGCCCAAAGAACATCATCAAGTTTCTTTGACCAATCCATCCGGTTGGCATTCATTGTCTTTGACAAAATACTCTTGATCTCCCGGTTGGAGACTTCTACTTGCCCACTTGCTTGAGGATGATTGGGGGTCGACACTTTGTGAGTCACACCATACTTTGTGAGTAAGGTATCAAAAGCTTTGTTGCAAAAGTGCGATCCTCCATCACTAATAATGGCCCTTGGAGTACCGAATCTCGTGAAGATGTTCTTTTTCAAAACTGCCAGCACACTTCGAGCTTCATTGTTGGGTAAAGCCACGACTTCAACCCACTTTGACACATAATCCACCGCTACCAAAATGTAAGTGTTCCCACAAGAGCTCACGAACGGACCCATAAAATAAATGCACCACACATCAAAAATGTCAATCTCCAAGATGGTGGTGAGAGGCATCTCATTTTTCTTTGAAATCCCACAGGCCCTTTGACATTCATCACAACGCTTGACGAGATCACTAGCGTCCTTGAAAAGAGTAGGCCAATAGAATCCACAACTCAACACTTTTGTTGTCGTTATAGCTCCCCCATGGTGACCACCATATGGTGAAGAGTGGAAAGCCTCAATAATTTCCACTTGTTCCTCCTCCGGTACACATCGTCGAATTACACCATCAGTACAAATCCGGAAGAGATACAGCTTATCCCAATAATAGCCAAGGCAATCCCGTTTGAGCTTCTTCCTTTGGTTTTAAGAGAACTCATTCGGTACAATACCACTCACAAGATAATTGGCTAAGTCGGCAAACCATGTCATCCCGGTCATTGAAATGGCTAGAAGCTGCTCGTCGGGGAAGGAATCATTTATCTCAAGGCTGTTATGTGGCCTCCCCTCCTCCTCCAAACTAGACAAGTGGTCCGCCACTTGGTTTTTACTACCCTTGCGGTCTTGAATCTCTAGATCAAACTCTTGCAATAGAAGCACCCACCATATTAACCTTGCAGTTGAATCTTTCTTGCTCACCAAATATCGAAGTGCCGCATAATTGGTGTGGACAATCACCTTTGTACCCATCAAGCATGAGCGGAACTTCTCCATAACAAAGACAATAGCAAGGAGCTCTTTTTCGGTCACTGTGTAGTTGACTTGGGAATGATTCATGGTCTTACTAGCATAGTAGACCAGATGGAAGATTTTGTTGATACGTTGCCCCAACACTGCACCAACTGCCACATCACTTGCATCACACATGAGCTCAAAAGGCAAGCTCCAATCCGGTGTGGTGATAATTGGAGTAGTAGTCGATTTGAACTTGAGCAATTCGAATGTCTTCATACAATCCTCATTGAAATGGAACTTGGCATACTTCTCCAAAAGTTTAGACAAGGGATTTACCACCTTAGAAAAGTCCTTGATGAATCGGCGATAGAACCCCGCATGACCCAAGAAACTCCTCACTCCCTTCGCGGATGTAGGGGGTGGAAGTTTAGAGATCACCTCTATTTTGGCCTTGTCGACCTCAATACCATGCTTTGAAATTTTGTGGCTGAGGACAATGCCTTCCTCGACTATGAAGTGACATTTCTCCCAATTCAAAACCAAGTTTGTTTCCTCACATCTTGCCAAGACCTTATCTAAGTTGTTCAAGAAATCATCAAAAGAGTTCCCATCCACGAAAAAGTCATCCATGAAGACCTCAAGAAAGTCCTGCACCATGTTGGTGAAGATGGCCATCATACACCGTTGAAAAGTTATCGGTGCATTGCATAACCCAAATGGCATCCGCGAGAATGTGAAAGTACCATAGAGACAAGTGAAAGTAGTCTTCTCTTGGTCTCTGGAGCAATAAGAATTTGATTGTAGCCAGAATATCCATCAAGGAAACAATAGAAATCTTGACCGGCCAACCTATCAAGCATTTGATCAAGTAATGGAAGTGGGAAATGATCTTTCCGAGTGACTTTGTTGAGCTTCCGATAGTCCATACACACTATCCACCCAGTGACCGTTCTTGTAGGGATAAATTTGTTCTTGTCATTTGTTACCACAGTCATACCTCCTTTCTTTGGTACACATTGCACCGGAGAGGTCCACAAGCTATCGGAAATGGGGTAAACAACCCTGGCATCCAACCATTTTATGATCTCCTTCTTCACCACCTCTTGCGTTGCTTCATTTAATATTCTTTGATGTTCAACGGAGGATTTGGCATCCTCCTCCAAAATAATCTTGTGCATGCAAAAGGCGGGGCTTATACCCTAAATATCCGCCAATGTCCATCCTATAGCTTTCTTCCTCTTTTGGAGCACCGCCAAAGTAGAATCTACCTGCACGTTAGTCAAGCAAGAGGAAAGAATAACCGGTAAAGTAGAACATGGGCCAAGAAACTTATACCTAAGATGTAGAGGCAATGGCTTTAACTCCAAAGTGGGAGGCTCCTCGATTGAGGGCTTTGTTGGAGGAGTCTTCCGGTTCTCAATATCTAAGGACAATTTTCGAGGTTCATAAGTGTACGACCCCATTCCTTGCAGTGTGTTTACACATTCCACATAGCCTTCCCTATCATCATCATCATGATTAAGCAATACGACTTCCAAAGTATTATCAACATGCATCATGACACTAGCATCATCAACAATCACTTCGGTTACTATGTCCACAAACGAACACACTTCATTGCTATTCGGTTGCCTCATAGATTTGCACACATGGAAAATCACCTTTTCATCGCCCACCCAGAAGGTGAGCTCACCGGCTTCCACATCAATAAGAGCCTTCCCCATATCAATGAAAGGTCTACCCAAGATAATAGGCACCTCATAGTCCACTTCGTAATCAAGAATCATAAAGTCCGCCGGAAGGATGAACTTATCAACACGAACCAACACATCATCAATAATACCCAATGGTCTCTTCATAGTACGATCCGCCATTTGTAGCCTCATAGATGTGGGTCTTGGTTGCCCAATTCCCAAAGTTTTGAACACCGAGTAGAGCATCAAGTTGATACTCGCCCCTAGATCACATAGAGCTTTGGCAAAGTCGGCGCTCCCAATAGTGCAAGGGATTGTGAAAGCGCCGGGATCTTCCAATTTCGGAGCCATTGAGTGCACAATAGCACTCACTTGATGCGTCATCTTGATAGTCTCACAATTCATTTATCTTTTCTTTGTCACCAAATCCTTCATGAACTTTGCATAGCCGGGCATTTGTTCCAACACCTCAACCAATGGCACATTAATGGATAAGCTCTTCTTCATGTCAATAAACTTCTTGAATTGGTTCTCGCTATTTTGCTTGGCGAGCTTTTGAGGGTATGGAGGAGGAGGCCTTGGCATTGGTGCCTTGGCCTTTGGCACTACCAGTTCCGGTATGTCAATCACGTGTTCCCTAGACGGGTTTACTTCTTCTTGGGTCTCCTCCATATTTTCATCAATCTCAATTCTCACTTCTTCATTAGCTTGAACCACATTGCTTGGAATTTCATCTTCTTGAATCACTACATTATCATCCATAACTTTTATTTGGTTTGAGGTTGTTGCCTCCCCACCTTTTCCACTCCGTGTGGTTACAACCATGGCATGTCCCGTATTATTTCCACCCTTCAGGTTCACCACCGTGTCACTAGGTAGTGCCCCCTTAGGTCGAGTGTTTAAAGCTTGCGAGATTTGCCCTAATTGAACCTCCAAATTTCAGATTGAAGTGTTGTTAGAGGCTAGTTGAGCATCAGAGTCGGCATTTTTCTCCATTATCTGTTTGAACATATTTTCAATCCGTCCCATCTCATTATTGTAAGAGCTAGAACCATGGGACAGATAAGGAGGCGGGTTGCTTGGTTGTTGATACATCGGGGGCCTTTGAAAGCCCGACCCCCGATTCCCTTGGTTATTATTCCACCCCCCTTGGTTGTTGCCTCCAAAGTATCCTTGATTGTTGCCACCTCAATTGCCTTGGTTGCCTTGATTATTCCAATTGCCTTGATTATTGTTATTGTTCCAATTACCTTGATTGTTGTTACCACCACTTCAATTTCCTTGGTGATTTTGATTGTTCCAATTTCCTTGGTTTCCTTGAGAATGCCATTGTTGTTGACTCGGGCCTTGAGAATTGTTTCTTTGCCCTTGATAGTTGTTCACATATTACACTTCTTCCTCTTGCTCATTGTATGATTCGCCTTGGTCAAACCCACTATCATCTTGCACAAAGTGTTCCACATAGTTTTGTACTTGTTGACCCCTTTGCCTTCTTTTGTTCACCATCATACCCACACCTTCAATTGCATTCACTTGCTTAGGACCTTGAACTTGTTGAAGTATAGCTTTGGCTAATTGATTCATTGTGGTCGTCAACTCGATAATTGCTTGCCCATGATCATGCAATTCCTTGTGTAGGTGAATCATATTTGGATCACCTTGAAGAACATTAGATCTACTTTACCATGCCGATGAAGTATTCGCCATTTCATTCAAGATTTCACAAGCTTCGACATATGGCGTTGTCATGAAATTTCCACCGGCAAGTTGGTTGACCACGCATTGATTGGTAGTGTTGATCCCCCGGTAGAAGGTTTGTTGAATCATAGCCTCAGCCATATCATTATTCGGGCACTCTTTTACCATGGTACGGTACCTCTCCCAAATCTCGTGCAAAGGATCATTGGGTTCTTGCTTGAATGCTAGAATCTCATCCCGAAGAGTAGCCATATGCCCGAGAGAAAGGAATTTGGCAATAAATGTTTCCGCCAATTCATCCCATGTATGGATGGAATGGTTTGGCAATCTTTCTAACCAATCCAAGGCCTTTCCCCATAGAGAAAGGGAAATAGCCTCAACCTTAGAGCATCCTCGGAGATGTTGGTCTGTTTACTCCCCCAACAAGTATCCACAAACCCTTTTAGGTGCTTGTATGAATTTTGACTCGGAGCCCCGGTGAAGAATCCTCGTTGCTCTAACAATGTAAGCATCACATTGGTGATTTAGAAGTTGCCCGCCCTAATGCGGGGCGGGACTATTGCACTCTCATATCCTTCGTTCGGAAACACCCGGTGTGGAGCCGCTCTTGGTGGAGGTGGGGGAGAGACGGGAATATTATCCTGAGGCGGTCGGCCTTACCTATTTGCTTGAGGTTCAAGAGCAACCTCATCACCTTGGTCATCGTCCATGTCAAGACCCAAAATCCCACCACAGGCATCGTGATGTCACTTAGTCTCTAAGACTAGGTAAGCTGATTACAATTACAATTCAAGCCATTTTTTTTATAATAGAAACCAACAACGGAAATAATTATAACACCTTCCCAAGACTGGTAATACTGAGTCACGAGCTCTAACTGAGTATATGCAGTGATCCCCAAGGATCGAATATACAATATTGTTCGAATAAGAGTTGACAGTACAACAAAAATGGAAAGACTCCGGGAATTGCGACGACCAAGAAGCCCTACCTTGAATCCTTGCGATCACACTCTAATCTCTGTCCGAATCTGATATCTCCAATACCTGGCTCTGCACAAAAATGTGCAAAAGTGTAGTATGAGTACACCACAGTCGGTACCCAGTAAGTATCAAGACTAACCTCGGTGGAGTAGTGACGAGGTACAGTCAAGATACTCACTAGTCAAATAACCTGTGCAATATAACATACGAAAATAATAGAATAACAAATAGCAGTGATGGCAACAATAATCAACTTGTGACATAAACAGCAAGGCAACAGGAACGCCATAAATATTGCTCAAACTGATAATAAACACAAGTACATCCAATTAATCAAGTCCTTCGAATGTAAATCATTCACATATAATTCTTTCGAATAAATACCCTCCAAATAAATTTTTTCAAATAAATATCCTTCGAATATAAAACTCTTTCACATAAATATCTTATATCATAATCATAAATACGGGTCTCAACCCTCTTTCATATTGTTATGGCACCTCGTGCCCATGTCTAAATCACATCTGCACGGAAAACTCACGTGCCCAAAATATCAATATATAAAAATCGTAGGATAAATTTATTTTCAATAAAGTAAGGTTAAAATATTTAACTCAAGTAAGAGATCAACAAAGAAATAAGTTTATTTTAGAAATAATTTGAGTGAAGAAAAATGACATTTCAATTAAAATAAAGCATCAGATAAGCTACTGATTTGGATGTAAAACTTATTAAATTAAAACATAATAGTAATTTCCTTTTATTTAAAATAACTCAATCATCGAAAACAAGTACAACCCAGAAATACAAATCCTCACAGTCTCGTACGAAAAAGCCAAAGACAACACAATACAACAAGAAATACAAAACACTTAATATTAAGTCAAATAATACATCACGGAGAACACAAGAATTTACAAATTACAGAAAAACAAAATAACAAAAGGCAAGTGCAACCATAGAGAAATATCAACAAAGGGCACTCCCGAGGTATCGCCTCGTAGTCCCAAATCATAAATAAATTTCAACAAAGGGCACTCCCGAGGTACCTCCTCATAGTCTCAAATCATAAATAAATTTACAATCTTTCCTTATATCACTGCAGGTGTCTTCACATTTAGTTTTAAATATCATTTTTTTTCGAAATAGCATCCCGAGTTTTAGCCACCCTTATCACACCACATGGCTTCTAGTAGTTCCCATACCAGCCATGCGTATCAAGCCCCCCCATCTCACCGCATGCGTTTCAATACCCAGACCTTATACCACCGCATGCGTATCAATATCACAATTCGCACCTCAAGTGCCCGATTATCACAGCATATTATAAATTGCACATCAAGTGCTCAAATATCAAAACATATCACAAATTGCGCTTCAAGTGCTCAAATATTACAACATATCACAAATTGCACAACAAGTGCTCAAATATTACAACATATTAATAATTGCACATTAAGTGCTCAAATATTACAACTTGCCACAGAAATCAACAATACATTATTTTTCACAATAAGGAGCCCATGGCTCGACCATAATGTGCACATATAAACCAAGTACGTACTCGTCACCTCGTGTACATGGTTTCAATTACACAAATTTCCACATAAGACTCAATGCATAGGGGTAATTTCCCTCACTCAAGGTTAGGCAAGATACTTACCTTTTTGAAGTTATGCCGATATTCCAAAATAGCCTTCTTGCTTGAATAATTCCTCTGGACAGCTCAAATCTATTCAAATTAATTCTATTCAGTCAATACTAATTATAGGAATTAATTCCATATGAAAATACTAATTTTCCAACAAAATCCGAAATTTAACTCAAAAATTGCCTGTGGGGCCCACATCTCGAAATCCAAAGAAACTCACAAAATCTAACAACCCATTCAATTACGAGTCCACCCATACCAATTTTATCAAATTCCGATAACAACTCGACCTCCAAATCTAAAATTTTCGTTCTTGAAAAGTTTTACAAAAATCTTAATTTCTTCCATTTAAATCCGAAATAAATGATGAATATAACTATAGAATCATGAAGTATAATCACTTTTGGAGATATAACACTTACCCCAATCCATATGGTGAAAATCACCTCAAATATCGCTTCAATCCGAGCTCTATAGCTCCATAGCTCCAAATATGTTAAAAATGGTTGAAACCTCGAAATATAGCTACTGCCCAGGTATTTACTCTTTGTGATCATGGAAAATGCTTTGCGATCGCGAAGCACAACTTTTCTCAGCCCAAAATTTGCCTTCCGCGATCGCGGAAAATGCTTCGCGGTCGCGAAGAACAAGTGCCCAGCTCTTCCAGATAGCCTCTAGTATAATGGTCATAACTTTTTGTACACAACTCCAAATAACAAATGATTTGATTTTCTGAAAACTAGACACAAAGAGATACAACTTTCATTTTTAGATCATCTCCAAATTCCTTACAGATTGCGAGATATAAGGTTTCAAAGCCGGATGAGTGCAGTAGAGGTTTGTTCTACGCGATCGCGAAATAGCTTCCGCGATCGCGATTCACAAGTCCCCAAACTGCTGTTTACTCTTCGCGAACGCGACCTAATGTTCGCGATCGCGATGCACACCTATGTGGACAAAAACCAGAAATTTAAAATGGCCTAGAAAGGGTCTGAAACCACCCCGAAACTCACCCGAGCCTCTCAGGAACTCAACCAAATATACCAACAAGTCCTAGAATATCATACGAACTTAGTCGAAGCCTCAAATCATATCAAACAATGCTAAAAACACGAATCATGCCCCAATTCAAGCTTAATGAAATAAAGAAATTCCAACTTCTACATTCGACGCCGAAACCTATCAAATCAAGTCCGATTGACCTCAAATTTTGCACACAAGTCATAAATGACATAACGGACCTATGAAAATTTTCAGAACTAGATTCCGACCCCAATATCAAAAAGTCAACTCCCCGGTCAAACTTCCAACTTAAACTTCATATTTTCGCCATTTCAAGCCTAATTTAACTACAGGCTTCCAAATAATTTTTCGGACATACTCCTAAGTCCAAAATCACCATACGAAGCTATTGGAATCATTGAAATTCCATTCCGGAGTCGTTTGCTCAAAAGTCAAACTCCGGTCAACTCTTTTCATTTAAGCTTCAAAAATGAGAATTGTTCTCCCAGTTTAATTCTGAATCTTTCAAAAATCAAACTCGACCACACATGCGGGTCATAATACATATTACGAAGCTTTTCGGAACCTTAAGTCATTGAACGAGGCATTAATTCTTAAAACGATAAGTCGGGTCGTTACATTCTCCCCCTCTTAAACATACGTTCGTCCTCGAACGTGCTAAGAATCTTCTGAGGACTTAATTTACTGAATGTATTTACTGCACACATACTCGCGGGTGATTCTATGTCACCATAAATTTAATAGGGGTCTGACAATACCATTTCAGTTGAGATTACTTCTTTGATCCACATTTATAAACTTTAAAACCAATTTCTTACACTCCAAACATTTCCAAAAAGCCTGATTTTCAAATCAACGCACGGTATTAGTCTCAACTGGCTATAGCAATTCGTGCCTACGCACATCAACTTTCTTGATAGTGTTAAAGTACTTCAAAATTCTTCCGGGGTGTTACATTCTCCCCCACTTAGGATCATTCGCCCTTGAATGAGAAGTAGAGTCCGCACTCAAACATATAACATAACTTATCTCTTCTTTCGTATGTCTCAATCTCCCAAATTTTACTAACTCCCAAATTTTCCAGAAATTTCGGTAGAGTCTCCCTTGTAAATGGGGCCTATCCACCTGCCAGAGTAACACCAAAACAACTCCTAACAACACATCCACAACCCAACAAAGTACCACAATGTATATATCAATAACACTAATCTCAGCATTACAAGCACCGCATTATCATAATGATATCAGGACATGAAGCATATCATATTTATGCCCATTACCACATCTCTGGTCTTAATAGTTGTTCATAATCGATTACAACATCACCAATTAACCTCATATTAACCAAAACCTCATTTCAAATTTTCACAACACTGACAGCAAAATGTGAGGCATGAAGACCTCATAACTATTTACCCGACTTAACGAATCACATTTAACGTCACCTGGGCACTCACCTCGTAGGTTAAAATCCAATATTTTCCTCACAATTATGGATAAATATGCAAAGAAACACATAAAAGAATTATCAAATAAGCCTAACAGGCATGACTCATTATTAATATTATAGTACCAATTTTAATTTCATAAAAGGAGAATTTAAACTCATAGGTTTTTCATCACAAGGATCTTGTCCTTATATAACTTCCACCGTGGTTTGTAGCCCAATTTAAATAATTCACATCATATAAAAATGCGAGGATCTCGTCCTCAACTCCGAATCACAAGTATTTTGCACATTGTGCCAACTGAAATTTGTAATTTCCTTTCTTTCTTCCTTTCAATAAATTTTGTAAACAATTTGTTTTTTCAACACATAATGAACCATCATACCGGTAGGGCATATAATTCATAAAATTGAATTCAATTATTCCGAAATCACATCGAAACCCACTGTAGAGAGTAATAGAAAGTCACCTTTGGACTCATAGCCCACAATAATGTACAAAATAAAAATGATACACACGGGCTAACACCATAAAATCTCCCAACAGGCATAAACACGGGAGTGGAGTACAAATTTACTAATCCACCATATATAAGGAGCATGAAAGGAGTTCTCACCTCAATAATCGGAATCGAATCAAAATAAGAATGGTGCTCCTTTTATTATAAATTAAATCATACATGTAACTACACCATCTGGTGTATCGGCCTCAGCCAATTCATAGCAATTATATCAACGGGTCGGGCCTCCACCTCTCAGGCGCCCTCTACCCGCCTGTCCTCCACCCTTAACTGGCTATGCACGTGGAGTATTAACTGGATTAAAGCTTGTAGCCTGAGTATTCTGATGAAATCTACCCCTCCCAAGTCTGGGACAATTCCACTTGATGTGTCTAGTATCACCACTCTCATAACAATCCCTCTGCGGGCGCGACTACTCATACTGAATCTCTGCCGTATAACTGTAATAACCACTGTAAGAACTCCGTACCGGTGGTTCATTAAAAGAACTTACTGTAGCACCCCGAATATTCTGAAATTGTTTCCGTAACCCAGCTAGTACTGAAATATAGAATTATGAAGGACACAGGAATACTGCAAGCCCCAGCATCATCCCATACAAATCTTATCTCTTAATCATATACAAGTTTTGGAGAATATTTCAATACCACATAAATACATCTCAGGCCAAAACTGATATAACACATGACCCCGCAATCTGATCATTGATAATGGACTCCTCTCACTTGGCGCGAAGCCATAGGACACATTCCGATGATCCATATTACTAACCTTCATCGCTCGTAGGACCCCGGTCATAAGACACCTCAAGCCATTTATTTAGCGCATATTATCCTCGTGACAGTGAAACTCGCTTTCTCTAGTGCCTTGGCTGCTAGTATGTACCCTTCGCTAAATAGAAATCCCATACGAACTACATAGTCTCTAATACCACCAACTATCTTCATATCTACATCCACCTCGTGACCCTACCACGATTGTAACGATTAGGCAATTAATTAAACCTTCTTAAGATCGTACATATTAACCAGGTATCAAAGCCTGCTGCACCCCCATATGCACAACTGAATGATCTCTCAATACTTCCGCATCCTCGATCTGGACGACACGTGGTAACAATGGTTGAGCAACCCTGGCTCCCTTATAACCCCTCTGTAGTATCACGAACCGTTGGCGCATAGTTGATACCGAGTATGCAATTTCATACACGAGTGGATGCAAAAGAACATAAGTGTCACGACCCAATTTTCCCCTCTGTATGACGTCGTGACGACACCTAGTCTCTATGACTAGGTAAGCCTAACATTTGCGGAATAATGACAACATAACTGGATACCATGCCACTTGGCATGTACAATAACCAGCTCCTCGATATACTACACAACATTTCCAAAACCCGGAACATCGTGAATCACAAACTACAGAAGGAAAATCTAGTATCTCTATACATCAGAGTCTATCAAAAGAAAATACAGAAGATAATGGACATGTGGAAGAGTAGAAGGGGACTCCGAGGTCTGCGAACGCGGCAGATATACCTTGAAATCTCCAAAGCTGTCCCGGCTCACTGATAGTGTGACTGATAAGGAGTACCTATATTTGCACACGAAAAAAATATGTGCAGAAGAGTAGCATGAGTACACCACAATCGGTACCCAGTAAGTGCCAAGCCTAACCTCGATCGAGTAGTGACGAGATCTGGTCAGGGCCCTACTGGTATAAATATAATGAAATAAGACAGAATGCAATATCGCAATGAAAATAAATGCGGAAATCTAATAGGAATAGAATCAATGAAAGACAACAGCTCAGAACACAGTGATAACAACAGGGGATCTCCCAGGATACCATCCCGTAGTCCCAAACGTAAATGTGCAGGGGGGATCTACCAGAATACCGTTCCGTAGTCCCAAAGTAAATATGCAAGACAGGGGGGATCTATCGAAATACCGTTCTTTAGTCCCAAAGTAAATATGCAGAGCGGGGGGATCTACCAGAATACCGTTCCATAGTTTCAAAGTAAATATGCAAGACAGGGGGGATCTACCGGAATACCGTTCCGTAGTCCCAAAGTAAATATGCAGAACAGGGGGATTTATCGAAATACCGTTCCGTAGTCCCAAAGTAAATATGCAGCGCAAACAATAGAAATGCAACTACATCATGAATTCTTACGATTTAGACCAAGTACAAGTCAAGATAGCAGCAGGAAATTCACTAAGCATGATGCACAGAGTTCACATAAGCAATTAAGACACGTAGACATGTTGTTCTAAACTAAACAGGATAATTACACATATTGGAATAACTCAATTAAGAATGAAAAACAAACTAATACTCATTTAAACAGTATAACTCAAATTAAAGGAAAAACAAGTTACTACTCAGTAAAATAAATCATATTTTACAACAAATAGCCCGTGTATGTACTCGTCACCTCACGTACACGGCGCTCACATATCACAATAGTACCAAATCCTAAGGGGATTTCTCCCACACAAGGTTAGGCAAGCCACTTACCTCGAATCAAGCTCAATCAATCGGTCACAATGCCTTTCCCACAAATATCCGGCTCCGAATGGCCCAAATCTAGCCAAAAGAAATTACATATCATAAATACAACCATAGTAGACTCATCTAATTAATGAAATCAATACCTTAACAAAAATTCTGAAATTCGCCCTAAAAAATCGACCTGGGCCCACGTCTCGGAATCAAGCAAAAATTACAAAATCCGAAAGCCCATTCACTCACGAGTCCAACCATACTAAATTTATCAAAATCCGACCTCAAATGACCACTCAAAACCCCAAATCAAACTCTTCAAATCCCTAGCCTCCAACTCCCAATTTCCACCTTAAATACACACTAAATAGGTGGAAAAATAAATGGGGAAGCAAGATTATTGATCAAAAATATGCACAAGGGACTTACCTCAAGAAACCCCTCAAGAAATCGCCAAACCCGAGTTCAAAATGTTGAAAATGAGCAAAAATCGCGAACCTTTGCATTTAAGTGTTCTGTCCAGAAATCTCGCACATGCGGACTCTCTGTCGCATCTGCGATGCCGCACCTGCGATGCCGCACCTGCGGAAATGCCATCGCAGGTGTGGATTCCACTTAGAAATCCTAGGTTCCGCTCTTGCGGCTATGTGACTATCGCAGGTGCGAAAATGCATCGCACCTGCGCCCAACTACCCGTATCTGCGACTCTCGCAGGTGCGGGAAACTCTTCGCACCTGCGGTTCCTGCCCAGATCCTTCTTGGCCGCATCTGTCGCTCCTCCTTCGCACATGCGATCCCGCACCTGCGGTCTCCCCTCCGCAGGTGTGAAAACACCAGAAATCAGAAAATCTTCAGCAACTAGCCTAAGTCCAGATTCAATCCGTTAAGCATCTGAAACACACCCGAGGCCCCCGGGACCTCAACCAAACATACCAACAAGTCCTACAACACCATACAAACTTAATCGAGCCCTCAAATCACATCAAACAACGCTAAAAATACGAATCACCCTCCGATTCAAACTTAATGAACTTGAAACTTTAAACTTTTACAACCGATGTCGAAACCTATCAAATCACGTTCGACATCACGGACCTACTCCAACTTCCGGAATTGGAATCCGACCCTGATATCGAAAAGTTCACTACCGGTCAAAATCTCCAAAAATTCGACTTTTGGCCATTTCAAGCCTAAATAAGCTACGGACCTCCAAAACACAATCTGAACACACTCCTAAGTCCAAAATCACCCAACGGAGCTAACAGAACTGATGACACTCCATTCCAGAGTCGTCTTCACACAGTTCCGACTACAGTAAAAATCCTAAGACTTAAGCTTTCGTTAAGGGACTAAGTATCCCAAATCACTCCGAAACCACCACGACAATCTCCCGGTAAGTCACATAAGCAGAAAAAGGTACTGGAAAAATAGTAAACAATGGATCGGGGCTATTATTCTCAAAACGACCGGCCGGGTTATTACAATAAGATATATGTTTCAAGCTAAATAAATGTCGCACGATAAGGAATGAAAGAAGTGGAGATTTTCCGACTAGCTCT
This sequence comes from Nicotiana tabacum, assembly GCF_000715075.1. Classification (NCBI taxonomy): domain Eukaryota; kingdom Viridiplantae; phylum Streptophyta; class Magnoliopsida; order Solanales; family Solanaceae; genus Nicotiana; species Nicotiana tabacum. The sequence continues at coordinate 119,607,747 of NC_134081.1, forward strand.
ATAGCCTCTCGAAGATACGTACAGACGTCTCCGTACCGATCCGCAAGACTCTATTAAACTCGTTCATGACTCGTAGAACCTATGAACCTAGAGCTCTGATACCAATTGTCAAGACCCAAAATCCCACCACTGGCATCGTGATAGCACTTAGTCTCTAACACTAGGTAGGCCGATTACAATTACAATTCAAGCCATTTTTTTTATAATCAAAACCAACAGCGAAAATAATTATAACACTTTTCCAAGACTGGTAATACTGAGTCACGAGCTCTAACTGAGTACATGTAGTGATCCCTAAGGATTGAATATACAATACTGTTCGAATAAGAGTAGACAGTACAATAAAAATGGAAAGATTCTGGGGACTGCGACGACCAAGCAGCCCTACCTTGAATCCTTGCAATCACACTCTAATCTCTGTCCGAATCCGATATCTCTAATACTTGGCTCTGCACAAAAATATGCAGAAGTGTAGTATGAGTACACCACAGTCGGTACCAAGTAAGTATCAAGACTAACCTCAGTGGAGTAGTGACGAGGTACAGTCAAGACACTCACTAGTCAAATAACCTGTGCAATATAGCATACGAAAATAATAGAATAACAAATAGCAGTGATGGCAACAATAATCAACTTGTGACATAAACAGCAAGGCAACAGGAACACCATAAATATTGCACAAACGGATAATAAACACAAGTACATCCAAATAATCAAGTCCTTCAAATATAAATCATTCACATATAATTCTTTCGAATAAATACCTCCAAATATATTTCTTCAAATAAATATCCTTCGAATATAAAACTCTTTCACATAAATATCTTACATCATAATCATAAATATGGGTCTCAGCTCCCTTTCATATTCTCATGGCACCTCGTTCCCATGTCTATATCACATCTGTAACAGACAACTCACATGCCCAAAATATCAATATATAAAAATCGTAGGATCAATTTATTTTCAATAAAGTAAGGTTAAAATATTTAAATCAAGTAAGAAATAAACAAAGAAATAAGTTTATTTTAGAAATCGTTTGAGTAAAGAAAAATGACATTTCAATTAAAATAAAGCATCAGATAAGCTACTGATTTGGATGTAAAACTTATTAAATTAAAACATAATAGTAATTTTCTTTTATTTAAAACAACTCAATCATCGAAAACAAGTACAACCCAGAAATTCAAATCCTCAGAGTCTCGTATGAAAAAGCCAAAGGTAACACAATACAACAAGAAATACAAAATACTTAATATTAAGTCAAATAATACATTACATAGAACACAAGAATTTATAAATTCCGGAAAAATAAAATAACAAAAGGCAAGTGCAACCATAGAGAAATATCAACAAAGGGTACTCTCGAGGTACCGCCTCGTAGTCCCAAATCATAAATAAATTTCAACAAAGGGCACTCCCGAGGTACTGCCTCGTAGTCCCAAATCATAAATAAATTCACAATCCTTTCTTATATCACCGCAGGAGCCTTCACATTTAGTTTTAAAAATTATTTTTCCCGAAATAGCATTTTGCATTTTAGCCACCCTTATCACACCGCATGGCTTATAGTAGTTTCCCTACTAGCCACGCGTATCAAGCCCCCCTTATCTCACCGCATGCGTTTTAACACCTAGACCTTATACCACCGCATGCTTATCAATATCACAATATATCACAATTCGCACCTCAAGTGCTCGATTATCACAACATACCACAACTTGCACCTCAAGTGCTCAACTATCACAGCATATTATAAATTGCATATAAAGTGCTCAAATATCAAAACATATCACAAATTGTACCTCAAGTGCTCAAATATTACAACATATCATAAATTACACATCAAGTGCTCAAATATTATAACATATCAAAAATTGCACATCAAGTGCTCAAATATTACAACTTGCCATAGGAATCAACAATACATTATTTTTCACAATAAGGTGCCCATGGCTCGACCATAATGTGCACATATAAACCAAGTTCGTACTCGTCACCTCGCATACATAGTTTCAATTATACAATTTCCACATAAGACGCAATGCCTAAGGGGTAATTTCCCCCACTCAAGGTTAGGAAAGATACTTACCTTTTTGAAATTATGCCGATATTCCAAAATAGTTGTCTTGCTTGAATAAATCCTCCGGACAGCTCAAATGTATTCAAATTAATTCAATTCAGTCAATACTAATTATAGGAATTAATTCCATATGAAAATACTAATTTTCCAACAAAATTCGAAATTTAACTCAAAAATTACTCGTGGGGTCCATGTCTCGGAATCCAACGAAACTTACAAAATCCGACAACCCATTCAATTATGAATCCACCCATACCAATTTTATCAAATTCCGATAAAAACTCGACCTCCAAATCTAAATTTTTTGTTCTTGAAACGTTTTACAAAAATCTTGATTTCTTTCATTTAAATCCAAAATAAATGATGAATATAACCATCGAATCATGGAGTATAATCACTTTGGAGATAGAACACTTACCCCAATCCATATGGTAAAAATCGCCTCAAATATCGCTTCAATCCGAGCTCCATAGCTCCAAATATGTTAAAAATGATTGAAACCTCGAAATATAGCTACTGCCCAGGTATTTACTCTTCGCGATCACAGAAACTGCTTCGTAATCGCGAAGCACAATTTTTCTCATCCCAAAATTTGCCTTCCGCGTTCGCGGAAAATGCTTCGCGATCGCAAAGAATAAGTGCCCAGCTCTTTCAGATAGCCTCTAGTATAATAGTCATAACGTTTTTTACACAACTCCAAATACCAAATGGTTAAATTTTCTGAAAACTAGACATAAAGAGCTACAACTTTTATTTTTAGATCATCTCCAAATTTCTTATAAATTGCGAGATATAAGCATTCAAAATCGGGTCAGTGCAGCAGAGGTTTGTTCTACGCGATCGCGAAATAGCTTCCGCGATCGCGATTCACAAGGCCCCAAACTGTTGTTTACTCTTCGCGAATGCGACCTAATAATCGTATCGCGATGCACACCTCTGTGGACAAAAATCAGCAATTTAAAATGGCCTAGAAAGGGTCTGAAACCACCCCGAAACTCACCCGAGCCTGTCGGGAACTCAACCAAATATACCAACAAGTCCTAGAACATCATACGAACTTAGTCGAAACCTCAAATCACATCAAACAACGCTAAAACCACGAATCATGCCCCAATTCAAGCTAAATGAAATTAAAAAATTTCAACTTCTACATTCGACGCCGAAACCTATCAAATCAAGTCCATTGACCTCAAATTTGGCACACAAGTCATAAATGACATAACGGACCTATGAAAATTTTCAGAACTAGATTCCGACCACGATATCAAAATATCAACTCCCCGGTCAAACTTCCAATTTAAACTTTATTTTTTCGCCATTTCAAGCCTAATTTTACTACGGCCTTCCAAATAATTTTTCGGACATACTCCTAAGTCCAAAATCACCATACGAAGCTATTGGAATTATCGAAATTCCATTCCGGAGTTGTTTTCTCAAAAGTCAAATTCCGGTCAACTCTTTTCATTTAAACTTTAAAAATGAGAATTGTTCTCTTAGTTTAATTCTGAATCTTTCGAAAATCAAACTCGACCACACACACGGGTTATGATATATATTACGAAGCTTTTCGGGACCTTAAGTCACTGAACGGGGTGTTAATTCTTAAAATGACAAGTCGGGTAGTTACCGTCTACTTCCTCCCCCAAAGGCAAATTTTCGAGAGGATCATTGTTGAGAGCGATTTTGTACCTATAATCAATTCACAAAAAAGTTAGTAACCTAGAAGAAAAATAAGACAAGTCACACACAAAATTAAATATATAGCTAAATCCATTTTTAGCTCCCCGGTAACGGCGCCAAAAATTGATGTCACCCAAATTCACACCACTGATTGGGATTGTGAAGCGGTCGATGCAATTATAATTACCTAACGTGAGTCGGGGTCGATTCCACAAAGAGCTTATATTGGATTAGGTATATATCTAGACTAGGTGTATAACGTGTCCAAATTGCGCTTCCACATAATTGGTTGTTTCTTCCTACTTCAAAAAGTATACTATTGTTTGTAAATGAAAAGCTAAGGAACGATATTTTTGGTATTGTTGTTTTTCAAGTTGATAAAAGATCTAGGGTCGTGACTTCCACCTCGGTGATTACCTAACGGATCGAGGGCTTTAGGGCAGGTTTGATTGATCAGGGTGTAATATAGCCATCACACGCAATTACCCACTCAATACCTCTCGATAGTTTGAGTGGTTTTGCCCAATTTGGCTTTCTCAAGTCCAAATGGGTAATTCACAAAACTAATGATAGATGCTCAAGTCGGGTATTACTATCTCTAGATTTGATCCTTTAATTGGGGCTATCAATTTCTTGAGTTCGCCCCAATTCCTTGTTAGCCAAGTTTTCCTAGACTTAGTCTCTCTTTCTCAAGTAGAGACTAGGTCAATTAGGCCTGAATCAATGTTTGCAACCATTAATTCTTAAATTCAAGCAAGAACTAGGCTAAATATCATACACCCAATCACAAAAAATCCCAAATTAAACACCCATTAGGCTCCCACTCTAGGGTTGAGTCACAACCCTAGCTAAGAATTTAGCTACTCATAGGCAAAATTGAAGAAACTAAAGAAGAAACTAAGATTAAACTCATAATAGATGATTAAGGGAAGAAAATCTAATATTAAAATGATAAACTATTACAAAGTTACCCAAAACAGTAAGGAAAAAACGGCTATCTACTTTCTGGTGCTCAAAACTTTTCCTAAATTTGACAAAAAGATCTATTTATACCCAGTTGAAATTATCGGACAAAATTGCCCCTGCGGAGGTTGTGTGACCGTATAATTCTGTGTGCGGTCCGCACTTTGAAGCTGGCTTGACAGGATGGACTTCTGCGGCCGCACAATTCTGGGGTGCGGCCGCACTTCTTCAGATTTTACGGACCGCACATTTCTGAGTGCGGCCGCACTCTTGGATTTTGCGGACCGCACATTTCCGAATGCAACCACACTCTTGGACTTGAGTTGGATATCGGAGATTTCTGCGGACCGCACATTTATGAGTGTTGCCGCACTTTTGCATTCTGCGGCTGAACAATTGACGAGGCCAATGTGCATAGGAATTCTTGCTCGTGCTTTGTCAAATTATAATACAATTTAAGATATCGTCCCACAGAGATTGGAACATCTATGCTACAGATTTAGATTATCTTCATTACTATTCAGGAGAATCGAATTTATGAGTGAGTGAAAGTTTAAAGATTTTTAAAGGCAAAGTACTAATTGAGTCAAAATAATAAGAAAGCGATGGGAATCCTTGAAGCCACTTGATAAGATTAATATAATATGATACAAATTCTAATACTTATTTTTATACAATTATATTTTTTCACTTTAAAGTAACTATTTAAAAACATCTCTTCCGATTAGTGTAATTAAATATTATACAATTAGTGATGATAAGAATAGAAATATTTTCTTGCCTAAGTTGTACCAATAATAACAAAACCCTCTTTCGATTAGTTCTCGTTAGATCAATAGACTCAATCAAATTACTTTCTTTTCCGGATAAAGATTGAAATAAGTAAGACTAAAGACACTTGTAAGTAGTTGTGATTATATTAATTTGTCCAATGACTATTTTATTTATAACTATTCGCTGTAACTTATTTTGCTTCTTGCGAATACAAAATTAGCACAACGATAGTTATAAAATAGAATAGTTAGATTAGACAATATTAAATAATCAATACCTTATTACTCTAGTACTAAAAGATGGAGATTTGGACAGCTTCTCGGCAAGGGCGGCCCAACCTCATCGGAGGCCTAAAACAAAATCTTAATAAGAGGCCTGAATATATATATATATATATATATATATATATATATATATATATATATATATATATATATATATATATTTAATGAACATCGTTTTTAAAAAAATTAGACAAGTGATGATGTAGAATTTAAAAAATGAGAACTTAATTTTATAAAATATAGAAAATAAAATGAATTTAACGTTGATTGCATCACAACTGAAATGGGAGAACCCAGAAAACATAAGTGACTCCTTTTTCTTAGTAAGTTCCTTTCTATATTTGGTAACAATTCATCTTTAGATTTTTCTTTTTACCATTAATGAGATGATTTCTAGCCCAAAAACTTCTATGATTTATTTAAGATTACAAGTTTCAAAAGTCTTCCTTTATTTCATAAAATCCATGTCCAGTCAAACACTTTCATATAAATTGGGACAGCGAGAGTATAATTTATGTAAGGAAAATAAATAATAAGTTAGATTATTAAATATAGTTACGTGACCAACTAATGAATAGAGAAATATAATTAAGTAAAAAAGTAAAATAAGATTGACAAAAAACTATTTTAGTTATATTAATTAGAGGAAGAAATCGAGTTATTAAAAATTAATATGACAATAAAGAAATAAATTTATCAATAATAAAAGATAATTATATAAATAATATACTACTATATATAAAGAATACTAGTAATTTTGGGGCCCTTAAATTTTTGGGGCCTAAAGCAATAGGTTGGGCCGCCCTACTTCTCGGACAAGAGCATATAAAACTGAATATATATTATAATAACTTAGCAAGCTTTTCCAAGTATCCCAACTGGAGTTTACTCCATTATGGTGTAGATAAAAGTACTACTAAGAAGATAAAGAAACAGAATACTTCCTAAAAGAGAAAGAAATATTAACTGCCAAAATCTAAGCTAGAGAATCCAATACTCTCTTTAAAAATCATTGTTTTCCTTGTAGGAGAGAAAATGTATTCAAAATAAGAATTTCCTAATTTCTCAAATTTGTTCAACCTTTTCAACCTCACAAAACCTTTACCTTGCTTATGATCTCGTCTTTGTTCAGCAAAAACTTGCATCTTTTCACCCGGGACTCTTTAAAAATTGATAAAGTTATGGTCACCAACAATAAAAAAATTTAACTTCTTTAACCATAAGTTTGCTCATTATGTAAATCGTCACTAATGTAGTTTAAACACTGCTTTCTGAAATCTTTTAGGACTTTTTGGCTTGTAATGTTAAGCTTCAGGCGGGTAGGATAAAAGTATATTTATAGTAACTTTTTTTTTCAGCTATTGGAGCAACATATTTCTTGAAGTTTTGGAGCAGTTTTCATTTCTGTTCTCCCCCCTTTTTTAAAATTTTTTGTTTTGCTATATACGCTGGAGATTTTTTTCATATATAATAACAAATATTCACATGTACACCACTTTATTTCTTGCCTTCTCTATTGTCAATATTTTTTTTTATAGCTCCATTTTTTGAATTTTTAGCTGAAGAAGATCAATTATGAAGAAGTAATTATAGACATATGTATATCTACAATTTACTGGTTAAAATTGTGGTGTGACAAGAAAGAAAGGTTTACAGGCTTCAAAGTTAGGTACTACGGATAATTCTTTTTGTGTTTGATTGACTTTTTTTTCTATATATATAAAAGGCTCAAAAGGTATCAAAGAAAGTCTAATTTATTTTTCAAAAATCAGCGTCAACTATAGTTTCGCCTTGACAAACATTCAGAGCAAGTTCTAGCAAAGAGTTATTGATTCTATCTGTTGGTGCTCATAATTCTTCTCAACCCCAATGATTTCTTGAGGTGAAGATACAAATCCTTACTTTCACAAAATCAAGATAATAAACCTGGAAGTTATGTGATTAAAGAGGAAAAGAGTTAATATTTGAAAAATGAAGAGATCTTATATTGTGAATTTAATACCTACAATGAAACAATAATCTATGAATTATTTTTACTGAAATAAGAACTCTCTCTTCTTCTTTTTTTTTTAAGAATCTAATTTTTGTTTTTGTTTTTGTTTTTGTTATAGTCATTGGACTTTTTCATTTGCTGCTACCAAAGAATCAAAGAATACTTTACTGCTTAAGGATGCTGCATCTTCCCAACCAAATGACCTGATTCTGACCACGATATCAAAAAGTCAACTCCCCGGTCAAACTTCCAATTTAAACTTTATTTTTTCGCCATTTCAAGCCTAATTTTACTACGGCCTTCCAAATAATTTTCGGACATACTCCTAAGTCCAAAATCACCATACGAAGCTATTGGAATTATTGAAATTCCATTCCGGAGTTATTTTCTCAAAAGTCAAACTCCGGTCAACTCTTTTCATTTAAACTTTAACAATGAGAATTGTTCTCTTTGTTTAATTCTGAATCTTTCAAAAATCAAACTCGACCACACACACGGGTTATGATAAGTCACTGAACGGGGTGTTAATTCTTAAAACGACAAGTCGGGTCGTTACAGTCCACTTCCTCCCCCAAAGGCAAATTTTCGAGAGGATCATTGTTGAGAGCGATTTTTGTACCTATAATCAATTCACAAAGAAGTTAGTAACCCAGAAGAAAAATCAAACAAGTCACACACAAAATTAAATATATTGCTAAATCTGTTTTTAGCTCCCCGGTAACGGCGCCAAAAATTGATGTCACCCAAATTCACACTACTGATTGGGATTGTGAAGCGGTCGATGCAATTATAATTACCCAACGTGAGTTGGGGTCGATTCCACAAAGAGCTTATATTAGATTAGGTATATATCTAGACTAGGTGTATGACGTGTCCAAATTGCACTTCCACATAATTGGTTGTTTCTTCCTACTTCAAAAAGTATACTATTGTTTGTAAATGAAAAGCTAAGGAACGATATTTTTGGTATTGTTGTTTTTCAAGTTGATAAAAGATCTAGGGTCGTGACTTCCACCTAGGTGGTTACCTAACAGATCGAGGGCTTTAGGGCAGGTTTGATTGATCAGGGTATAATATAGCCATCACACGCAATTACCCACTCTATACCTCTCGGTAGTTTGAGTGGTTTTGCCCAATTTGGCTTTCTCAAGTCCAAATGGGTAATTCACAAAACTAATGATAGATGCTCAAGTCGGGTCTTGCTATCTCTAGATTTGACCCTTTAATTGGGGCTATCAATTTCTTGAGTTCGCCCCAATTCCTTGTTAGCCAAGTTTTTCTAGACTTAGTCTCTCTTTCTCAAGTAGAGACTAGGTCAATTAGGTCTGAATCAATATTTGCAACCATTAATTCTTAAATTCAAGTAAGAACTAGGCTAAATATCATACACCCAATCACAAAAAACCCCAAATTAAACACCCATTAGGCTCCCACTCTAGGGTTGAGTCACAACCCTAGCTAAGAATTTAGCTACTCATAGGCAAAATTGAAGAAACTAAAGAAGAAACTAAGATTAAACTCATAATAGATGATTAAGGGAAGAAAATCTAATATTAAAATGATAAACTATTACAAAGTTACCCAAAACAGTAAGGGAAAAACGGCTATCTACTTTCTGGTGCTCAAAAATTTTCCTAAATTTGACAAAAAGATCTATTTATACCCAGTTAAAATTATCGGACAAAATTGCCCCTGCGGAGGTTGTGCGACCGCACAATTCTGTGTGCGGTCCGCACTTTGAAGCTGGCTTGACAGGATGGACTTCTGCAGCCGCACAATTCTGGGGTGCGGCCGCACTTCTTCAGATTTTACGGACCGCACATTTCTGAGTGCAACCACACTCTTGGACTTGAGTTGGACATGGAAGATTTCTGCGGACCGCACATTTATGAGTATTGCCGCACTTTTGCATTCTGCGGCTGAACAATTGACGAGGCCAATGTGCATAGGAATTCTTGCTCGTGCTTTATCAAATTATAATACAATTTAAGATATCGTCCCACAGAGATTGGAACATCTATGCTACAGATTTAGATTATCTTCATTACTATTCAGGAGAATTGAATTTATGAGTGAGTGAAAGTTTAAAGATTTTTAAAGGCAAAGAACTAATTGAGTCGAAATAATAAGAAAGCGATGGGAATCCTTGAAGCCACTTGATAAGATTAATATAATATGATTCAAATTCTATTACTTATTTCTATACAATTATATTTTTTCACTTTAAAGTAACTATTTAAAAACACCTCTTCCGATTAGTGTAATTAAATATTTTACAATTAGTGATGATAAGAATAGAAATATTTTCTTGCCTAAGTTGTACCAATAATAACAAAACCCTCTTTCGATTAGTTCTCGTTAGATCAATAGACTCAATCAAATCACTTTCTTTTCCGGATAAAGATTGAAATGAGTAAGACTAAAGACACTTGTAAGTAGTTGTGATTATATTAATTTGTCCAATGACTATTTTATTTATAACTATTCGCTGTAACTTATTTTGCTTCTTCCGAATACAAAATTAGCACAACGATAGTTATAAAATAGAATAGTTAGATTAGACAATATTAAATAATCAATACCTTATTACTCTAGTACTAAAAGATGGAGATTTGGACAGCTTCTCGGCAGGGGCGGCCCAACTTCATCGGAGGCCTAAAGCAAAATCTTAATAAGAGGTCTTAATATATATATATATATATATATATATATATATATATATATATATATATATATATATATATAATGAACATCGTTTTTAAAAAAATTAGACAAGTGATGATGTAGAATTTAAAAAATGAGAACTTAGTTTTATAAAATACAGAAAATAAAATAAATTTAACGTTGATTGCATCACAACTGAAATGGGAGAACCCAGAAAACATAAGTGACTCCATTTTCTTAGTAAGTCCCTTTCTATATTTGGTAACAATTCATCTTTAGATTTTTTTTTACCATTAATAAGATAATTTCTAGCCCAAAAACTTCTATGATTTATTTAAGATTACAAGTTTCAAAAGTCTTCCTTTATTTCATAAAATCCATGTCCAGTCAAACACTTTCATATAAATTGGGACGGAGAGAGTATAATTTATGTAAGGAAAATAAATAATAAGTTAGATTATTAAATATAGTTACGTGACCAACTAATGAGTAGAGAAATATAATTAAGTAAAAAAGTAAAATAAGATTGACAGAAAACTATTTTAGTTATATTAATTAGAGGAAGAAATCGAGTTATTAAAAATTAATATGACAGTAAAGAAATAAATTTATCAATAATAAAAGATAATTATATAAATAATATATTATTATATATAAAGAATACTAGTAATTTTGGGGACCTTAAATTTTTGGGGCCTAAAGCAAGTGTTTCACTTGCTTTAGGTTGGGCCGCCCTACTTCTCGGACAAGAGCATATAAAACTGAATATATATTATAATAACTTAGCAAGCTTTTCCAAGTATCCCAACTGGAGTAGTTTACTCCATTATGGTGTAGATAAAAGTACTACTAAGAAGATAAAGAAACAGAATACTTCCTAAAAGAGAAAGAAATATTAACTGCCAAAATCTAAGCTAGAGAATCCAATTAAGAGATGGACTCTTTTCTACTATTCTGGCGTGCCTTTGCATTACATAGATAGGCCCTATTTATAGGAGAAAATTGCAGGCAAACCTCTGTTGCGACAGTAATAGTTGTCATCACGACGCTAATTAGTTTATCTTTTCTTCTTCATTGTGCTGCAACCATAAATGTTATCGTCGCGACGCTAATTGTTATATCTTTTCTTCTTCATTGTCGCGACAACAAGAGCTGGTGTTGCATCAATAATGACATGGCTCTTCCTTTGGTTTCTTGATGCACCAACAAAGTATCATCGTCCTTCTCTTTTTGTTTGTTTTCTTTTTTCTTTAAAATAATCCTTCCCTGCAAGATTTGTTAGTACTTATAGGAGAGTAAATATAAATTATTCATCCTTTTTAAAAATATATATATATTATTTATTTACATATGAAAATACATGAATAATAGTAATACTTATCAAATTCCCCCATACTTGAATTTTTGCTCGTCCTCGAGGAAAAGATTTTCAAAATATATTGACTCTCTTTAAAAATCATTGTTTTCCTTGTAGGAGAGAAAATGTATTCAAAATAAGAATTTCCTAATTTCTCAAATTTGTTCAACCTTTTCAACCTCACAAAACCTTTACCTTGCTTATGATCTCGTCTTTGTTCAGCAAAAACTTGCATCTTTTCACCTGGGACTCTTTAAAAATTGATAAAGTTATGGTCACCAACAATAAAAAAATTTAACTTCTTTAACCATAAGTTTGCTTATTATGTAAATCGCCACTAATGTAGTTTAAACACTGCTTTCTGAAATCTTTTAGAACTTTTTGGCTTGTAATGTTAAGCTTCAGGCTGGTAGGATAAAAGTATATTTATAGTAACTTTTTTTTCAGCTAGTGGAGCAACATATTTCTTGAAGTTTTGGAGCAGTTTTCATTTCTGTTCTCCCTCCTTTTTTTAAAATTTTTTTTTTTTTGCTATATACGCTGGAGATTTTTTTCATATATGATAACAAATATTCACATGTACACCACTTTATTTCTTGCCTTCTCTATTGTCAATATTTATTTTTTATAGCTCCATTTTTGAATTTTTAGCTGAAGAAGATCAATTATGAAGAAGTAATTATAGACATATGTATATCTACAATTTACTGGTTAAAATTGTGGTGTGACAAGAAAGAAAGGTTTACCGGCTTCAAAGTTAGGTACTACGGATAATTCTTTTTGTGTTTGATTGACTTTTTTTTCTATATATATAAAAGGCTCAAAAGGTATCAAAGAAAGCCTAATTCATTTTTCAAAAATCAGCGTCAACTATAGTTTCGCCTTGACAAATATTCAGAGCAAGTTCTAGCAAAGAGTTATTGATTCTACCTGTTGGTGCTCATAATTCTTCTCAACCCCAATGATTTCTTGAGGTGAAGATACAAATCCTTACTTTCACAAAATCAAGATAATAAACCTGGAAGTTATGTGATTAAAGAGGAAAAGAGTTAATATTTGAAAAATGAAGAGATCTTATATTGTGAATTTAATACCTACAATGAAACAATAATCTATGAATTATTTTTACTGAAATAAGAACTCTCTCTTCTTCTTTTTTTTTTAAGAATCTAATTTTTGTTTTTGTTTTTGTTTTTGTTATAGTCATTGGACTTTTGCATTTGCTGCTACCAAAGCATCAAAGAATACTTTACTGCTTAAGGATGCTGCATCTTCCCAACCAAATGACCTGAACTTTTTCCAATACTAACACAAAAGACAATGTTAATATGTTAGAGTAGTAAAGACCAAATAAAATAACTAAAAGACAGAAAAAGTACAGCAAATAAAAACAAAGTACAACAATTAAAGTAAAAACAACGTGCAGTACTTTAACAAGTGAAATATTTACACCAGGGGATTGCTTCTTCAACAGACAAAAACACATTCTACCCACAAAATGTTTCCCAGTAGTTGCTTTAAGACATACAGACAACATTTACTATCCCCAAAATACTTCCAACCAAGTACTAACCAAAAGAACAACATTAAAGATAGCTATCAATATATTTACAATATTAACAAAGCAAAACATTAAAGATAGCTACCAACTATAGTACTATATATATTAAGCAGTGAAAGCATGAACTTTTTCTTAAGACTCCTTCATACTTTCCTCCCTCATACTTAAACGTTTCATCCTCCCGGATGAAGTCGCCGCTTTAGATGAAGCTAGTTTTCTCTTGTCGCACCCCTCTCATCATCGTTCTCAACCAAATAATCCTCCTTTTGTGGTTGTGCCATGCTCGATTCTCCTACCTCAATCACATGTGATGGTTCCATACTTGTTTGTCCTAACTGGACTACATGAACTGATGTCCAACCATCCTCGTCATCTGAAGAATCATCTCCTTCCTCCGTTGGTTTCTTCCCTTTTCCTTCTACAAGTCTAGGCTTTTTTGTTGCTCTTGTTTCTGGATTAGGCTCCCTAATTCTTGGACCTCCAAAAGCTGGTGTAATATGGGTGAGGATATAGAAAAAACAGCAGTTAGATCTGGCAAATTAGAGAAGGTTTCGCTGCTATGATCGGATACAACCGGGGCAGTGGGTGGTGGTGGATTTGCTCTATCTGGGTGAGGGGGTAGTTTCGAGTTTTCTATGCCCGTCATAGCTTCCAAATCTGCAAGTGAGTACCATCTTGGTATCGGGCAAGTAGACGGATCTACGAATGCAAATGGTGGAAAAGTTGTTGGCTCATTGTAATTCCATTGTCGAGCCATTCTTTGCGTAAAATTTGCTAGAGCCCAAGTCATGGTTGTACTATATATCACCTTCTGCATTATAAGATTCTCTAGCCTATCCAATTTCTTCATCAACCTATCCACTACACCATCAATTTTAGCATTCACTTCTTCCCTCATTCTTGCAAATTTTTCCTTCATGGAAACAAACTTTTCAGCCAATAGTTCCCTGATTTCCCTCATTCCACCTTGAAAAATAGGAGGTTGTCTCCTATTTCTCAAAAGAAGCTCTTCTTCTCCTTCTCCTTCTCTTTTGTATGGGCCTTTAGTTTTTGCAAGTTTCGACCACACTTTTTTGTCGATTGTTTTATTAAAAGGACTCAATGTCTTGGGATTTAGAATAACACCAGCTTCCTTGATCAATCTAGTTATGGTTGATGGAAACCATAAAGTCCCCACAGTGGGATCAAATCTACAGAACTTCATATGGATATTGATGATGTTACCCACATTCAGAGGCATTCTTGAACAAATTGCAAATAGCAAAGCTAATCTATTCAAGTATATATCAGTTCCATGGGTATTTGGAATCATTCTGCTACTTAAAAAGGTAAGAAGAGGTTTGGCTTTGTACATAATATTTTGCCCTTTTAAACATACCTTAGCTGCATTTGTATCATACCCCCAAGTAGCTCCAAATGAACATAACAAATGCTCCAGCTCATCTAGATTAGGATCGTTAATAAATGCTAAGGTTTAACTGTCATCCTCTGTTGCGACATTAATTCCTTTTGATGTGTCTTTGGCTTGTTGGCTCACTGATGGCCTTTAATTTCTCTGTCTCTTCAACTTACCTTTTTTGGCCTATTTACTGCTGCAACATTGATTGCTTTTGGTGCATTTAATGACCTGACAAAGGTAAGAATTGAGATCAGAAATAAGTACATCAACTTTACGTGGGTAAGTAACACATATATGGTAAGGAAAATTGGATTCTAAAACAAAACACGTAGTGTATAATAGTATAACGACCCGGTCGGTCGTTTCGAGAGGTATAGCCCCATTTTTCCTATTTTTGCTTCCTTTTGTACTTTTCAGCTATATTATGTTATATCGGATTAGTTGGTTCAGGTCCGGAGTGGTTTCAGAGTGAATTGAGATACTTTGTCTCTAAAGTAGAAGCTTAAGTTGGAAAAGTCAACCGAATGTTGACTTATGTGTAAACGATCTCGGATTTGATTTGGACTTAGGAGCGCGTCTGGAATGCGATTTGGAGGTCCGTAGTGGAATTAGGCTTGAATTTGGCGATTTCGGTCGGCTGTGAAAAATTTGATATCGGGGTCAGAATGGATTTTCGAAAGTTGGAGTAGGTTCGTGGTGTCATTTGTGACGTGTGTGTAAAATTTGAGGTCATTCGGACGTGGTTTGGTTGGTTTCGGCATCGGTTGTCGAATTTGGAAGTTTAGAAATTCTTAGGCTTGAATCCGAGGGTAATTTGGTGTTTTGATATTGTTTTGAGTGTTTCAAAGGTTCGACTAAGTTCATATGTTGATATATGACTTGTTGGTATGATTGGTTGAGGTCCCAAGGGGCTCGGGTTGAATTCAGGTGGCTAACGCACTTGGGAGTAAGTTGAGGAAGCAACTGAAGTTTTGCTGCTGCTGTAGTAATCGCACATGCGGAGTGGGAACCGCAGGTGCGAGCCCGCAGAAATGGGAAGCAGCCCACGGAAGCGAAAAAGAGGAGGCTTGGCAGTGGCCGCAGGTGCGAGGTTCTTTCCGCACCTGCAAGGCCGCAGATGCGGGCCTATTGCGCAGAAGCGCTTCGCAGAAGTGGAAATGAGTGCGCAGGTGCGGTAGCTTGAGAAGTTAGTGATTTTCGCAGAAGCGGACTTTCAACCGCAAAAGCGGAATTTGGGCCGCATGTGCGGAAGACCTGGGCAGAACACATAAATACGAGGTTTCGAGATTTTTTACCATTTCTAACATTTTGAGAGGTTTTTTCAAGGAAAATTCTTGAGGTAAGATCCTTTTGTGTATTTTTCTTCAATGTAACGACCCGGTCGGTCGTTTCGAGAGGTATAACCCCGTTTTCCCTATTTTTGCTTCCTTTTGTGCTTTTCAGCTATATTATGTTATACCGGGTTAGTTGGTTCGGGTCCAGAGTGGTTTCAGAGTGAATTGAGATACTTTATCTCTAAAGTAGAAGCTTAAGTTGGAAAAGTCAACCGGATGTTGACTTATGTGTAAACGATCTCGGATTTGATTTGGACTTAGGAGCGCGTCTGGAATGCGATTTGGAGGTCCGTAGTGGAATTAGGCTTGAATTTGGTGATTTCGGTCGGCTGTGAAAAATTTGATATCGGGGTCGGAATGGATTTTCGAAAGTTGGAGTAGGTTCGTGGTGTCATTTGTGACGTGTATGTAAAATTTGAGGTCATTCGGACGTGGTTTGGTTGGTTTCGGCATCGGTTGTCGAATTTGGAAGTTTAGAAGTTCTTAGGCTTGAATCCGAGGGTAATTTGGTGTTTTGATGTTGTTTTGAATGTTTCAAAGGTTCGACTAAGTTCATATGTTGATATATGACTTGTTGGTATGATTGGTTGAGGTCCCAAGAGGCTCGGGTTGAATTCAGGTGGTTAACGCACTTGGGAGTAAGTTGAGGAAGCAACTGAAGTTTTGCTGCTGCTGTAGTAATCGCACATGCGGAGTGGGAACCGCATGTGCGAGCCCGCAGAAATGGGAAGTAGCCCACGAAAGCGAAAAGGAGGAGGCTTGGCAGTGGCCGCAGGTGCGAGGTTCTTTCCGCACCTGCAAGGCCGCAGATGCGGGCCTATTGCGCAGAAGCGCTTTCGCAGAAGTGAAAATGAGTGCGCAGGTGCGGTAGCTTGAGAAGTTAGTGATTTCCGCAGAAACAGACTTTCAACCGCAAAAGCGGGATTTGGGCCACATGTGCGGAAGACCTGGGCAGAACACATAAATACGAGGTTTCGAGATTTTTTACCATTTCTAACATTTTGAGCTCGGATTTTAGAGATTTTGAGAGGGGGTTTTTCAAGGAAAATTCTTGAGGTAAGATCCTTTTGTCTATTTTTCTTCAATGATTACGTTTTTCCACTGATTTTACACTTAGTTGGTGAGTTTTTGAAGTGAAATTTTGAGGTTTGAGGCTAGGGATTTGGAGAGTTAATTTTGGGGAATTGAATAGTCATTTGATGTCGGATTTTGGTAAATTTGGCATGGTTAGACTCATGAGAGAATGGGCTTTTGGGTTTTGTGACTTTGGTTGAATTTCGAGACGTGGGCTCGGAGGCCGGGTTTGAGCCAATTTCGGATTTTGAGTCTAATTTGGTATTTTTCTTGTGAAATTTATTCCTTTAGCATAAATGGATGGTATTGTACTGATTGTGAATAGATTCGGAGCATTTGGAGACCGAATCGAGGGGCAATAGCATTCCGGAGTAGGAGTTCTACGTTGTTGAGGTAAGTAACAGTTTTAAATCTGGTTTTGAGGGTATGAAACCCGGAGTTTGGTATGATATGACTGTTTGGGGGTGGCACCCATGCCAGGTGACGGGCGTGTGGGTGTACGCCGTGAGGGATTGAGACTTGGTCCTTCTCGGGAGACTGTGAAGTCCTTTAATTGTGTTTACATGCATTCCTCTCTACTAGAACTTGACTGCTTTCATGCTAGAAATCATGTTTAGGCTATATTCCTACTCATGATAGTTATATTCAGTCATAATGATTTTTGTACATGTTTACCTCAATCTCTGTTATTTGTTTTCCCTGATGATATACTGTAACACTTGATTTGGGCTGTTTTCCTTTTCTTTATTGAGAGCTGTGAGACTAGAGAGGTTCATGACTGAGTAAGGCCGAGGGCCTGATTGTGAGGTATTGTTATATGGCATGTGAGTTGTACGTGCAGATCCTTATGTTTATACTATGGTACGTGAGTTGTCTCTGCAGCACGTGAGTTGTCCGTGCGGATCCACATATGATATTATAGCACGTGAGTTGTCCGTGCGGATTAGCGCTTGGACTGTAGGAGCCCCTCATGAGTTTGAACATCCCCAGTGAGCGCAGGTACCTATTGAGAGTGTGTATTGAGGGCCGTGAGTGTGAGATATTGAGATGGGTTGAGTGACTGCTGCCTTGAGAGGTTATACTTGCTTTTATTTATTGTTTCACTTAGTTGTTATCTGTTGTTGTTGTGAAATTTCTGGAAGATTCATATCTGTTTTACATGAGCGCGAACTGATTTGACTTATACCACAGGATTTGAAAGCATGTTCACTCTTTACTGAAAACTTTTAAATGAACTGTATTGTATAGCTCGTCACTACTTCTCAGTTCCTTATTTATTTCTGTTACTTGCTGAGTTGGTTATACTCATGCTACACCCTGCACTTCATGTGCAGATCCAGGTGTGTTTGATTACGGAGGTCATTGAGTTCGGGAAGATCGAGTACCGGAGACTACGAGGTAGCTGTCGGTGTCCGCAGGACCTTGTCTCTCCTTATATATATATTTCTTTCTGTCTTGTATTGATGCTTAGACACTGGTTGTGTTAGTTTGGTTATCTAGATGCTCATGACTTAGTGACACCCCGATGTCGGGCTATTTTTCCGCACTTATGTTTTTATTTGGGTTTTACCCCGTATTTATGAAAAACTCCGGATACTTTAAATGTTTTAATTCACTTCTATTAAAATTTTGAAAGAGTCTTGGGAAGGTCGGCTTGCCTAGTACCACGATAGGTGCCATCACGACGGGTTAGGTTTTGGGTCGTGATAAATAGCTTCATAACTAGAATAAGTACGAGTAGTATAATATTATATATATCTCATATTTCAGCAAGATATAATTACTAATGATATTAATATAATATAGTATATATTAATGTTATGCACATATTTACATCACTACTATATAGACTTCTATATCAACTCTACGAATTGGGATTTTTTTTTTTTTTTTACATAACTAATTCATATGGCAAAACTCTATAGACGTGAATATCTTGCAATCCACCAAAACAAGTGAATCTCAAATGAATAATTACAAAAGATAGATTAAGTAATTAAAAACTTAACTAGTATATGAATATATTCACAAGTAGATATATGTAATTGTAGAAGCTATCATAATACTTATTTGTTTGTACAATAATCTTAGGTATAATATTAGCTATATATATATATATATATATATATATATATATATATATATGATGTATTTATTTGCTTGAAAAAATTAGTTCTGAGTTTAACGTCGCCAGCTCCACTTATTTTTGTTGCTTTCTCATTGTATCACTGTAATGGACGGATGTCTCTCGTACTGTCCTCCAATGTATAACTTCAACCTGTGTCCATTAACTTTGAATTTGTCTCCACCATTGACATGTTTAATTTCAAAAGCTCCAAATTGTGTCACAACAGTTATTGCATATGGACCTATACACCTTGATCTGAACTTACCTGGAAAAAGCTTTAGGCGACTATTATATAAAAGAACTTTGTCGCCTGCTTAGAATTCCTTGTACCTGATTATCTTATCATGCCATTTTTTCACTTTCTCTTTGTACAAATAAGAATTTTCATATGAGCTTAATCGAAATTCATCTAGCTCATTGATCTGCAATAAATGTTGCTGACCAACTTTTGTTGGTTCCATGTTCAGTACTTTAATTGCCCAAAACGCTTTACATTCTAGTTCAACTGGTAGATGACATGCTTTTCCAAAAACAAGCTTATATGGTGATATGCCTATTTGTGTTTTATATGCTGTTCTATAGGCCCATAAAGCATCATCTAGTTTTAATGCCCAATCTTTCTAGATATTCCAACAGATTTTCCAAGATTCTTTTTAACTCCCTATTTGAAACTTCAACTTGGCCATTTGTTTGAGCATGATATGGTGTACCTGTCTTATGTGTGACTCCATATTTAGATAATAGGAGTTCAAATTGTTTATTCATAAAATGCGTACCTTGGTCACTGATGATTACTCGGGGAGTCCCAAATCGTGTAAAAATATTCTTTTTCAAGAAATTGCACACAATTTTTGAATCATTTGTTCTGGTAGCTATTACTTCTACCCATTTTGACACATAATCAACTGCAACCAAAATATATTCAAAATAATGGGAGGTTGGAAAGAGACCCATGAAATCAATGCCCCATACATCAAATATCTCACAAATAAGAATGGTGTTAAGAGGCATTTTTTCCTTTTTGAAATATTGCCCATTCTTTGAAAGCGATCACAAGATTGAACATATTGTCTTGCATCTTTGAAAAGTGATGGCCAGTAGAAACTTGCTTCCAAATTTTTTGTTGTTGTTCGAGTTGCTCCATAATGCCCACCTACTGCTCCATCATGACATTGATTAATAATTTTTGTCATCTCTAGTTCAGGAACACATCTTCTGATAATTCCATCTGCACAAAATTTAAACAAGGATTTTTCCAAAAATAATATTTTACATCGGTCATGAGTTTTCTCTTTTGCTGATAAGAGAGTTCCTTTGGTATCCATTTTCCAACTAGGTAGTGTAACGACCCGACCAATTATTTTAAAAGTTATAGCCCTTCGTGTCTAGTTTCGAGAAAGGTAAATAAGTCATCATTTGGACATCTGTAGAGAAAGTTATGGCCAAAATACTAAAGCCTGGCAGTGCAGTCACCAAGAGAGTGCGGTCACACAATTTTTGTGCGACCGCAGGAGCTGGGATGTGCGGCCGCACTTGGAATTATGCGGACCGCACATGGTGAGTTCAGAGAATGTACTATATAACCGAGGCCTATGGTATTATTTCATTTTTGGGACCTAAAAAGCTCAGTTTGTAACGATATTTTGTGAGTTTTTCAAGAAATTCATCGGGGTAAGTGATTCTAACTCAGATTTGGTTAACATACATGAATATATCATTGTTTTCATCATCCAATTAGTATTTTGAGATAGAAATTTAGGAAAAATTATAGAAATTTTATTAAATGAATTTTTGAGATTTGAATGTCAATTCGAAGTTGGATTTGAGTGGAACAGTGTTTTTGAGTTAATTTCGTATTTTTATTGAAAAATATAGTATTTTCTTATGAAATTGATTCTATAATTTTTGTTGACTGTATCGAATTAATTATGACTAGATTCGAGTCGATTGGAGTCGGAAAATCGAGAAAAAGGCATACTACTTGATTAAATTGGAGCAAGTCGAGGTAAGTGACTTGTCTAATCTTGTGTGGGAGAAATTTCCCCTAGGATTGGTATAGATGTGATAATTGTAATGTGATGAAAGTTTTGTATGCGAGGTGACGAGTATGTACATGGGCTAAATATGAAAGATTATGTTTTTAAATTGTGTAGATCATTGTTGCATATTAATTAAATTATTAAATCTTGTTATATTCTCCATCATTGATCTGATTTATATACTTTAAATTTGCTTGACTTTCTCCTGCTAATTATTTTTACCTGTTTAGCTGAAACTTAGTTCTTTTATTCTGTGCATTATTTGAAGGTGAAATTTCTTTAATTTAAATATTATTAATATGAAGTATTTGATATTTTAAATTTGGAACCGAGGCAACGTATTAAAATTTTTTAAATATTATTTTTGCTGAGTTATTTAATTCCCCAATATTTTGTGAGATTTTTGTACTCATTGTGATCGAGCCGTGAGCTCCCTGTTGTGGAAAATATTGTTGATGTTGTTTATTTTGGCAAATTGAAATACTTGGGTACTTGAGGTGCAAATTGTGATATTGATACGTATGCGGTGATATAAGGTCTGGGTGTTGAAACACATGCGTTGAGATAAGGGTGGCTTGATACGCGTGGCTAGTAGGGGAACTACTAGAAGTCATGCGGTGTGATAAGGGTGACTAAAATGCAGGATGCTATTTTGGGAAAAATATTTTTTTCTTTAAAATTAAATGTGAAGGCTCCCGCGGTGATATAAGAAAATGAGATATTGTAAATTTACTTATGATTTGGGACTACGAGGCGGTACCTCGGGAGTGCCCTTGTTGATATTGATTTATGGCTGCAGTTGCCTTTGATTATTATTGTGATTTTCCTTAAAGTTGAAAAGAATTCTGTTTTGTTTTCACGAGGTATTATTTGCTATTATTTTGCGTAGTTAATTGGTGACATAATACTTACTTGATTCATTTCCATTGTCAATTAATTTTATTATATTGTTAAACATTTCACCTTGTCTTTTATTATTCCAGTAGGGCCTGACCTGACCTTGTCACTACTCTACCGAGGTTAGGCTTGGCACTTACTAGGTACCGCTGTGGTGTACTCATACTATGCTTCTGCACATCTTTTTATGCAGATCCAGGTACATTCTACCAGTCCAGACATCAGTGAGCTACCTGTGTACGGAGATTTCGAGATATATCTGTCAGCGTCCGCAGACTCCGGAGTCCCCTTCTATCATTATTATGTTGCTTCCTTATTTTCCTTAGACTCTGATATATATAGATACATTAAGGATAAATTCTTAGAAGCTTGTGGCTTATTTCTATAGGGTTTTGGGAGTTAAAATTATGTGAATTTGAAGATTATTTATTTCAGATTTTTGTTGTTATTCCGCATTGATAGGCTTACCTAGTCTTAGAGACTAGGTGCCATCACGACATCCTACGGAGAGAATTTGGGGTCGTGACAAGTTGGTATCAGAGCTTTAGGTTCATAGGTGTTATGAGTCACAAGCAGGTTTAGTAGAGTCTTACGGATCGGTACGGAGACGTCTTTACTTATCTTCGGAAGGCTATGGAACTGTTAGGAAAATATTTGCTTGTTTGATTCCTTATCGTGTGCACTGTTGACTTCAAAGTTCTAAACTATTGTCTTTCTATTCTCTCACAGATGGTGAGGACACACACAACTGGATCCGATGATCAGACACACGTGCCCCCTGTTCGATCTGTAAGAGGCCGGGGGCGAGGCAGAGGCCGATGAAGACCACGTGGTGTAGCTAGAGCACCCGGACGAGCTGCTGCAGAGGAACCACCAGTAGCTCCAGTTGGAGAACATGCACCTGAGACGCCTGTTACCATTCCTGCACTTCAAGAGACCCTTGCCCAGTTTTTGAGCATGTTTGGCACTCTAGCTCAGGCAGGGTTAATTCCACTTGCTCCTGCCACATTTCAGGTCGGGGGAGGAGCACAGACTCCCGCCGCCCGTATCCCAGATCTACGGGCCCAAATTGACCATGCCCCAAAGGTTATACCAGTGCAACCAGTTGTTCCAGTTCAGCCCGAGGTTAGGGCAGCAGTTTCAGAGGGGGAGCAGCTCAGGCTCGAGAGGTACAAAAACTACCACCCTCCCACTTTTAGCGGTTTAGCTTCAGAGGATGCTCAGGGTTTTCTGGAGGAATGTCACCGTATCCTCCGTACTATGGGTATTGTGGATTCCAGTGGGGTTTCTTTCACGACATTTCAGCTTAGAGGAGCAGCCTACCAGTGGTGGCGGGCATATGAGTTGGATAGTCCGTTGAGGCAGCTTCACTTACTTAGACTCAATTTTCAGATATGTTCTTAAAGGAGTATGTTCCTCAGAGTCTTAGAGATGCATGGCGCGCAGAGTTTGAGCAGCTGCGCCATGGTTCTATGACCGTGTCGGCATATGCGGTCTGATTCAGTGATTTGGCTAGGCATGCACCAGCCTTAGTTGCTACTATTCGAGAGCGGGTTCGCAAATTTATTGAGGGTCTCCATTCTAGTATCAGATTCAGTATGGCCCGAGAGCTAGAGATGGACATCACATATCAACAGGTGGTGTCAATTGGTAGGAGATACGAAGGTATGTGGATCCGGGAGAGGGAAGAGAGGGAAGCTAAGAGACCTTGAGATTCTGGCACATATAATAATTCTCGTGCCCCAGTTGCAGCCCGTAATGGTAGAGGTTATGTGAGTCTTCCTATTCATTCAGCACTTCCAGCTTCCAGTGGTATTCCGGCTACTCTCAGACCTCAGATTCTATATTATGCATCGCCAGTGTCTTCTGTACCTCCTGTACGGGGTGCCTTCAGCGGGCAGTCTAGTCGATCAGGCCCGAGCCAGTCCCAGCAGCCACGTCCTTCGAGGGATTGTTTTGAGTATAGTGACACTCGTCACATCATGAAGGATTGCCCCAGACTTAGGAGGGGTGCACCTTCCACAGATTTCTCAGGCCCCACCCATTCCACAGGGCCCTCAGGTTTCTCAGGCCATGATTACTGCACCAGTTGCCACTCCACCTGCACAGCCAGCTAGAGGTGGAGGTCGGACAGGTAGAGGTCGCCCTAGAGGGGGAGGCCAGGCCAGATATTATGCCCTTCCTACTAGGAAAGAGGACGTTGCATCCGATTCTGTTATCACAAGTATTATTTCGGTCTGTCATAGAGATACATCAGTCTTATTTGATCCAAGCTCTACTTATTCTTATGTGTCATCATATTTTGCCCCGTATTTGGGCATATTCTGTGATTCCTTGAGTTCTTCTGTTTATGTATCTACACTCGTGGGTGAATCTATTATTGTGGACCGCGTGTATCGGTCGTGTTTAATTGTTATCAGTGGTTTTGAGACCAGAGCTGATTTATTATTGTTCAGTATGGTGGATTTGGATATTATTTTGGGCATGGACTGGTTGTCGCCCTATCATGCTATTCTTGATTGTTACGCCAAGACGGTGACGTTGGCTATGCCAGGTCTACCGTGGCTAGAGTGGAGAGGTACCTCAGATCATGTTCCTAGCAGGGTTGTTTCATTTCTTAAAGCTCAATGAATGGTTGAGAAGGGGTGTGATACATATCTGGCCTACGTGAGAGATGTTAGTATTGATACTCCTACCGTAGAGTCAGTTCCTATAGTAAGGAATTTTCCTGATGTATTTCCAGCGGATCTTCCGGGTATGCTACCCAATAAGGATATTGACTTTGGCATTGATTTGTTACCGGGCACTCAGCCCATTTCTATTTCACCATATTGTACGGCCCCAGCAGAGTTGAAAGAATTAAAAGAACAGTTACAGGAGTTGCTTGATAAGGGATTCATTCGGCCTAGTGTATCGCCTTGGGGTGCTCATGTCTTATTTGTAAAGAAAAAGGATGGTTCTATGCGGATGTGTTTTGATTACCGCCAGCTGAACAAGGTTACAGTGAAGAACATGTATCCATTGCCACATATTGATGACCTATTTGATCAGCTTCAGGGTGCGAGAGTGTTCTCTAAGATCGACTTGTATTCAGGCTATCATCAGTTGAAGATTCGGGAACCAGATATCTCGAAGACTGCTTTTAGGACTCGGTATGATCATTATGAGCTCCTTGTAATGTCATTTGGGCTAACCAACGCCCCAGCAGCATTTATGCACTTAATGAATAATGTATTTTGGCCCTATCTTAACTCCTTCGTCATTGTATTTATTGACGACATTCTGGTGTATTCCTGGAGTCAGGAGGATCATGAGAAGCACTTGAGAACTGTGCTTCAGACTTTGAGAGAAAAGAAGTTATATGCAAAATTTTCAAAGTGTGAATTCTGGCTTAATTCAGTGGGATTTTTAGGTCATATAGTTTTGTGCGAGGGGATCAAGGTAGATCCAAAGAAGATTGAGGCAGTGCAGAGTTGGTCCAGACCGCCATCAGCTACAGAGATTTGGAGTTTTCTTGGCTTGGCGAGGTATTATCGCCAATTTGTAAAGGGTTTCTCTTCTATTGCTGCACCTATGGCCAAATTGACCCAGAAGGGTGCTCCGTTCAATTGGACTGAGGAATGTGAGGAGATCTTCCAAAATCTCAAGACAGCTTTGACTACAGCTCCAGTGTTGGTATTACCTACAAGTTCAGGGTCTTATACTGTGTATTGTGATGCGTCACGTATTGGTCTCGGCGCAGTGTTGATGCAAGACGGTAGGGTGATTGCCCACGCATCCAGACAGTTAAAGGTACATGAGAAGAATTATCCGGTCCATGACCTTGAGTTAGCAGCTATTGTTCATGCCTTGAAGATTTAGCGGCGTTATTTTTACGGTGTCCATTGTGAGGTCTACACCGATCATCGGAGTCTACAGCATCTGTTTAAACAGAAGGATCTTAATTTACGGCAGCAGAGATGGTTGGAGTTGCCGATGATAACACCATTCTCTATCATCCCGGGAAGGCCAATGTAGTAGCCGATGCCTTGAGTCATAAGGCGGAGAGTTTGGGCAGCTTAGCATATTTACCGGTAGTAGAGTGGCCTTTAGCCTTGGATGTTCAGGCCTTAGCCAACCAGTTTGTCAGGTTAGATATTTTCGAGCCGAGCCAAGTTTTGGCTTGTGTGGTTTCTCAGTCTTCTCTTTATAATCGTATCAGAGAGTGTTAGTATGATGACCCCCATCTGCTTGTTCTTAAGGACATAGTTCAGCACAGTGATGCCAAGGAATTCACTATTGGAGATGACGTGTATTACAAATGTAGGGCAGACTATGTGTGCCTAATGTAGATGGTTTGCGTGAGTTGATTCTCCAAGAGGTTCACAATTTGCGATACTCCATTCAACCGGGTGCTACAAAGATGTATCAAGACCTGAGACAACACTATTGGTGGAGGCGGAAGAAGAAAGACATAGTGGAGTATGTAGCTCGATGTCTTAATTGTGAGCAGGTAAAATATGAGCATCAGCGGCCAGCTGGATTGCTTCAGAAGTTAGAAATTCCGGAGTGGAAATGGGAGCGAATCACTATAGATTTCGTTGTTGGGCTTCCACGGACTCAGCGGAAGTTTGATGCAGTTTGGGTGAATGTGGATAGGCTGACCAAGTCAGCTCATTTCATTCCTGTGATGACTACCTATTCTTCCGAGCAGTTGGCTCAAGTCTATATTCCCGAGATTGTCAGACTTCATGGCGTACCGATATCTATCATCTCTGACCGGGGTACGTAGTTTACCTCACGCTTTTGGAGGGTTGTACAGCGAGAGTTGGGTACTCGTGTGGATTTAAGTATAACATTTTACCCTCAGACAGACGGGCAGTCCGAACATACTATTCAGATATTGGAGGATATGCTTCGTGCGTGTGTTATAGATTTTGGGGGTGCTTGGGATCAGTTCTTACCACTTGCGGAGTTTGCTTACAACAATAGTTACCAGTCGAGCATTCAGATGGCTCCCTATGAGGCCTTATATGGTAGGCAGTGCTGGTCTTCAGTGGGTTGGTTCGAGCCGGGCGAAGCTAGACTATTGGGTACAGACTTGGTTCAGGATGCCTTGGAAAAGGTTAAATTGATTCAGGATCGACTTCGTACAGCCCAATCTAGACAAAAGAGTTATGCGGATCGGAAGGTTCGTGATGTTACATTCATGGTTGGTGAGCGGGTCTTGCTTTGGGTTTCGCCTATGAATGGTGTTATGAGGTTCGGAAAGAAGGGCAAGTTGAGCCCGAGGTATATCGGACCTTTTGAGATTCTTGAGAGGGTTGGAGAGGTAGCTTACAGACTTGCACTACCACCTAGTCTCTCTGCAGTTTATCCGATATTCCATGTTTCTATGCTCCGGAAGTATCACGGCAATCCGTCTCATGTGTTAGACTTCAGTTCAGTTCAGTTGGACAAGGATCTATCTTATGTTGAGGAACCAGTGGCTGTTTTGGACAGGCAGGTTCGAAAGTTGAGATCAAAGAACATTGCTTCCGTGAAGGTGCAGTGGAAAGGCCAGCCAGAAGGAGAAGAAACTTGGGAGATCGAGCAGGATATGCGCAGCCATTATCCTCATCTTTTCACCACTTCAGTTATGTCTCTATGCTCGTTCGAGGATGAACGATTATTTTAAGAGGGGGAGGATGTAAATACCCGGCCAGTCGTTTTAAAAGTTGTAGACCTGTTTCCCTATTTACTGCTTATTTTGTTCTTTAAAACTGTTATGTAACTTGCCGGGGTAGTCGGTTCGGGTCCGGAAAGATTTTAGAATGAATTGGAACACTTAATTCCAAAGTTTAAAACTTAAGTTGAAAAGATTGGCTTAATGTCGACCTATGTGCAAACGACCTTGGAATAGAATTTTGATGATTCCAACAGCTCTGTATGGTGATTTTAGACTTAGGAGTGTGTTCAAAATTTTATTTGGAAGTCGGTAGTTAAATTAGACTTGAAATGGCTAAAATAATAATTTAAGTTTAGAAGTTTGACCAGGGAGTTGACTTTTTGATATCGGGGTCGGAATCCAGTTCTGAAAATTTTCATAGTTCCGTTATATCATTTATGACTTGTGTGCAAAATTTGAGATCAATCGGACTTGATTTGATAGGTTTCGACATCGAATGTAGAAGTTAGAAGTTCTTAAGTTTCATTAAGCTTGAATTGGGGAGTGAATTGTGATTTTAGTGTTGTTGGACGTGATTTGAAGACTCGACTAAGTTTGTATGGTATTTTAAGATTGGTTGATATGTTTTGTTGAGGTCCCGGGGGCCTCGGGTGATTTTTGGGATGAGTTTTGAGTGAGTACGGGCTTTTCGGCACTCTAATATTGTTCTGGGGGTTTTTGGAAGTGCGGACCGCACATTTTGGGAGTGCTGAGGCAAAAGGAAAGTGCGGACCTCAGGGGAATTGTGCGGACCGCACAAATTTGTGTGCGGCCGCACTTCAGTCCGCAGAGGATTGTGCGGCCGCACTCAGGAACTCTCAGATTCGATGGTCCGACTTTGGAAGCTTATATCTTTTGATTCACAAGGAATTTTGAGATAATTCAAAAACGAAAGTTGTAGCCCTTCGTGTCTAGTTTCTAGAAAGGTAAAGTAGTTATCATTTGGACATCATTAGAGGAAGTTATGACTAAAAAACTAAAGCCTGGCAGTGCAGTCACCAAAAGTTGTAGCATGAATATATCATTGTTTTCATCATCCAATTAGTATTTTGAGATGGAAATTTAGGGAAAATTGTAGAAATTTTCTAAAATGAATTTTTGGGATTTGAATGTCGATTCGAAATCGGATTTGAGTAGAACTAGTATGGTTGGACTCGTAATTGAATGGGTTGTCGAATTTTGTGAGTTTCACCGGATTTCGAGACGTGGGCCCCACATGTGACTTTTTTGGGTTAATTTTGAATTTTTATTGAAAAATACAGTATTTTCTTATGGAATTTATTCTATAATTTTTGTTAACTATATCGAATTAATTATGACTAGATTCGAGTCGATTGGAGTCGAAAAATCGAGAAAAAAGCATACTACTTGATTAAATTGGAGCAAGTCGAAGTAAGTGACTTGTGTAACCTTGTGTGAGGGAAATTTTTCCTAGGATTGATATTGATGTAATAATTGTAATGGGATGAAAATCATGTATGCGAGGTGACGAGTGTGTACACGGGCTAAATGTGAAAGATTATATTTTTAAATTGTGTAGATAACTGTTGCATATTAATTAAATTATTAAATCTTGTTATATTCTCCATCAATGATCTGATTCATATACTTTAAATTTGCTTGACTTTCTCCTGCTAATTGTGTTTACCCGTTTAGCTGAAACTTGATTTCTTTTATTCTGTGCATTATTTGAAGGTAGAATTTCTTTAATTTAAATATTATTAATATGAAGTATTTGATATTTTAAATTTGGAACTGAGGCAACGTATTAAAAATTTTTAAATATTATTTTTGCTGATTTATTTAATTTTTGAATATTTCGTGAGATTTTTGTACTCATTGTGATTGAGCTGTGAGCTCCCTGTTGTGGAAAATATTGTTGATATTATTTTTTTTGGCAAATTAAAATACTTGGGCACTTGAGGTGCAAATTGTGATATATTGTGATATTGATACGCATACGGTGGTATAAGGTCTAGGTGTTGAAATGCATGCGGTGAGATAAGGGTGGCTTGATATGCGTGGCTAGTAGGGGAACTACTAGAAGTCATGCGGTGTGATAAGGGTGGCTAAAACACGGGATGCTATTTCAAGAAAAATATTTTTTTCTTTAAAATTAAATGTGAAGGCTCCCGCGGTGATATAAGGAAATGAGATATTGTGAATTTATTTATGATTTGGGACTACGAGGTGGTACCTTTGGAGTGCCCTTGTTGATATTGATTTATGGATGCAGTTGCCTTTGATTATTGTTGTAATTTTCTTAAAGTTGAAAAAAATTCTGTTTTATTTCCACGAGATATTATTTGCCATTTTTTTGCGTAGTTAATTGGTGACATACTACTTACTTGATTCATTTCCATTGTCAATTCATTTTTATTATATTGTTAAATATTTCACCTTGTCTTTTATTATTCTAGTAGGGCCTGACCTGACCTCGTCACTACTCTATGGAGGTTAGGCTTGGCACTTACTAGGTACCGCTGTGGTGTACTCATACTATGCTTCTGCATATCTTTTTGTGTAGATCCAGGTACATCCTACCAGTCTAGACATCAGTGAGCTACCTGTGTACGGAGACTTCGAGGTATATCTGCCAGCGTCCGCAGACTCCGGAGTCCCCTTCTATCCTTATTATGTTTCTTCCTTATTTTCCTTAGACCCTGATATATATAGATATATTGAGGATAAATTTTTAGAAACTTGTGACTTATTTCTACTGGGTTTTCGGAGTTGAAATTATGTGAATTTGAAGATTATTTATTTCAGATTTATATTGTTATTCCGCATTGATAGGCTTACCTAGTCTTAGAGACTAGGCGCCATCATGATATCCTACGGAGAGAATTTGGGGTCGTGACAGGTAGTTAGCAATATCAGCAAACCAAGGGGGTTGGTTAACAATAGCGGTGATGGAAAAGATATGTTCATCCGAAAATTCTTCTCGGATATCCAATGTCTCAATTGGCGGATTTTCCAACTTGGAAAGGTGATCTGCAGCCTGATTTTCCGTTCCCTTTTTGTCTTTAATTTCAAGGTCAAATTCTTGTAGCAATAATATCCATCTTAGCAACCTGGGTCTTGCATCTTTCTTCGCCAAGAGATATTTTAATGTTGCATGATCAATGAATATTATAACCTTTGTTCCTATTAAATAAGAACGAAATTTATCAAAAGCAAATACTATTGCCAATAGTTCTTTTTCTGTTGTGGCATAATTCAGCTGAGCCTCATTCAAAATTCTACTGGCATAGTAAATAGGACGGAAAATTTTGTCTTGTGTTTGTCCTAATACAACTCCAATAGCTGTATCACTTGCATCACACATTACCTCAAAAGGTTTGTTCCAGTCTGGTGAGATAACAACAGGGGCATTTGCTAATTTTTCCTTAAGACTTTCAAATGCTTTTCTGCAATCCTCTGTAAAAGCAAACTTTAAATCTTTCATTAGTAGGTTAGTTAGAGGTTTTGAGATTTTTGAATTTTTTTTATAAACCTTCTATAAAAACCTGCATGTCCTAGAAAACTCCTAATGCCTTTAACAGTGGTGGGAGGGGGTAATCCTGCTATAAGATCACTTTTTGCCTTATCAACTTTTATCCCTTTAGCAGTGATTTTATGTCCTAAAACAATACCCTCTATGACGATAAAATGACATTTCTCCCAATTAAGAATTAAATTTTTCTCTTCACATCTCTTAATAACTAAGGTCAAGTGTTGAAGACAATCCTCAAATATTTTGCCAAAAAGTGTAAAGTCATCCATAAAAATCTCCAGAAACTTCTCAGTCATGTCAGAAAAATGGCTGACATGCAACGCTGAAATATAGCAGGGGCGTTACACAAACCAAATGGCATTCTCCTATAGGCATAGGTTCCATGGGGACATGTGAAAGTTGTCTTATCCTGATCTTCTGGTGCAATTGGAATTTGGTTATAACCTGAATAACCATCAAAAAAATAGTAAAAACCATGTCCTGCTACTCTTTCCAACATTTGGTCAATGAAAGGTAAAGAGAAGTGATCTTTTCTAGTAGCGTCATTGAGACGTCTATAATCAATATTGGCTCCTCATCCTGTAATTTTCCTTCTAGGTATGAGTTCATTATTCTCATTTTTTACGACAGTCATACCTCATTTTTTCGGTACCACTTGCACAGGACTGTCAGATATGGGGAAGATGATACATGCTGCTAGAAGTTTTACCACTTCTTTTTTAACTACCTCTTGCATTGCTGGGTTGAATCTCCTTTGAGGTTGGACTATTTGTTTGTAATCTTCTTCTATGAGAATTCTGTTCATGCAAATGGCTGGGCTGATTCCTTTGATATAATCTACAGTCCATCCCAAAGCTCTCTTGTTTTCTTTCAAGACTCTAATCAATTTGTCTTCTTGTTCTGCAGTCAAAGAAGAGGAAATAATCACTGGAAATTGTGATACTTCAAGAAAAATATATTTTAAATGAGAAGGTAAAGTTTTAAGTTCAATTTTTACTTGAACTTCCTCATTTTGTGGTCCATTCTCCAGTGTTTCAGCTTTTTCTTTAATTCTTGGGTCATCATCATTTGCAGTGCCAGAATTTGCCAGACATCTTTCTAATGAGTCAGATATTAGTTGATCATCTTTGTATTTATCTGCAAGATCATTCAATAAGTCAATGTGAAAATAAGGAGATGATGACTCATCCTCAGGATATGTCATTATTTTCTGCATGTCAAAGATGACTTTCTCTTCACCGACCCTTAATATCAATTGTCCTTGATGAACATCGATGATTGCTCTACCAGTTGCCAGAAATGGTCTACCCAGAATCAAAGGTACATCACTATTTTCTTCCATTTCAAGTACTATAAATTCTACTGGAAATACAAACTTGTCAACTTGAACAAGTACATTCTCAATAATTCCCTTGGCATTTTTAGTACTCGAATCGGCTAGCTATAAAGAAACAATTGTATTTTTCATTTCCCCCAGTTCTAATTTTCTAAAAATTGAGAAAGGCATCAGATTTATGGAAGCGCCAAAATCACACAATGCTTTGTCAAAATGAACACCTCCAAGAGTACAAGGAATTGTAAAGCTACCTGGGTCACCAAGTTTTTGTGAAAACTTATTTGGAAGAATAGCGCTGCATTTTTCTGTAAGCTTAACTACAGAGATTCCTTCTAATTTTCTTTTACTTGACAAAATATCTTTCTAAAACTTGGCATAGGAGGGCATTTGCATTAAAGCATCAGTGAATGGAATATTTATGTAAAGCTGTTTCAAAATTTCAAGAAATTTAGAAAATTGTTTATCAAGATTTTCTCTTTTTATTTTTTGGGGAAAAGGAATGTCCTCCAAGGGAGGATTTTCTTGTGAAATTGTTCTTTCTTTTCTTTTTTTCTTTTTTTCTTCTAGCTTCTCAGATGTTACCTCGGTGGGGGTCATATTTTTCCTGTTTTTCTTCCTGTACCTTGCCTTGTCGATTTGGATATGGGTCATCCAAATTCTTTCCTAATCGTAACGCGATGGTTTTGAGATGTTCCTTCGAATTTTTCTCAGTGTTGCCTGGCAATGGTCCTTGAATTTTTCCTGACAAAAGAGTTGCCAATTGACTTACCTGAATTTTCAGATTTTTCAACGATGAATTATGACTCTCCATTTTCTCATCCATAGCTTTTATGTATTCGTACATCAAATCTTCAAGGCTACGTGCATGAGATTGTTGTGGCTTAGGCTGATAAGGTCTGAATTTTTGTTGCAGCCTATTCTGATTCTGAAATCCTGGTGGTCTTTGTACCTGTTGTTTTAAAAACTGTGAGTTTTCAGCACCATTGGGGTTACTCCATTGGAATCACGGATGTTTTTGAACCATGGGACTTCCATAGGGGTAAGCATTGTATCCAATTAAGTTTACATGTTCATCATTTTGATTTGTGGCTTGACATTCATGATTGAGATGATTCTCACCACATATGTCACAACCTTCAGATTGTTGTGGATTTACCTTAACGGTTTCAAACGTTTTTGCTAAGGAAGCAATTTGTTGAGTTAAGGTGTTCAGAGCATCTACCTGGTTCACAGTTGCTGCCTTTTTTTTATAGTAACATGATCAGATGGCCACTGCACTGCATTTTCAGAAATTTCATTTAACAATTGTAAAGCTTCATCGGTAGTTTTTCCCATTATGGAACCTCCGACAGCTGCATCTATAACATTTCTTGATGAGGGTTTTAACCCGTGATAAAAAATATATAAAAGCATATGATCGGGAATTTCATGATGAGGACATTTTTTCAATAAACCTTTTAATATTTCCCAAGCCTGATAAACTGATTCAGTGTCAATTTGCAAAAAAATATTAATATCTTGTCTCATTTTTGTTGTTTTAGCAGGAGAAAAATTTTTATTTAGAAATTTTTGAGTCATCTGATCCCATGTTGTGATGGATCCTCTAGGCAAGCTACGTAACCAAGCTTTAGCTTCACCTTTCAGAGTAAAAGGAAAAAGCCTTAGCCTAATTGCATCTGGTGATACTCCATTATACTTAGCTGTTTCAACAAGCTCAAGAAAATCAATCAAATGATTATATGAGTCTTCACTGGGATCTCCAATGAACCGACAAGACTGTTGAATTTTTTGGATCAAACCAGTCCTGATTTCAAAGTTTTTAGCTGCCACAGGAGGCCTTCTAACACTTGATTCACAATTAAATTGATCAGGTCTAGCATAATCCATGAGAATCATATTAGCTGGACATGGTGCTATTTCATCAAATTGGTCTTCTGGAATTGGTAGAATTATTGGTGGTGGATTGTTGAGAAGTCCTTCTTCTTGTTCCATGTCTTTTCTAGTTGTGGTATGAGAAGTTGAAGTTTGTCCTTTCCTGCGCAATCGTAAAGATCTTTCAATTTCAGGATCATATTCAAACAACTCTATAGAACAAGAGCGGGTCATAAACTAGCTGAAAATCCTGAGAATAAGAAAGAAAATAAAATAATAATAAAAAAATGGTTTCCCAAATTAGTAAGAGGATAATTAATCTGAAGTAGATACTTGCCAATCCCAGGCAACGACGCCAAAAATTTGACGAGGTCAATGTGCATAGGAATTCTTGCTCGTGTTTTGTCAAATTATAATACAGTTTAAGATATCGTCCCACAAAGATTGGAACATCTATGCTACAGATTTAGATTATCTTCATTACTATTCAGGAGAATCGAATTTATGAGTGAGTGAAAGTTTAATGATTTTTAAAGGCAAAGAACTAATTGAGTAGAAATAATAAGAAAGCATTGGGAATCTTTGAAACCACTTGATAAGATTAATATAATATGATTCAAATTCTAATACTTATTTCTCGAAAGAATAATTACTTATTCCTAGCACAATTATATTTTTTTCACTTTAAAGTAACTATTTAAAACCACCTCTTCTGATTAGTGTAATTAAATATTTTATCATTAGTGATGATAAGAATAGAAATATTTGCTTGCCTAAGTTGTACCAATAATAACAAAAAGCTCTTTCGATTAGTTCTCATTAGATCAATAGACTCAATCAAATCACTTTCTTTTCCGGATAAAGATTGAAATAAGTAAGACTAAAGACACTTGTAAGTAGCTGTGATTATATTAATTTGTCCAATGACTATTTTATTTATAACTATTCGCTGCAACATATTTTGCTTCTTCCGAATACAAAATTAGCACAACGGTAGTTATAAAATAGAATAGTTAGATTAGACAATATTAAATAATCAACACCTTATTACTTTGGTACTAAAAGATGGAGATTTGGACAGCTTCTCGGACAAGAGCATATAGAACTGAATATATATTATAATAACTTAGCAAGCTTTTCCAAGTATCCCAACTGGAGTAGTTTACTCCATTATGGAGTAGATAAAAGTACTACTAAGAAGATAAAGAAACAGAATACTTCCTAAAAGAGAAAGAAATATTAACTGCCAAAATCTAAGCTAGAGAATCCAATTAAGAGATGGACTATTTTCTACTATTCTGGCGTGCCTTTGCATTACATAGATAGGCCCTATTTATAGGAGAAAATTGCAGGCAAACTAATCCTCTGTTGCGACAGTAATAGTTGTCGTCGCGACGCTAATTAGTTTATCTTTTTGTCACGACCCAAAATTCCAACCTATCGTGATGACGCCTATCTCAATATTAGGCAAGCCGATAATCTTCATAAATCACAATTTCTCTTTAAGTTTGAAAATGCAATATTTAAATACAGTATAAAATCCCACAAATACTGATACGAACACTTCCCAAAATGTGGTGTCACTTAGTACATGAGATTCTAATATGAATACATGTCTGAAAAATATGGTCTATGATAATCTGAGGCCAAATACAGTAACAAGGAGATAGGAAAAGACAGACAAGGTCTGTGAAACACGACAGCTACCTCTGAATCTCTAGAAAATCAAGTGTGCGAGAGAATCAACACCCGTTATGTCCGAAAACACCTGGATCTGCACACGAAGTGCAGGGTGTAGTATGAGTACAACCAACTCAGCAAGTAACAATAATAAATAAGGAACTGAAGATAATGACGAGCTACACAGTTACAGTTCATTTCCAGTAATTCCAGCAAAGAATAGACATGCTTTCAAAACTGGCAGTTTAAGTCAAATCAATTTTATATAGTTCAAGTTCATGTAATCCGGATATAAAATCTTTTAGAGAATTTCACAATAATGACAGATAGCAACTAAGTACAACAACAAATGAAAAGCAAGTATAGCCTCTCAGGCAACAGATACTCCACTCGTCATAACAGCTCAACCACTCGGCTCTCAGCCCTCAGCCCTCAGCACTCATACTTAATGGGTACTCGCGCTCATTGGGGGTGTACAGACTCCGGAGGGTCTCCTACAGCCCAAGCGCTATAATCTGCACGGCCAACTCACGTGCCATAGTATTAATATCTGGATCCTCACGACCAACTCACGTGCTGCACGGACAACTCATGTGCTATAATATAATATCTCACAATCAGGCCCTCGGCCTCACTCAGTCACAAATCTCTCCAGTCTCTCGGGCCCTCAATAATCATGAAATCAGCCCAAACAATAATGATATGATGCATCAATAATGAACAATAGAGACTGAGAAAAAATAAACAAGTAAAATATGGCTGAGTACAAAATAACAATTAAGCAGATAATTCAACATATACATGACCTCTGTGGGTCCCAACAGTACCAATATATAGCCTAAACATGGTTTCTAACATGACTTACAATCAAATTTCCATAATATATAGAGAGCATATAGCTAACAATAAATTATTCAACTTTACAGTTTTCACGGGACGGACCAAGTCACAATCCCCTCGGTGCACGTCCACACGCCCGTTACCTAGCATGTGCGTCACCTCCAAAGTAATCACATGATACCAAAATCCGGGGTTTCATACCCTCAGGACCAGATTTAAAACTGTTACTTACCTCAAACCACGTAATTCTTTATTCTGCTATGCCCCTGCCACGAGAATTGGTCTCCGAAAGCCTCGAATCTAGTCACAATTAATTCGTTTCAGTCAATAAATTTTATTGAAATTAATTCCATAAGAAAATACTAATTTCCCATAAAAATCCAAAATTTAGGTCAAAAATCGCCCGTGGGGCCCATATCTCGGAACCCGATAAAAGTTACAAAATCCAAAAGCTCATTCAACCACAAGTCTATCCATACCAATTTTACCAAAATCCGACCTCAACTCGACCCTCAAATCTACAAATCTTATCTCCAAATTTCTATGTTCAAATCTCCGATTTACACCTCAAAAACATGTAATCTAGTCAGATTATTCGATGATAATTCAATATTATGGAGAAGAAATGATCACAAGGGACTTACCTCAAGCTTTTCTTGAAAATCTATCAAAAATCGCCTCTCCTCAAGCTCCAATTTGCCAAAAATGGCGAATGGGACGAAGTCCCCTGCTTTATAATTCTGCCCAGATAGCCTCGGTCCTGTCTCGATCTTGGCCTTCTATCGTGGTCCTAGATCCTGGATCTCGGTCTTGGGCCTCGATCCTGGGCCTCGATTCTGACCCTTGATCCTGGCCTTCGATTATGGCCCTCGACCCTGGCCTTCGATCATGGCTTCGATCCTAGTCCTCGACCCCGCCTTCGATCGTGGCCCTCAACCCTGGGCTCGATCGTGGCTTGATTTTGGGCTCGATTCTGGGCTCAAATCTGGGCTCGATTTCTGGCAGAAGGAATTTCCAGCAGAAGAAAATTGCAGCAGCTGTTGTAGTTCAAATTTTTGATATGTTAACCATCCAAAACTCACCCAAGGCCCTCGGGACCTCAACCAAATACACTAACAAGTCCTAAAACATCATACGAATTTAGTCGAGCCTTCAAATCACATCCAACAACACTAAAAACACGAATCACACATAGATTCAAGCCTAATGAACTTTGAAACTTTCTATTTCTACAAACAACGCCGAAACCTATCAAATCACATCCGATTAACCTCAAATTTTGCACACAAGTCATAAATGACATAACAGACCTATTAAAATTTTCAGAATTGGATTTCGACCCCGATATCAAAAAGTTAACCCCCCGGGGAAACTTTCCAAAAATTCAACTTTTGGCATTTCAAGCCTAGTTCCTCTACGGACCTCAAAAAAATTTTCCGAACACGCTCCTAAGCCCAAATTCACCATATGGAGCTATTGGAATCATAAAAATTCAGATCCGGGGTTGTTTACACCTAAGTCCACATCCGGTCAACCTTTCTAACTTAAATTTTCAATTATGAGACTAAGTGTCTCGTTTCACTTCGAATTCCTTCCGGACCTGAACCAACTAACCCGATAAGTCATAAAATAACTGCAAAGTATAAATTGAATAGTAGATGGCGAAATGGGGTTATAATACTCAAAACGACCGGCGGGGTCATTACACTTTTCTTCTTCATTGTGGTGCAACCATAAATGTTATCGTCGCGACGCTAATTGTTATATCTTTTCTTCTTCATTGTCGCGACAACAAGAGCTGGTGTTGCATCAATAATGACATGGCTCTTCCTTTGGTTTCTTGATGCACCAACAAAGTATCATCATCCTTCTCTTTTTGTTTGTTTTCTTTTTTCTTTTAAATAATCCTTCCCTACAAGATTTGTTAGTACTTATAGGAGAGTAAATATAAATTATTCATCCTTTTAAAATATATATATATATTATTTATTTATATATAAAAATACATGAATAATAGTACTTATCAACAATAATAGTGCGGTCTGCACTTCTTCAGGGACCCAAAACACCATCTTTCTGAACCTCGTCTTCTCCGGCCGCACAATAATTGTGCGGTCCGCACTTTGCGAAGGGAATTTGTCACTGGTTCTTCATAGTCTGCGGCCGCACACAGTATTGTGCGGTCCGCACTTTGGTCTTTACTGCTTTGTTTTGGTCCTTGTCCAATTTTACTCTTTCTTGAGATGATTTTCATCTCTTTGGCTCATTTCCCAATATTCCTGCAGGAAAGCACATTTCATAAGTTCTCGGGAATACCTTTAAGCATTTTTGAGCTAATATGAAAGTAAAAGAGTGTAAATAAGTGGTTAAAATCCCTACTTATCCCTAGGTAAGCCGATTAGTATAACAATTAAGCCAGTTTTTAACAATGATAATTTGAGGCAGAGTTTAATAAATACCAAAACAAAGCGTAATAAGCCTACGCGGCAATAATCATAACAACCTCCCAAGACTGGTCATAAAGATTCATGAACTCAAGCTAAATACATGAAATGGTCTCAAAGATCGAAATACAATATTGTTCAATGAAAGCTGACAGTAAAATGTAAAGAAAAGACTCCAAGGGACTACGACGATCAAGCAGCTCTACCTTGAATTCTCGCGATGAACAAGCTAACTCTGCCCGAGTTCGATATCTCCAATACCTGGCTCTGCGCAAAAATGTGCAGAAGTGTAGTATGAGCACACCACGGTCGGTACCCAGTAAGTATCAAGACTAACCTCGATATAGTAGTGAGGAGGTACGAGTCAAGACACTCACTAGACAAAATAATCGGTGCAGTAAAGAAGTATAAAGCTAATAATAGAAAGCAAAAATCAGTAAATAGCAACAAAAATCAACAAGTGATATAAACAGTAAAGCAATAAGAACATCGTTAAGTATCGTTAAAACCAAATAAGGAACACCGAGGACAACCAATTAATCAAGCCGTTCTAACACAAGTTTCACAATGAAATCACTCTGTGATACCTTATCTCATAATTATAAGTCACGGGTCTCAACCCACCATCCTATGCTCACGGCACCTTGTGCCCACATTTTAAATCACAACCGTACGGACAACTCACGCGCCAATATCTCAATCCGTCCGGCATGATCACCGGCTCACATTCACAATCTGTCCGGCGTGGTCACATGCTCACAATCATAATCCACCCAACGTGGTCACGGGCTTAATATCACAATCTGCCCGGCGTGATAACAGACTCAATATCAACATGAAAACAGATAATGCAATAACACATGGGCATGATCAATAAATGTCAAGTTCCATACTCCTGAGCTAGTATAAGTGGCATGCTACAATGTATTCTTGTATGGGTGTACTATTGCAGCCCACGTCGACAAGTAATATCAAAGACATCGAGTATCTCATCGAAGCAACAAAATGAGTCACTCAAGGTGTATGACATGCACAAGGAAAAATACACAATCACACAAAAATCACCAACACAATATCCCAAGCCATCACACATCATCCCTGACATCGGCACCCGTATCTCTCCGATAGCCACCCGTATCACTCCGCCCCGACAATATTATTAGCCACCCGTATCACTCCGATAGCCACCCGTATCACTCCATATAATAGACATCCTTATCGCTCCGCCCTGACAACAACACAAGAGCTACCCGTGTCACTCCGTACATTCAACAACAGTGAGATGCCACCCTTATGTCCCGCATAACAACAACGATGAAATGCCACCCTTATACTCTGCATAACAACAACCCAACTACACAACCATTCACATGTGCTAACATCAAAACAATACGACATATCAACTCGTATCACAAGTGCCCATAGTCCACGAACTTTCCAAAGATCCAACAATAACAATATTTCCATAAACAAATAGCCCACGGCTCAACATAATGTGTATAGAATCTCGATAACAACAAAATGAACGGGAAAGTAACTCAATAAGGAACAACACCCCCTTTAATACAACTTCAATTAAAATAGATTAATGGCTTTCGATAACCTCAATCTCCATGAAATGGCACACTTCAGACTCTAGTGTATGAATTAGGCTAACAATGAAGGAGATGACACGAACTAGTATTATGTATAAATGCATGGGAATAACCCGACAACAAAATGATATCATGTACAATAATTTCAACTAAGAGTCACTCAACAATAAAAGTGTCACGACCCGGAATTCCCACCGTCGGGACCGTGATGGCGTCTAACATTTCACTTGCCAAGCAAGCCAACATTAGAGAATCATTAAACCAATCCTTATTCCATTCAGTAAATAACAACAATTAGCTAAGATGAAATATAGTGAGTGCGGAATAATATAAAAATTTTATTAACTACTACCACCAGGATCTGGAGTCTTCACGAGCATTCTAGAATTCACTACAAGTAATAGTCTGAAAGAAATACAACTGTTTGGATGGAAGAAACAATAAAACAGAAAAGATAGGCAGGGACTTCAAGGTCTGTGAATGCCGACAGATCTACCTTGAGTCTCCGGATAGCGGGTCCAACAGCTAAAATCTCGATCAACCCGAGTCGGTACCAAAATCTACTGGCGGCTTTTCAACTACTGCTCTGGTAGGTGTTGTGGCTGCGACACTTACTCCTCATCGGCCTCTGCCTCTGCCTCTAGCGATACCTGCTCCGGGAACAATGTCGTCGATAAGTGCACCTTGTGTCCTCACCATCTGTAAGAGAATGGAATGATAAAAGTTCAAACTCCGAGATCAATAAACTCGCATGATAGGAATGAAAGAAGTGAGATTGTCCTAATAGTTCAGTAGCCTCTCGAAGATAAGTACAAACGTCTCCGTACTGATCCGCAAGACTCTACTAAACTCCCTTATGACTCGTAGCACATATGAACCTATAGCTCTGATATCAACTTGTCACTACCCAATTTTCTCTAGAAAGTGCAGAGTGCAGTATCAGTATAACCGAACCCATGTACTAGTAAGTGTCGAACCTAACCTCGATGAAGTAGTGACGAAGCTAAGACAAGGCACCTACAAATCAACCTGTACAATTTAACGGTGTATATACAAGTAACAACAATGAAAAGCTAGACATGTAATATTGAGAGGGGGAATATGCTGAGGGAAATACGAGATAAAGAACTACAACAGAATAATGACTGAAACAACTAATGTACTATGAATCAACAGGAACAACGAATACAGTAAAGGAAAACAAATTGCACGGCATCACCCTTTCGTGCTTTTACTTTCAACCTCACCATAAAATCAATAGAAACGAAACGGCATCACCTTTCGTGCATTAGCTCTCATATCATGGCGGAGCATCACCCTTCGTGCATTAACACTCACAATATGGCACGACATCACCCTTCGTGCTTTTACACTCACAATATGGCACGACATCACCCTTCATGCATTAACACTCACAATATGGCACAACATCACCCTTCGTGCTTTAAAACTCACAATATGGCACGGCATCACCCTTCGTGCATTAACACTCACAATATGGCACGACATCACCCTTCGTGCATTAACACTCACAATATGGCACAGCATCACCCTTCGTGCATTAACACTCTCCCTTACCATAATGCAATGCATAAATAACAACAGGGAGACAGAATAACAAGTACAAGCTTTACTTCAACATTTGATTCCACAATGTCAATCTCAACTTCGAAATAAATACTCAATTATCACCGGAAGATCCGTAAGCATGATAAGAACGATTAATTTAACGACATTAGACTAAACCTATAGAAATTAGTCATGGGAAAGAGACAATATAAGAAAAATGGGAGAAATAGGGAAAACAGGTAAATTGGAGGCGCATAAGTACTCGTCACCTCACATATACGCCGCTCACATGAATTTCACATAACAAATAATCTGAGGTTCCTAATTCCCTCAAGTCAGGGTTAACCATGACACTTACCTCGCTCTGAAGGCCACTCAATACTCAATCACAACTTTTCCTCTAGAATTCACCTCCAAACCACTCGTATCTATTAAAAAATGACTCAATAATATCAAATATTGCTAATGGAATCAATTACATTGCATAAATTTACATTTTCCAAATTTTCCTACAAAAAGTCAAATATCGACCCCGGGCTCGCTTGGTCAAAACCCGAGGTTCGGACCAAAATCCATTTACCCATTCACCCTCGAGCCTGGATATATAATTGGTTTTGGAATCCAACCTCAATTTGAGGTCTAAATCCTCAAATTTCCCAAATCCCTAGTTTCTACCCAAAATCCCTAATTCTATCATGAAAACGCTAGATTTTAGGTTGATAATACATGAAATGTAATGGGTAATTGAAAGAAAATGGTTTAGAATCACTTACCAACACTTTGGGGAAGAAAATGTAGCTTGAAAATCGCCTCTAGCCCGTTTGATTTTTGAAAAATTGAAGAAATGGCTTAAGTCACGTTTTGGGACTATTTTATGCACTGGGTGACAGTGTTCATCGCGTTCGCAAGGACACTGTCGCGTTCGTGAAGAGTAGAATTGCCAAGCCTTCACGTTCGTGAGTCCTCCTTCGCGTTCGCGAATGCTACTCCTCCCTGGCCTTCACGTTTGCGAGACGATGCTCGCGTTCGCGATGAAGGATTACTGACTCCCTCCCCCAGGTCTCTAACACTACACGTTCGCGATGAGCTGGTCGCGTTCGCGAAGGGTAACGCCTCCATCTCTTCATGTTCGCGACCAAGCCTTCGCGTTCGTGAAGAAGAAAATTCCAGCCTGACCAGCTTACTCTTCGCGTTCGCGAGAGTAGCTTCACGAACGTGAAGAAGAACATACTAGAACAACTGTTGCAGCAAAAATACCAGATTTTCTAAGTCCAAAATATCCCGTAGCCTATCCGAAACTCACCCAAGCCCTCGGAGCTCCAAAACAAACATGCACACAAGTATAAAACATCATACGAACTTGCTCGCGCGATCAAATCACTAAAATAACACCTAGAACTACGAATTTAGCACCAAATCCAATGAAATTTTCAAGAACACTTTAAAATTTCTATTTTCTCAACTGAACTTCTGAATCACGCCAAACCAACTCTGTTTCTCATCAAATTTCACAGACAAGTCTTAAATATTATAATGAACCTGTACCAGGCTCCGGAACCAAAATACGGACCCGATACTAACAATGCCAAACATAAATAAATTCTTAAAGACATTAGATTTTCAAACTTTAATTTTCATAAAAAATTCATAACTCGAGCTAGGGACCTCTGAATTTGATTTCGGGCATACGCCCAAGTCCCATATTTGGATACGGACCCACCGGTACCGTCAAAACACGGATCCGGTCCCGTTTACCAAAACTATTGACCGAAGTCAACTAAAATCAACTTTTAAGGCAAAAATTCTTATTTTCATCAATTTTCAACCTAAAAGCTTTTCGAAAAAATGCTCGGACTGCGCACGCAAATCGATGAGGGTAAAAATGAGATTTTTAAGGT
The DNA here is from genome assembly GCF_000715075.1 of Nicotiana tabacum. Taxonomy (NCBI): domain Eukaryota; kingdom Viridiplantae; phylum Streptophyta; class Magnoliopsida; order Solanales; family Solanaceae; genus Nicotiana; species Nicotiana tabacum. The sequence continues at coordinate 119,652,393 of NC_134081.1, forward strand.
CTAAGAGCGCAGAATCGAGTTCTAAAACATAAGATGTCCTTTTGGGTCATCACAAAAAGAAATCACATAATGATAAAAGTGGTAACAACTTCAAATAAAGCATATAAGGGCAAACTCGACAAGTAAAGACATGTAACGACAACTTCAAATACAGCATGTGATAGTAGACATGACGAATAAAAGATACAACATGTGCTAACAATTTCAAATAAATAGATGAAATAAGCCTAAGAGCCTAAACTGGTTAATTTCCACATATAAGCTCGGGTACGTATTCATCACATCGCGTACACGGCTTTCACATAACACAAATAATACAAACGACTCAAATCCTAAGGGGTAGTTTTCCCAACACAAAGTTAGGCAAGATACTTATCTCAAAGAAGCTAAACCGGTATTCTAAAATGACCTTCTCATGTGAAACAACCTACGGACGGCTCAAATCTACCCAAAATATTTTAATATCATAACTAAAAATCATAGGAAATAATTCCGGATAATAAAGCTTCAATCTTTAATGCAAACTAAAAAGTCAACCCAAAAAGTCAGCCCTGGGTCCGCACCTCGAAACTCGACAAAATTCACTAAATTCGAACACCCATTCCGATATGAGTCCGACCATATCAAAATTATCCCATTCCGACATCAAATCGTCCTTCAAATCATCATTTTACATTTTTGAAAGTTTATACAAAAATTCTCATTTTCTCCCATTCAAATCATTAATATAATATTAAAAATAAAAATAAAATCATGAAATATAATCAATTCCTGATAAAGAATACTTATTCCAATCTAAACCGTGAAGAACACCTCCAAAATCGCCTAAAATCGAGGTCTACAACTCAAGATATGATAAAAATGGCCAAACCCTCGAGATATAATGATGTTTCCTAGGGATTATGCATTTGCGGTCCAAAAATGCGCACTTGTGCACTCGCTTTTGCGAGCCAATACCCGTACCTACGATTTCCACTTACCAGTCCAGAATGCGCACCTGCGCAAAAGGGGTCGCATCTGCGACACCCGCTTAAGCACCAAAAACTCCGCAGAAGCGGACGGCCATCTGAAGCCTCTATTTCGCATCTCTGATCATTATTCCGCAAATGCGATATCGCACCTGTGGTTCCTCACCCGAATAAGCGAAAGACCTAAGCATACCCCAACATCATAAAAGTGACCGAAATTCTGCAGAAGCGGCCCCACACCTGCGCTCCAAAATGCGCAGATGCGAAGCACCAGAACCATACTTGCCAAAAATATGGAAATAATCCGAAACTCATCCGAAACACACCGGGGGCCCCTGGGACCCCATCCGAACATACCAATAAGTTCCATAACAAAATGCGAACCTGCTTGAGGCCTCAAATCACAACAAACAATATCAAAACTATGAATCGCACCTCAAATCGAACTTAATGAACTTATGAACTTTCAACTTCTACAACTCGCGTCGAATCATATCAAATCAATCCGGAATAACCTCAAATTATGCATGCAAGTCCCAAATGACATAACTCAGCTATTACAACTCTCGGAATTGCAATCCGAGCCCGATATCCGCAAAGTCAACTCCGGGTCAAACCTCTCAACCTTCAAAACCTTCAACTTTCCAATTTTCGCTAGAATGCATCAAATCAACCTACGGACCTTCAAATCCAAATCTGAATATATGCCTGAGTCAAAAATCACCACACGAAGCTATTGAGATCATCAAAACATCATTCCAGAGTCGTCTACACAAAAGTCAAACTCCGATCAACTCTTTTCACTTAAACTTCTAAAATAAGAATCATCCATCTAGATCAATCCCAAATCATCCAAATATCGGACTAGACCACACACGCACGTCATAATATATGATGCTAAGCTGCTCGAGACTTTAAGCCACGAAACGGGACGCTAATTTATACTATATTAAAAGTGCAAAGGCCCTTAGCGAAATGCCGTTCGTCTTTTTTACCCTTTAAAACCAGACTTCACATTGGACAAAACTGTAATTTAAAGTATGTTCCTAATATTTAGTATTTTAAATCAACTAAAATTTAAGTTATAAAATATTTTCTTACTTGAACTAGATAAAAAATTCTACAATATTTAACACATAAAATCAATAATAATTTTATTATAGATTCAATCCTTATTTGATCTATCAAATGTAATCATATAATTTATTTCATGGTACTTTTGCCCAATCTTAATATTTAGGAGTTTTCCACGTTACTTTTCCTTATTTGTTTTTCTTTAAAAATGAACCTTAATACTATTTATACTAGGGAATCAAAATATTGCTTAATTAAAACTCGAATATATTTTGAATGAAGCATAATTATATTTAAATTAGGACAATATTGAAACATTTATGTTAAAACAATATCAAACAAACAAATCATTTTATTTATCTTGATGACTTTGAATATAAAACTCATACATCAAAATAATTATTAAGGCAACCGATGACTTTTGCGGGACATGATTTATTTCTTGATTGAGCTAACTAATTAAAGGATCAACATTAATTATTTTCAAGAACTTATATTTGTATTTAATTATTATTTTAGAATACAAATATAATTATTTATACTATTATTCATGTAATTTTTTATATTCATTGATATGGGTAAACGCGCAACGCGCGTACTATGGACTAGTTCTCAAAACGACCGACCGGGTATAACGACTTGGTCGGTCATTTTGAGTATTATAACCCCGTTCCCCCATTTACTGCTCAATTTATGCTTTACAGTTATTTTATGACTTACCGGGCTAGTTGGTTCGGGTTCGAAAGGAATTCGGAGTGAAATAAGACACTTAGTCTCATAATTGAAAATTTTAAGTTAGAAAAGTGATCGGATATGGACCTATGTGTAAACGACCTCGGATCTAAATTTTTACGATTTCAATAGCTCCGTATGGTGATTTTGGGCTTAGGAGCATGTCCAAAAAATTATTTGGAGGTCCGTAGAGGAATTAGGCTTGAAATGCCGAAAGTTGAATTTTTGGGAAGTTTGACCGGGGGATTGACTTTTTGATATCGGGGACGAAATATGATTCTGTAAATTTTAATAGGTCTGTTATGTCATTTATGACTTGTGCGCAAAAGTTGAGGTCAATCGGACATGATTTGATAGGTTTCGACGTTGTTTGTAGAAATGAAAAGTTTCAAAGTTCATTAGGCTTGAATCTATGTATGATTCGTGTTTTTAGTGTTGTTGGATGGGATTTGAAGACTCGACTAAGTTTGTATGATGTTTTAGGACTTGTTGGTATATTTGGTTGAGGTCCCGAGGGCTTCGGGTTAGCTTCGGATGGTTATCGGATAAAAAACGTGGACTAAAATAGCTGCTGCAAACTCCTTCGCCCAAAATCGAGCGCAAAATCTCCCAGAATCGAGCCCCGAATCTCCCATGATCGAGCCCACGATCGAAGGCCAAGATCGAGGGCCATGATCGAAGCCACGATCGAAGGCAGGATCGAAGGCCAGGGTTGAGGCCCAGGATCGAGGGTCAGAATTGAGGCCCAGGATCGAGGACCACGATCGAAGGCCAAGATCAAGGCATTACTTAGGGCTGTCTGGGCAGAAGTATAAAGCATGGGACTTCGTCCCATTCGCCATTTTTGACAAATTGGAGCCTGAGGAGAGGCGATTTTTGATAGATTTTCAAGGTAAACTTGAGGTAAGTCCCTTGTGATCATTTCTACTCCATAATATTGAATTATCATCAAATAATCCGACTAGATTACATGTTTTTGAGGTGTAAATCGGAGATTTGAACTTAGAAATTTGGAAATAAGATTTGTAGATTTGAGGGTCGAGTTGAGGTCAGACTTTGGTAAAATTGGTATGGGTAGACTCGTGCTTGAATGGGCTTTCGGATTTTGTAACTTTTGTCGGGTTCTGAGATGTGGGCCCCACGGGCAATTTTTGAGCTAAATTTCTGATTTTTTTGAAAAATTAGTATTTTCTTATGGAATTAATTCTAATAAATTTCATTTATGACTGGTGTGCAAAATTTGAGGTCAATCGGACATGATTTGATAGGTTTCGGCGTTGTTTGTAAAAATGGAAAGTTTCAAAGTTCATTAGGCTTGAATCTACGTGCGATTCATTTTTTTAGTGTTGTTAGATATGATTTGAAGACTCGACTAAGTTCGTATGATGTTTTAGGACTTATTGGTATATTTGGTTGAGGTCCCGAGGGCCTCGGGTGAGTTTCGGATGGTTAACAGATCAAAAAGTGGACTAACATAGCTGTTGCAATTTCCTTCTGCTACAAATTCCTTTGCCCAGAATCGAGCTCAGAAGCGAGCCCAGAATCTCCCAAAATCAAGCCCAGAATCCCCCATGATAGAGCCAATATCGAAGCCACGATCGAAGGCAGGGTCGAGGGCCATGATCGAGTCCAGTATCGAAGCCACGATCGAAGGCAGGATCGAAGGCCAGGGTCGAGGGCCATGATCGAGGCCCAGGATCGAGGGTCAGAATTGAGGCCCAGGATCGAGGCCCAGGGTCGAGGACCACGATCGAAGGCCAAGATCGAGGCAGTACCGAGGGCTATCTGGGAAGAATTATAAAGCACGGAATTTCGTCCCATTCGCCATTTTTGACAAATTAGAGCTTGAGGAGAGGCGATTTTTGATAGATTTTCAAGGAAAACTTGAGGTAAGTCCCTTGTGATCATTTCTACTCCATAATATTGAATTATCATTGAATAATCCGACTAGATTACATGTTTTTGAGGTGTAAATCGGAGATTGAAACTTAAAAATTTAGAAATAAGATTTGTAGATTTGAGGGTCGAGTTGAGGTCGGATTTTGGTAAAATTGGTATGGGTAGACTCGTGGTTGAATAGGCTTTCAGATTTTGTAACTTTTGTCGGGTTCTGAGACGTGGGCTCCACGGGCGATTTTTGAGCTAAATTTTAGATTTTTATGGAAAATTACTATTTTCTTATGAAATTAATTTCAATAAATTTTATTGACTGAAACAAATTATTTGTGACTAGATTCGAGGTATCCGGAGGCCGATTTGTGAGGCAAAGGCACAGCAGAGTAAAGAATTTCACGTTTTGAGGTAAGTAACTGTTTTAAATCTGGTCCTGAGGGTATGACACCCTAGATTTTTGTATCATGTGATTACTTTGGAGGTGACACAAATGCTAGGTGACAGGCGTGTGGGCGTGCACCGAGGGAATTGTAACCTTGTCCGTCCAGTGAAACTGTAAAGTTGAATAACTTGTTGTTAGCTATATGCTCTCTATGTGTTGTGAAAATTTGACCGTAAGACATGTTAGAAACCATGTTTAGGCTATATGTTGGTTCTGATGGAAACGTACAAAGGTCGTGTACATGTTGAACTACCTGTGTAATTGTTGTTTTGTACTCAGTCACAGTTTACTTATTTATTTTATCTCAGTCTCTATTATTCATTATTGATGCATCATATCATTATTGTTTGGGCTGATTTCATGATTATTGAGAGCCCGAGAGACTGGAGAGATTTGTGACTGAGTGAGGCCGAGAGCCTGATTGTGAGATATTATATTATAGCACGTGAGTTGTCCGTGCAACACATGAGTTAGCCGTACAGATTATAGCGTTTGGGCTGTAGGAGCCCCTCCGGAGTCTGTACACACCCAGTGAGACCGGGTACCCATTGAGTGTGAGTGCTGAGGGCTGAGAGCCGAGTGGTTGAGGTGTTGTGACGAGTTGAGTATCTGTTGCCTGAGAGGCTGTACTTGCTTTTCCTTTGTTGTTGCACTTAGTTGCTATCTGTCATTGATGTGAAATTCTTTGAAAGATTTTATATCCGGATTACTTGAACTTGAACTGTATAAAATTGATTTGACTTAAACTTTTGGAATTGAAAGCATGTCTACTCTCTACTAGAATTACTGAAATTGAACTGTAACTGTTAATTCAATAACAACACAATCCCATGGGTTATAAATATTGGCACGTAGCCTAAACACGATCTTTATTACAATCCAGGTGTTCCCGGACGTAGCGGGTGTTGATTCTCTCGCACAATTGATTTTCTGAAGATTTAGAGGTAGCTGCCGTGTTTCGCAAACCTTGTCTCTCCTTCCCTATCTCCTTGTTTACTGTATTAGGTCTTAGACTATTATAGACCGTTTCCTTTTGACTTGTATCCATATTAGATGCTCATGTACTCAGTGACACCAGGTTTTGGGGAGTGTTCGTATCAATATTTGTGGGATTTTGTATTGTAATTAAATATTATATTTTCAAACTTAAGAGAAATTGTGGTTTATTGAGATTATCGGCTTGCCTAGTATCGAGATAGGCGCCATCACGCCAGGTTGGGATTTTGGGTCGTGATAAGTTGGTATCAGAGCCTAGGTTTACATAGGTCTCACGAGTCATGAGCAGGTTTAGTAGAGTCTTGCGAATCTATACGGAGACGTCTGTACTTATCTTCGAGAGGCTACAGAACCCTTAGGAAAATTTCACTTTCTTGTATTCTGTCGTGCGAATTATTTGATTCCGGAAACTAAATTTCTGTTATTCTATACTCTCACAGATGGTGAGGATACGTACTACCGGATCGGACGGTCAGCCACCAGTGCCACTAGTTAGGGTCACGAGAGGTCGCGGCCGTGGTAGAGGTCGGGGCCAAGGTAAAGGTCGAGGTATAACTCGTACCACAGTTAGGCCAGCACCTGTAATACCACCAGTTGCTCCAGCTCAGGAGCAGATTCCAGATATAGCTGAGCCGACAGGACTAGCTCAGGCACCAGCTATGCCTATTGAGATTCCAGGCCTTCAGGAGACTTTGGCCCAGATATTGGTAGCTTGCACTGGTCTTGCTTAGGTGGTTTTAGCTCAGGCCGCACCTGCCACTTCTCAGGCCGGGGGAGGTACTCATACCCCTATTGCTCGTACTCCAGACTAGGTAGTACAGGGACTTCAGATACCGGGGGCACTACCATCCCAGCCGGCTGCAACTGCTCAGGCCCCGGTAGTTCCTGTTATGGCAGATGATGAGCAGAGGAGACTTGAGAGATTTGATAGGCTTAGACCTCCACCATTTAGCGGTACTGAGTCAGATAATACTCAGGGTTTTCTGGATAGGTGTTAGCGAATGCTTCGGACAGCGGGTATTCTGGAAATCAGTGGTGTCTCGTTCACTACTTTTCAGTTTTCTGGGGCTGCCTTCAGATGGTGGGATGCTTATGAGAGGCGCAGACCAGTTGGTGCAGTACCACTTACATGGAAGGAATTCTCCGTTCCCTTTTTGGAGAAGTTCGTGCCGCAGTCTCGCAGAGAGGAGTAAGGGTGGCATGTGGGCCGGGCCCGATCTTAAGTAGGCTTCGTGGGCTCGGTCCTAAGTGGGCCGGTCCTAAGTGGTTCCGTGCGTCTTGTTGGAACCGGTCACGGGTTAAGTGGGCCGGTCTCGGGCCTAAGTGGTCCCAATGGATACTTTCTATTTTTTTAAAATTTTTATAGAAGTTAGAGAAAAAAAGGATAATAACAATATCTAAGGAAATTCCTTGTAAATTATATTATAGAATTGTGACCTAAATATTTTAATTCAAATTTAAAGACAAAAATATTTTAAAGAGATATTCAAAGCAATGCGTTATAATTTTATTATAGCATTAAAAAATATGGCAATATATTTCTTAATCTTCCTCCCCCCTATGGAATGAGCACAACAAGGTGCTAATACCACCATTGAGAAGAAAAAGAAACTAATCAAGATGTGCCAAAATACAAGTTACATATTAATTTTTGTTCATATAAGTTATATGGTATCTCTTACAAATTTCATAAATTCTTCAAGGTCTGGAGGAATTTCCGTTGGTGGTGGCGAAAAAGAAGCTTGGTCATCGCCTCTTCCGGGGGAAGCAGCATCCTCCGCAAGTTCAGCTAGCATTTCTTCGTAAGCTTCGTCTACCTCTGGTTGTGATTCAGCAAGTCCAAAATTTCTTCTTTCCGAACGGATCCAATCTCTAAAAAGTACTGATTTTTCCAAGCTCTCCCTCATAGACGCTCTATAATCACCGAGTTGAAGTCTTGCTTGACTGAAAGCGCTCTCTGATGCCACTGTTGAAGCTTGAATAATTAAAATATCTCGGGTCATCCTTGAAAAAATCGGAAAGTGTTTTTCTTTGTCCTTCCACCATTCCAAAATATTAAAGGAGCCGTCGGGATTCACTTCCTCAATTCCCTGTGACAAATAAACTTCCAGCTCATTTAGTTGTGAAAAATCATTAGTACTAGAACCTTGAAAACCCCTGAACCCTGCCCAAACACTAAGTGCTCTTACTCCTGCAGTTCTTTTAGATGATTGAGAACTAAAAGAAGAAGGAGTTGGAATATTTGGTCTAGCATGATCTAATGCAACTTGATAAGCATTATAAATAGTTTGAATAGTTATTTTAATTGAGGCTATTGCGTCCGGAAGTTTAGACAACTCCTCATCTTCAAGTGCTAAACCATTATAAACAGTTTCATACCAAAATTGAGGACCTCCTAATTTCATAGTAGGATTTAACAATGCAGCAACATCATAAATATGGGGAATAGGGAAAAATTATTTTTTAAACTTTTTTCTCATAGAATCAATAGCAAGTTGATAAATTTTACCGCCCTCTGAAAAATGATCAAACAAATTTGCAAGTTCTGCAATATAAACTAAACAGTTAGAAATAGTAGGATAATATTGCCCAGAAAATTCATTGGTAGCAATATGAAATTTTTCTAAAATATCTACAAGCATTTTAACATTAGCCCAATCCGCATTTGTAAGGTTCTCATCATCATCACTTACATGAGCATTAAACGTTGAGTTAAAGGGGTTTCTATATTCATATGCAACAACTAAACTTTCATACATGTAATTCCATCTAGTTGGACAAGGTTTAGGAACCTTTCTTTCTCTTATGCCAAATTCATCGCATCTTTTAAAATATTCTCTAAGTCTACTTCTACGGTTTGAATAAAAAAGCCAATTAAGAGCCATTTTAACCTTTTCAATTTCAACATTTAAAATTCGCATACCATCACCCACAATTAAATGGTAAATATGACAAATACATCTAACATGAAAAATATTACTAAATGCAGGACTTAGTGTAGTGGTAAGCAAGGCTACATTATTTGTGTTACTAGAAGCATTATCCATTGAAACTGACATTATTTTATCACTAATACAAAAATATCTACAAATATCCGTAACCGTGCTAGAAATAAACGGCCCAGTGTGACGTGAATTAATTATTCTATAAGCAATAATGCACTTTTGCATTATCCAATCCTCATCAATCTAATGACTGGTAATAGTAAGGTAATCACAGTCATTACCACTTCTACCAATATCAGTTGTAATAGCAACACGATAATTTATATGAGTAAATAAATAGCGCAAATATTGTTCATATTCATGTTTATATTTATAAATATCGTTCTTTACGGTTGTGCGAGGAAAACCTTTATAAGTAGGATTATAAACTTTTCTAATATAATGCACAAAGTGAGGGTTAGAAGGAAAACTATAGGGTAAGCACATAACAGTAACCATTTTTGCCAATTCTTCCCGATCTTTTTTTGGATCATAATATAAAATACCACCGGTAACAGTGTTAATTCCCGGTTGAAATTGATTTGACCCGGTACTAAGGTCAGCCTGACTAGGTGCACTTGTCCCCTCGGCCAAATCTTTTATACTAAAATATCTAGTTTTATCTTGAGGGTATAGCAATATGTGTCTAGTCAAACTTCCCGCCCCCCGACTTCCAACATATTTAAAAACTAACTCTTTGCCACAAGTTTTACACTTAGCCCTATTTTTTTCTCTTAGTTGAGTAAAAAATGGAACAACAGATGTTTTTTCCCGTTTAGAAGGTTGTCTAGAAAAATTAGGGGAAGTAACAGGAGGGTCAGACGGGGCATCGTTTGGATTATTATTAGTTGGGTTAACTTCAGGAGCAGGACTAGTGGGTGTATCGTCATCCGGTTGCATTTCATCAAAATCTATTTCTTCATCATCATTTTCATCAATAGTTGGATTACCATAAAGAGCATTCATATATTCATGGTTTAATTGTTCACCGGGTGCAATATTATGGTAAAATTGACTCTCGGTAAATTGTAATAAACTATTATCACTATCAAGAATAGGAGGTGTACGACTGGTAAGAGGTTTGGGTTGGGGAGCCGGGAGAAGTGGAGGAGGAACAGATTGGCCACTAGATTCACCACTCTTGGGTTTTCCATTATTTTTACTAAATATGTTTTTTAAGGAATAAGCCATCTTAATTAATCAAGCAATATAAAGTAAATAAAAAAACGAAACTATAATATTAAAACTTAAGAGTTGGAACGAGTTTACCGAATTGACAAACAACTTGTTGAAAATAATTATCGTTGAAGACTTCAATTCACCAACTTCAAAATTTTGCACAAATTGTAACAATAAAGTAAGCAATTATAGAAGACAATTAGAGAGAGATTGATGATTTTGTTAGAAAAATAAAAGAATGAGGGGGTATTTATAGTTAAAAATAGGGAAAAAGTATAATTATAAAAAGTTTAGAGTTAAAACAAAGTTGGGGGGGGGGAGGGGAGTTAAATGACTATTTTATAAATGGCCAACGACTATTTTGGCAGGTAAAATGGCCATATTTTAAATGACATAACGGCTATAATGTGGCAGATTTTTTTTTAAAAAAAATTAGTCGTTGGGCCCGAATAGGCCCGTTTAGGACCGCTTGAACCAGCCCACTTCCCAGCCGGTCCCGGTCTCGCGGACCTCGCATATGGGATCGGCTCACTACCCAGCCCACCTCTCCACGGTCCTAGTCCTATCCGGTTAGGACCGTTTAGGCCCATCGCCATTTGGGCTTGTAGTCCTGGGCCGGGCCCGGTCCTAACCGGCCCACATGCCACACTTAGAGAGGAGCTGCGCAGACAGTTTGAGCAGTTACGTCAAGATGGCATGTCTGTGACACAGTATGAGATGAGATTTTCTGAGTTGGCTTGTCACGCAGTCTGGTTGGTTCCCACTGATAGGGAGAGGATTGGGAGGTTCATTGATGGCCTCACATATCAGCTGCTGTTACTTATGACTAGGGAGAGGGTTTCTGGTGCTACCTTTTATGAGGTAGTTGACATTGCTCGGCAGATAGAGATGGTTCGTAGCCAGGAACGTGGAGAGAGGGAGGCTAAGAGGCCTCGTGGTCCAGGTGATTACAACGGTGTTCCTTCAGGGGGTCAGTTTTACCGCGGTAGGGGTCGTTCTTATAGACATGCTTAGACGGGTCGCCCAGCTCATCGTGGTGCATCAGCTAGCCATAGTTCTTACAGTGCTCACTCAGGTCAGTCTTCATTCAGTGCACTACTAGCGTAGAGTTCTCATCATGCCTCGTCCGCTCAGGCTTCTACAGGTAATTCCTCAGGATATTGGGAGCAACAGTTCCGTCAGAGGAGGGGTTGTTTCTAGTGCGTGGAATTTGGTCATTTCAAGAGAGAGTGTCCTAGGCTATTGAGTGGGGCTCCACAGCAGAGTCCTCGACTGACGGCACCAACACCAACAGTTCCACCACCCGCCCAGCCAGCTCGTGGTGGGGGTTAGTAGCTAGGGGTCGCCCAAGAGGGGGAGGCCGATCAGATGGTGGTCAGGCCTGATTCTATGCTTTTCCTACCAGGCCAGATGCTGTTACCTCAGACGCAGTGATCACAGGTATTGTTTCAGTGTGCCACAGGGAGGCTTCTATATTATTTGAACCTGGTTCCACTTATTCATATGTATCATCGTATTTTGCTCATTATCTGGATATGCCCTATGAGTCCTTAGTTTCACCTATCTATATATCTACACCGGTTGGCGATATTATTACTGTGGACCGTGTGTATCGGTCATGTGTGGTAAGTATTGGGTAACCGGAGACTAGAGTTGATCTCTTATTACTCGGTATGGTGGATTTCGATGTAATCCTGGCTATGGATTGGTTTTCTCCATGTCATACTATTCTGGACTGTCACGCAAAAATCGTGATGTTGACGATGCCGGTGTTGCCAAATGTTAAATGGAGAGGTTCTTTAGATTTTGTTCCTAGCAGGGTGATTTCTTATTTAAAGGCCCAACGTATGGTTAAAAAGGGATGTTTGTCATGTTTGGCCTTTGTGAGAGATATTGATGCGGATATTCCTATTATTGATTCAGTACCGGTCGTGCGAGACTTCCCGGATGTATTTCCTGTAGACATGCCGGGTATGCCACTCGACAAGGATATTAATTTCGGTATTGACTTGGTGCAGTGCACTTAGCCCATTTCTATTCCTCCGTATCGTATGGCACCAGCTGAGTTAAAAGAATTAAAATAGAAACTTCAAGAATTCCTTGAAAAAAGGTTTATTAGGCCTAGTGTGTCATCTTGGGGTGCACCGGTTCTGTTTGTGAAGAAGAAAGATGGTACTATGCGGATGTGGATTGATTATAGGCAGTTGAATATGGTTACAATCAAGAATAAATATCCTTTGCCGCGTATTGATGACTTATTTGACCAGCTTCATGGAGCGAGGGTGTTCTCCAAAATAGATTTAAGATCGGGGTATCACCAGTTGAAAATTCAGGATTCGGATATTCTAAAGACGGCATTCAGAATTCGTTATGGCCACTATGAATTTCTTGTGATGTCATTTGGGCTAACCAATGCCCCAGCAATATTTATGCATTTGATGAATAGTGTATTCTAGCCATATCTTGATTTATTTGTTATAGTATTTATTGATGATATTTTGGTGTACTCACGTAGCCAGGAGGAGCATGCACAACACTTGGGTATTGTATTAAAGAGGCTGGGAGAGGAGAGACTTTATGCCAAATTCTCTAAGTGTGAGTTCTGGCTTAATTCAATGGAATTCTTGGGACATATAGTGTCCGGTGAGGGAATTAAGGTGGATCCGAAGAAAATAGAGGCAGTTCAGAGTTGGCCAAGACCATCTTAAGTTACTGAGATTCGGAGTTTTCTCAGCTTGGCCGGTTATTATCGTCGCTTCGTGGAGGGTTTCTCGTCTATTGTATCGCCTATGACTATATTGACCAAGAAAGGTGCCCCATTCAGGTGGTCAGATAAGTGTGAGGAGAGCTTTCAGAAGCTCAAGACAGCTTTGACTGCAGCTCCCGTATTGGTGTTATCTACAGGTTTAGAGTCTTCTACTGTGTATTGTGACGCGTCGCCTATTGGTCTCGGCGCAGTACTTATGCAAGACGGCATGGTGATTTCCTATGCATCCAGACAATTAAAGGCACATGAGAAAAATTATCCGGTCCACGACCTTGAGTTAGCAGCTATTGTTCATGCCTTAAAAATTTGGCGGCATTACTTGTACGGTGTCCAGTGTGAGGTATATACCGATCATCAGAATCTACAACATTTGTTAGATTGGATATTTCCCCGTACAGGCGACAGCGTAGGTGGTTAGAGTTACTTAAGGATTATGATATCACCATTCTTTATCATCCCAGAAAGGCCAATGTAGTGGCCGATGCCTTGAGTCGTAAGGCGGAGAGTTTGGGCAGCTTAGCATACTTACCTGTAGCAGAGAGGCCTTTAGCATTGGATGTTCAGGCCTTGGCCAACCAGTTTGTTAGATTGGATATTTCTGAGTCGAATTGAGTTTTGGCTTGTGTGGTTTCTCGGGCTTCTTTATATTATCGCATCAGAGAGCGCCACTATGATGATCCACATCTGCTTATCCTTAAGGACACGGTTCAGCACAGCGATACAAAGGAAGTCACTATTGGAGATGACGGTGTATTACGAATGTAGGGCAGGCTATGTGTGCCTAATGTAGATGGTTTGTGTGAGCTGATTCTCCAGGAAGCTCACAGTTCATGGTACTCTATTCATCCAGGCACCGCGAAGATGTATCAGGATTTGAGGCAACACTATTGGTGGAGGAGAATGAAGAAAGATATAGTTGGATTTGTAGCTCGGTGTTTAAATCATCAGAGGCTAGGAGGATTGCTTCAGAGACTTGAAATTCCGGAGTGGAAGTGGGAGCGTATTACCATGGACTTCGTAGTTGGGCTCCCACGGACTTTGAGAAAGTTTGATGTTGTTTGGGTGATAGTAGATCGGTTGACCAAATCTATGCATTTTATTCCACTTTGTACTAATTATTCTTCGGAGCGGTTGGATGGGATTTATATTCGCGAGATTGTTCGCCTACACGGTGTACCGGTGTCCATCATTCAGATCAAGGTACGCAGTTTACCATACAGTTTTGGAGAGCAGTGCAGCGAGAATTGGGCACACAGGTTCAGTTGAGTACAACATTTCACCCTCAAACGGACGGACAGTCCGAGCGCACTATTCAGATATTGGAGGATATCCTACGCGCTTGTGTCATTGATTTTGGGGGTTCTTGGGATCAATTTCTGCCACTCGCGGAGTTTGCTTATAACAACAGCTACCAGTCGAGTATTCAGATGGCTCCGTCTGAGGCTTTGTATGAGAGTCGGTGTAGATCTCCAGTTGGTTGGTTTGAGCTGGGTGAGGCTAGGCTATTAGGTACTAACTTGGTTCAGGATGCTTTAGAGAAGGTCAAAGTGATTCAGGAACGGCTTCGCACGGCACAGTCTAGACAGAAGAGTTAAGCCGACAGGAAGGTTCGTGATGTTGTTCACATGATTAGGGAGAAGGTTCTGCTCAAGATTTCACCCATGAAGGGTGTGTTGAGGTTCGGGAGGAAGGCCAAGTTGAGCCCTCGGTATATTGGACCTTTTGAAATACTTAAGAAGATTAGAAAGATGGCTTATGAACTTGCTTAGCCACCTAGTCTATCAGGTGTTCATCCAGTGTTCCACGTATCCATGCTCCGAAAATATGTCGGGGATCCGTCTCATATATTAGATTTCAGTACAGTGCAACTGGACGGTAATTTGAATTATGATGTGGAGCCGGTGACTATTTTAGACCGGCAGGTTCAAAAACTGAGGTCCAAGAACATAGCATCAGTGAAGGTGCAGTGGAGAGGCCAGCCAGTCGGAGAAGCTACTTGGGAGATTGAGCAGGAGTTGCAGAGTAAATACCCACACTTATTTGAGACTCCAAGTATTATTCTAATCCCGTTCGAGGATGAACGTTTGTTTAAGAGGGGGAGAATGTAACGACCCGACTGGTCGTTTTGAGTATTATAACCTCATTTTTCCATTTACTGCTCAATTTATGCTTTACAGTTATTTTATGACTTACCGGGTTAGTTGATTCGGGTCCGGAAGGAATTCAGAGTGAAATGAGACACTTAGTCTCATAATTGAAAATTCTAAGTTAGAAAAGTGACTGGATATGGACTTATGTGTAAACGACCTCGGATTTGAATTTTTATGATTCCGATAGCTCCGTATAGTAATTTTGGCCTTAGGAGAGCGTTCGAAAAATTATTTGGAGGTTCGTAGAGGAATTAGGCTCGAAATGCCGAAAGTTAAATTTTTTGGGAAGTTTGATCGGGGGTTAACTTTTTGATATCGGGGTCGAAATCCAATTCTGAAAATTTTAATAGGTCTGTTATGTCATTTATGGCTTGTGTGCAAAATTTGAGGTCAATCGGACATGATTTGATAAGTTTCGGCATTGTTTGTAAAAATGGAAAGTTTCAAAGTTAATTAGGCTTGAATCTATGTGATTCGTATTTTTAGTGTTGTTATATGTGATTTGAAGACTCAACTAAGTTCGTATGATGTTTTAGGACTTGTTGGCATATTTGGTCAGGGTAATGCAACAACAACAAAGTCCTGTTTGTTGAAGCAAAAAACACCAGAGACAATTTAGAAAACTTGAGTTCAAGTTCAACTATAGGGACAGTCACTCCAAATAGATAGACAGTTGGAACTTATATAAATGAGGTAAAGAGTAAATAGCTGGAGCTTTATAGGATTGAAAAGTAGAGAGAAGTTCAGGTTCTAGAATGGTTATTTTATAGGTGAAAGGAGTTGTTTACTGACTCCAGGAAATTAAAATGCAAATCTGGTCAAAGTACACGGGACGATTCTTGTGTACTGATCAGTAGCATCACAACATTAGATACCTTTGTGCCAAATTGCAAAAACGTGGAGAAACTGAAAGTTGCTGATAGGAGAAAAATAAGACTGGCAGGATATATCGCTGGACGAGATATCTAGTAGTTAAGGAAATCTTCCCATATCTTTAGAACCTTCTCAGGTACACTGAGGCTACAATGTTGAATGTAGAACAAAAAAGAGCTCTTATGTAGCAATTTTTAGAGTCTAGGTTGATAGAGCAATCCAGCCCTTAGGTAAGTCAGAGGGAATGTAGGAACTTATTTTTGGACCGGATTCCTTTATTTGGAAGTCAGAGGAAGTAGGTTGTTTCTGTAACGACCCGGCCGGTCGTTTTGAGTATTATAACCCCGTTTTTCCATTTACTGCTCAATTTATGCTTTACAGTTATTTTATGACTTACCGGGTTAGTTGGTTCGGGTCCAGAAGGAATTCGGAGTGAAATGAGACACTTAATCTCATAATTGAAAATTTTAAGTTAGAAAAGTGACCGGATATGGACCTATGTGTAAACGACCTCGAATTTAAATTTTTTATGATTTCGATAGCTCCGTATGGTGATTTTGGACTTAGGAGCGCATCCGGAAAATTATTTGGAGGTCCGCAGAGGAATTAGGCTCGAAATGTCGAAAGTTGAATTTTTTGGGAAGTTTGACCGGGGGGTTAACTTTTTGATATCAGGGTCGAAATCCGATTCTGAAAATTTTAATAGGTCTATTATGTCATTTATGACTTGTGTGCAAAATTTGAGGTCAATCGGACATGATTTGATAGGTTTCGGCATTATTTGTAGAAATGGAAAGTTTCAAAGTTCATTAGGCTTGAATCTATGTGCGATTCATGTTTTTAGTGTTGTTGGATGTGATTGAAGACTCGACTAAGTTCGTATGATGTTTTAGGACTTGTTGGTATATTTGGTTGAGGTTTCGAAGGCCTCGGGTGAGTTTCGAATGGTTAACGGATCAAAAAGTGGACTAACATAGTTGTTGCAATTTCCTTTTGCTGCAAATTCCTTCGCCCAGAATCGAGCCCAAAATCGAGCTCAGAAGCGAGCCCAGAATCTCCCAGAATCGAGCCCAAAATCTCCCATGATCAAGCCAGTATCGAAGCCACGATTGAAGGCAGGGTCGAGGGCCATGATCGAGTCCAGTATCGAAGCCACGATCAAAGGCAGGATCGAAGGCCAGAGTCGAGGGCCATGATCGAGGGCAATGATTGAGGGTCAGAATCGAGGCCCAGGATCGAGGCCCAGGGTCGAGGACCACAATCGAAGGCCAAGATCGAGGCAGTACCGAGGGCTATCTGGCCAGAATTATAAAGCAGGGGACTTCGTCCCATTAGCCATTTTTGACAAATTGGAGCTTGAGGAAAGGGGACTTTTGATAGATTTTCAAGGAAAACTTGAGGTAAGTCCCTTGTGATCATTTCTACTCCATAATATTGAATTATCATTGAATAATCCGACTAGATTACATATTTTTGAGGTGTAAATCGGAGATTGGAAAAAATTTGGAAATAAGATTTATAGATTTGAGGGTCGACTTGAGGTCGGATTTTGGTAAAATTAGTATGGGTAGACTCGTGGTTGAATGGGCTTTCGGATTTGTAACTTTTGTCAGGTTCTGAGACGTGGGCGATTTTTGAGTAAATTTTGAATTTTTATGGAAAATTAGTATTTTCTTATGAAATTAATTCCAATAAATTTTATTGACTAAAACGAATTATTTGTGACTAGATTCGAGGTATCCGGAGGCCGATTTGCGAGGCAAAGGCATAGCAGAGTAAAGAATTTCATGTTTTGAGGTAAGTCACTGTTTTAAATCTGGTCCTGAGGGTATGAAACCCCAAATTTTTGTATCATGTAATTACTTTGTGGGTGACGCACATGCTAGATGACGGGCGTATGGGCGTGCACCGACGGGATTGTGACTTGGTCCGTCCCGTGAAACTGTAAACTTGAATAACTTGTTGTTAGCTATATGCTCTCTATGTGTTGTGAAAATTTGACCGTAAGACATGTTAGAAATCATGTTTAGGCTATATGTTGGTTTTGTTGGGACCCACAGAGGTTGTGTACATGTTGAACTACCTGCGTAATTATTATTTTGTACTCAGTCACAGTTTACTTATTTATTTTATCTCAGTCTCTATTGTTCATTATTGATGCATCATATCATTGTTGTTTAGGCTGATTTTATGATTATTAAGAGCCCGAGAGACTGAAGAGATTTGTGACTGACTGCAGCAGGCCTTATAGGCTTTATTATAGCATGTGAGTTAGCCGTGCGGATCCAGATATTATTATAGCACGTGAGTTGTCCGTGCAGCACGTGAGTTGGCCGTGTGGATCCAGATATTATTATAGCATGTGAGTTGTCCGTGCATCACGTGAGTTGGCCGTGCGGATCCAGATATTGATACTATAGCACGTGAGTTATCCGTGCAGCATGTGAGTTGGCTGTGCAAATTATAACGCTTGGGATGTAGGAGTCCCTTCGGAGTCTGTACACCCCCAGTGAGAGCGGGTACCCATTGAGTGTGGGTGCTGAGGGCTGAGAGCCGAGTGGTTGAGATGTTGTGATGAGTTGAGTATCTGTTACCTGAGAGGTTGTACTTGCTTTTTATTTGTTGTTGCACTTAGTTGCTATCTGTCATTGATGTGAAATTCTCCGAAAGATTTTATATCTGGATTACTTGAACTTGAATTGTATAAAACTGATTTGACTTAAACTTTTGGAATTGAAAGCATGTCTACTCTCTACTGGAATTACTAAAAATGAACTATAACTGTGTAGCTCGTCATTATCTTCAGCTCCTTATTTATTATTGTTACTTGCTGAGTTGGTTGTACTCATACTATACCCTGCACTTCGTGGGCAGATACAGGTGTTCCCGGACATAGCGGGTGTTGATTCTCTCGCACAGTTGATTTTCCGTAGATTCAGAGGTAGTTGTCATATTTCGCAGACCTTATCTCTCCTTCCCTATCTCCTTGTTTACTGTATTTAGTCTTAGACTATTACAGATCGTTTCTTTTGACTTGTATACATATTAGATGCTCATGTACTCAGTGACACCAGGTTTTGGGGAGTGTTCATATCAGTATTTATGGGATTTTGTATTGTAATTAAATATTATATTTTCAAACTTAAGAGAAATTGTGGTTTATTAAGATTATCGGCTTGTCTAGTATCGAGATAGGCACCATCACGACAGGTTGGGATTTTGGGTCATGACCGTTTCTGTGACCCGCTATAAGTTAGTAGTCAATTATGGAGAAATGTTTCTTGGAAAATGCTTTGAAAAAACAAAGAACCCTTGCAAGTAGCTTTCTTTTGCTGTATTTATGGTCATCAAGTATGCTTAACTTAACATTATATCTAAAGAAAGGGAATAATGCAATTATACGTGTGAGGTATGGTTGACAACTTGACATGTGTTCTAAGGCCTCAAATTACTTGTTTGCACTAACAGCAGTAGATCATGTTGTTAAATCTTTTTGAAGTTAAATGGGGAGTGAAATAAAGGTTAGAAAATGAGAATATTAAATATTAAAAAAATAATCTGTTATTTTAGCATAGTTAAGTTTGCATATAACCTCATCCAATAATAAAGTTCAACTTTAATGACATCACTCATTATAAGTTAAGTTTGTGGATGACTTATTCTTTCTAAGATTACGAGGTATTATTTAAAAAAAAAATTAGAATAATAACATAGTTAAGTGTAATAAAAAAATAGAGAAAACAAATTAAGAAAGAAACAAAATATGAGAAATTATGTAAAAACATGTGAAATAAATGTTGGGAAATGAGAAATAAAGAAATAAAAAATAAATAATGCGAAGAATTTAAAAGGTTAAAAAAATAAAAATAAAAAAAGAATAGAAATAAAAAGTAAATTAAAAAGAAAAGAAAAGAGATTAAAAAATAATCAGGTAATTACACCATATAATTACCAGTAATTCTCAACCCCCCTTGAGAATTGTAGAGTGTAATTAACCTCCTTAATTACACCCAATTACATGCTGACCAAGTAATACAAACATGCCAAAACTGTGTAATTACACCCAAATCCAATTACAGGGTGGCTTTCCAAACAAGCCCTAAGCATTGTCTCTTGGACATCTGTGGGAAACTAATCTTTTTAGCTCCGATGTGCATAATAACTTTGTTCGGTTTAAGTTTCTTGTTCAGTTTAAGTTACAAGGTTTCTTAAATTAAATCTTTAAATAATTTTTTCCTGATTAAGTAATAAACTCATTCACGACATTTTTTTAAAAATTAGTATATCTCTTCTTTGATAATCTTTACGTTGCTCATTGTCACCCTCTTCAGGATATAGAGCCTATATGTGCAACGAGGAGCATGCCTTAACGCTTTGATACTAGTATTGAAGCGCCAGATAAGTGAGGCAAAGCGCATAAGCCTGAGCTTCACCTAGCTTTAACGTTTAAATATGCCATAGATTAGCCTTTAACAATACTTGTTTATTATGTAGCTTTCTTATCCTGCTACTTTCATACCATTCATGATTGATGAATGAGTTGAGAGTACGTATTTTAATTCCATTGTGCATGTTGGTATTTGACTTAATAGGGAGTAAGACATTTATTTGTCATATGTATCCCGTAAATAGTAGTGGAAGAAAATAATAAGTAATGACTGACCCAACGTTTAAGCAAAAAGAAGTTATGTCATTGCATACAATTAATAAGTCTCCAACTTCTCCAGCTAAAATTGATGACCTGAACCCGTTAGTTAACCATCAGTAGCAATTTGTAGAGCTTCTATATTAGACACGTTTCCAGCAATTATATTAATGACTTCTTTGTTTACCCTAAAAATTGAGTAACAATTAAACTTATATTATGGTTTTCAGGATATGTGATTTAAACCGGTACTAATTGATAAACGACGAATTAAATAGATAAATTGGACAATAAAATAAATCAAACCAGTCTGCAAACAATGCTTCGACCTCGATTCGAGATAGTCTCGAGGTTAGTTAATAAGAACACTAGAGAATGGAATAAACAGCGATGAACAATAAGTAAAACAAAGAAAGCAGCGTATGTGTATATTCTTATCAGTGAATAATGATTCTCCCCCTTACAAGTGAATGGGATCCCTCTTTATATAATAGAGGAATCTTAAATAAGGTACAACTCTAATAACGGAAGTACATCCCATGGTTGGTACTAATAACCGCTTTGATTTGATCTGTTCCGAGATTTCCGCCGTGATCTTCGGATGGTTACTGATATCTCGTCATTCCGTTATTACGCCTTACTCAAAGTCAGTCATGTTTGATCTTGATTGTTGCTGGCCTCGATCTCAACGAACGCTTCGATCTCCAGGCTTGATGTTCTATCTTCGAGCTCGAGTCCGATCTATTATGAGGTTACCCTCGAGGCAACTCCCCTGTCAACGAAATTGGGTATGCCCGATTTCGACCGTATACAGATAGTCCCCTTGTTTTTTGGATTGTAACGAGAAGAAACGAATTCGAAACTTCGATTTAATACCTCGATCAATTATGACGTCAACATCGTGATGTAAGCGACAGAAGCGATTGAAGCGTCGCTTCTGCACAGTCCCAAGGTCATTAATTAACGCCAGTTGATGGTCGTCCACCAGTGCTTTCAAACCATCAAAGTGGCTATTATAAATAGACCACCTTTATAATCTTCTCAAACTTTACTTTCAAACTTCTTCTAATCTTCAAAAGCTCTTCTATTCTCTTCAAGTTCATCAACTTTGCCGATTTTCATTTGCCAATCTATTATTAAAACACAAATTCCGCCTTCTTCTTCCTTAAACCTCATATAGCAATGGCAAAAACATCAAAGACCGTTCCTCAAGAAGAAAAGGCCTCCTCATCTCGGCCGGCCGGTGACAAAACACCGGTGGAGCCACGTATCGAAGAGTGCATCTCCGGGCCATGTGAACTTACTTCCGACTTTAAAGTTGAAAAACCCTCTTCAGTTCTTGGCCGATGCGAGCCCATGTCTAGATATATCTGTTCGATATCCGAAGGCGATCTCGAGCATGTGAAAAAAGACTGCCACTCGGAGAATAAAGAGATGGTGATTCCTACCCCCGAGGAGGACATCACCACTCATGTGAAATGGTTCTTAATTGTGTATACTTACCCTTTCACATTGGGTTCCGTCGATCCTATCATAATCGAATTCAGCCGCCAATACCGGGTAACCCTAGGCCAGATCTACCCTTCTTTTTGGCGCATTGTGATTTTGCTCAGATTCTTCTCGAGCAAGGTCGGGGGGATGTCTTTCAGCCTCGATCATCCCCGGGCCATGTGAACTTACTTCCGACTTTAAAGTTGAAAAACCCTCTTCGGTCCCTGACCGATGTGAGCCCATGTCTAGATATATCTGTTCGATATCCGAAGGCGATCTCGAGCAGGTGAAAAGAGACTGCCACTGGGAGAATAAAGAGGTGGTGATTCCTACCCCCGAGGAGGACATCACCACTCATGTTAAAGGGTTCTTAAATGTGTATACTTACCCTTTCACATTGGGTTCCGTCGATCCTGTCATAATCGAATTTTGCCGCCAATACCGGGTAACCCTAGGCCAGATCTACCCCTCTTTTTGGTGCATTGTAATGTTGCTCAGATTTTTCTCGAGCAAGGTCGGGGGGATGTCTTTCAGCCTTGATCATTCCCAGGCCATGTGAACTTACTTCCGACTTTAAAGTTGAAAAACCCTATTCGGTTCCTGGCCAATGCGAGCCCATGTCTAGATATATCTGTTCGATATCCGAAGGCGATCTCGAGCAGGTGAAAAAAGACTGCCACTGGAGAATAAAGAGGTGGTGATTCCTACCCCCGAGGAGGACATCACCACTAATGTGAAAGGGTTCTTAAGTGTGTATACTTACCCTTTCACATTGGGTTCCGTCGATCCTGTCATAATCAAATTCTGCCGCCAATACCGGGTAACCCTAGGCTAGATCTACCCCTCTTTTTGGCGCATTGTCATTTTGCTCAGATTCTTCTCGAGCAAGGTCGGAGGGATGTCTTTCACCCTCGATCATCTCATTAGGCTATACAACCCTCGTCTTTATCGGGGCGGACTGATAAGGCTTCAGCACCGGGCCACGAAGGTGTTGTTCTCGAGCATTGATGTTTTAACATCAATACCACACAAGAGGGGGGGGGGTGATTTGTGTGGTATCCAATTTTTCGCGTGCACAGATCATAGAAGGACCTGGTTTTTCTATGTGTTCCTTATACTACTGTTGTGGAATAATAAATGCAAAAATTAAAGAACATAAGGATTTTGCGTGGAAAACACATTGCTCAAAAGGTGAAAAAACCACGACCTACTTCCCAGCAGGATTTTCCCAAAACTCTTCACTAAATTACTGAGGCAAAAACTGCATTTACAAAACACTTTTGTAAACCTAGGATTAACTCTAATCCCGTTGTGGCAACCAACCTCTAACTACTGCGACAACTTCAAGTTAACTCTAACTTGAATACTCTGAGTACCTATTACAATTGCCTCTAGATAAAGCTGAAAGGTACAATATGAAAACACCTACTACAATTGAACTAGAATAAAAGACAGACACTTGGAACTGGTTCTTCTATCTGGTTCATGTAGCTTCAGGTTCGCACACTTGAATCACACATGAACTGCTTGCAAAATGCCTTGCTATTTTCCTCTCAATTCACGTTTAATTTCTGCTTTTTTGCATCACTATAGAATGAGAACATCATGCGATTTATAGAGTTAGTAGAGTAGAAAATAACTAGAGTTCTAATGCTAACTCTTCCTAGTTCTAGTTGATCTCAACCTCTAAGTCCTCTCTTGTGTTGGATAGTATTCTCTTTGATTAAGGAGTCCTTCTCCTTATCAATTATGCAACCCTTTTCGATCAGGAGATATTAATTAGACCAAGTTAATCTTATCTCCTTCACGTGCATTCCCACATGCTCGAATTTGCCCGTGTCTATGCATACAAGGGATGGACCTAGTTCATGCCTGAGCTTCCTTTGTAAATCTTCAAAACTAACCTTCACTTAGGCCAACAAATTCCCCCTTTTTGATGATGACAAACTATGTTCTTTTCATAAGCTTAGGCCCTGTTTCAACTTACCCCAACATCAACACAACGTTAGAACAATTTCACTTATCATAAAGGACCAGGTTCATTAGGTTATAAACATCACTGTTCAAAGTGTAAAGCACAACCTTTTTTCCCCTTTTGGCATCATCGAAAAGTTGCATAAAAAATATGAGATAACCAGATTTTAAAACTTACTCATGGCCACTGGGGCTACTTCAAATTCAATCATGGATTAATCATCATAGATCAATCTAAGAATTGTAACCATCAAAGAAATATAAACAAACAAATAGAGAAAAATAGTGAATTTTATTGATGATTGATACCCACAAAGCATAAAAAGAAATAAAAATACTGAAAACATGAGCAAACAAAAAAAACATCCCAAACTGGGTCACTGAAAGGTCTACACTGGGCTAGGAGTTTAAGGTTTGGAAGAACTAGGTGCTTGGTTTATTGGCTTGGAGGAGTTTCAGCATATCCTGAAGAATGCCATCATTCTTCTCCTTTTCTCTTGCCAGCTCAGTTCTGAGAGCATCTCTCTCAGTCTCCACCTCAGCCAACCTTTTCTTCAGCCTCTCAATCTTAGAATCCTTAGCCCCACTTTCTTGCACCAAGGCTTGCACCTTGCTATTCACTGGTACCTTCTTAGATGAACCAGGTTCTTACATTTTTAACAATCCCAAACAACCATTGCACCTGTGTCTTTGGTTAAACTGACAGGAGTGGGTGAAGAATCAACCACTCTTTTACCATTTTGCCTCATAGCACTTCTAACTCTCTCTTTTTCTTGTCCCTTTTCATTTTTACCACCAACTTCTCCAGACTCTGTAGTTTCAACAACTACCAGCACAAACCTATTCTCCAAATTTGTAGGAACTTCAGAAATTTTTCAGGAGTAACTGTAGAGCCAGAAGATACCTATTCAATTTCAGAAGAAAAAGTTTCTTCCCCCTCTGTAGTAGATTTGAATGATTCATCAGATTTCTGGGGTTCTTCTTCCTTACCCGCTTTCAATTTTTTATTTATTTTCTTGATTTGTTCTCTCCCCGCAACAACCTTGCGAGCAAGCATCCTTACCTTTTATTAGAGGTTGGGGTGGTGGAAGGGATGATAGTGGGTGTGGAAGTCTAATCAAACTGAATTTTAGTTTTGAAAAGACTTTGGAGTATATCCCTAAAATCTAGGTACTTCAATTCGATTGGGACTCTTTTGAACAGAGCTGGTTCACTTATAACGGATAAGTCCAAAAGGAGTCTGGAATTAAGTAGGACTCTCATGATCCAAATATTATTATTTCAAATTATGCAGAGTGTAGAAAACATACCGTGTTATCTTGATGAACCAGGTTCTTCACTGAGAATTCTCTTGTGTAAGTCTAAATTTGCCAAAATAGGGAAAATATCATTAGAGATTAATGAGTCATTTTAACACATGGCACAAGAGTATACTATTGAAAGTATGAGACTGAGCAAAAATTAATCTAATTATATACACAATTTCCAGATTTTCTAACCAAATTGTTTTCAATTTTTTTTTTCTCGTCGTGAATTCTGAACTGGTCCTTTTAGGTGATCTTAATCATCTCTAATTCTAACATGTTCCTTTCAAAGTGATCTCTACTTAGGGCTTTTGTAAAGATGTCAGCTATTTGCTTGTCAGTAACACAAAATTCCACAGTGATCAACCTTGTTTCATAGTTATCCCTCAAAAAGTGATGCCTAATATCTATGTGCTTAGTTCTCTTGTGATGAACCGGGTTCTTGGTCATACTAATAGCACTAGTATTATCACAAAAAATGGGAATACAACCAACATCAATTCCAAAGTCCTTTAATTGTTGTTTGATCCACAACAATTGAGCACTACATGAAGCAGCATCAACATACTCAGCTTCAGCAGTAGATAAGGCCACTGAATTTTTCTTTTTGGTAGCCCAAGACACAAGACATGAGCCAAGAAAGTGTGCCATACCTGAGGTGCTCTTTCTATCCACTAGAAAACCTGCAAAATCAGCATCAGCATATCCCACAAGATTGAAATTACTACCTTTTGGATACCATAGACAGAGATCAGTGGTGCCTTTTAGATATCTCAAAATTCTCTTGACAACAGTCAAGTGAGACTCCTTTGGATTTGACTGAAATCTTGCACAAAGGCCTACACTGAAAACAGTGTCAGGTCTACTAGCAGTGATTTACAACAATGATCCAATCATTCCCCTATACAACTTCTAATCAACAGATGAACCAGGTTCATCTATATCCAACTTTGTAGCTGTTGCAATAGGAGTGTCAATTTCTTTGGAATCTTCCATTTTAAACCTTTTAAGCAACTCTTTTACATACTTCTGCTGATGGATCATAGTTTCATTTGGATTTTGTTTAATTTGTAAGCCTAAAAAGAAATTAAGCTCACCCATCATGCTCATTTCAAATTCACTCCCCATTAGTTTAGCAAATTCTTTACTTAGTTTATCAGTAGTTGCTCCAAAGATTATATCATCAACATATATCTGAACTACCAAGAGATCTTTACCTTTTCTTTCAAGAATAAAGTATTGTCAATTTTACCTCTCTTTTAGTCATGCTCAAGCAAAAATTTGATAATCTTTCATACCATGCTCTTGGAGCCTGCTTGAGCCCATAAAGTGCTTTGTCAAGTTTGTACACATGATTAGGACTCTCCTTTTTTTCAAACCCCGGAGATTGCTTGACAAACACTTATTCCTTTAGATAACCATTGAGGAAGGCACTCTTGACATCCATCTGGTGGAGGGTGAATTCCATATAAGCAACAAAGGCTATAAGGAGTCTTATTGCTTCGAACCTTGTAACTGGAGCAAAGGTTTCATCATAGTCTATGCCCTCCTCCTGGCTATATTCATCAACCACCAATCTTGTCTTGTTCCTTGTAACTGTTCCATCCTTATCAAGCTTGTTTCTAAAGACCCATTTTGTGCCAATTACTGATCTGTCCAAGGGTCTTGGAACCAGATGCCAAACTTGACTCCTTTCAAATTGGTTGAGTTCATCTTGCATTGCATTTACCCAGCCTACATCCTGCAAAGCCTCAGTAACATTTTTAGGTTCAATAAGAGATAAGAAAGCATTAAAAGCACAAAGATTCTTTAATAAAGATCTGGTTTTGATTCCAGAGGTTCGATCAGTAATTATATTCTCAATGGGATGCGAACTTTGATACTTGCAAGGTTTCACAACCAACTGGTTTCCCCTTGATGTTCCTTCAGTGTTTTGTTGTTGTGGAACAAATTTATGGACAGGCTCCATTGAGGTTTGGGGATCATTTCCTCTTAGTTCTGTTCCCCCTGTCATGTTGCTCTGGGTGGAAGAACCTGTTCCATCACATGTTCCTTCTTCCAGTGCAGCTTCAATCTGGGCTGTGGTTTCATTTAAGTTTCTTACCAGCCCAATTGATTCATCATCATGTTCCTGTCTCTCAGAAAGAATGTTAGTTTCATAAAAAACCACATGAACCCTTTCTTCAACACACATAGTTCTTTTATTATAGACTTTATAAGCTTTACTATGTAAAGAATATCCCAAGAATACTCCCTCATCACTTTTGGGATCAAACTTACCTAGGGAGTCTTTACCATTGTTGTGCATAAAGCACTTGCATCCAAATGCCCTAAGATGGGATATATTTGATTTTCTCCCTTTAAGTAACTCATAGGGAGTCTTCTCTACAAGAGGTCTAGTCATGCACCTATTTATGAGGTAGCATGCAGTATTTACAACTTCTGCCTAGAAGCTATGGGGCAGTTTACTATAAAGAAGCATAGTCCTAGCCATATCTTCAAGTGTCCTATTCTTTCTTTCAACTACTCCATTTTGTTGTGGAGTCTTAGGAGCAGAAAAATTATGATCTATTCCATGCTCATTACAAAATTCAGCAAATTTAGCATTTTCAAATTCAGTGCCATGATCAGACCTGATTGATGCAAGTTGATTACCTAGTTGTTTCTGAGTTTTTCTAACAAAAGAAGTGAACATTTCAAATGCTTCATCTTTAGATGTTAAAATTAATGTCCAAGTAAACCTAGAGTAATCATCAACAAGCACCATCACGTATCTTTTACAACATCTGCTTAATGTTCTCATTGGAAAACAGAGATCCATATGGACCAGTTCCATCGTTCTGGTGGTACTTACCACTTTCTTGCATTTAAAGGAGGATCTTACCTGCTTCCCCCTTGCACAAGCCTTACAAATTTTGTCTTCCTTAAACTTGATGTTAGGCAGTCCTATCACCAAGTCCTTGGAGACTAATTTGTTGAGTTGACTCAGACTTGCATGTCCAAGTCTCTTGTGCCAAAGGAGGGGATCATTGTCCAACACACTTAAGCAAGTGAGTTCATTTTCTGACAGTGTGGACATATCTACAATATATATATTGTTCACTCTTTTTCCCTGCAAAACAATCTTGTCAGTGGTAAGATTAATCACAAAGTATTTAGTAGAGGTGAATGCTACCAAGTTACCTCTATCACACAGTTGTGATACACTAATTAGACTGTATTTTAGGCTATCTATCAAATAGACATTCTCAATCGAGTGAGAGTCAGTCTTACCTACCTTACCAACCCCAATGATCTCACCTTTCTTCCCATTTTCAAAGGAGACATTACCTCCTTTGAGGTCCTCAAATGAAAGGAACTGGTTCTTGCTTCGTGTCATGCGCTTTGAGCAGCCACTATCCATGTACCATATTTGGCTGCTCCCCTTCACTTGGACCTGCAAAAGGAAATCAGGGGTTAGTCTTAGGAACCCAAACTAGTTTGGGCCCCTTTCTATAGACAAAAGAATGAATCAAATTCTTTTTAGCCTAACCTGGCAGCCTATTATTTCCTTGAACAAACTTTTTACTCTTTTGACTAGCCTTTTATTTTGCAGTGCATTAACTTTTATAGTGACCAGTCTTACCAGAGTGTGTGCAAATTTTGTTCTCAGGAAGTCTGAGATACTTGCTTTTGGGATCCCATTTAGGTGGCAGGTTCCGAAAGCCAATTCCTCTTCTATTGCTACTGTGATGTTCCTGTAGCCATGACAGTGCATCGGAGGACCTGTACTATTTACAAGTTCTGTCTAGTTCATGCTTGACCTTGCCTAGATCCTCTGTCAAAATTCTTACCTGCTCATCCTTCTTATATACCTCATCTTTTAGTTTACCTACATTTTCTTCTAGAGTGAGTTGTGTGCAATCAACTGTCTTCTTACTTGTTCCTAATTTTAGTTTTAGGTTTTCAGATCTAAGTTTAAGGACATTTGATTCAAATGCATGAACCTGGTTCTTTAGTGCAGTATTTTCACTTACAGTCTCACTAACTCTAAGTTTCAGGTTCTTACATTTTGCTTTTAAAATCACACATTCCTTAGACAGCTGTTTCTTTTCATTGTTTATATCCTCAGATTCATCAATGAAATCTAGAAGTAACTCAGATAACCTTTCTTAAGAAAAAAACTTAATCTTGTCTTTTAGATGGATTATACTTACTTCAAATTCCTCATCGGATTCTTCAATTGCCACAAGTGCTTGTTCATATTCATCTTCATCATCTGAGTCCTCATCTGAGCTTTCTCCCCAAACAGCAACCATAGCCTTTGTTAATCCTTTGTTCTTCTTGGGATGAACCTGTTCCTTCTTTCTGTTTCTTCATTCAGCTCTTTCCTTCTTCCATTTAATTTCCCATTGAGGGCAGTTTTTGATGTGGTGATCAATCTTCCCACACTTGTAGCAGCCCTCATTGGTCTATTTTTCAGGAACCCTTGGTTTGATGTAGCCTCCACTTCATGAAGAACCCTTTCCTCTCATTAGGTACTTTTTGAAATCCTTTGTGATCATAGACATTTCATCATCTTCTAGATCAGAACCTTCAGTGATTCTGAGTGCCAGGCTCCTTTCCTTCTTGGGTACATCCATCTTCATGGTTTGCCTTCTAAGTTCATAAGCAGTGAGATTTCCAATTAGCCCATCCAACCTAAGAGTGGCAATGTTCTTTAATTCCTAAATGGCAGTGATTTTTCTCTCCCAAGTAACTGGCAAAACCCTTGTCAGAATCTTTTCAACTCTATCTTCTTTAGAAATAATCCTTCCAAGAGACATAAGTTCATTTGTCAGTGTGGTTAACCTTGTATACATCTCTTGGATGGTTTCCCCTTCCTTCATGGTGAAATTCTCATATTGAGAATATAGTAGTGTTCCTCTGGACCTCTTCACTTGAGGTGTTCCTTCATGGGCCACTTGCAAAGTGTCCCAGATTTCCTTAGCAGTGGTACAGCTTTGGATTCTACTGTACTCATCTGGACCGAGTCCACAAACAAGATATTTATTATCTTGTAAACCTAGGATTAACTCTAATCTCGTTGTGGCACACAGCCTCTAACTGTTTTTGGAACCTCTTCTCCTTCGGCATTTATCTTCATGGTAGCCAGTGGACCATCTATCATAATGTCCCATAGCTCATAGTCTTCTCCTATGATGTGATCTCTCATCCTGTTTTTCCGCCAAGAGTAATACTGGCCGTTGAAGAGTGGTGGCCTAGCAGTGGATTGCCCTTCCCAGTTTCCAGGTGGTGCACTCATCTTGATCTTCTCCTAAGCTGTTAGCCTATTCAAGGATAACCAGATCTGACACCAATTGATGTTTTAACTTCAATACCACACAAGAGAGGGGTGATTTGTGTGGTGTCCAATTTTTTGCGTGCACAGATTATAGAAGGACTTGGTTCTTCTATGTGTTCCTTATACTACTGTTGTGGAATAATAAATGCAGAAATTAAAGAACATAAGGATTTTACGTGGAAAACACCTGGCTCAAAAGGTGAAAAAACCACGACCTACATCCCAATAGGATTTTCCCAAAACTCTTCACTAAATCACTGAGCCAAAAACTGCATTTATAAAACACTTTTGTAAACCTAGGATTAACTCTAATCCCGTTGTGGAAACCAGCCTCTAACTGCTATGACAACTTCAAGTTAACTATAACTTGAATACTCTGAGTACCTATTACAATTGCCTCTAGATAAAGCTGAAAGGTACAATATGAAAACACCTACTACAATTGAACTAGAATAAAAGACAGACACTTGGAGCTGGTTCTTCTATCTGGTTCATGTAGCTTCAGGTTTGCACACTTGAATCACACACGAACTGCTTGCAAAATGCCTTGCTATTTTGCTTTCAATTCACGTTAAACTTCTGCTTTTGTGCATCACTGTAGAATGAGAACATCCTGCGATTTATAGAGTTAGTAGAGTACAAAATAACTAGAGTTCTAATGCTACTCTTCCTTGGTGGAAGAGTTCTAGTTGATCTCAACCTCTAACTCCTCCCTTATCTTGGATAGTATTCTCTTTGATTAAGGAGTCCTTCTCCTTATCAATTATGCAACCCTTTTCGATCAGGAGATATTAATTAGACCAAGTTAAGATTATCTCCTTCACGTGTATCCCACATGCTTGAATCTGCCCGTGTCTATGCACACAAGGGATGGACCTGGTTCATGCCTGAGCTTCAATCTTCAAAACTAACCTTCACTTAGGCCAACAAGCATAGACGAGGACAAGGACCAAGGATGGATGGGCTGGTTTGTCCGAGTCAGGACCTCCGACTTAATCCCCACCGAAAATATGCCATTCTCCGAAGAATGGAACATGAAGCGTAAGTAGAACCTCACCGATAACGTTCGATTACTTGTTATGTTTCCTTTACCTCTTCTCATCTGTATTTTTATTTATGGTGCAGCTTCCCTCTTGTTTCCTGGTGTAGTCCCGGACCTTGCAGGTTGGGTTCGACAACGGGTTTCAACCTCTTCGTATGCTGAGCGCTTGTGGCGCGATTTGGCCAAGTGTCGATGGGAGGCCAAAAATCATGGTAAGTTCCCCTGTCCGTGTTTGATGCTTTCCTATGAACTACTTCTTTTTAACTTGATATCTTCTAATACAGGTCTTGGAGTAATGTCGTTATGAGGCCGCCTCCCCTCGGGGAAGAGGAGGTCCCGAAGCTGACCAAAGACAAGAAAAGGAGAAGGGCCTCGCCTCCAGATACCCCAAAGCCCAGGAAAAATAGGGCTCAAAAGTTGAAGACGGATCCCGTCGTTCTATCTACCGATGTAATCCAAACACTACGAGATAAAGACGAGGATGGAGAAGATGTTGACTGCCTGCTGGTGGCTCGGAAGAGGGAAGGCATCGAAGCTTCGAGAACTACTGAGCCGGTGAAGATCGAGGAGGTTCAGCCGCAGACCGAGGTGATCTCGGAGGAAGGTCCGAGCAGAGTCCCTGAGTCATCGGGTGTTGATGATGCCTCTTGCCATGATGAGCAATCGGCGGGTGTGCCCGAAGGGTCTAGTTCTGAGGCCCTTCAAAGAGAAGAGAATGCCCCAAGTGACTCGCTCGGGGTAATTAATATTTATGATTCGCCGCCCGGCCCCATATTCTCTGAGGGCAGTGTCACGCCCCAAAACCGAAGAGCGCGACGGGCGCTCAATCGAGTGAACCCAACCGAGCAAGCCTATTAGATTCATTCTACCCAAACTCATTCATGAATAAAGAGAATATATGTTTTCCTTAATTAAACAATAAAGTGGTCATATCTGGAATTACCAATTTCTTACCATAAGTCTCACCATTTTTAAAGTCTCAAATGGACAAGTAATACAGCCACAACATAGCATAGTTTGTCTTTCCCAACACCAATACACAATCCAAACTATGTCTACGGAGCCTCTATAGATAAAGAAGAGTACAATGATAATACCGGCAAAAAGGCCCCGGCTATACCTCAAACAGAATACACAAAGTACAAAAGATTCATGACCCCGAGATGAAGTGGGGCTCACCAAGTCAGCTGGGAAGAAGGTGTACTACTATCACTGATCAATATCTCCTGATGTGGAACCACCTGCATCCATTGAAAGATGCAGCGTCCCCGGCAAAAAGGAAGTTAGTACCGTCGAATAGTACTAGTATGAAAACTAAATACCAATTTAAGAATTTAGAAATACCAGATAATTATGATGAACCAGTGTGGCAATAGAATAATATAGATAACCGTCTCAACCATAGCAAGCTTATTAAAGGCTATTAATAACATTTATAGGATTTAAGATGAGATCCTCTATAACAATCTTCACACAAGCGACCCCGCCGCCTCACCTGATGTATGCAGGTGGAGGTGTACATATGATACCACAACTCTAATCAAGCGGCCTTGCTGCCTCACCTCAATGTATGCGGGTGGATGTATAACCACAGTACCAAGAACCTACACAAAGTGTCTATGCTGCCTCACCCCAATGTATGCGGGTGCAAAATGCATCAACGATACCAATACCAACACAAAGCGGCTATGCCGCCTCACCCCAATGTATGCGGGTGGTGGTGCCACAACAATACCAAATCCATACATAAAGAGATCGTACCATCTCACCCCAATGTAAGCGGGTGGAGGTGCAGTCCCAAAATATCATAATCCCTACACAAAGCGGTCATGCTGCCTCACCCCAATGTATACGGGTGGAGGTGTATCACAATCACAATCTCTACACAACTTGGCATAATACCTTTCACATAAATCACGACTAGAAATTATAACATGTGGATACGTAATCCGTATTTTAGGATACATCCTTAATTTATAATGCAATATGATAAGAGCATTTAAAACACGGATTGAACATATATCTTCATCACAAAACTTATCGGAATACTCAATTTATAATCAAAATGTCGGAACTTACAAGGATAATGAGAATTCCAACTCTTAAAGAAGGGTTTAGCCAACATACCTCAATTGAGCTTCCTTAAACTCTTAAACATTCCGGAATTCTTAGCAACTTCAATCTATTTTAGAAATATAACAAATTGAACCATAATTAGGAAGATGATTATGGTTCTTGCTCAATTGAGTATTTTATCAAACACTAGGTGTGCATTAAGGTTTCAAGGCCCTTTTTATGGAGGATTCCATCATCCCACAACCCAATCTTTACCATTTTTAGCTCAACAATCTTCCTACATCCTTTGATAACACATGCATGTAAGATAACCAATCCTCTTGCCCAAAAATTATCTTGCTTATTATCCATTTCTACATAAAATTTGAAATTGAGAGTTAGGGTGTAGAATCTTACCTCTAGGATGAAGACCTAGTGAGTTTCCATTCTTAATCTTCCAAAACTTGGGCAAGAATTGAAAGGACAAATATTGGAGAACACCTTCTCACTCTAGGGCACCCTCTCTTACTCAAAAATGTCAGATAATAGCACAAAAATGACCCAAATAGTGTATTTAACGAAATAGGGTCGGGTTTTAAAAACCCAAAAATGGAGCTCCGGAACAAGGTATGCGATTGCATAACCGATATGCGGACCGTATATCAGTCGCAAAGTTGGTTACAAAATAGCCAAAAGAACTATCTGTGTATGCGGTCACTATGCGGTCCGCATAACTATTATGCGGTCGCATAATGCACCACTTAATAGTTATGCGGTCGCATAGTCGACCGCATAGTTGCTTCCAACTGACCCAATTAACTTCCTCACTCTGCGGCCATTATGCGGTCCGCAGAGTGGTTCTGCGGTGGCATAATGGACCGCAGAAATGAACTTTTCTGCCAAAAATTTTCCTTTTCATTCCCGTGCATTTTTCAACCCAATAAGTCCGAGCCTATAATCCTCAAACACGTAAGCCTAGTCCGGCACAATGAAACATTATTTTCTTTGCAAATTTTATCAGGCCTTACACTTAAGTACTTTGATATTTTCTGGGGTGTTACATTCTCCCCCGCGTAGGATCATTCGTTCTCGAATAAGGGTCAAATTCTGTTATTAGCATCTTATGCAACTCAGTCTTTCATACCACACACCAGCAACCCCAAACTTGAGTAACTCCCTAAATTTCAAAAAATTTCGCCAAAGTTTCCTTTGTAATTAGGCCTATCTACCTGTCAGAGAGCCCCAGAAACATATCGTAACAGCATATACATAAACCAACAACGTAACATAATACAAAACAACACCAACTGTGGCCTCACAAGCTATTATATTACCAGAACTGAACACCCTTAACACCAAATGTACAAGCCATACATATTTCATAGGAATATCCCTTAGCATTTTCATAAGGCACAACTCATAATTACATGGTTATTCAAATAAATAAGGATACTTTTTCTTCATTTCTTCTTTGGCCTCCCAAGTAGCCTTTTCAACCTGTTAGTTTTGCCATAGCACTTTCACGGATGCAATTTCTTTGTTTCTTAAACTTTCAGACTTGCCGATCAATAATAGAAACTGGAATCTCTTCATAAGTCAATTCTTCATTTACCTCAATAGTCTCAACCAGAACAATGACTGTCGGGTCTCCAATTACTTTCTTTAACATAGACACATGAAACACCGGGTGTACTAATGACATCTCAGGTGGTAGCTCAAGCTTGTATGCTACCTCACCGATCCTCTAAATGATTTTGTATGGTCCGACATTTCTCGGACTCAATTTCCCTTTCTTACCAAATCGCATTACACCCTTCATGGGGGAAACTCTCAAAAATACCCAATCATCTTCTTTGAATTCCAAATCTCTACGACGAACATCCGAATAGCATTTTTGACGACTCTGAGCAGTCTTCAACCGCTCCTTAATGATTTTAACTTTTTCCATAGCCTGATGCACGAGGTCTGGCCCTGTCAACTCTGCTTCCCCAATTTTGAACCACCCAATGGGATATCTACATCTCCTACCATATAAAGCCTCGAACGGTGCCATTTGAATGCTAGCATGATAACTATTGTTATATGCAAATTCTATGAGTGGTAAAGGATCATCCCAGCTAACTTTGAAGTCTATAACACAAGCGCGCAACATATCCTCAAGCGTCTGAATAGTCCGCTCTGCCTGCCTGTCAGTCTGTGGGTGAAAGGTTGTACTAAGATTCACTTGAGTACCCAAACCTTGCTGAAATTTCTTCCAAAAATTAGCAGTGAATTGTGCCCCCCGATCAGAAATGATGAATACTGGGGTGCCATGCAACCTGACTATTTCTTTGATATACAACTAAGCATACTGCTCCACTGTGTCGGTAGACTTAACCGGCAAAAAGTGTGCTGATTTCGTGAGTTGATGCATAATCACCCAAATTGAGTCAAACTTGCACGGAGTGCGCGGTAATCCTACCACAAAGTCCATATTAATCATTTTTCATTTCCACATTGGAATTTCTATGTTCTGTACCATCCCACCGGGCCTTTGGTATTCGGCCTTCACTTGCTGATAGTTTGTACACCTTGCTACAAAGTCCGCCACATTTCTCTTCATATCATTCCACCAATAGACTTCCTTAAGATCATGATAAATTTTTGTAGAACCTGGGTGCACAGAATACCTAGAAGTATGAGCTTCAGTCAAAATTCTTTCACGGAGACCATCCACATTTGGAACACATAGTCGCCCTTGGTACCTTAGTGTACCATTATCCATGCCAATAGAAAAGGCCATGGTCTTATGTTTATGAATCCCCTCTTTTAATTGTACCAACAATGGGTCGTTGTATTGTTTTTCTTTGACTTCCACTACAAGTGATGATTCAGCCCTATTTTGCACAATTACCCCTCCTTCACTAGAGTCCGCAAGAAGAACTCCCAAACTAGCCAATTAGTGAACTTCTTTGGCCAATGGCCTTTGATATTCATCCAAGTGTGCTAAGCTACCCATAGATTTTCGGCTGAGAGCATCCACCACAATATTAGACTTCCCTGGATGGTATAAAATATCAATATCATAATCCTTGAGTAATTCAAGCCATCTTCTCTGCCTCAGATTCTATTCCTTCTGTTTGAAAATATATTGAAGGCTCTTATGGTCCGTGAATATATCCACATGGATCCCATATAAATAATGACGCAAAATTTTCAATGCAAATACTACCGCCGCAAATTCTAAATCATGTGCTGGATAGTTATTTTCATGATTCTTTAGTTGCCTAGAAGCATAAGCTATCACCTTTCCATGTTGCATTAATACACACCCAAGCTCGATTCTTGAAGCATCACAATATACCACAAATCCATCTATACCCTCTGGTATAGTCAACACCGGTGCCGTAGTCAATCTTGGTTTCAATTCTTGGAAACTCTTTTCACAAGCATCTGACCATTGGAACTTAATTGCCTTCTGCGTCAATTTACTTAATGGAGAGGCAAGAGTAGAAAACCCCTCCATTACCTTTGCAAGTTGTACAAGTATTATCAATATTTTTATCACTGTCAGCTTCAAATTCTGACTCAGAATTATAATCAGATTCTGATCCAGAAGTGTATTACAAACCATAAACCTTATCATGTAACTCATCGTCTAGTTCTAGGGTTTTCAGCTTTTAAAGCTTAATATTTGGAGCTATATGGCCAAAATTTCCACATTTATAATACTTAATATCAGCAAAATCTCGCTTAGACCTATTTTTCGTAAATCTAGTAGACTTGCGATGAGCTTTCCTAGCATCACGCTCTTCTTTGGATCTATATCTCGATCTCTTTTTCTTATAAGGACTGTCTGGGTTATGATACCTTTTTTTCTTTTTCTTTCTATGTGCAGAAGTCTCGGGTAAACCGAACTAGGTGCAAAAGTCTCAGAAATACCTTTATTTTTATCATTAGAAAACTCAGTTACGGAATTATTTTTCTCTATCTGAATAATCCTGTGATCACAAATTATTTGATTTTATTTAAGAGATTAATCTCCCTTTTTAAACTTTCAATTTCAATCTTTAAATCATCGAAAGAAGCATCTCTGGTTGGTGTAATTTTATTATTAAGTCGGTTGTTAATTTCTGACAAAGAATAAGGTGCAGAATATTCAATTTCGTTCTTTTATTTTTCAAAAGGTTTTGAAGATCTAGAACTTGAACTTGCAGCCAAATTTATAATTTTTTCACGAAGTTTATCATCAGTAACTTTTTTTAAAAGTTCTATTACATTATCAGATGTAATAGTTTTCATGTTCAAATCTTGAAATTGAGATTATAATTTATAAAATTCATCATCATCACAAGTACATGTATTACCTTTGCAAGTTGTACAAGTATTATCAATATTTTTATCACTGTCAGCTTCAAATTCTGACTCAGAATTATAATCAGATTCTGATCCAGAAGTGTATTACAAACCATAAACCTTATCATGTAACTCATCGTCTAGTTCTAGGGTTTTCAGCTTTTAAAGCTTAATATTTGGAGCTATATGGCCAAAATTTCCACATTTATAATACTTAATATCAGCAAAATCTCGCTTAGACCTATTTTTCGTAAATCTAGTAGACTTGCGATGAGCTTTCCTAGCATCACGCTCTTCTTTGGATCTATATCTCGATCTCTATTTCTTATAAGGACTGTCTGGGTTATGATACCTTTTTTTCTTTTTCTTGCTATGAGCAGAAGTCTCGGGTAAACCGAACTAGGTGCAAAAGTCTCCTAATTGTGATTTTTCCTTAAGTTTATCTATCTCAAGCTGTCTGGACAATTTTAACTCATTACACAAGTTTAATCCCTCTTGTGTGCATACTCCTATCAATTTTCCATAGGTATAATCTTTGTACGGAATTTCCTCGTAACTACCCCTTAGAGTTTTTCTTACTCTTTCAACAAATAAGGAGGGAAGACCATCTATAAACTTAGCTTTCCAATGTTCATACTTATTTTCGGGTAATTTCATTACTCTACTCATAAAAGTATCTTTATACCATCTAAACTCTCTTAAGGTCCTACATCTAAGGCCATTTAGCAGAGTACGAGCAGTCTCCTTCTGATTGGTAAATCTACCATTGAAATGTTCTAAAATGGTAAGAACATCTTCTCTATTTTTCACTAGAGCCATGCCTAAGTTATCGACTCCTTCGTCAGTGGCTATTGCATTAATAACCATCGCCTTTTCTTCAGTACTTAAATAATTATCCCACCAGCCACGAAGCTGGCCAGTAAAACCTGTAATAATCATTTTGCAAATAGTTCTATCTGTATTTTTTACGCTTTTACAGATAGTTGCATACATAAGCATTCTATGCACAAGAATAGTCAATTGTCTATCAGTTAAACCATCAAGATTCCATTCATAAATTTCGGAACCACTATAAGACGTATTAGTCTGATTCCAATCTCGTTCTTCTATTAACACATCTTGAGGAGTAGGGCGATTATAATAATAAGTTTGTATTCTTGATTTATCAGCATACTTACTATTCTTTTTGGGATAACCTCTGAGTTTATTAAACTCTGACCAGACTTGATCTTTATAATCAGAAGTAGTATCTAATTTATCAGCAAAATTATTTGATAAATCAATAGGTTTAATATTTAAACCGGATAACTTTTTATCAAGAAGTTCTTCTAAATCATTTAACGATTTGAATTTAAAATCCTGAATCTCAGGGGGTCTTTGAACATCAGTAAGAACAATTTGAGCTTTTGATTTGCTTCCTGAAGTAGAGGCAACATCTGTTACCTTCTTGCTAGTACTCATTCCTTTTATCAAAATTTTTAATTCATCAAGTTTTTTAACAAGAAAACTGATATGTTCACCCAAAACTTTAACATATAAACTTAAATAATTATTTTGAGAAATCAAATTATTAGATTCTGCGATGCTGACTGCAGCAACATCTTCATCAATAAATTTTTGAAATGCAGTAAACGTAATACCTGTATTATTAGGTAAAACAAAAGGTGCTTGAGGTGGGGATATGGCTTTAGTAATATTACCACTCCCATCTTTATAAGATCTTTCTAAAACCTTTATGTAAAGCGGTAAATAAGTGGTTATAAACCAAGGAACAAAATACATAATTTGATTATGTAAAGCACAAGTTTCATAAAACTCTTGAGAAATATTATTTAAATCTTCTTTATTATAAGTTTTTAAAAACCAAGTTTTAAACCGGTTTCATTTAGTACTAAAAAAATCCTTTTGAACATATTTTCTAGCTTGTGACCCTGGACTAAAATCTATTTGGTGTGGAATCATTAAACATCATTGGGGTTGAAATCCATTTCGAATGCAGAAGGAATATCCTTATCAGAAATATTATCATTATCCTGAACAATATTTGTTTGAGGGTTAATCTTAACCCTTTCAATAGGCTTATCATTAACTTTAGTAGAAATTGTATGCAACGATGCAGCACGATTTCTAGCTGGTCCATAGACTGGTTCAACAGGAGAAATATGTTGAATATCAGGCAACAATCTATGATTAGTAAATGAATGCCTACTATGACTAGGATTAATAGCAGGCAAAAGTCTATTATTAGAAAATGACTGCCTATTATAAGTGGAACTATTATCATCAAATTGAATGCAAATCCTACCATCCGTATTTTGAGTAATATGAGAATATTCAGTATTATTGACAGCATTTGTTATCTGACTTGGGTATATAACCGAATCCAAAGTCCAAGTAGTTGGAAAATTAATTTCTTCCCACTTAATAGGTCTCCTCGTGGTGACCTTAGACTTTGCAAAATTTGTTTCCACCAATATATTCTGATCGGATGTATCATACAGTTTACATCTAGGGTTTAACTGTCACGACCCAAAACTAACCCCCTGTCGTGATGGGGCCTATCGTGGAACTAGGCAAGCCGACTCATTTCCAAAACAAAATGATATTTTCATTTCAAAGATAATTTCAAGGTTATTTAACATAAAACCTACATTTAAAGAGTTCAAATCAAAGAAAAATAGAAGTGCGGAAAAGAAAAGCCCGACATCGGGGTGTCACTAGTCATGAGCATATACTACAATCTGTCTAACAATATCAAGGCTAACTCAGCTCAAAAAATAGCTAAATACAACTAGAGGAAGATAAGAGGGAGAAGAGCAGGGGCTGCGATCGCCTCTCTGCACCTTGTATGCAGATTCAGGTGTAGCTGGACACGGTAGCGATTATTGAGTGTTCTGGTTGTAGATTTTCTTGGAGATAGCAAGGTAGTTGTTTGGCGATCGCAGCCCCTGCTCTTCTCCCTCTTATCTTCCTCTAGTTGTATTTAGCTATTTTTCGGGCTGAGTTAGCCTTGATATTGTTAGATAGATTGTAGTATATGCTCATGACTAGTGACACCCCGATGTCGGGCTTTTCTTTTCCGCACTTCTGTTTTTCTTTGATTTGAACTCTTTAAATGGAGGTTTTATGTTAAATAATCTTGAAATTATCTTTGAAATAAAAATGTCGGTTTGTTTTGGAAATGAGTTGGTTTGCCTAATTACACGATAGGCGCCATCACGACAGAGGTTAGTTTGGGTCGTGACAGATTGGTATCAGAGACTAGGTTACATAGGTCTCACGAGTCGTGAGCGGGTTTAGTAGAGTCTTGCGGATCGGTACGGAGACGTATGTACTTATCTTCAGGAGGCAGCAGAACCTTTAGGAAACTCCATATTCTTGAATTCTTGTCGTGCGCATTTGTTGATTCTAGTAACTAAACATCTGTTGTTTCATTCTCTCACAGATGGTGAGGACTCGTACTACCAGTCAGGAGGGCCAGCCACCAGTACCACCAGCCAGGGCCGCGAGAGGCCGAGGCCGCAGTAGAGGCCGTGGTAGGGGCAGAGGTGCAGCCCGTACAGCTGTTGGGGCAGTACCTACAGATCCACCGGTTGTCCCAGATCAGGATCAAGTTCCAGTTGTTGATGCACCAGCTCAGGCACCACATGTGCCTATTGTGATTCCAGGCCTTCATGAGGCCCTAGCTCAGATTCTGACATCATGTACTGGCCTTGCTCAGGCGGTCTCTATTTTGACGGCCGCAACTACTTCTCAGGCCAGGGGAGGCACTCAGACTCCTGTCGCTCGTACACCCGAGTAGGTTATTCAGGGACTTCAGACACCAGAGGCACCACCAACCCAGCCGATTGCTGTTGCTCAGGATTATGTGGTTCCTGCTATGCCTGAGGATGATCAGTGTAGGTTGGAGAGGTTTGGGAGACTTCAGCCACCACCTTTCAGTGGCACAGAGAGAGAGGATGCTCAGGTCGTTTTGGACAGGTGTCAGAGGATACTCCGTACTGCTGGTATTTTGGAGACTTGTGGGGTCTCATTCACTACCTTTCAGTTTTCTGAAGCTGCACTCAGATGGTGGGAGTCTTACGAGAGGCGTAGGCCTGTTGGCGCTGCACCCCTTACTTGGCAGCAGTTCTCCGTGGTCTTTTTGGGAAAGTTCATGCCTCGATCCCGTAGAGAGGAGCTGCATAGACAGTTTGAGTGGCTCTGCCAGGGTGATATGTCTATGACACAGTATGAGATGCGGTTCTCCGAGTTGGCCCGTCATGCTATCTGGTTGGTTCCCACGGATAGAGAGAGGATCATGAGGTTTATTGATGGCCTCACTTATCAGCTATAGTTGCTCATGACCAGGGAGCGGGTTTTGGGTGCTACCTTTGATGAGGTTGTCGACATTGCTCGATAGATTGAGATGGTTTGCGGTCAGGAGAGGGTTGAGCGGGAGGCCAAGAGGCCTCGTGGTCAGGGTGGATTCAGCGGTACTCCTTTTGGGGGTTAGTTCCAGCACGGTAGAGGTCATCATTTCAGACAGGCTCAGTTAGCTCGGCTATTTAATCGGGGTGCATCATCTGGCCATGGTTCTCACATTCTCATCAGGGCCATTCATCACTTAGTGCCCTTCCAGTTCAGAGTTCGTCCCGTGCTCCACCTGTTCAGGGCTCTTTTA
The DNA here is from genome assembly GCF_000715075.1 of Nicotiana tabacum. Lineage (NCBI taxonomy): Eukaryota > Viridiplantae > Streptophyta > Magnoliopsida > Solanales > Solanaceae > Nicotiana > Nicotiana tabacum. The sequence goes on from NC_134081.1 coordinate 119,695,283, forward strand.
TGCTAGGTTCTTCTACCAGTCATTCCAGTGCTAGGGGGTCCCTTCAGTTACCTCCGCCAGCACCATGGAGTTTTTGAGTGTGGGGAGCTTAGGCATATGTGGAGGCAATGTCCTCGTCATCATGGAGGTCTATCTCAATAGAGGAGTCAGCCTCCGATAACAGCACCAGCTACCTCACCATCCGCCCAGTCAACTCGGGGTGGAGGTTAGTCAGCTAGGGGTCGCCCTAGAGGGGGAGGCAGATCAGGGGTGGTCAGGCCTGTTTCTATGCTCTCCCTGCCAGACCAGATGCTATTGCTTCAGATGTTGTGATTACAGGTATTGTCTCAGTTTGCCACAGAGATGCCTCAGTATTATTTGACCCTGGTTCCATGTATTCATATGTTTTCTCGTATTTCTCCCATTTTCTGGATATGCCCCGTGAGTCCTTAGTTTCATCTGTACATGTATTTAAGCGCATGGTTGAGAAGGGTTGCCTATCTTATTTGGCTTTTGTGAGGGATGTTAGTGTAGAGACTCCTGTCATTGATCATGTTCCGGTGGCACGTGATTTTTCAGATGTGTTTCCTGCAGACCTACCGGGCATGCCGCCTGACAGGGATATTGACTTTGGTATTGATTTGGTGACGGGCACTCAGCCCATTTCTATTCCACCATATCGTATGGCACCGGCGGAGTTGAAGGAATTGAAAGAACAGCTTCAGGAACTCCTTGATAAGGGGTTTATTCGGCCTAGTGTGTCACCTTGGGGTGCACCGGTTCTATTTATGAAAAAGAAGGATGGTTCCATGAGAATGTGTATTGATTACAGGCAGTTGAACAAGGTCACAGTTAAGAACAAGTATCCTTTGCCTCGTATTGATGATTTATTCGACCAGCTTCAGGGAGCGAGGGTGTTCTCCAAGATCGATTTGAGGTCCGGTTATCACCAGCTAAAGATTCGGGATTCAGATATTCTTAAGACAGCTTTCAGGACCTGATATGGCCATTATGAGTTCTTGGTGATGTCTTTTGGGCTGACAAATGCCCCATCAGTGTTCATGTATCTGATGAACAGTGTATTCCAGACCTATTTGGACTCATTCATCGTTGTATTCATTGATGACATCCTGGTGTACTCTCGTAGCCAGGAAGAGCACGCTCAGCATTTGAGGGTTGTATTGCAGAGATTGAAGGAGGAGAAACTTTATGCAAAGTTCTCTAAATGTGAGTTTTGGCTCAATTCAGTAGCATTCTTGGGGCACGTGGTGTCCAGTGAGGGTATTCAGGTGGATCTGAAGAAGATAGAGGCAGTGCAGAGTTGGCCCAGACCGTCCTCAGCCACGGAGATTAGGAGCTTTCTTGGTTTGGCGGGTTACTACCGTCGCTTTGTGGAGGGATTTTCACCTATTGCATCGCCCTTGACCAAATTGACACAAAAGGGTGCTCCATTCGGGTGGTCGGATGAATGTGAGGAGAGCTTTCAGAAGCTCAAGACTGCTTTGGCCACAGCTCCAGTGTTAGTTCTGCCATCAACTTCAGGTTCTTACACCGTGTATTGTGATGCCTCGAGGATACGCATTGGTTGTGTTATGATGCAGGAGGGTAGGGTGATTGCCTATGCCTCACGCTAGTTGAAGACCCATGAGAAGAACTATCTTATCCATGATCTTGAGTTAGCAGCCATTGTTCACGCCTTGAAGATTTGGCATCATTATTTGTATGGGGTTCATTGTGAGATCTATACTGATCACCGGAGTCTGCAGTATCTGTTAAAGAAGAAGGATCTTAATTTGCGTCAGCGAAGATGGTTGGAGCTTCTTAAGGACTATGATATCACTATTTTGTACCATCCGAGGAAGGCCAATGTGGTGGCCGATGCTTTGAGTTGCCGGGCAGAGAGTTTGGGGAGTTTAGCATATCTTCCAGCAGTAGAGAGACCTTTGGCATTAGATGTTCAGACCTTAGCAGGCCAGCTTGTCAGATTGGATATTTCGGATCCTAGTCGGGTATTGGCTTGTGTGGTCTCCAGGTATTCTCTTTATGACCGTATCAGGGGGTGTCAGTATGATGACCCTCACTTTCTCGTTCTTCAGGATAGGGTTCGGAGAGGTGATACTAGGGATGTGACTATTGGTGATGACGGGGTGCTGAGAATGCAAGGCCGGATATGTGTGCCTAATGTAGATGGGCTTCGAGAGCTAATTCTTATGGAGGCCCACAGCTCGCGGTATTCCATCCATCCGGGTGCCGCGAAGATGTACCAGGATTTAAGGCAGCACTATTGGTGGAGGCGGATGAAGAAGGATATAGTTGGGTTTGTGGCTCGATGTCTAAACTGTCAGTAGGTTAAGTATGAGCATCAGAGACCAGGTGGCTTGCTTCAGAGGTTACAGATCCCAGAGTGGAAGTGGGAGCGAATCATTATGGACTTTGTAGTTGGGCTCCCACGAACTTCGAGGAAGTTTGACGCTATTTGGGTTATTGTGGATCGGCTGACCAAGTCCGCGCACTTCATTCCATTTGGTACTACTTACTCTTCAGAGCGGTTGGCTGAAATTTACATCCGAGAGATCGTTTGCCTGCATGGTGTCCCAGTTTCCATCATTTCAGATAGGGGTACTCAGTTCACATCCTTGTTTTAGAGGGCTGTGCAGCGAGAGTTGGGTACTCAAGTTGAGTTAAGAACAACTTTTCACCCTCATACGGACGGGCAATCTGAGCGCACTATTCAGATATTGGAGGACATGTTGCGTGCTTGTGTCATTGACTTTGGGGGTTCATGGGACCAGTTTCTTCCACTCGCAGAGTTTGCATATAACAACGGTTATCAGTCGAGTATTCATATGGCTCCGTATGAGGCTTTGTGTGGGAGGAGGTGTAGACCTATTGGATGGTTTGAGCTGGGTGAGGCTAGGCTCTTAGGTACAGACTTGGTCCAGGACGCATTAGATAAGGTGAAATTGATTTAGGAGCGGCTTCGCACGGCGCAGTCTAGGCAGAAGAGCTACACGGATAGAAAGGTCCGTGATGTGTCTTTTATGGTTGGGGAGAAGGTTTTGCTGAAGGTATCACCCTTGAAGGGTGTTATGAGGTTTGGGAAGAGGGGCAAGTTGAGCCCCCGGTTCATTGGGCCTTTTGAGGTGCTTCAGACGATAAGAGAGGTGGCTTATAAGCTTGCCTTGCCACCCAGCTTGTCGAGTGTGCATCCAGTGTTTCATGTTTCCATGCTTCGGAAGTATATTAGAGATCCGCACCATGTTTTGGATTTCAGCACGGTTCAGTTGGAGGGTGATATGACTTATGATGTGGAGCCGGTGGCTATTTTGGATCGGCAGGTTCGAAGGTTGAGGTCAAAGGATATAGCTTCAGTGAAAGTGAAATGGAGAGGTCAGCCTATGGAGGAGGCCACCTAGGAGATGCGAATCAGATATCCATGCCTATTCGAGAATCCAGGTATGTTTCTAGACCCGTTCGAGGACGAACAGATATTTAAGAGGTGGAGGATGTAACGACCCGGTCGGTCGTTTCGAGAGTTATAACCCCATTTTCCCATTTCTACTTCTTTTTGTGTTATTCAGCTATATTATGTTATATCGGGTTAGTGGGTTCGAGTCCGGAAGGAAATCGGAGTGAAATGAGACACTTAGTCTCATAATTGAAAAATTGAGTTAGAAAAGTGGACTGGATATGGACCTATGTGTAAATGACCTCGGATTTGAATTTTGATGATTCCAATAGCTCCGTATGGTGATTTTGGGCTTAGGTTCCTTTCCGGAATATTTTTTGGAAGTTCGTAGAGGAATTAGGCTTGAAATGCCGAAAGTTTTATTTTTGAGAAGTTTGACCGGGGGGTGACTTTTTGATATCGGGGTCGGAATCCGATTCTGAAAATTGGAATACCTTTGTTATGTCATTTGGGACTTGTGTGCAAAATTTGTGGTCAATCGGATGTGATTTGATAGGTTCCTGAGTCGTTTGTAGAAATTAGAAATTTCAAAGTACATTAGGCTTGAATTGGGGTGTAATTCATGGTTTTAGCGCTGTTTGAGGTGATTTGAGGATTCGACTAAGTTCGTATGATGTTTTAGGACTTGTTGGTATATTTGATTGAGGTCCCGAGGGCCTCGGGTAAGTTTCGGATGGTTAACGGATCAAAAATTGAACTAGAACAGCTGCTGCAATTTCCTTCTGTTGGAAATTGCTTCTGCCCAGAAATCGAGCCCAGATCGAGCTCAGGGTCGAGGGACACGATCGAAGCCCAAATCGAGCTCAGGATCGAGGGCCACGATTGAAGTCATGATCGATCCCAAAGTCGAGGGCCACGATTGAAGCCATGATCGAGCCCAGAGTCGAGGGCCACGATCGAAGCCATGATCGAACCCAGAGTCGAGGGCCACGATCGAAGGCATAATCGAGGGCCAGGATCGAGAACCAGGATCGAGGGGCAAGACCAAGGACCTCGATCGAAGGCCAAGATCGAGGCAAAACCGAGGATGTCTAGGCAAAATTATAAAAATAGGGACTTCGTCCCATTTGCCATTTTTGACAAATTGGAGCTTGGGGAGAGGCGATTTTTGATATATTTTCAAGGAACACTTGAGGTAAGTCCCTTATGATCATTTCTACTCCATAATATTGAATTATTATCGAATAATCCGACTAGATTATATGATTTTGAGGTGTAAATCGGAGATTGGAACTTAGAAATTTGAAATAAGATTTGTAGATTTGAGGGTCGGTTTGAGGTCGGATTTTGGTAAAATTGGTATGGATAGACTCGTGGTTGAATGGGCTTTAGGATTTTGTAACTTTCATCGGGTTCCGAGACGTAGGTCCCCCAGGTGATTTTTGAGCTAATTTCGGATTTTGGTCTAATTTTGTAGTTTTTCTTGTGGAATTCATTCCATTAGAGCGTATTGATGGTATTGTACTGATTTTGAATAGATTCGGAGAATTTGGAGGCCGAGTCTATAGGCAAGATCATTGCAGGATAGAGATTTGACCGGTTTGAGGTAAGTAACAATTGTAAATCTAGTCCTGAGGGTATGAAACCCTGGATTTCGTATCATTCTATTATTTTGAAATGACGCACATGCTAGGTGACTGGCGTGTGGGCGTGCTCTGTTGGGGATTTGTGACTTGGTCCGTCCCGTAGCAACTGTAAAGTTGCATACTTTGTTGAAACCATTGATACTTATATGATTTAGAAAGCATTTTTGTAAATTGGGCTGAATGCCATGTTTGGGCCTTGCGCCAATGCTATTTGGACCCTTAGGGGCTGTTTCTTATCATCCTATCACTTGTTTACCACATAACTCAGTTTTATGACTCTATTTTGATGCATATAAATGTTTTGGGCCGAATGCCCTGTTTTACTGAAATGTCCGAGTGGCTTGATTTGTGACGATGAGTGTGGATCGGTGCTGCCCGCCTGTAGCATACTTGATGACTGAGTGAGGCCGAGGTCCTGATTTGTGAGGATGAGTGTGGATCGGGGCTGCCCGCCTGCAGCATACTTTATTATTATGGCACGTGCGTTGTCCGTGCAGATTATAGCGCTTGGACTGATGGAGCCCCTGCGGAGTCTGTACACACCCCCTGTGAGCACAGGTACCTACTGAGTGTGAGTGCCGATTGCCGAGTGCTGAGTGACTGGGAGGCAAGAGTTATTGTGAGGTATGCCCGAGTGGCAAGAGTGATTGTGAGGTATGCCCGAGTGGCAAGAGTGATTGTGAGGTATGCCCGAGTGGCACGAGTGACTATGAGGTTTGCCTGAGGGGCTGTATATGAGTGATGTTTTGCCCGAGGGGCTGTTTATGATTTCATCATTTTTGCTCATCTTTGCATTGAGCCTTTGTTTGAAAAACTATTGGAAAAATGTCTTTAAATGATTTTTACTGGAACTGGGTTTAAACGAGATGTTTGATTCAAATCCTGATTTTTAAGAGCATGTGATATTTTTCTGAGATTTCCTGATATGAATGTTATATGCTTTATTGCTCGTCACTACTGCTTAGTCTTTATTTATTGTTGTTACTTAGTGAGTCGGCGTACTCAAGTTACTCCCTGCACCTTGTGTGCAGATCCAGGTGTAGTTGGACATGGTAGCGGTTATTGAGTGTTCTGGTTGCAGATTTTCTTGGAGATAGCAAGGTAGCTGTTTGGCGATTTCAGCCACTGCTCTTCTCCCTCTTATCTTTCTCTAGTTGTATTTAGCTATTTTCCGGGCTGAGTTAGCCTTGATATTGTTAGATAGATTATAGTATATGCTCATGACTAGTGACACCCCGATGTCGGGCTTTTCTTTTCCGCACTTCTGTTTTTCTTTGATTTGAATTCTTTAAATGGAGGTTTTATGTTAAATAACCTTGAAATTATCTTTGAACTGAAAATGTCGGTTTGTTTTGGAAATGTGTCGGCTTGCCTAATTTCACAATAGGCCCCATCACGACAGAGGTTAGTTTGGGTCATGACACAGCTACACCTGGATCTGCACACAAGGTGCAGGGAGTAACGTGAGTATGCCAACTCAGTAAGTAACAACAATAAATAAAGACTGAGCAGTAGTGACAAGCAATAAAGCATATAACGTTCGTATCAGGAAATCTCAGTAAAATACCACATGCTTTTAAAAAAAATCAGGATTTGAATAAAACATCTCGTTTAAACCCAGTTCCAGTAAAATTCATTTAAACACTTTTTTCCAACAGTTTTTCAAACAAAGGCTCAATGCAAAAGTAAGCAAAAATTATGAAATCATAAACAGCCCCTCGGGAAAAACATCACTCATATACATCCCCTCGGGCAAACCTCACAGTCACTCGTGCCACTAGGGCATACCTCTCAATCACTCTTGCCACTCGGGCATACCTCACAGTCACTCTTGCCTCCCAGTCATTCAGCACTCGGCACTCGCACTCAGTAGGTGCATGCGCTCACTGGGGGTGTGTACAGACTACGGAGGGGCTCCTTCAGCCCAAGCGCTATAATCTGCACGGACAACTCACGTGACATAATAATAAAGTATGCTGCAGGCGGGCAGCCCCGATCCACACTCATCCTCACAAATCAGGCCCTCGGCCTCACTCAGTCATAAAGTATGCTGCAGGCGGGCAGCCCCGATCCACACTCATCCTCACAAATCAGGCCACTCGGGCATTTCAGTAAAACATGGCATTCAGCCCAAAACATTTATATGCATCAAAATAGAGTCATAAAATTGAGTTATACGGTAAACAAGTATAAACATGATTTAGTATAGATTTTCAATCGAAATTAGTGAGAGGATGGTAAGAAATAGCCCCTAAGGGTCCAAACAGCATTGGTGCAAGGCCCAAACATGGCATTCAGCCCAATTTACAGAAAATCTTTCTAAAACATATAAGTATCAATGGTTTCAACAAAGTATGCAACTTTACAGTTGCTACGGGGCGGACCAAGTCACAAATCCCCAACAGTGCACGCCCACACGCCCGTCACCTAGCATGTGCGTCACTAAAAGTAGTAGAATGATACAAAATCTGGGGTTTCATGCCCTCAAGACTAGATTTACAATCGTTGCTTACCTCAAAACGTGAAACTTTTACTCTGCTATGCCTTTGCCTCGCAAATCGGCCTCCGAATGCCTCGAATCTAGTCACAAATAATTCGTTTCAGTCAATAAAATTCATCGGAATTAATTCCACATGATAATAATGATTTTTCCATAAAAATCCAAAAATTAGCTCAAAAATCGCCCGTGGGGACAACGTCTCGAAACCCGACATAAGTTACAAAATCCGATAGCCCATTCAACCACGAGTCTACCCATATCAATTTTTACCAAAATCCGACCTCAACTCGACCCTCAAATCTACAAATCCTATTTCTAAATTTCTAAGTTCCAATCTCCGATTTACACCTCAAAATCATGTAATCTAGTCAGATTATTCGATGATAATTAAATATTATGGAGTAGAAATGGTCACAAGGGACTTACCTCAAGTTTTCCTTGAAAATATATCAAATATCGCCTCTCCTCAAGCTCCAATTTGTCAAAAATGGCAAATGGGATGAAGTCCCTATTTTTATAATTCTGCCCAGACATCCTCGGTTCTGCCTCGATCTTGGCCTTCGATCGAGGTCCTCGATCCTGGTCCTCGATCCTGCCCCTCGATCCTGGTTCTCGATCCTGGCCCTTGATTATGTCTTCGACTCGGCCTTCGACCGTGACCCTCTTCCCTGGGCTCGATCATGCCTTCGATCGTGGCCCTCGACTCTAGGCTCGATCATGTCTTTGATCGTGGCCCTCGAACCTGAGCTCGATCTGGGCTCACATCTGGGCTCGATTTCTGGGCAAAAGCAATTTCCAACAGAAGGAAATTGCAGTAGCTGTTCTAGTTCAATTTTTGATCCGTTAACCATCCAAAACTCACCCGAGGCCCTCGGGACCTCAACCTAATATACCAACAAGTCCTAAAACATCATACGAACTTAGTCGAATCCTCAAATTACCTCAAACAACGCTAAAACCATAAATTACACCCCAATTCAAGCCTAATACTTTGAAATTTCTAATTTCTACAAACAACTCCGGAACCTATCAAATCACGTCCGATTGACCTGAAATTTTGCACACAAGTCCTAAATGACATAACAGAGGTATTCCAATTTTCAGAATCGGATTCCGACCCCGATATCAAAAAGTCAACCCCCGGTCAAACTTCTCAAAAATAAAACTTTTGGCATTTCAAGCCTAATTCCTCTACGGACTTCTAAATAATATTCCAGACAAGCTCCTAAGCCCAAAATTACCATACGGAGCTATTGAAATCATCAAAATTCAAATTCGAGGTTGTTTACACATAGGTCCATATCCGGTCCACTTTTCTAAGTTAAAAATTTTAATTATGAGACTAAGTGTCTCATTTCACTCCGAGTTCCTTCCGGACTCGAACCAACTAACCCGATATAACATAATACAGCTGAATAACACCAAAAAGAAGTAGGAATGGGGAAAACGGGGTTATGACTCTCAAAACAACCGGCCGGGTCATTACATCCTCCCCCTCTTAAACATTCGTTCGTCCTCGAACGGGTCTAGAAACATACCTGGAGTCTCGAATAGGCGTGGATATCTGCTCCGCATCTCCCGCTCGGTCTCCCAGGTGGCCTCCTCCACAGGCTGACCTCTCCACTGCACCTTCACAGAAGCTATATCCTTTGACCTCAACCTTCGAACCTGCCAATCCATAATAGCCACAGGCTCCATATCATAAGTCATATCACCCTCCAACTGAACCGTGCTGAAATCCAAAACATGGGACGGATCTCCAATATACTTCCGGAGCATGGAAACATGAAACACTGGATGCACACTCGACAAGCTGGGTGGCAAGGCAAGCTTATAAGCCACCTCTCCTATCCTCTGAAGCACTTCAAAAGGCCCAATGAACCGGGGGCTCAACTTGCCCCTCTTCCCAAACCTCATAATACCCTTCATGGGTGATACCTTCAGCAAAACCTTCTCCCCAACCATAAAAGACACATTACAGACCTTCCTATCCGCGTAGCTCTTCTGCCTAGACTGCGCCGTGCGAAGCCGCTCCTGAATTAATTTCACCTTATCTAATGCGTCCTGAACCAAGTCTGTACCTAAGAGCCTAGCCTCACCCGGCTCAAACCATCCAATAGGAGATCTACACCTCCTCCCACACAAAGCCTCATACGGAGCCATATGAATACTCGACTGATAACCGTTGTTATATGCAAACTCTGCGAGTGGAAAAAACTGGTCCCATGAACCCCCAAAGTCAATGACACAAGCACGCAACATGTCCTCCAATATCTGAATAGTGCGCTCAGATTTCCCGTCCGTATGAGGGTGAAAAGTTGTTCTTAACTCAACTTGAGTACCCAACTCTCGCTGCACGGCCCTCTAAAACAAGGATGTGAACTGAGTACCCCTATCTGAAATGATGGAAACTGGGACACCATGCAGGCAAACGATCTCTCAGATGTAAATTTCAGCCAACCGCTCTGAAGAGTAAGTAGTACCAAATGGAATGAAGTGCGCGGACTTGGTCAGCCGATCCACAATAACCCAAATAGCGTCGAACTTCCTCGAAGTCCGTGGGAGCCTAACTACAAAGTCCATAGTGATCCGCTCCCACTTCCACTCTGGGATCTCTAACCTCTGAAGCAAGCCACCCGGTCTCTGATGCTCATACTTAACATGCTGACAGTTTAGACACCGAGCCACAAACCCAATTATATCCTTCTTCATCCGCCTCCACCAATAGTGCTGCCTCAAATCCTGGTACATCTTCGCGGCACCCGGATGGATGGAATACCGCGAGCTGTGGGCCTCTTCGAGAATCAACTCTCGAAGCCCATCTACATTAGGCACACATATTCGGCCTTGTATTCTCAGCACCCTATCATCACCAATAGTCACATCCCTAGCTTCACCTCTCCGAACTCTATCCTGAAGAATGAGCAAGTGAGGGTCATGATATTGACGCTCCCCGATACGGTCATAAAGAGAAGACCTGGAGACCACACAAGCCAATACCCGACTAGGCTCCGAAATATCCAATCTGACAAGCTGGCCTTCCAAGGTCTGAACATCTAATGCCAAAGGTCTCTCTGCTACTGGAAGATATGCTAAACTCCCCAAACTCTCTTCCCGGCGACTCAAAGCATCGGCCACCACATTGGCCTTCCCCGGATGGTACAAAATAGTGATATCATAGTCCTTAAGAAGCTCCAACCATATCCGATGACGCAAATTAAGATCCTTCTGCTTTAACAGATACTACAGACTCCGGTGATTAGTATAGATCTCATAATGAACCCCATACAAATAATGACGCCAAATCTTCAAGGCATGAACAATGGCTGCTAACTCAAGATCATGGATAGGATAGTTCTTCTCATGGGCCTTCAACTGGCGCGAGGCATAGGCAATCACCCTACCCTCCTGCATCAAAACACAACCAATGCCTATCCTCGAGGCATCACAATACACGGTGTAAGAACCTGAAGCTGATGGCAAAATTAACACTGGAGCTGTGGTCAAAGCAGTCTTGAGCTTCTGAAAGCTCTCCTCACATTTATCCGACCACTTGAATGGAGCACCCTTTTGGGTCAATTTGGTCAAGGGCAATGCAATAGATGAAAATCCCTCCACAAAGCGACGGCAGTAACCCGCCAAACCAAGAAAGCTCCTAATCTCCGTGGTTAAGGACAGTCTGGGCCAACTCTGCACCGCTTCTATCTTCTTCGGATCCACCTGAATACCCTCACTGGAAACCACGTGCCCCAAGAATGCTACTGAATTGATCCAAAACTCACATTTAGAGAACTTTGCATAAAGCTTCTCCTCCCTCAATCTCTGCAATACAACCCTCAAATGCTGGGCGTGCTCTTCCTGGCTACGAGATTACATCAGGATGTCGTCAATGAATACAACGACGAATGAGTCCAAATAGGGCTGGAATACACTGTTCATCATATGCATGAACGCTGTTGGGGCATTGGTCAGCCCAAAAGACATCACCAAGAATTCATAATGGCCATATCGGGTTCTGAAAGCTGTCCTGACAATATCTGAATCCCGAATCTTCAGCTGGTGATAACCGGACCTCAAATCAATCTTGGAGAACACCCTCGCTCCCTAAAGCTGGTCAAATAAATCATCAATACGAGGCAAAGGATACTTGTTCTTGACTGTGACCTTGTTCAACTGCATGTAATCAATACACATTCTCATGGAACCATCCTTCTTTTTGACAAATAGAACCGGTGCACCCCAAGGTGAAACACTAGGCCGAATAAACCCCTTATCAAGGAGTTCCTGAAGCTATTCTTTCAATTCCTTCAACTCCGCCGGTGCCATACGATATGGTGGAATAGAAATGGGCTGAGTGCCCAGCACCAAATCAATACCAAAGTCAAAATCCCTGTCAGGCGGCATACCCGGTAGGTCTGCAGGAAACACATCCGGAAAATCACGTACCACCGGAACATAATCAATGACAGGAGTCTCTGCACTAACATCCCTCACAAAAGCCAAATAAAATAGGCAACCCTTCTCAACCATGCGTTGAGCCTTCAAATATGAAATCACCCTACTTGGTACATAATCTACAGAACCGCTCCACTCAACCCTCGGAATTCCCGGCATAGCCAACGTCACCGTCTTAGCGTGACAATCTAGAACATCATGACATGGAGATAACCAATCCATACCCAATATCACATCAAAGTCAACCATACTGAGCAACAATAGATCTACTCGGGTCTCCAGACCCCCAATTGTCACCACATATGACTGATATACGCGGTCCACAATAATAGTATCGTCCACAGGAGTAGATACATGTACATATGAAACTAAGGACTCACGGGGCATATCCAGAAAATGGGCGAAATACGAGGAAACATATGAATATGTGGAACCAGGGTCAAATAATACTGAGGCATCTCTGTGGCAAACTGAGACAATACCTGTAATCATAGCATCTGAAGCAATAGCATCTGGTCTGGCAGGGAGAGCATAGAAACGGGCCTGACCACCCCCTGATCTGCCTCCCCCTCTAGGGCGACCCCTAGCTGACTGACCTCCACCCCGAGCTGACTGGGCGGATGGTGAGGTAGTTGGGGCTGTAGTCGGAGGCTGACTCCTCTGCTGAGATAGACCTCCATGATAACGAGGACACTGCCTCCACATATGCCCAAGCTCCCCACACTCAAAATAACTCCTTGGTGCTGGCGGCGAAAACTGAAGGGAACCCCTAGCACCGGGACGACTGGTAGAAGAATCAGGCATGGAAGAGCCCTGAATAGGTGGAGCACGAGACGAACTCTGAATTAGAGGGGCACTAAGTGATAAGTGGCCCTGATGAGAATTATGAGAACCATGGCCAGATGATGCACCCCGATGAAATGGCCGAGCTGACTGAGCCTGTCTGAAATGACGACCTCTACCATGCTGGAACTGACCCCCAGAAGGAGCACCGCTGAATCCACCCTGACCACGAGGCCTCTTGGCCTCCCACTCAACCCTCTCCTTACCGTGAACCATCTCAATCTGCCGAGCAATATCGACAACCTCATCAAAAGTAGCACCCGAAACCCGCTCCGTGGTCAAGAGCAACTATAGCTGGTAAGTGAGGCCATCATTAAACCTCATGATCCTCTCTCTGTCCGTGGGAACCAACCAGATAGCATGACGGGCCAATACGGAGAACCGCATCTCATACTGCGTCACAGACATATCACCCTGGTGGAGTCACTCAAACTGTCTACGCAGCTCCTCCCTGCGGGATCGAGGCACGAACTTCTCCAAAAAGACCACGGAGAACTGCTGCCAAGTAAGGGGTGCTGCGCCAGCAGGCCTACGCGTCTTGTAAGTCTCCCACCATCTGAGTGCAGCCCCAAAAAACTAAAAAGTAGTGAATGAGACCCCACAAGTCTCCAAAATACCAGCAGTATGGAGTATCCTCTAACACCTTTCCAAAACATCCTAAGCATCCTCTCTCTCTGTGCCACTGAAAGGTGGTGGTTGAAGTCTCCCAAACCTCTCCAACCTACGCTGATCATCCTCAAGAATAGCAGGAACCACATAATCCTGAGCAACAGCAACCGGCTGGGCTGGTGGTCCTCTGGTGTCTGAAGTCCCTGAATAACCTGCTCGGGTGTGCGAGCGACGGAAGTCTGAGTACCTCCCCTGGCCTGAGAAGTGGTTGCGGCCGTCGAGATAGAGACCGCCTGAGCAAGGCCAGTACACGCTGTCAGAATTTGAGCTAGGGCCTCCTAAAGGCCTGGAATCACAATAGGCGCATGTGGTGCCTGAGCTGGTGCATCAACAACTAGAACTTGGTACTGATCTGGGACACCCGGAGGATCTGTAGGTACTGCCCCAACTGTTGCACGGGCTGCACCTCTGCCCCTACCACAGCATCTACCGTGGCCTCGGCCTCTTGCGGTCCTGGTTGGTCGTACTAGTGGCTGGCTTACCTGACCGGTAGTACGAGTCATCACCATCTGTGAGAGAATGTAACAACAGATGTTTAGTTACTAGAATCAACAGATTCGCACGACAAGAATTCAAGAATGTGGAGTTTCCTAAAGGTTCTGCAGCCTCTTGAAGATAAGTACAGGCATCTCCGTACCGATCCGCAAGACTCTACTAAACCCGCTCATGACTCGTGAGACCTATGTAACCTAGGCTCTGATACAATCTGTCACGACCCAAAACTAACCACTGTCGTGATGGCGCCTATCGTGGAATTAGGCAAGCCGACTCATTTCCAAAAAAAAAATGATATTTTCATTTGAAAGATAATTTCAACGTTATTTAACATAAAACCTCCATTTAAAGATTTCAAATCAAAGAAAAATAGAAGTGCGGAAAAGAAAAGCCTGACATCGGGGTGTCACTAGTCATGAGCATCTGCTACAATCTGTCTAACAATATCAAGGCTAACTCAGCCTGAAAAATAGCTAAATACAACTAGAGGAATATAAGAGGGAGAAGAGCAGCGGCTACGATTGCCAAACAGCTACCTTGCTATCTCCAAGAGAATCTGCAACCAGAACACTCAATAACCGATACCGTGTCCAGCTATACCTGAATCTGCACACAAGGTGCAGGGAGTAACGTGAGTACGCCAACTCAGTAAGTAACAACAATAAATAAAGACTGAGCAGTAGTGACGAGTAATAAAGCTTATAACGTTCATATCAGGAAATCTCAGTAAAATACCACATGCTTTTAAAATCAGGATTTGAATCAAACATCTCGGTTAAACCCAGTTCCTGTAAAAATCATTTAAAGATATTTTTCCAACAGTTTTTCAAATGAAGGCTCAATGCAAAAGTGAGCAAAAATGATGAAATCATAAACAGCCCCTCGGGCAAAACATCACTCATATACAGCCCCTCGGGCAAACCTCACAATCACTCTTGCCACTCAGGCATACCTCACAATCACTCATGCCTCCCAGTCACTCGGCACTCGACACTCGGCACTCGGCACTCGCACTCAGTAGGTACCTGCGCTCACTGGGGTGTGTACAGACTCCGGAGGGGCTCCTTTAGCCCAAGCACTATAATCTGCATGGACAACTCACGTGCGATAATAATAAAGTATGTTGCAGGCGGGTAGCCCCGATCCACACTCATCCTCACAAATCAGGCCCTCGGCCTCACTCAGTCATAAAGTATGCTACAGGCGGACAGCCCCGATCCACACTCATCTTCACAAATTAGGCCCTCGGCCTCACTCAGTCATAAAGTATGTTGCAGGAGGGCAGCCCCGATCCACACTCATCCTCACAAATCAAGCCCTCGGCCTCACTCAGTCATAAAGTATACTGCAGGCAGGCAGCCCCGATCCACACTCATCCTCACAAATCAAGCCACTCGGGCATTTCAGCAAAGCAGGGCATTCGGCCCAAAACATTTATATGCATTAAAATAGAGTCATAAAGCTGAGTTATGTGGTAAACAAGTATAAACATGACTGAGTATAGATTTTCAATCGAAAACAGTGAGAGGATGGTAAGAAACAGCCCCTAAGGGTCCAAACAGCATTGGTGCAAGGCCCAAACATGGCATTCAGCCCAATTTACAGAAATTCTTTCTAAAACATATAAGTATCAAATGGTTTCAACAAAGTATACAACTTTACAGTTGCTACGGGACAGACCAAGTCACAAATCCCCAATAGTGCACGCTCACACGCCTGTCACCTAGCATGTGCGTCACTTCAAAATAGTAGAATGATACGAAATCCAGGGTTTCATACCCTCAAGACTAGATTTACAATCGTTACTTACCTCAAACCGGTCAAATCTCTAACCCGCAATGATCTTGCCTCTGGACTCGGCCTCCAAATGCTCCGAATCTATTCACAATCAGTACAATACCATCAATACGTGCTAATGGAATGAATTCCACAAGAAAAACTACAAAAATTAGACCAAAACTCGAAATTGGCTCAAACCCGGCCCCGAGCCCACGTCTCGAAATCTGACAAAATTCCCAAAACTAGAAAGCTCATTCACTCACGAGTCTAACCATACCAAATTCATCAAAATCCGACATCGCTTGGTCCTTCAAATCCTTAAATTACCCTCCAATAATTCCAAGCCCTAACCCTCATTTTCACAAATTACCAGGATTAAAACAACGGGAAATCACCATATATACAAGTATTAGGGCTCAAGTAACTTACCTCAATGAAATCCCCTTGATTCCCTCTTCAAACCTCTCCCACAAGCTCCAAAAACCGAGTTGAAATTGTGAAGAATGACCAAAATTCGCGAAGGGTTCTATTTATGGTTTCTGCCCAGGTTTTTCGCACCTGCGGCCATTTTCTCACACCCGCGCGACCGCACCTGCGGTCCAAGAAGCCGCACTCACGCAACTCACTTAATCACCCAGATTCCGCACCTGCGGACCCCTTCCTCGCACCTGCGGACTCGCATCTGCGGTCCCAGGTGCGCATCTGCGAAACCAGTCAAAACTTCTCATCTCCGCATCTGCGCTCAAAGCGTCACACCTGCGGGCTCGTAGATGCGGCCAATTCTTCGTACCTGTATTTGCAGCCTTGGCCCAGCGTCTCCAGCACTTGCGCACTCCCCACGCACACCAGCGGCCTTGCACCTGTGACCCTTTCTTCCGCAGGTGCGGAAATAGCAGAAGCAGCAGCTCCAGCTGCAATTTTCCAACTTCAACAAATTCGTTAACCACCCGGAATCACCCCGAGGCCCTCAGGAGCTCAACCAAAAATACCACTAAGTCATATATCAACATACCAACTTAGTCGAACCTTCGAATCACTCAAAACAACATCAAATCATCAAATTACCGTCGGATTCAAGCCTAAGAACTTTTAAATTCCCAAATTTGCCAACCGATGCCAAAACCAACCAAACCACGTCTGAATGACCTCAAATTTTGCACACACGTCAAAAATGACACTATGAACCTACTCCAACTTTCGGAATTCCATTCCGACCCCAACCCCGATATCAAATTTTTCACTGCCAACTAAAATCGTCAAATTTCCAATTTCGCCAATTCAAGCCTAATTCTACCACGGACCTCCAAATCACATTCCGGAAGCACTCCTAAGTCCAAAATCACCTAACGGAGCTAACAGAACCTTTAGAATACAAATCTGAGATCGTTTACACATAGGTCAACATCCGGTTGACTTGTCCAACTTAAGTTTATACTTAAGAGACTAAGTGTCTCAATTCACTCCGAGTTCCTTCCGGACCCGAATCAACTAACCCGATATAACATAATATAGCTGAATAACACAAAAAGAAGTAGAAATGGAGAAAACGGGGCTATAACTCTCGAAACGACCGGCTGGGTCGTTACAATATGAAATTCCTTCGAGATTTGTTGAGGCTTATCTGCCTTTCTTTCAATGTGAAAATCCCCGAATCTTCAACAGATATAATCTATTTAATAATAACTTTTCAGAAGTTATAAACATTCTCATATGTGATATAACCGGAAAAATACTGAAATTCTGCACTGCCTGTGCTGGTGAGAATAGTCTCATAATAAGAACGGGTTTTGTATGACTCACCCGGATAATACAATACATTAATTAAATACCTTTGGAATATCTTCCAGGGTTCATCTTTTCTTTGTATCTCAGAATTTTCCAAAAGAAATATCATTTCTTTTTTAGGTAATTTTTCATAGGACTTTATATCATCAGTGTCCTCTTTGGTAATTGAAGCAAACGTATCACTTTGCTTTTGAGAAGCCAAATATGCCTGCAAATGACCGTATAACGGGCTGTCCTCTGGAATATCTTCCAGATGAATAGAGGGAATTGACGAAGATTCTCCTTTGGGAGATATCTTCTCATTAGTTAAGATCCTTCTTCCAATTTGTATCACTGGGGAGTTAGATGAGGATCCGTATAATGATCCTTGAGAATATGATTTTCTTGGGGATGATCTTCCCCCTCTGCCTCTGCCTCTACCTCTGGCCCACGGAGGGTCCATGCTACAAAGATAACAATTCATTTTATTCAGATAAATAATAGTCTTGCATATCATCTCTAATTTCTTCAGAATAATCATGAATAGAAAATTCTTCTTCGAAATAGTGATTAACTTAACCACTTTCAAAATAGTGATTAACGTTTTCTCATCTAGAAAAGTTTTATAGAAATTCATGATTAATTTAAATATTCACGGGATAGGAAATCAGGAAGAGAATTATCAACTCCTTTTTTATACTGAATTTCAAAGTCAAAGGGGGCTAATTGAGCCTGCCATCTTGCAAAAATTAATTTCGAAGCATCATGTTTAGAATCTTTGTTAAACATATATTTGACATATTGAGCATCAGTTTTTATCAAAAACTTTTGATTGTATAAATCATCCTGAAACTTTAGAACACATTTGACAATAGTCAACATTTCATGGGTCACAGTAGCATATGTTTTCTGAGCTTCAGTCCACTTTCCAGAATAAAATCTTATCAAATATTCACAATTATTGTAGGGATTAACTTGTTTTAAAATCCCACCATAGCCAATATTAGATGCATCTGTCTCAAAAATTTTTTGCCAAGCTGGATTAGCAAGAGTTAAACAAGGTAAAGACTTAACCCGTTGTTTAATATTTTTAACCAAAACAGTATGACTATCAGTCCAAGGTTTTTTAAGATCCTTCTTTAGTCTGTCGTATAAAGGGGCCAAATCACGAGATAAATTATTATAAAAAGGGGATATATAATTTAAACTTCCCACAAATATCTGTAATTGAGTTCTGTCAGTAATAACATCAGGAAACTTTGATGCAAAATCAATCGATCTTTGTATAGGAGTAACTTTTCCTTGACAAATATTATGTCCTAAAAATCGAACATTTGTTTGAAATAAACTCATTTTTGGTTTTGAAATAACTAAACCATTTTGTATAACAATCTTTTTAAAGATATCTAGATGCTTATTATGCATTTCAAATGTTTTAGAGAATATCAAAGTGTCATCAATATAAACAATGATGAAATCTAGGTAAGGATTAAATATATCATTCATGATTTTTTGAAATTTAGAAGGGGCATTCTTTAAACCAAAAGGCATAACATTTCATTCATATTGCCTGAATGGAACATTAAAAGTAGTTATATAAGTATGCTCTTTAAATATTTGAATCTGCCAATAACCAGATTTTAAATCAAACTTTGAAAATATATTGGCATCATATAATCTTGATAATAATTCCTTTTTATTGGGAATGGGATACCTTATCCATTTTAAATACTTATTTAAAGGTTTATAATTAATAATGAATTTAGGAATACCACGTTCCTTTTCAGCAGCATTATTAACATAAAAAGTTGTGCAAGACCAATGAGATTTTAAGGGTTTTATAAAACCCCTTTGTAACAAATTATCAATCTCTTTTTTTGCAGAATTCTACCAATTCAACGTTCATCTGACAAGGTCGAGATTTAGTAGGAATATCATCCTCAGAAAAATTATCTTCATATGGAAGAGTGACAATATGCTTTTTTCGATTCCAAAAAGCACTAGGATGCTCAGCACAAATATCAATAGCAATTTGTTCGGAAATCAATTTAATCTTTTCCTGTACTTTAGTGGATTTTAAAGTGTCAAATATATTCATACTAAATAATTCTAATTGTAACGAATCAATATGTCTTTGCTTCATATCAATTAAAGCATTTATATCTCTAGTTACGGGATCTGTAACAAAAGTGTAACTTATCTTTCTATCCTTATAGCTGTAAAACCTTTTAAGTCTATGCTAGTAAAAGGATAAATAGCATTAATAAAAGGTGTTCCAAGTATAATTTGAGGGTATAACTGATTTTTAACGAAGAAAAAAAAGTGAGTAATGCAGACTTTATTCTGACAAATACCCGTATTAGGCAATTTATACTTTATACCTAAGCATGTCGTGATGCATATTTAACCATATGAGTAATTTTTTGAAAATATTTAGTAGGTACTAAACCTTCTTGAATGCAGCTAACATCAGCTCCACTATCAATCATAGCAATATTTGTAATAGAAAAACTATTATCAATTAGAATAGTACATTTGATATACCATTTATGGGCAGTGACAATTTGCATCATTCCCAAAAATATATCATGTTTAGAATCAAGTCTAATAGGTTCTTCCTCAATATCATTTTCAGAAATACCTTTGTTTTTATCATTAGAAAATTCAGTTACAGAATTATTTTTCTCTATCTGGGTAATCCTGTGATCACAAATCATTTGATTTTGTTTAAGAGATTTAATCTCCCTTTTTAAATTTTCAATTTCAACCTTTAAATCATCGAAAGAAGCATCTCTGGTTGGTGTAATTTTATTATTAAGTCGGTTGTTAATTTCTGACAAAGAATAGGGCGCAGAATATTCAAATTCGTTCTTTTGTTTTTCAAAAGGTTTTGAAGAACTAGAACTTGCAGCCAAATTTATAATTTTTTCACGAAGTTTATCATCCATAACTTCTTTTAAAAGTTCTATTACATTATCAGATGTAATAGTTTTCATGTTCAAATCTTGAAATTGAGATTGTAATTTATAAAATTCATCATCATCACAAGTACATGTATTACCTTTGCAAGTTGTACAAGTATTATCAATATTTTTATCACTATCAGATAAATCAAGTAAATCGACTTCAGCTTCAGATTCTGACTCAGAATTATAATCAGATTCTGATCCAGAAGTGTATAACAAACCATAAACCTTATCATGTAACTCGTCGTCTAGTTCTAGGGTTTTTAGCTTCTGAAGCTTACAATTTGGAGCTATATGGCAAAATTTTCCACATTTATAACACTTAATATCAGCAAGATCTCGCTTAGACCTATTTTTCGTAAATCTATAGACTTGCGATGAGCTTTCCTAGCATCACACTCTTCTTTGGATCTATATCTCGATCTCTTTTTCTTATAAGGAATGTCTGGGTTATGATACCTATTTTTCTTTTTCTTGCTATGAGCAGATGTCTCGGGTAAACCGAACTGGGTGCAAAAGTCTCCTAATTGTGATTTTTCCTTAAGCTTATCTATCTTAAGCTGTCTGGACAATTTTAACTCATTACACAAGTTTAATCCTTCTTGTGTGCATACTCCTATCAATTTTCCATAGGTATAATCTTTCTACGGAATTTCCCCGTAACTACCCCTTAGAGTTTTTCTTACTCTTTCAACAAATAAGGAGGGAAGGCCATCTATAAACTTAGCTTTCCAATGTTCATACTTATTTTCGGGTAATTCCATTACTCTACTCATAAAAGTATCTTTATACCATCTAAACTCGCTTAAGGTCCTACATCTAAGGCCATTTAGCAGAGTACGAACAGTCTCATTCTGATTGGTAAATCTACCATTAAAATGTTCTAATATGGTAAGAACAAGGGTGTAAACAGCATCTTCTATATTTTTCACTAGAGCCATACCTAAGTTATCGACTCCTTCGTCAATGGCTATTGCATTAATAACCATCGCCTTTTCTTGAGTACTTAAATAATTATCCCACCAGCCACGAAGCTGGCCAGTAAAACCTGCAATAATCATTTTGCAAATAGTTCTATCTACATTTTTTACACTTTTACAGATAGTTGCATACATAAGCATTCTATGCACAAGAATAGTCAATTGTCTATCAGTTAAACCATCAAGATTCCATTCATAAATTTCGGAACCACTATAAGACGTATTAGTCTGATTCCAATCTCGTTCTTCTATTAACACATCTTGAGGAGTAGGGCGATTATAATAATAAGTTTGCATTCTGGGTTTATCAGCATACTTACTATTCTTTTTGGGATAACCTCTGAGTTTATTAAACTCTGACCAGACTTCATCTTTATAATCAGAAGTAGTATCTAATTTATCAGCAAAATTTTTTAATAAATCAATAGGTTTAATATTTAAACCGGATAACTTTTTATCAAGAAGTTCTTCTAAATTATTTAACGATTTGAATTTAAAATCCTGAATCTCAGGGGGTCTTTGAACATGAGTAAGAACAATTTAAGCTTCTGATTTGCTTCCTGAAGTAGAGGCAATATCAGTTACCTTCTTGCTAGTAGTCATTCCTTTTATCAAAATTGTTAATTCACCAAGTTTTTTATCAAGAAAACTAATATGTTCACCCAAAACTTTAACATATAAACTTAAATAATTATTTTGAGAAATCAAATTATTAATTTCTGCGATGCTGACTGTAGCAACATCTTCATCAATAAATTTTTGAAATGCAGTATATGTAATACCTGTATTATTAGGCAAAACAAAAGGAGCTTGAGGTGGGTATATGGCTTTAGTAATATTAGCACTCTCATCTTTATAAGATCTTTCTAAAACCTTTATGTAAAGAGGTAAATAAGTGGTTATAAACCAAGGAACAAAATACATAATTTGATTATGTAAAGCACAAGTTTCATAAAACTCTTGAGAAATATTATTTAAATTGTAAGGACCTGACCGGTCGTTTTGAGTATTACAACCTTGCTTCCCCCTTTACTGCTCAAATTATACTTTATAGCTGTTGTGTGAATTACCGGGGTAATTGGTTCGGGTCCGGTGAGGTTTTGGAATGAATTGGGACACTTAGTTCCAAGGTTTAAAGCTTAAGTTAAACTAGTGATCGGATGTCGACTTAGACTTATGTGTAAACGACCTCGGAATTTAATTCTGATGATTCCAATAGCTCCATATGGTGATTTTGGACTTAGGAGCGTGTCCAGCAATTTTTTTGGAGGTCCGTAGTGGAATTTGGCGTGAATTACCGAAAGTTGAATTTTTGGGATGTTTGACCGGGGAGTTGACTTTTTGATATCGGGGTCGGAATCCGATTCTGGAAATTGAAATAGGTCCGTAATGTAAAATGTGACTTGTGTGCAAAATCTGAGGTCTATCGAACGTGATTTGATGTGTTTCTTCGTAAGTTATAGAATTTGAAGTTTCAAGGTTTAATGATTTCGGATTGAGGTCTAATTCGTCATTTAGATGTCGTTAGGTGTGATTTGAGGCCTCGAGTAGGTCCGAGTTATGTTATGGGACTTGTTGATACAATTGGTTGAGGTTCCGGGGGCCTCGGGTGAGTTTCGAACGGTTAACAAATCAAATTTGGACTTAAGGAAATGCTGGAACTGCTGCCTACTAGTGTGATTGCACCTGCAAAGATTTCGATCGCAGGTGCGAAGCCGCATGTGCGTGAAATAAGCCGCAGAAGCGGCCAAGAGTGGGATTGTGCAGTGCTCGCAGGTGCGAGGAATTTGCCGCATCTGCGAGGCCGCAGGTGCGAAGGGGAATGTGCATCTGCGAAGCCCGCAAATGCGAGTTTTTAGAGGGCCGGCTGTTTTCCGCAGGCGCGCATTTTTGTCCTCAAATGTGGATGGGCAGGTGTGAGCCCAGGCACCGCAGGTGCAGAAATTCCTAGGCAGTGTTTAAAAACGAGGGTTCCAAGAACTTTTCTCATTTTGGACATTTTGGAGCTCGGTTTAGGCGATTTTGGAGAAGAAATTTTCCACACAACTTGGGGTAAGTGTTCTTAACTCCCTTGTGATTATATTGCATAAATTCATCTTCATTTTTAGTGTAAGATTATTGAATCTTCAAGAGAAATAGAAGAAAATTTCTATAATGTCACAAAACGAACTTTTCAAGTTTGAATACCGATTTGGAATCGGATTTGAGTGAAATTAGTATGGTTGAACTTGTAATTGGATGGGTTGTCGTATTTTGTGAGTTTCGTCGGATTTCGAGATGTGGGCCCCACGGGTGTTTTTGCGGCGTAATTTTGGATTTTGTGAAAATATTAGTATTTTGATATGGAATTAATTCCTATAAATTTTGTGGGCGGAATAAAATTAATTGTGACTAGATTCGAGCCATTTGGAAGTTGATATGCACATAATGGGATTTCTGGAGCATTGTTTAGCTTGCTCGACATTGGATTCAGCTTGTTCGAGGTAAGTAACTCTTCTAATCCTGGAGTTGAGGGTATGAACCCTGAATATATGTATTTTGTGAATTGTTGGGAGGTGACGCACATGCTAGGTGACGGGCGTGTGGGCGTGCACTATAGAAATTGTGACATAATTGTTTATGTGGAATTTTATAGTTAAATAATCTTGGCATTTTCCATGAGGTTTTATGTGTCAAAGAAATTGAGCTGAAAAGCATATTAAAAATCATGTTGAGGCTATGTGCCAGTATTATTGGGACCCACAGAGGTCATATTGCTGTGAATTATTGTGTTAAATTGAAAATTCATACTCAGTCATATTCATTTCATTGGACATCATAACATAGTTTTATGACTCTATTTTGATGCATATAAATGTTTTGGGCCGAATGCCCTGTTTTACTGAAATGCCCGAGTGGCCTGATTTGTGAGGATGAGTGTGGATCGGGGCTGCCCGCCTGCAACATACTTTATGACTGAGTGAGGCCGAGGGCCTGATTTATGAGGATGAGTGTGGATCGGGGCTGCCCGCCTGCAACATACTTTATTATTATCGCACGTGAGTTGTCCGTGCAGATTATAGTGCTTGGGCTGATGGAGCCCCTCCAAAGTCTGTACACACCCCCAGTGAGCGCAGGTACCTACTGAGTGCGAGTGCCGAGTGCTGAGTGACTGGGAGGCAAGATTGATTGTGAGGTATGCCTGAGTGACAAGAGTGATTGTGAGGTATGCCCAAGTGGCAAGAGTGATTATGAGGTATGCCCGAGTGGAACGAGTGACTGTGAGGTTTGCCCGAGGGGCGGTATATGAGTGATGTTTTTCCCGAGGGGCTGTTTATGATTTCATCATTTTTTCTCACCTTTGCATTGAGCCTCTGTTTGAAAAACTGTTGGAAAAATGTCTTTAAATGATTTTTACTGGAACTTGGTTTAAACTAGATGTTTGATTCAAATCCTAATTTTTTTAAGAGCATGTGGTATTTTACTGAGATTTTCTGATATGAACGTTATATGCTTTATTGCTCGTCACTACTGCTCAGCCTTTATTTATTGTTGTTACTTACTGAGTTGGCGTACTCACGTTACTCCCTGCACCTTGTGTGTAGATCCAGGTGTAGCTGGACACGGTAGCGGTCATTGAGTGTTCTGGTTGCAGATTTTCTTGGAGATAGCAAGGTAGTTGTTTGGCGATCGCAGCCCCTGTTCTCCCTCTTATCTTCCTCTAGTTGTA
The DNA here is from genome assembly GCF_000715075.1 of Nicotiana tabacum. NCBI lineage: Eukaryota > Viridiplantae > Streptophyta > Magnoliopsida > Solanales > Solanaceae > Nicotiana > Nicotiana tabacum. Next base: position 119,720,477 of record NC_134081.1, read on the forward strand.
TTTAGCTATTTTTTGGGCTGAGTTAGCCTTGATATTGTTAGACAGATTGTAGTATATGCTCATGACTAGTGACACCCCGATGTCAGGCTTTTCTTTTCCGCACTTCTGTTTTTCTTTGATTTGAACTCCTTAAATGAAGGTTTATGTTAAATAACCTTGAATTTTTCTTTAAAATGAAAATATCGGGTTGTTTTGGAAATGAGTCGGCTTGCCTAGTTCCACGATAGGAGCCATCACGACAGGGGCTAGTTTTGGGTCGTGACAGCTGAGTGACTGGGAGGCATGAGTAATTGTGAGGTATGCTCGAGTGGCAAGAGTGACTGTGAGGTTGCCCGAGGGGCTGTATATGAGTGATGTTCTGCCCGAGGGGCTGTTTATGATTTTATCACTGAATTGCATTGCATTGGCATACACACATGAAATACAGGCATAGAGATGTATTTTTCCTCATGTTGTACAACATCACATCATTCATGATTTCTCACATATTTTTGACAGATGGGCATAGTGATGCATTTGTTTTACACGGGTTATCCGGAAGGAAAATGAAACATCTTATTTATTATTGAAAAGATTTTAGGAGAAATATATTGTTTTCAAACTATTTATATTATTGGATACTTCGGCAAACGATTTGGGTTTTCACTGAGATATTTCAAAGGAAGAACTATAATTTTTGAAATCATTATTTGGCTGAGTATTTTATCCCTGAGTTATTTCTGGTATTATTTGCTTTATGTTGTTATGGATTGTTGTGGACTATTGGTTTTGGACCCGACTTGGTGGAAGCTCGTCGCTACTTTTAACCTACGGCTAGGTTTGTTACTTACTCAGTACATGGGGTTGGTTGTACTGATACTACACTTCTGCACATTGCGTGCAGATGTTGGCTGATGTTGTTGTTGTGCTCGATGGTTGTGGGACTTGAAGATGTACATGCGTTCCTGTTGTAGCTGCCTTTTGTTCAGGGTAGCCTTAGATTTATAAAAGCTCTGTTTATGTATTATTCAAACAGACTATGTATTTATTTCATTTCCGCTTTGTATACTCGATTCTTAGAAGCTCATGATTTGTACTACCACTTCTTGGGGGATGTATAAGATTAAGATGTTTATTCACTTAAATTACTTTAAATAATTGTTATTGGAATTGGATAGTTGAAAGTTGGCTTACCTAGCGGGTTGGGTTAGGTGCCATCACGACTAGTTGGATTTTGGGTCGTGACAAGGTGGTATCAGAGCACTAGGTTCATAGGTTCTACAAATCATGAGCAAGTGTCTAGTAGAGTTTTGCGGATCGGTATGATAACGTCCATACTTATCTTCAAGAGGCTACAAGACATTTAGGATATATACTTCCCATCTTTCTTTCCTTATCGTGCGAAATTGATTCAGCTAGAGACATAACTCTTTAAATTCCTTCCACGTATTCGTATGCGCATATGAGTGCTCAGTATCAGCTGTGCATCTCCGGCTTATGATTTTTTGAACGAGGTTCAAGAGGTGTATTCTGTGTTTTGGTAATGGGCCAGTCTGGAGGACTTGAGGCCAAGTTTAGACTGCAGCTTAGGCTCGGTAGCTTCAGTTGTAACATGTACATTTGGACTCATATGTCCGATAATATCCCTACGAGTGGAAGTTGTGGCTCGATGAGCGGATCAATGGCTTTGTGATGAGTATGATGTAAATGCGGGATGTATTAAGACGATTTGATTATGACGAGAAGTGTTTCCTTGAAATGTAAAGAAATGGCCACTGGGTGCTTGATTTTTTGTTTTAATGTAACGTACAGTCTCGAGTATGAATGTTTGAAGGATCTTTCATAATGTTAAACTTTTAGGGTAAATTAAATTCTCATGTCTCGGTAATTAGTTTGGACGCAGATTGACTAAGTGATTGCATAGTAATTGTGACTGCGAAAAGATATAACAAGATACTAGATTGAGGCTAAGCAGGTGGATTATCCCCTGCGGAGTAATCTATGTAGGAGTATTTCTTATGATGTGAGTGGAGAGTTGCTTTTCTACCGACAGGATGTATGGGTGGAGATTTGAATCTGAATCTGGTTGAGAAAGTTGACTTGTGTGTTAAGAGGATGAATACGAGCTTAGCGGATGATTGAGGTAATTTTATGGTTGGCGTTGTATGAACTTGGGAAGAAGTTTTGCTGGACTGACTATGGAATTATGGCAGTAAGAGAGTATTGGTATTGTGAGTTATGGAATGTTTTAATCTATGGCTTTGAGCCAAGTGTGGGAGTCTATTGACCATTTGATTTCATGATTAGGTGTTAAAGTTTAATTTTGGTCGGAGGCATACTTGTGGGTTAGCTATGACTTGTAGAAGTTGAGATCAAGGATGACTCGAATAAGGAAATTCCTGGTTAAGGATTATATTTCACTTATGAGTAAATGAAATTTGCGGGATGAGTGAGTTGTTATTGGTGAATGATATAGTGCGTACGGAGTATGAATTTGATATGTGGTGTTAAAGTAGAGTTACTTCTTTGAGTGTTGTGGTGTTAATGGGGCACGTGTCTTTTGGTCCATTTGGGCGGTGCAATTAGATTTGAGCAAAGTGGGTGACTCCCGAGAAAATTTCAGTGGGTTTGAGAATTATATATAGCAATTGAGAATGTTTCCGGACTTATGTAAATCCGAGATTTGCGTTTGATGGTGCCTGGACTTGCGAAAATTCTATATGACTATGGATTCTACATTTTTTTTGTCTAAGGAAGGTAAGAAGAGAAATTTCAAATTCACATAATGTATTCTCAGAGTGAGTGTTACAGTTGTGGTATTTTTGGAGGTGCTTAAGAAGAATACAGTTGCTTATGGGCCGTAGGGCATTGTGGTTCTATGCTAAGGTTTGTAGGGTAAGTTGTGGTTAAAGATCACGGTATTTTAACAAGAAGAAGTATCAATCTGAAGACAAATTCGGAAGGGACTTGGAGAAATAGGACAACTGGGTAGTAGGTTGGATCAATATGGTAATGGATAAGATCAGTTCTTTGGGTGCTTATGAGGTGGGGGTTTTCTACATGTGCTTTGTGGCAATACACCTGAAATTGGCAACCTGCGTGGCTTGGTCGAGTTAGAGGAATTTAGTTTTAAGGACTTGATTATGTGCAAATGGATTCCAAAGTATTGTTGATGGTTTCTACCGGTGTGGAGAACGTTTGTGTATTGTGATTTTCTCTTGGAAAGAAGCAAGGGAAAGGTTTCTAACTAAAATGATATGTAAATTATTGGTGACTCAAAGTTGATGATAAGATTCTTGTGCTCTTCACATGATGGAAATATAGATGTTATGTGTTTTACGAAAGCTAGATTTTTATGTACAAGGTGGCAGTACAATCTTGAAGAGAAGGTAACGAATGTTGGACAACATGGACGATTTCAAATAACTAGATGAATACTATTAGTACTTGGTGTTGTATGAGAAAGGGTCAGACTTCAAAAGGTGCATTGTATTTTTTTACGGATGTATAAATTAGTATTGCGGTACTCACATGGTTGATAGACTGTTGATATTCAAATTTTTGTCAAGTGGCACGGAAGAACTTTTAAAGCATTTCTCATGGGATGATCATGTATAAGAGAGGTGTTAGGCATTCGGGCAGTGAAGATGGAATCAAATATGGTGATTCACGTGTTCTATGGATTCGGAGATTGGGAGTTCCCAGGAGCAGATTGTTTCATGGTTGTGGACTGTGAAGTTGTGGCTGGAGCTAGCCTAGCCATATGATAGAATGTGTTATGATTCAGTCATTATGGATTTTTGGAAGAATATTTTTCTATTTGTGGGTAACCCGAGTTGATTTGGGGGTCCATAGGTAGGCCCAATTAAGATGTGTATTCTACACCGAGCCGGAATGGTTGGCTCCATACTGCTATTATTGAGGGATGTGTCATTTGGTTGATGTTGAACTTATTCGTGTTCTCAAGTGATCTGTGAGTTATTCCTTTATGCTACGAGGAGTTGTGATTTATTGGTTATGTGCACCGGTTCTATTTGAGCTTTATAGCGGAATTTGAGTGTGATGAGTAATTGGATATTGCATGATCAATAGCATAATGGTTATGTCCTTTCAGTTTTTTGTGTGGTATTTTTGTGATTTGCCTCTCCGTCGTTATTATATTGGAGTAGGGTGGCTTGGAGTATATAATATGAACCTTATGTTAGAATCGGGTGATGGTTCTACGGTGTATGATGAATTTTTAGCGTTTTGTTGTGGAAGTACTTATTAATCTGGCGGGGTAGTTCTCTCATTTGATCATTTTCCATGACTGAGTACATATGAATTGTTGCATATTAGTGGACGGATGGCAAGAGTTGTGGCTCCGAGTTATATTGGTGCGGTATGTCTGTGGAGCAGTTATGTTTAGTAATATAAGGTCATTGGACCTGGAATGGGTACTATCAAGTTTAATTTCGGAATATTCAGCAGTATAATATTGAAAGTCGGCTCAAAAAGTGATTATGGCTCCGGTTGGGGCGAGAGACCTTCATGACTTGTTGGTCTGATAAAGGGTTATGATATTTTGCGTGTTTCTTTTATTATCAACAGTGTACGAAGGTTTTGGGATGAGGTTTGGTTCGATATGGGTTTAATACTAGTATGCAGTTGGTTTTGGAGTAGTCACTGCGATCAGGAATGGTGCTACGAGCATGCGAGTTGTGTAATATGTTGGGTGATTATATCTGTGGTTATATTTATAGCTCGATGCAGCTTATTCGGACTTATACAGTGTGTAAATGTAAGATTCATGTCTTGAAAGAAATTTTAAAGGTTGGAAATTAAACTCCAAGGTTTATGGGCTAAGGTTAAATTAATGATTTTCAGTTGCATTGTGTAGTCAAGCCTATGTGGGATGGGGTGACGTGGGTTCACCCCCAGGTACGTGTGTGGTAAGATGGAACGGTGATTTGATGTCTTGGAAACAAATCTTGGCACGTTCGAGGACGAATGTATATTTAAGTGGGGGAGAATGTAACGACCCGACCGGTCGTTTTGAGTATTACAACTTTGCTTCCCCCTTTACTGCTCAAATTGTACTTTACAACTATTGTGTGAATTGTCAGGGTAATTGGTTCGGGTCCGGTGAGGTTTTGGAATGAATTAGAATATTTAGTTCCAATGTTTAAAGCTTAAGTTAAAATAGTGATCGGATGTCGACTTATATGTAAACGACCTCGGAATTTAATTCTAATGATTCCAATAGCTCTGTATGGTAATTTTGGACTTAGCATCATGTCCGGAAAATCTTTTGGAGGTCCGTAGTGGAATATGGCGTGAATTGCCGAAAGTTGAATTTTTGGGAAGTTTGACCGGGGAGTTGACTTTTTGATATCGAGGTCGGAATCCGATTCTGGAAATTGGAATAGGTCCGTAACGTGAAATGTGACTTGTGTGCAAAATTTGAGGTCAATCGAACGTGATTTAATGTGTTTCGACGTAAGTTATAGAATTTGAAGTTTCAAGGTTCAATGATTTCGGATTGAGGTGTAATTCATCATTTCGATGTCGTTAGGTGTGATTTGAGGCCTCGAGTAGGTCCGTGTTATGTTATGGGACTTGTTGATACAATTGGTGGAGGTCCCGGGGGCCTCGGGTGAGTTTCGGGCAGTTAACGGATCAAATTTGGACTTAAGGAAATGCTGGAACTGCTGCCTACTGGTGTGATCGCACCTGCAAAGATTTTGATCGCAGGTGCGAAGCCGCATGTGCGTGAAATAAGCCACAGAAGCGGCCAAGAGTGGGACTGGGCAGTGCGTGAGGTGCGAGGAATTTTCCGCATCTCCGAGGCCGCAGGTGCGAAAGGGAATGCGTATCTGTGAAGCCCACAGATGCAAGAATATCGCTACAGATGCGAGTTTTTAAAGGCCCGCTATTTTCCGCAGGCGCGCATTTTTGTCCGCAAATGCGGATGCGCAGGTACGAGCCCAGGAATCGTAGGTGCGGAAATGCCTGGGCAGTGTTTAAAAATGAGGGTTCCGAGAATTTTTCTCATTTTGGACATTTTGGAGCTCGGTTTGGGCGATTTTGGAGAGGAAATTTTCCACAAAACTAGGGGTAAGTGTTCTTAACTCCCTTGTGATTATATTCCATGAATTCATCTTCATTTTTGGTGTAAGATTATTGAATCTTCAAGAGAAATAGAAGAAAATTTCTATAATGTCACAAAACGAACTTTTCAAGTTTGAATACCGATTTAAAGTCGGATTTGAGTGAAAATAGTATGGTTGAACTTGTAATTGGATGGGTTGTCGTATTTTGTGAGTTTCGTCAGATTTTGAGACGTGGGCCCCACGGGTGATTTTTGGGGCGTAATTTTGGATTTTATGAAAATATTAGTATTTTTATATGGAATTAATTCCTATAAATTTTGTAGGCTAAATCAAATTAATTGTGACTAGATTCCAGCCGTTTGGAAGTTGATATGCACATAATGGGATTTCTGGAGCATTATATAGCTTGCTCGACATTGGATTCAGCTTGTTCGAGATAAGTAACTCTTATAATCTTGGAGTTGAGGGTATGAACCCTAAATATATGTATTTTGTGAATTGTTCGGAGGTGACGGGCGTGTGGGCGTGCACTATAGAAATTGTGACATAATTTTTTCTGTGGAATTTTATAGTTAAATAATCTTGGCATTTTCCATGCGGTTTTATGTGTCAAAGAAATTGAGCTGAAAAGCATATTAAAAATCATGTTGAGGCTATGTGCCAGAATTATTGGGACCCACAGAGGTTATATTGCTGTGAATTATTGTGTGAAATTAAAAATTCATACTCAGTCATATTCATTTCATTGCATATCATAACTCAGTTTTATGACTCTATTTTGATGCATATAAATGTTTGGGCGGAATGCCCTATTTTACTGAAATGCCCGAGTGGCTTGATATGTGAGGATGAGTGTGGATCGGGGCTGCCCGCCTGTAGCATACTTTATGACTGAGTGAGGCCGAGGGCCTGATTTGTGAGGATGAGTGTGGATCGGGGCTGCCCGCCTGCAACATACTTTATGACTGAGTGAGGCCGAGGGCCAGATTTGTGAGGATGAGTGTGGATCGGGGCTGCCCGCCTGCATCATACTGTATTATTATTGCACGTGAGTTATGCGTGCGGATTATAGCGCTTGGGTTGAAGGAGCCCCTCTGGAGTCTGTACACACCCCAGTGAGCGCAGGTACCTACTGAGTGCGAGTGCCGAGTGCCGAGTGACTGGGAGGCATGCGTGATTATGAGTTATGCCCGAGTGGCAAGAGTGACTATGAGGTTGCCCGAGGGGCTGTATATGAATGATGTTCTGCCCGAGGGGATGTTTATGATTTTATCACTGAATTGCATCGCATTGGCATGCACACATGACATACAGGCATAGAGATGTATTTTTCCTCATGCTGTACAACATCACATCATTCATGATTTCTCACATATTTTTGACAGATGGGCATAGTGATGCATTTGTTTTACACGGGTTATCCGGAAGGAAAATGAAACATCTTATTTATTATTGACAAGATTTTGGGAGAAATTTATTGTTTTCAAACTATTTATATTATTGGAAACTTCGGCAAACGATTTGGGTTTTCACTGAGATATTTCAAAGGAAGAACTATAATTTTTGAAATCATTATTTGGCTGAGTATTTTATCCCTGAGTTATTTCTGGTATTATTTGCTTTATGTTGTTATGGATTGTTGTGGACTATTGGTTTTGGACCCGACTTGGTGGAAGCTCGTCACTACTTTCAACCTACGGCTAGGTTTGTTACTTACTCAGTACATGGGGTCGGTTGTACTGATACTACACTTCTGCACATTGCGTGCAGATGTTGGCTGCTGTTGTTGCTGTGCTCGATGGTTGCGGGACTTGAAGATGTACCTGCATTCCTGTTATAGCTGCCTTTTGTTCAGGGTAGCCTTAGATTTATAAAAGCTCTGTTTATGTATTATTCAAATAGACTATGTATTTATTTCATTTCCGCTTTGTATACTCTATTATTAGAAGCTCTTGATTTGTACTACCAGTTCTTGGGAGATGTATAAGATTAAGATGTTTATTCACTTAAATTACTTTAAATAATTGTTATTGGAATTGGATAGTTGAAAGTTGGCTTACCTAGCGGGTTGGGTTAGGTGCCATCACGACTAGTTGGATTTTGGGTCGGGACAAGGTGGTATCAGAGCACTAGGTTCATAGGTTCTACAAATCATTAGCAAGTGTCTAGTGGAGTCTTGCGGATCGGTATGATGACGTCAATACTTATCTTCGAGAGACTACAGGGAATTTAGGATATATACTTCCCATCTTTCTTTCCTTATCGTGCGAGATTGATTCAGCTTGAGACATAACTCTTTGAATTCCTTCCACGTATTCGTATGCATATATGAGCGCTCGGTATCAGCTGTGCATCGCTGGCTTGTGATTTTTTGAACGAGGTTCAAGACGTGTATTCTGTGTTTTGGTAATGGGCTAGTCTGGAGGACTTGAGGCCAAGTTTAGACTGCAGCTTAGTGTCATGACCCAAAACTAACCCCCTGTCATGATGGCGCCTATCGTGGAACTAGGCAAGCCGACTCATTTTCAAAACAAAACGATATTTTCATTTCAAATATAATTTCAAGGTTATTTAACATAAAAACCTCCATTTACAGAGTTCAAATCAAAGAAAAACAGAAGTGCGGAAAAGAAAAGCCCGACATCAGGGTGTCACTAGTCATGAGCATCTACTATAATCTGTCTAACAATATCAAGGCTAACTCAGCCTGGAAAAATAGCTAAATACTACTAGAGGAAGATAAGAGGGAGAAGAGCAGGGGCTGCGATCGCCAAACAGCTACCTTGCTATCTCCAAGAAAATCTGCAACCAGAACACTCAATAACCGCTACCGTGTCCAGCCACACCTGGATCTGCACACAAGGTGCAGGGAGTAACGTGAGTACGCCAACTCAGTAAGTAACAACAATAAATAAAGACTGAGCAGTAGTGACGAGCAATAAAGCATATAACGTTCATATCAGGAAATCTCAGTAAAATACCACATGCTCTTAAAAATCAGGATTTGAATCAAACATCTCGTTTAAACCCAGTTCCAATAAAAATCATTTTAAAGACATTTTTTTTTCAATAGTTTTTCAAACAAAGGCTCAATGCAAAGGTGAGCAAAAATGATGAAATCATAAACAGCCACTCGGGCAAACCTCACAGTCACTCGTGCCATTCGGGCATACCTCACAATCACTCTTGCCACTCGGGCATACCTCACAATCACTCTTGCCACTCGGGCATACCTCACAAACACTCTTGCCTCCCAGTCACTCAAAACTCGGCACTCGGCACTCAGCACTCACCCTCAGTAGGTACCTGCGCTCAGTGGGGGTGTGTACAGACTCCGTAGGGGCTCCTTCAGCCCAAGTACTATAATCTGCATGGACAACTCACGTGCGATAATAATAAAGTATGCTACAGGCGGGCAGCCCCGATCCACACTCATCCTCACAAATCAGGCCCTCGGCCTCACTCAGTCATAAACCTCTCAAGCCACTCGAGCATTTCAGTAAAACAGGGCATTCGGCCCAAATCATTTATATGCATCAAAATAGAGTAATAAAGCAGAGTTATGCAGTAAACAAGTATAAACATGACTGAGTATAGATTTTCAATCAAAAACAATGAGAGGATGGTAAGAAACAACCCCTAAGGGCTCAAACAGCATTAGCGCAAGGCCCAAACATGGCATTCAGCCCAATTTACAGAAATTCTTTCTAAAACATATAAGTATCATATGGTTTCAACAAAGTATGCAACTTTACAGTTGCTACGGGACGGACCAAGTCACAAATCCCTAACAGTGCACGCCCACACGCCCGTCACCTAGCATGTGCGTCACTAAAAATAGTAGAATGATACAAAATCCGGGGTTTCATACCCTCAGGACTATATTTACAATCGTTACTTACCTCAAACCGGTCAAATCTCTACCCCGCAATGCTCTTGCCTCTGGACTTTGCCTCCAAATGCTCCAAATATATTCACAATCAGTATAATACCATCAATATATGCTAATGGAATGAATTCCACAAGAAAAACATCAAAATTAGACCAAAACCCGAAATTGGCTCAAAAATAACCTGTGGGGCTCACATCTCGAAACCCGACAAAAGTTACAAAATCCGAAAGCCCATTCAACCACGAGTCTACCCATACCAATTTTACCAAAATCCGACCTCAACTCGACCCTCAAATCTATAAATCTAATTTCCAAATTTCTAAGTTTCAATCTCTGATTTACACCTCAAAATCATGTAATCTAGTCGGATTACTCGATAATAATTCAATATTATGGAGTAGAAATGATCAGAGGGGACTTACCTCAAGTTTTCCTTGAAAATATATCAAAAATCGCCTCTCCCCAAGCTCCAATTTGTCAAAAATGGCAAATAGGACGAAGTACCTGTTTTTATAATTCTGCCCAGACATCCTCAGTTCTGCCTCGATCTTGGCCCTCGATCTTGGCCATCGATCGAGGTCCTCGATCCTGGTTCTCGATCCTGGGCTCGATCATTGCTTCGATCGTGCCCCTCGACCTTGAGCTCGATCATGCCTTCGATCGTGGCCATCGACTCTGGGCTCGATCATGGCTTCGATCGTGGCCCTCCACCCTGAGCTCGATCTGGGCTTCGATCGTGGCCCTCGACCTTGAGCTCGATCTGGGCTCAATTTCTGGGCAGAAGCAATTTCCAACAGAAGGAAATTGCAGCAGCTGTTCTAGTTCAATTTTTGATCCGTTAACCATCCAAAACTCAACCGAGGCCCTCGGGACCTCAACCAAATATACCAACAAGTCCTAAAACATCATACGAACTTAGTTGAATCCTTAAATCACCTCAAACAACGCTAAAACCATGAATTACACCCCAATTCAAGCCTAATGAACTTTGAAATTTCTAATTTCTACAAACAACTCCGGAACCTATCAAATCACGTCCGATTGACCTCAAATTTTGCACACAAGTCCTAAATGACATAACAGAGGCATTCCAATTTTTAGAATCGGATTCCGACCCTGATATCAAAAAGTCAATCCCCCCGGGCAAACTTCTCAAAAATAAAACTTTCGGCATTTCAAGCCTAATTCCTCTATGGACTCCCAAATAATATTCCGGACACGCTCCTAAGCCCAAAATCACCATACGGAGCTATTGGAATCATCAAAATTCAAATCCGAGGTTGTTTACATATAGGTCCATATCCGGTCCACTTTTCTAACTTAAAATTTTCAATTATGAGACTATGTGTCTCATTTCACTCCTGAGTTCCTTCCGGACTCGAACCAACTAACCCGATATAACATAATATAGTTGAATAACACAAAAAGAAGTAGGAATGGGGAAAATAGGGTTACAACTCTCGAAACGACCGGTCAGGTTGTTACATTCCCCCCCTCCCCTCTTAAACATCCGTTCGTCCTCGAACGAGTCTAGAAACATACATGGAGTCTCGAATAGGCGTGGATATCTACTCCGCATCTCCCGCTCGGTCTCCCAAGTTGCCTCCTCCATAGGCTGACCTCTCCATTGCACCTTTACTGAAGCTATATCCTTTGACCTCAACCTTCGAACCTGCCGATCCAAAATAGCCACCGGATCTACATCATAAGTCATATCACCCTCTAACTGAACCGTGCTGAAATCCGAAACATGGGACGGATCTCCAATATACTTCCGGAGCATGGAAACATGAAACACTAGATGCACACTCGACAAGCTGGGTGGCAAGGCAAGCTTATAAGCCACCTCTCCTATCCTCTGAAGCACCTCAAAAGGCCTAATGAACCGGGGCTCAACTTGCCCCTCTTCCCAAACCTCATAACACCCTTCAAGGGTGATACCTTCAGCAAAACCTTCTCCCCAACCATAAAGGACACATCACGGACCTTCCTATAACGCGTAGCTCTTCTGCCTAGACTGTGCCGTGCGAAGCCACTCCTGAATTAATTTCACCTTATCTAATGCGTCCTGGATCAAGTCTATACCTAAGAGCCTAGCCACCCGGCTCAAACCATCCAACCGGAGATCTACACCTCCTCCCATACAAAGCCTCGTACGGAGCCATCTGAATACTCGACTGATAACTGTTGTTATATGCAAACTCCGCGAGTGGCAGAAACTGGTCCCATGAACCCCCAAAATCAATGACACAAGCACGCAACATGTCCTCCAATATCTGAATAGTGCGCTCGGACTGCCCGTCCGTCTGAGGATGAAAAGCTATGCTTAACTCAACCTGAGTACCCAACTCTCGCTGCACGGCCCTCCAAAACCGCGATGTGAACTGAGTACCCCTATCTGAAATGATGGAAACTAGGACACCATGCAGGCAAACGATCTCTCGGATGTAAATTTCAGCCAACCGCTCTGAAGAGTAAGTAGTACCAATTGGAATGAAGTGCGTGGACTTGGTCAGCTGATCCACAATAACCCAAATAGCATCGAACTTCCTCGAAGTCCGTGGGAGCCAAACTACAAAGTCTATAGTGATTCGCTCCCACTTCCACTCTGGGATCTCTAACCTCTGAAGCAAGCCACCCGGTCTCTGATGCTCATACGTAACCTGCTGAAAGTTTAGACACCGAGCCACAAACCCAACTATATCCTTCTTCATCCGCCTCCACCAATAGTGCTGCCTCAAATCCTGGTACATCTTCGCGGCACCCGGATGGATGGAATACCGCGAGCTGTAGGCCTCTTCAAGAATCAGCTCTCGAAGCTCATCTACATTAGGCACACATATCCGGTCCTGCATTCTCAGCACCCCGTCATCACCAATAGTCACATCCCTAGCATCACCTCTCCGAACCCTGTCCTGAAGAACGAGCAAGTGAGGGTCATCATACTGACGCTCCCTGATACGAACATAAAGAGATGACCTGGAGACCACACAAGCCAATACCCGACTAGGCTCCGAAATATCCAATCTGACAAGCTGGCCTGCCAAGGTCTGAACATCTAATGCCAAAGGTCTCTCTGCTGCTGGAAGATAGGCTGAACTCCACAAACTCTCTGCCCGGTGACTCAAAGCATCGGCCACCACATTGGCCTTCCCCGGATGGTACAAGATAGTGATATCATAGCCCTTAAGGAGCTCCAACCATCTCCGCTGGCGCAAATTAAGATCCTTCTGCTTTAACAGATATTGCAGACTCTGGTGATCAGTATAGATCTCACAACGAACCCCATACAAATAATGACGCCAAATCTTCAAGGCGTGAACAATGGGTGCTAACTCAAGATCATGGATAGGATAGTTCTTCTCATGGGTCTTCAACTAGCGCGAGGAATAGGCAATCACCCTACCCTCCTGCATCAAAACACAACCAATGCCTATCCTCGAGGCATCACAATACACGATGTAAGAACCTGAAGCCGATGGCAAAACTAACACTGGAGTTGTGGTCAAAGCAGTCTTGAGCTTCTGAAAGCTCTCCTCACATTCATCCGACCACCTGAATGGAGCACCCTTTTGGGTCAATTTGGTCTAGGGCGATGCAATAGATGAAATTCCCTCCACAAAGCGACAGTAGTAACCCGCCAAACCAAGAAAGCTCCTAATCTCCGTGGCTGAGGACGGTCTGGGCCAACTCTGCACCGCCTCTATCTTCTTCGGATCCACCTGAATACCCTCACTGGAGACCACGTGCCCCAAGAATGCTACTGAACTGAGCCAAAACTCACATTTAGAGAACTTTCCATAAAGCTTCTCCTCCTTCAATCTCTGCAATACAACCCTCAAATGCTGAGAGTGCTCTTCCTGGCTACGAGAGTACACTAGGATGTCGTCAATGAATACAACGACAAATGAGTCCAAATAGGGCTGGAATTCACTGTTCATCAGATGCATGAACGTTGTTGGGGCATTGGTCAGCCCAAAAGACATCACCATAAACTCATAATGTCCATATCGGGTTCTGAAAGTTATCTTGAGAATATCTAAATCCCGAATCTTCAGCTAGTGATAACCGGACCTCAAATCAATCTTGGAGAACACCCTCGCTCCCTGAAGCTGGTCGAATAAATCATCAATACGAGGCAAGGGATACTTGTTCTTGACTGTGACACATTCTCATGGAACCATCCTTCTTTTTCATAAATAGAACCGGTGCACCCCAAGGTGACACACTAGGCCGAATAAACCCCTTATTAAGGAGTTCCTGAAGTTGTTCTTTCAATTCCTTCAACTCCACCGGTGCCATACGATATGGTGGAATAGAAATGGGCTGAGTGCCCGGCACCAAATCAATACCAAAGTCAATATCCCTGTCAGGCGGCATGCTCGGTAGGTCTATAGGAAACACATCTGAAAAATCACATACCACCGGAACATGATCAATGACAGGAGTCTCTGCACTAACATCCCTCACAAAAGCCAAATAAGATAGGCAACCCTTCTCAACCATGCGCTGAGCCTTCAAATATGAAATCACCCTACTTGGTACATAATCTACAGAACCGCTCCACTCAACCCTCGAAATTCCCGGCATAGCCAATGTCACTGTCTTAGCGTGACAATCTAGAATAGCATGACATGGAGATAACCAATCCATACCCAATATCACATCAAAGTCAACTATACTGAGCAACAATAGATCTACTCGGGTCTCCAGACCCCCAATAGTCACCACACATGACCGATATACGCGGTCCACAATAATAGTATCGACCACCGGAGTAGATACATGTACAGATAAAACTAAGGACTCATGGGGAATATCCAAAAAATAGGCAAAATACGAGGAAACATATGATACGGGGAACCAGGGTCAAATAATACTGAAGCATCTCTGTGGCAAACTGAGACAATACCTATAATCACAGCATCTGAAGCAATAGCATCCAGTCTGGCAGGGAGAACATAGAAATGAGCCTAACCACCCCCTGATCTGCCTTCCCCTCTAAGGCGACCCCTAGCTGACTAACCTCTACCCCGAGATGACTGGGCAGGTAGTGAGGTAGCTGGTGCTGTAGTCGGAGGCTGACTCCTCTGCTGAGATAGACCTCCATGACAATGAGGACACTGCCTCCACATATGCCCAAGCTCCCCACACTCAAAACAAATCCATGGTGCTGGCGGCGGAAACTGAAGGGAACCCCTAGCAACGGGATGACTAGTAGAAGAACCTGGCATAGATGAGCCCTGGAAAGGTGGAGCATGGGACGAACTCTGAACTGGAAGGGCATTAAGTGATGAGTGGCCCTAATGAGAACTGTGAGAACCATGGCCAGATGATGCACCCCGATGAAATGGCCGAGCTAACTGAGCCTGTCTGAAATGACGACCTCTACCGTGCTGGAACTGACCCCCAAAAGGAGCACCGCTGAATCCAGCCTGACCACGAGGTCTCTTGGCCTCCCACTCAACCCTCTCCTGACCGCGAACCATCTCAATCTACCGAGAAATGTCGCAAACCTCATCAAAGGTAGCACCCAAAACTCGGTCCATGGTCATGAGCAACTGTAGTTGATAAGTGAGGCCATCAATAAATCTCATGATCCTCTCTCTGTCTGTGGGAACCAACCAGATAGCATGACGAGCCAACTCAGAGAACCGCATCTCATACTGCATCACGAACATATCACCCTGGCGTAGCCGCTCAAACTGTCTACGTAACTCCTCTTTGCGGGATCAAGGCATGAACTTCTTCAAAAAGACCATGGAGAACTGCTGCCAAGTAAGGGGTGTTGCGCCAACAGGCCTACGCCTCTCGTAAGTCTCCCACCATTTGAGTGCAGCCCCAAAAAACTGAAAGGTAGTGAACGAGACACCCCAAGTCTCCAAAATACCAGCAGTACGGAGTATCCTCTGACACCTGTCCAAAAAGTCCTGAGCGTCCTCTCTCTGTGCCACTGAAAGGTGGTGGCTAAAGTCTCCCAAACCTCTCCAACCTACGTTGATCATCCTCAGGCATAGCAGGAAACACATAATCCTGAGCAACAGTAACCGGATGGGCTGGTGGTGCCTCTGGTGTCTGAAGTCCCCGAATAACCTGCTCGGGTGTGCGAGCGACGGGAGTCTGAGTGCCTCCCCTGGCCTGAGAAGTGGTTGCGGTTGTCAAAATAGACACCGCCTGAGCAAGGCCAGTACACGCTGTCAGAATCTGAGTTAGGGCCTCTTGAAGGCCTGGAATCACAATAGGTACATGTGGTGCCTGAGCTGGTGCATCAATAATTGGAACCTGGTCCTGATTTATGACAACCGGTGGATCTGTAGGTACTGCCCCAACTGCTGTACGGGCTGCACCTCTACCCCTACCACGGCCTCTACCACGGCTTTGGCCTCTCGCGGCCCTGGCTGGTGGTACTGGTGGCTGGCCCTCCTGACCGGTAGTACGAGTCCTCACCATATCTGAGAGAATGAAACAAAAGATGTTTAGTTACTAGAATCAATAGATTTGCACGACAAGAATTCAAGAATGTGGAGTTTCCTAAAGGTTCTTTAGCCTCCTGAAGATAAGTACAAACGTCTCCGTACCGATCCACAAGACTCTACTAAACCCGCTCATGACTTGTGAGACCTATGTAACCTAGGCTCTGATACCAATCTGTCACGACCCAAAACTAACCCCCTGTCGTAATGGCGCATATCGTGGAACTAGGCAAGCCGACTCATTTCCAAAATAAAATTATATTTTCATTTCAAAGGTAATTTCAAGGTTATTTAACATAAAAACCTCCATTTAAAGAGTTCAAATCAAAGAAAAACAGAAGTGCGAAAAAGAAAAGCCCGACATCGGGGTGTCACTAGTCATGAGCATCTACTATAATCTGTCTAACAATATCAAGGCTAACTCAGCCTGAAAAAATAGCTAAATAATACTAGAGGAAGATAAGAGGGAGAAGAGCAGGGGCTACGATCGCCAAACAACTACCTTGCTATCTCCAAGAAAATCTGCAACCAGAACACTCAATAACCGCTACCGTGTCCAACCACACCTGGATCTGCACACAAGGTGCAGGGAGTAACGTGAGTACGCCAACTCAGTAAGTAACAACAATAAATAAAGACTGAGCAGTAGTGACGAGAAATAAAGCATATAACGTTCATATCAGGAAATCTCAGTAAAATACCACATGCTCTTAAAAATCAGGATTTGAATCAAATATCTCGTTTAAACCCGGTTCCAATAAAAATCATTTTAAAGACATTTTTTGATCCGGAGGGGCTCCTTCATCCCAAGCGCTATAATCTGCATGGACAACTCACGTGCGATAATAATAAAGTATGCTACAGGCGGGCAGCCCCGATCCACACTCATCCTCACAAATCAGGCCCTCGGCCTCACTCAGTCATAAACCTCTCAAGCCACTCGAGCATTTCAATAAAACAGGGCATTCGGCCCAAATCATTTATATGCATCAAAATAGAGTCATAAAATAGAGTTATGCGGTAAACAAGTATAAACATGACTGAGTATAGATTTTCAATCGAAAACAATGAGAGGATGGTAAGAAACAGCCCCTAAGGGTCCAAACAGCATTGGCGTAAGGCCCAAACATGGCATTCATCCCAATTTACAGAAATTCTCTCTAAAACATATAAGTATCATATAGTTTCAACAAAGTATGCAACTTTACAGTTGCTACGGGACGGACCAAGTCACAAATCCCTAACAGTGCACGCCCACACGCCCGTCACCTAGCATGTGCGTCACTAAAAATAGTAGAATGATACAAAATCTGGGGTTTTATACCCTCAGGACTAGATTTACAATCGTTACTTACCTCAAACCGGTCAAATCTCTACTCCGCAATGCTCTTGCCTCTGGACTCTGCCTCCAAATGCTCCAAATCTATTCACAATCAGTATAATACCATCAATATATGCTAATGGAATGAATTCCACAAGAAAAGCTTCAAAATTAAACCAAAACCCGAAATTGGCTCTAATATTGCCTGTGGGGCCCACGTCTCAGAACCCGACAAAATTTAAAAAATCCGAAAGCCAATTCAACCACGAGTCTACCCATACCAATTTTACCAAAATCCGACCTCAACTCGACCCTCAAATCTACAAATCTAATTTCCAAATTTCTAAGTTTCAATCTCTGATTTACACCTCAAAATCATGTAATCTAGTCGGATTACTCGATGATAATTCAATATTATGGAGTAGAAATGATCACAAGGGACTTACCTCAAGTTTTCTTTGAAAATATATCAAAAATCGCCTCTCCCCAAGCTCCAATTTGTCAAAAATGGCAAATGGGAGAAAGTCCCTGTTTTTATAATTCTGCCGAGACATCCTCGGTTCTGCCTCGATCTTGGCCCTCAATCTTGGCCTTCGATTGAGGTTCTCGATCCTGGGCTCGATCATGGCTTCGATCGTGCCCCTCGACACTGAGCTCGATCATGCCTTCGATCGTGGCCCTCGACTCTGGGCTCGATCATGGCTTCGATCGTGGCCCTCGACCCTGAGCTCGATCTGGGCTTCGATCGTTGCCCTCGACCTTGAGCTCGATCTGGGCTCGATTTCTGGGCAGAAGCAATTTCCAACAGAATGAAATTGCAGCAGCTGTTCTAGTTCAATTTTTGATCCGTTAACCATCCGAAACTCACCCGAGGCCCTCGGGACCTCAACCAAATATACCAAACAAGTCCTAAAACATCATACGAACTTAGTCGAATCCTCAAATCACCTCAAACAACACTAAAACCATGAATTATACCCCAATTCAAGCCTAATGTACTTTGAAATTTCTAATTTCTACAAACAACTCCGGAACCTATCAAATCACGTCCGATTGACCTCAAATTTTGCACACAAGTCTTAAATGAAATAATAGAGGTATTCCAATTTTTAGAATCGGATTCCGACCCCGATATCAAAAAGTCAATCCCCCCGGTCAAACTTCTCAAAAATAAAACTTTCGGCATTTCAAGCCTAATTCCTCTATGGACTCCCAAATAATATTCCGGACACGCTCCTAAGGTCCATATCTGGTCCACTTTTCTAACTTACAATTTTCAATTATGAGACTAAGTGTCTCATTTCACTCCGAGTTCCTTCTGGACTCGAACCAACTAACCCGATATAACATAATATAGTTGAATAACACAAAAAGAAGTAGGAATGGGGAAAACAGGGTTACAACTATCGAAACGACCGGCCGGATCGTTACACTTAGGCTCGGTAGCTTTAGTTGTAACATGTACATTTGGACCCATATGTCCGGTAATATCCCTACGAGTGGAAGTTGTGGCTCGATGAGCGGCGAAATGGCTTTGTGATGAGTATGATGTAAATGCGGGATGTATTAAGACGATTTGAATATGACGAGAAGTGTTCCCTTGAAATGTAAAGAAATGGCCACTAGGTGCTTGATTTTTCATTTTAATGTAACATACATTCTCGAGTATGAATGTTTGAAGGATCTTTCATATTGTTAAACTTTTGGGGTAAATTAAATTCTCATGTCTCGGTAATGAGTTTGGACGCAGATTGACTAAGTGATTGCATAGTAATTGTGACTGCAAAAAGATATAACAAGATACCAGATTAAGGCTAAGCAGGTGGATTATCCCCTACGGAGTAATCTATGTAGGAGTATTTCTTATGATGTGAGTGGAGAGTTTCTTTTCTGCCGACGGGGTGTATGGGTGGAGATTTGAATATTAATCTGGTTGAGAAAGTTGACTTGTGTGTTAAGAGGATGAATACGAGCTTAGCGGATGATTGAGGTTTTTTTATGGTTGGCGTTGTATGAACTTGGAAAGAAGTTTCGTTGGACTGACTATGGCATTATGGCAGTAAAAGAGTATTGGTATTGTGAGTTATGGAATGTTTTAATCTATGGCTTTGAGCCAAGTGAGGGAGTCTGCTATTGACCCTTTGATTTCATGGTTAGGTGTTAAATTTTAATTTTGGTCGGAGGCATACTTGTGGGTTAGCTATGACTTGCAGAAGTTGAGATCGAGGATGACTCGAATAAGGAAATTCCTAGTTAAGGATTATATTTCACGTATGAGTAAATGAAATTCGCAGGATGAGTGAGTTGTTATTGGTGAATGATGTAGTTCGCACGGAGTATGAATTTGATATGTGGTGTTAAAGTAGAGTTACTTATTTGAGTGTTGTGGTGTTAATGGGGCACGTGTCTTTTGGCCCATTTGGGCGGTGCAATTAGATTTGAGCAAAGTGGGTGACTCCCGAGAACATTTCAGTGGGTTTGAGAATTATATATAGCAATTAAGAATGTTTCCGGACTTATGTAAATCCGAGATTTGCGTTTGATGGTGCCTGAACTTGCGGAAATTCTATATGACTATGGATTCTACATTTGTTTTGTGTAAGGAAGGTAAGAAGAGAAATTTCAAATTCACATAATGTATTCTCAGAGTGAGTGTTACAGTTGTGGTATTTTTGGTGGTGCTTAAGAAGAATATAGTTGCTTATGGGCCGTAGGGCATTGTGGTTCTATGCTAAGGTTTGTAGCATAAGTTGTGGTTAAAGATCATGGTATTTTAGCAAGAAGAAATATCAATCTGAAGACAAATTCGGAAGGGACTTGGAGAAATAGGACAACTGGGTAGTAGGTTGGATCAGTATGGTAATAGATAAGATCGGTTCTGTGATGACCCAAAATGTCATCTTTAAATTTAATGACTAATTATGTGATCAAAGCACTATTTACCATTACTCGACTTCGTGTGCAGTCCGTAAAAATTTTCCGGAAAGTTTTGAGGTTAAAAATGAATTAAAATGTGAATTAGATATTTAAAACGCAACTAAGTTGACTTTGGTCAACATTTTGAGTAAATGGAATCGGATTAGTGTTTTGACAGTTCCGGTAGGTCCGTATCGTGAATTGGGACTTGGGCGTATGCCCGGAATCAAATCCCGAGGTCCCTAGCTCGAGATATGGAATTTTGATAAAAACTTTAAAGTTTAAGTTCAAATGGTGATCAGATGTCGAATTATGTGCAAATGACCCCGAAATAGAATTTTGATGATTCCAACAGCTCCGTATGGTGTTTTTGGACTGAGGAGCGTGATCAGAACTTTATTTGAAAGTCCGTAGTGGAATTAGGCTTGAAATGCCGAAAGTTGAATTTTTGAAAAGTTTGACCGAGGGGTTGACTTTTTGATATCGGTGTCGAAATCCGATTCTGAAAATTTTCATAGCTCCGTTATGTCATTTATGACTTGCGTGCAAAATTTGAGGTCAATCGGACTTGATTTGATAGGTTCCAGTGTTGTTTGTAGAAATTGAAAGTTTCAAAGTTCATTAGGCTTGAATCTATGTGTGATTCGTGATTTTAGCGTTATTTGATGTGATTTGGGGTTTCAAATAAGTTTGTATGATGTTTTAGGACTTGTTGGTGTATTGGGTTGAGGTCCCGAGGGCCTCGGGTGAGTTTCGGATGGTTAACAGGTCAAAAACGGGACTTAAAAAGCTGCTGCAAAAGCTGCTGCAATTTTCTGTTGGAAATGCCGTCAAAATCGAACTTCCTGAGGATCGAAGGCAGGCTCGAGATCCATGATCAATGGCAGGCTCGAGAGCCATGATCGAAGGCCCAGGATCGAGAGCTTTGACCAAGGCCTGTGATCGAATGCCATAAAGATCGAATCCATGATCGATAGCCAGGATTGATGGTTGTGATCGAGCCCCAGGGTCGAGGGCCATGATCGAAGCTATGATCGAAGGCCATGATCGAGGTCCATGATCGAGGACCATGATCGGACCCCATGATCGAGGTCCAGGATCGAACTCCATGATCGAGGTCACCCTGGACAGATCTGTAAGATATAAAATCAGGGGGGCTTCGTCCCATTCGCCATTTTTAACAACTTGGAGCTTGAGCAGAGGTGATTTTTGATATATCTTCAAGGAAAAACATTGGGGTAAGTGTTCTTAACTCAATCTTGGTTAGATTACCCGAATCCATCACTGTTTCTAACATTTAATTGGTGATTTAAGTTGGGAAAAATTTTGAAACCCTCTTGGATAGATTTGAGGGTCAAATCGTTATCGGAATTTAGTGATTTTGGTATGGTTAGACTCGTAGTTGAATGGGCGTTCATATTTCGTAACTTTCGCCGGATTCCGAGATGTGGGCCCCATGGACAAAGTTTGTGCTAATTTCGGATTTCATTGAAAAATGTAATATTTTCTTATGAAGTTGATTACTATAATTTTTGTTGACTGTATCGAATTAATTATGACTAGATACGAGTCGATCGGAGTCAAAAAATCGAGGAAAAAGCATAAAACTTGATTAAATTGGAGCAAGTCGAGGTAAGTGACTTGTCTAACCTTGTGTGGTGGAAATTTTCCCTAGAATTGATATTAATGTGATTATTGAAATATGTTGAAAGTCGTGTACACGAGGTGATGAGTGTGTACACGGGCTAAATGTGAAGGATTATATTTTTAAATTGTGTAGATCATTGTTGCGCATTTATTAAATTATTTTATCTTATTATATTCTTCATCATTGATTAGTAATATATATTTTAAATTTATTTGCCTTTTTCCTGCTAGTTGTTTTACCTGTTTAATTAAAACTTGGTTTCTTTCATACTGTGCATTATTTGAACGTTGATTTTCTTTAAATTAAATATTATTAATATGAAGTATTTGACATTTTTAAATTTTGATATTGAAGCAACGTATTAAAAATTTGAAATATTATTTTCCTAAATTATTTATTCTTGAATATTTTCGTAAGATTTTCTATTGGATTATTGTGGCATGAGCCCTGAGCTCTTTATTATTGAAAAATGTTGTTGTTGATGCTTTTGTGGAAAATTGAAATATTGGCCACTTGAAGTGCAAATTGTGATATATTGTGATAATGATACGCATGCGGTGTATAAGGCCTGGGTGTTGAAACGCATGCGGTGAGATAAGGGTGGCTTGATACGCGTGTACAGTTGGGGTGACTACTAGAAGTCATGCGGTGTGATAAGGGTGGCTAAAACGCGGGATGCTATTTCAGGAAAAAATATTTTCTTTAAATAAATTGTGAAGGCTCCCGCGGTGGTATAAGGAAATGCGATATTGTGAAATTATTTATAATTTGGGACTACGAGGCGGTACCTCGGTAGTGCCCTTGTTGATATTGACTTATGGCCATAGTTGCTTTTGATTAATTGTTGTGATTTTCATAAAGTTGAAGGAAATTTTGTTTTGATTCAAAGTGATATTATTTGAAATTATTTGGTGTCATTAAATGTGACATACTATTTGATTCATTTCCAATGTCATTTTATTTTACTACATTGATAAGCATTTTACCATGTCATTATTTTATTCCAGTAGGGCCTCACCTGACCTCGTCACTACTCTACCGAGGTTAGGTTTGGCACTTACTGGGTACCGCTGTGGTGTACTCATACTACGCTTCTGCACATATTTTTGTGCAGATCCAGGTACATTTTACCAGCCTAGACGTCAGTGAGTTACCTGCACACGGAGACTTCGAGGTATATCTGCCAGCGTCCGCAGACTTCGGAGTCCCCTTCTATCATTTTATGTTGCTTCCTTATATTTTATTTAGACCTTGACATATAGAGACATTGAAAATAAATTCTTAGATGCTTGTGACTTATTTCTACCGGATTTTGGGAGTTGTAATCATTTGAATTGTAGATAATTTATTTTCAGATATTTATGATTATTCCGCATTAATAGGCTTACCTAGTCTTAGAGATTAGGTGCCATCACGACACCCTACGGAGGGAAATTTGGGGTCGTGACAAGTTGGTATCAGAGCATTAGGTTCATAGGTGTTATGAGTCACAAGCAGATTTAGTAGAGTCTTGCAGATCGGTACGGAGATGACTGTACTTATCTTCAAGAGGCTATAGAACTGTTAGGAAATATTCACTTCTTTGATCCCTTATCGTGCGCCTTTGTTGATTTAAAAGTTCTAAACGATTGTCTTTCTATTCTCTCACAGATGGTGAGGACACGCACTACTAAATCCGATGATCAGACATTCGCGCCCCCTATTGGAGCCGCAAGAGGCCGGGGTCGGGGCAGAGGCCAAGCCAGAGGTCGAGGAAGACCACGTGGTGCGGCCAGAGCACCTGCACGAGCTGCTGCAGCAGAGCCACCAGTAGCTCCAGTTGGAGAGCAGGCACCTGAGACGCATGTTACTACTCCTGCACTTCAGGAGACCCTTGCCCAGGTTTTTTAGCATGCTTGGCACTTTAGCTCATGCAGTATTAATTCCACTTGCTCCCGCCACATCTCTGGCTGGGGGAGGAGAGCAGACTCCCGCCGTCCGTACTCCAGAGCCACGTGCCCAAGTTGAACATGCCCTAGAGCTTATACTAGAGCAACCAGTTATCCCAGTTCGGCCTGATATTAGGACAGAAGTTTCAGAGGAGGAGCAGCTCAGGCTCGAGAGGTATAAGAAGTACCACCCTCCCACTTTCAGCGGTTTAGCTTCAGAGGATGCTCAGGGTTTTCTGGAGGAATGTCACCACATCCTTCGTACTATGGGTATTGTGGATTCCAATGGGGTTTCTTTCACTGCATTCCAGTTTAGAGGAGCAGCCTACCATTGGTGGCGGGCATATGAGTTGGATAGTCCCGCTGAGGCATCTTCACTCACTTGGACTCAATTTTCGGATATGTTCTTAAGGGAGTATGTTCCTCAGAGTCTTAGGGATGCATGGCGCGCAGAGTTTGAGCAGTTGCGCCAGGGTTCTATGATTGTGTCAGAGTATGCGGTCCGATTCAGTGATTTGGCTAGGCATGCACCAGCCTTAGTTGCTACTGTTCGAAAGTGGGTTCGATGATTTATTGAGGGTCTTCACCCTAGTATCAAATACAGTATGGCCTGAGAGCTAGAGATGGACATCACATACCAACATATGGTGTCAATTGCTAGAAGATTGGAAGGTATGCGGACTCGGGGAAGGGAAGAGAGGGAAGATAAGAGACCGCGAGATTCTGGAACATATAATAATTCCCGTGCCACAGTTGCAGACCGTCATGGTAGAGGTTATGTGAGCCATCCTATTCATTCAGTACTTCCATCTTCCACTGGTATTCTGACTACTCCTAGACCTCAGGTTCCATATTATGCACCACCAGTATCTTCTGTACCTCCAGTACGGGGTGCTTTCAGTGGACAGTCTAGTCGATTAGGCCGGAGCCAGTCCCAATAGCCACGTCCTCCGAGGTCTTGTTTTGAGTGTGGTGACACTCGTCATATTATGAGAGATTGCCCCAGATTTAGGAGGGGTGCACCTCCACGGATTTCTTAGGCCCCACCTATTCCACAGGGTCCTCAGGCTTCTCAGGCCATGATTACTGCACCAGTTGCCACTCCACCTGCACAGCCAGCTAGAGGTGGAGGTCGGGCAGGTAGAGGTCGCCCTAGAAGGGGAGGCCAGGCCAGATATTATGCCTTTCCTACTAGGACAGATGTCGTTTCATCCGATTCTCTTATCACAAGTATTATTCCGGTCTGTCATAGAGATGCATCAGTTTTATTTGATCCAGGATCCACTTATTCTTATGTGTCATCTTATTTTTCCCCGTATTTGGACGTATCACGTGATTACTTGAGTTCTTCTGTTTATGTATCTACACCTGTGGGTGAATCCATTATTGTGGACCGTGTGTATCGGCCGTGTTTAATTGTTATCAGTGGTTTTGAGACCAGAGCTGATTTATTATTGCTTAGTATGGTGGATTTCGATATTATTTTGGGAATGGACTGGTTGTCGCCCTATCACGCTATTCTTGATTGTTACGCAAAGACGGTGACATTGTCTATGCCGGGTCTACTGCAGCTAGAGTGGAGAGGTACCTCAGATCATGTTCCTAGCAGGGTTGTTTCATTTCTTAAAGCTCAACGAATGGTTGAGAAGGGGTGTGATGCGTATCTGGCCTATGTGAGAGATATTAGTAGTGATACTCCTACTGTAGAGTCAGTTCCTGCAGTAAGGGATTTTCCTGATGTATTTCCAGTAGGTCTTCCAGGTATGCCCCACCCGACAGGGATATTGATGTTGGTATTGATCTATTACCGGATACTCAGCCCATTTCTATTCCACCATACCGTATGGCCCCAGCAGAGTTGAAAGAATTAAAAGAACAGTTGCAGGAATTGCTTGATAATGGTTTTATTCGGCCTAGTGTATCGCTGTGGGGTGCTCCTGTCTTATTTGTAAAGGAGAAAGATGGTTCTATGCGGATGTGTATTGATTATCGCCAGTTGAACAAGGTTATAGTGAAGAACATGTATCCATTACTACGTATTGATGACTTATTTGATCAACTTCAGGGTGCCAGGGTATTCTCTAAAATTGACTTGCGTTCAGGCTATTATCAGTTGAAGATTCGGGAGCCAGATATTCCAAAGACTGCTTTCAGGACTTGGTAAGGTCATTACGAGTTCCTTGTGATGTCTTTTGGGCTGACCAATGCCCCAGCAGCATTTATGCACTTAATGAATAGTGTATTTCAACCCTATCTTGATTTCTTCGTTATTGTATTTATTGACGACATTCTGGTGTATTCCCGGAGTCGGGAAGATCATGAACAACACCTGAGGACTGTGCTTCAGATTTTGAGAGAAAGGAAGTTATATGCAAAATTTTCAAAGTGTGAATTCTGGCTTGATTCAGTGGGATTTTTGGGTCATATAGTTTCGTGCGAGGGGATCAAGGAAGATCCAAAGAAGATTGAAGCAGTGCAGAGTTGGTCCAGACCATCCTTAGTTACGGAAATCCGGAGATTCCTTGGTTTGGCTGGGCATTATCGCCGATTTGTAAAGGGTTTCTCTTCTATTGCTGCATCTATGACCAAATTGACCCAGAAGGGTACTCCATTAAGGTGGGCCGAGGAATGTTTGGAGAGCTTCCAAAAGCTCAAGACAGCTTTGACTACAGCCCCAGTATTGGTATTACCTACAGGTACAGGATCTTATACTGTGTAGTGTGACGCGTTGCGTATTAGTCTCAGCGCAGTGTTGATGCAAGACGGTAGGGTGATAGCTTACGCGTCTAGATAGTTAAAGGTGCATGAGAAGAATTATCTTGTACATGACCTGGAGTTAGAAGCTATTATTCATGCCTTAAAAATTTGGCGGCATTATTTGTACGGCGTCCATTGTGAGATCTACACCGATCACCGGAGTCTACAACATCTATTTAAACAGAAGGACCTTAACTTGTGGTAGCGGAGGTGGTTGGAGTTGCTTAAGGATTATGATATCACCATTCTTTATCATCCTGGGAAGGCCAATGTGGTGGCCGATGCCCTGCGTCATAAGGCGGAAAGTTTGGGCAGCTTAGCATATTTATCGCTAGCAGAGAGACCTTTAGCTTTTGATGTTCAGCCCTTGGCCAACCAGTTTGTTAGATTGGATGTTTCCGAGCCGAGCCGAGTTTTAGCTTGCGTGGTTTCTCAGTCTTCTCTTTATGATCGTATCAGGGAACACCAATATGATGACCCCTATCTGCTTGTCCTTAAGGATACAGTTCAGCACGGTGATACCAAGGAAGTCACTATTGGAGATGACGATGTATTACGGATGCAGGGTAGGCTATGTGTGCCTAATATGGATGTCTTGCGTGAGTTGATTCTCCACGAGGCTCACAATTCGCGGTACTCCATTCATCCGGGTGCTGCAAAGATGTATCAGAACTTGAGACAACACTATTGGTGGAGGAGGATGAAGAAAGACATAGTGGGGTATGTATCTCGGTGTCTAAATTGTCAACAGGTGAAATATGAGCATCAGCGACCGGGTGGATTACTTCAAAAGTAAGAGATTCCAGAATGGAAATGGGAGCGGGTCACTATGGATTTCATTGTTGGGCTCCCACGGACTCAGCGGAAGTTTGATGCAGTTTGGGTAATTATGGATAGGCTGACCAAATTAGCTCATTTCATTCATGTGATTACTACTTACTCTTCAGAGCAGCTGGCTCAGGTATGTATTCGCGAGATTGTCAAACTTCACGGTGTACCAGTATCTATCATCTCTGACCGGGTACACAGTTTACCTCATGGTTTTGAAGGGCAGTACAGCGTGAGTTGGGTACTCTGGTAGAGTTGAGTATATCATTTCACCCTCAGACGTACGGGCAATCCGAACGCACTATTCAGATACTGGAGTATATGCTTCGTGCGTGTGTGATAGATTTTGGGGGTGCTTGGGATCAGTTTTTACCACTTGTGGAGTTTGCTTACAACAATAGTTACTAGTTAAGCATTTAGATGGCTCCGTATGAGGCCTTGTATGGTAGGAGATGCCGGTCTCCAGTGGGTTGGTTCGAACCAGGCGAGGCTAGACTTTTGGGTACAGACTTGGTTCAGGATGCCTTGGAAAAGGTTAAGTTGATTCAGGATCGACTTCGTACAGCCCAATCTAGACAGAAGAGTTATGCGGATCGGAAGGTTCGTGATGTTGCATTCATGGTTGGTGAGCGGGTATTGCTCCGGGTTTCGCCTATGAAGGGTGTGATGAGGTTCGGGAAGAAGGGCAAGTTGAGCCCTAGGTATATTGGGCCTTTTAAGATTCTTGAGAGAGTTGGAGAGGTGGCTTACAAACTTGCACTACCACCTAGTCATTTTGCGGTTCATCCGGTATTCCATATTTCTATGCTTCGGAAATATCACGGCGATCCGTCTCATGTGTTAGACTTCAGTTCGATTCAGTTGGACAAGGATATATATTATGTTAAGGAACCAGTGGCTATTTTAGATAGGTAGGTTCGAAAGCTGAGGTCAAAGAACATTGCTTCCGTGAAGGTTCAGTGGAGGGGTCATCCGGTCGATGAGGCGACTTAGGAGCGTGATCGAAATTTTATTTGAAAATCCCTAGTGGAATCACGCTTGAGATGCCGAAAGTTTATTTTTGAGAAGTTTGACCGGGGGGTTGACTTTTTGATATCGGGGTCGGAATCCGATTCTGAAAATTGGAATATATCTGTTATGTCATTTAGGGTTTGTGTGCAAAATTTGAGGTCAATCGGACGTGATTTGATAGGTTCCGGAGTTGTTTGTAAAAATTAGAAATTTCAAAGTTCATTAGGCTTGAATTGGGGTGTAATTCATGGTTTTAGCGTTATTTGAGGTGATTTGAGGATTTGACTAAGTTCGTATGATGTTTTAGGACTTGTTGGTATATTTGGTTGAGGTCTCGAGGGCCTCGGGTGAGTTTCGGATGGTTAACGGATCAAAAACGAGACTTAAAAAGCTGCTGCAAAAGCTACTGCAAAAGCTACTGCAATTTTCTGTTGGAAATGCTGTCAA
This sequence comes from Nicotiana tabacum, assembly GCF_000715075.1. NCBI lineage: Eukaryota > Viridiplantae > Streptophyta > Magnoliopsida > Solanales > Solanaceae > Nicotiana > Nicotiana tabacum. The sequence goes on from NC_134081.1 coordinate 119,749,769, forward strand.
AATCGAACTTCCTGAGGATCGAAGGCAGGCTCGAGATCCATGATCGATGGCAGGCTCGAGAGCCATGATCGAAGGCCCAGGATCGAGAGCTTTGACCAAGGCCAGTGATCGAAGGCCATAAAGATCGAAGCCATGATCGATAGCCAGGATTGATGGCTGTGATCGAGCCCCAGGGTCGAGGGCCATGATCGAAGCTATGATCGAAGGCCTTGATCGAGGTCCATGATCGAGGACCATTATCGGACCCCATGATCGAGGTCCAGGATCGGACCCCATGATCGAGGTCACCCTGGATAGATCTGTAAGATATAAAATAAGGGGGGCTTCGTCCCATTCGCCATTTTTAACAACGTGGAGCTTGAGCTGAGGCGATGTTTGATATATCTTCAAGGAAAAACATTGGGGTAAATGTTCTTAACCCAATCTTGGTTAGATTACCCGAATCCATCACTGTTTTTAACATTTAATTGGTGATTTAAGTTGGGAAAATTTTGAAAACCCTCTTGGATAGATTTGAGGATTTGAGGGTCGAATCGTTATCGGAATTTAGTCATTTTGGTATGGTTAGACTCGTGGTTGAATGGGCATTCATATTTCGTAACTTTCGCCGGATTCCGAGATATGGGCCCCACAGGCAAAGTTTGAGCTAATTTCGGATTTCATTGAAAAATATAATATTTTCTTATGAAGTTGATTACTATAATTTTTGTTGACTGTATCGAATTAATTATGACTAGATACGAGTCGATCAGAGTCAGAAAATCGAGGAAAAAGCATAATACTTGATTAAATTGGAGCAAGTCGAGGTAAGTGACTTGTCAAACCTTGTGTGGGGAAAATTTCTCCTAGAATTGATATTAATGTGATTATTGAAATGTGTTGAAAGTCGTGTACACGAGGTGACGAGTGTGTACATGGGCTAAATGTGAAGGATTATATTTTTAAATTGTGTAGATCATTGTTGCGCATTTATTAAATTATTTTATCTTGTTATATTCTTCATCATTGATCTGTGATATATATTTTAAATTTGTTTACCTTTTTTCTACTAGTTGTTTTACCTGTTTAATTGAAACTTGGTTTCTTTCATACTGTGCATTATTTGAACGTTGATTTTCTTTAAATTAAATATTATTAATATGAAGTATTTGACATTTTTAAATTTTGATATTGAAGCAACGTATTAAAAATATGAAATATTATTTTCCTAAATTATTTATTCTTGAAAGGTTTCGTAAGATTTTTTTTTTGGATTATTCTGGCATGAGCCGTGATCTCTTTATTATTGAAAAATATTGTTGCTGATTCTTTTGAGGAAAATTGAAATATTGGGCACTTGAGGTGCAAATTATGATATATTGTGATATTGATACGCATGCGATGGTATAAGGTCTGGGTGTTGAAATGCATGCGGTGAGATAAGGGTGGCTTGATACGCGTGGCTAGTAGGGGGTGACTACTAGAAGTCATGCGGTGTGATAAGGGTGGCTAAAACGCGGGATGCTATTTCGGAAAAAAATATTTTCCTTAAATAAATTGTGAAGGCTCCCACGGTGATATAAGGAAATGAGTGTGATGACCCAAAATGTCATCTTTAAATTTAATGATTAATTATGTCATCTAAGCACTATTTACCATTACTCGACTTGCGTGTGCAGTCCGTAAAAATTTTCTAGAAAGTTTTCAGGTGAAAAATGGATTAAAATGTGAATTAGATGTTTAAAACATAACTAAGTTGACTTTGGTCAACATTTTGAGCAACAGACTTGGATCAAATTCCGAGGTCCCTAGCCCGAGATATGGAATTTTGATGAAAAATTTAAAGTTTAAGTTCAAATAGTGACCGGATGTCGAATTATGTGCAAATGACCCCGAAATAGAATTTTGATGATTCCAACAGCTCCGTATGGTGATTTTGGACTTAGGAGCGTGATCGAAAGTTTATTTGAAAGTCCGTAGTGAAATTAGGCTTGAAATGCCGAAAGTTGAATTTTTGGGAAGTTTGACCGAGGGGTTGACTTTTTGATATCGGGGTCAAAATACGATTCTGAAAATTTTCATAGCTCCGTTATGTCATTTATGACTTACGTGCAAAATTTGAGGTCAATTGGACGGGATTTGATAGGTTCCGGTGTTGTTTGCAGAAATTGAAAGTTCAAAGTTCATAGATTTTGATTTGAGATGCGATTAGTCATTTTGATATTGTTTGATGTGGTTTGAAGCCTCAACTAAGTTCGTATTGTATTTTGTGACATGTTGGAATAATTGGTTAAGGTCCCGAAGGTCTCGGGTGGAATTCGGAGGGTAAACGGAATGGATTTCGGACAAAGAAGGTTGCTGGAAATTTGCAGAAATTTTGCTAGACATTTCTGGTGTGTGGAGCCAACTTTGAAAGTTTATATCTCGTAATTCATAAGGAATCGAAACATTGTCAAAACAAGAAATTTGTATTTGTTTGTTTCTAGTTTCCAGAAAGTTAAACCATTCATTATTTGGACATTTGTACAGAAAGTTATGATGGATTAAATGAAGGCTGGTAGAGCAGTTTCGCCAGAAATTCTGATGCATGGAGCTGAATTTGGAAGCTTATATCTCGCAATTCATAAGGAATCAGAAACGTTGCAAAACATGAAAGTTGTAGTCGGTTGATTCTAGTTTCCAGAAAGTTAAACCATTTATGATTTGGACATTTGTACATAAAGTTATGATCAATTGAAGGAAGGCTGGTAGAGCAGTTTCTGATGGACTTTTAGTGACGGACTTTTAGTGACGGATTGGCAGAAACTTAAGGACAAAAAATGGTCATTTCATTCATTTTGTTTTCGATTTTTGGAGCACAGTTCTTGGGCGATTTTCACGGGAAAACATTGGGGTAAGTGTTCCTTATCCTATATTGATTATATTTCATGATTCCATACTCATTTACATCATGAATCCGTGAATTTATGGAAGAAAAATCAAGATTTTTGCAAAATCTTCCAAAAACAAAAATTTAAGATTTGGAGGTCGAGTTGTTATCGGATTTTGGTAAAATTGGTATGGGTGGACTCGTAATTGAATGGGTTGTCGGATTTTATAAGTTTCGCCGAATTCCGAGATGTGGGCCCCACGGGAAAATTTTGAGCTAATTTCGAATTTTAATGAAAATGTAATATTTTCTTATGAAATTGATTACTATAATTTTTGTTGACTATATCGAATTAATTATGACTAGATACGAGTCGATCGGAGTTGAAAAATCGAGGAAAAAGTATAATACTTGGTTAAATTGGAGCAAGTCGAGGTAAGTGACTTGTCTAACCTCGTGTGTGGGAAATTTCCCCTAGAATTAATATTAATGTGATTATTGAAATATGTTGAAAATCGTGTACACGAGGTGACGAGTGTGTGCACGGGCTAAATGTGAAAGATTATATTTTTAAATTGTGTAGATCATTGTTGCGCATTTATTAAATTATTTTATCTTGTTATATTCTTCATTACTGATCTATGATATATATTTTAAATTTGTTTGCCTTTTTCCTGCTAATTGTTTTACCTGTTTAATTGAAACTTGATTTCTTTCATACTGTGCATTATTTGAAGCTTGATTTTCTTTAAATTAAATATTATTAATATAAAGTATTTGACATTTTTAATTTTGATATTGAAGCAATGTATTAAAAATTTGGAATATTATTTTCCTGAATTATTTATTCTTGAATATTTTCGTGAGATTTGTTTTCGTGGAAAATTGAAATATTGGGCACTTGAGATGCAAATTATGATATATTATGATATTGATACGCATGCGGTGGTATAAAGTCTGGGTGTTGAAGCGCATGCGGTGAGATAAGGGTGGCTTGATACGCGTGGATAGTAGGGATGACCACTAGAAGTCATGCGGCGTGATAAGGGTGGCTAAAACGCGGGATGCTATTTCGGGAAAAAAAATGTTTTCTTTAAGTAAATTGTGAAGGCTCCCGTGTTGATATAAGAAAATGAGATATTGTGAAATTATATATAATTTGGGACTACGAGGCGGTACCTCGGCCGTGCCCTTGTTGATATTGATTTATGGCCATAGTTGCCTTCGATTAATTGTTGTGATTTTCATAAAGTTGAAGGAAATTCTGTTTTGATTCCACGAGATATTATTTGCAATTATTTTGTGTCATTAAATGTGACATACTATTTGATTCATTTCCAGTGTCATTTTATTTTGCTATATTGTTAAACATTTTACCATTCCATGATTATATTCCAGTAGGGCCTCACCTGATCTCGTCACTACTCTACCGAGGTTAGACTTGGCACTTACTGGGTACCGCTGTGGTGTACTCATACTACGCTTCTGCACATCTTTTTGTGCAGATCCAGGTACATCTTACCAGCCTAGACGTCAGTTAGTTACCTACGTACGGAGACTTCGAGGTATATCTGCCAGCGTTCGCAGACTCCGGAGTCCCATTCTATCATTTTATGTTGCTTCCTTAAATTTTATTTAGACCTTGATATATAGAGACATTGAGAATAAATTCTTAGAATCTTGCGATTTATTTCTACCGGGTTTTGGGTGTTGAAATTGTTTGAATTGTAGTTTATTTATTTTAGATATTTTTTATTATTCTGCATTGTTAGGCTTACTTAGTTTTAGAGACTAGGTGCCATCACGACATCCTACGGAGGGAATTTGGGGTCGTGACAAGTTGGTATCAGAGCACTAGGTTCATAGGTGTTATGAGTCACAAGCAGGTTTAGTAGAGTCTTGCGGATCGGTACAGAGACGTCTGTACTTATCTTCGAGAGACTATGGAACTGTTAGGAAATAATCACTTATTTGACTCCTTATCATGCGCCTTTGTTGATTTCAAAGTTCTAAACAATTGTCTTTCTATTCTCTCACAGATGGTGAGGACACGCACAACTGGATCTGATGATCAGACACCCGCGCCCCCTGTTGGAGCTGCAAGAGGCCGGGGTCGGGGCAGAGGTCGAGGAAGACCACGTGGTGCAGCTAGAGCACCTACACGAACTGCTGCACCAGAGCCACCAGTAGCACCAGTTGGAGAGCAGGCACCTGAGACGCCTGTTACTACTCCTGCACTTCAGGAGACTCTTGCCCTGTTTTTGAGCATGTTTGGCACTTTAGCTCAGGCAAGATTAATTCCACTTGCTCCTGCCACATCCCAGGCTGGGGGAGGAGCGCAGACTCCCGCCGCCCGTACCCCAGAGCCATGTGCTCAAGCTGACCATGCCCCAGAGGTTATTCCAGTGCAACCAGTTATCCCAGTTCGGCCTGATATTAGGATAGCAGTTTCAGGGGGCTGCTCAGGCTCGAGAGGTATAAGAAGTACCACCATCCCACTTTCAGCGGTTTAGCTTCAGAGGATGCTCAGGGTTTTCTGGAGGAATGTCACCGTATCCTTCGTACTATAGGTATTGTGGATTCCAGTGGGGTTTCTTTCACGACATTCCAGTTTAGAGGAGCAGCCTACCAGTGGTGGCGGGCATATGAGTTGGATAGTCCCACTGAGGCGTCTTCACTCACTTGGACTCAATTTTCGGATTTGTTCTTAAGGGAGTATGTTCCTCAGAGTCTTAGGGATGCATGGCGCGCAAAGTTTGAGAAGTTGCACCAGGGTTCTATGACTGTATCAGAGTACGCGGTCTGATTCAGTGATTTGGCTAGGCATGCACCAGCCTTAGTTGCTACTGTTCGAGAGCGGGTTCGCAGATTAATTGAGGGTCTTCACCCTAGTATCAGATACAGTATGGCCCGAGAGCTAGAGATGGACATCACATACTAACAGGTGGTGTCAATTACTAGAAGATTGGAAGGTATGCGGACTCGTGAGAGGGAAGAGAGGGAAGCTAAGAGAACCCGAGATTCTGGAACATATAATAATTCTCGTGCCCCAGTTGCAGCCCGTCATGGTAAAGGTTATGTGAGCCATCCTATTCATTCAGCACTTCCAGCTTCCATTGGTATTCTGACTGCTCCAAGACCTCAGGTTCCATATTATGCACCACCAGTGTCTTCTGTACCTCCTGTACGGGGTGCTTTCAGCGGACATTCTAGTCGATCAGGCCCAAGCCAGGCCCAACAGCCACGTCCTCCGAGGGCTTGTTTTGAGTGTGGTGACACTCGTCATATTATGAGAGATTGCCCCAGATTTAGGTGGGGTGCACCTCCATAAATTCCTCAGGCCCCACCTATTCCACAGGGTCCTCAGACTTCTCAGGCCATGATTACTGCACCAGTCGCCACTCCACCTGCACAGCCAGCTAGAGGTAGAGGTCGGAGAGATAGAGGTCACCCTAGAGGGGGAGGCCAGGCCAGATATTATGCCCTTCCTGCTAGGACAGATGTCGTTGCATCCGATTCTGTTATCACAGGTATAATTCCTGTCTGTCATAGAGATGCATCAGTTTTATTTGATTTAGGCTCCACTTATTCTTATGTGTCATCTTATTTTGCCCCGTATTTGGGCATATCACGTGATTACTTGAGTTCTTCTGTTTATGTATCTACACCCGTGGGTGAATCCATTATTGTGAATCATGTGTATCGGTCGTGTTTAATTGTTATCAGTGGTTTTGAGACCAGAGCTAATTTACTATTGCTCAGTATGGTGGATTTCGATATTATTTTGGGCATGGACTGGTTGTCGCCCTATCATGCTATTCTTGATTGTTATGCCAAGATGGTGACATTGGCTATGCCGGGTCTACCGCAGCTAGAGTGGAGAGGTACCTCGAATTATGTTCCTAGCAGGGTTATTTCATTTCTTAAAGCTCAACGAATGGTTGAGAAGGGGTGTGATGCGTATCTGGCCTATGTGAGAGATGTTAGTATTAATAATCCTACTATGGAGTCAGTTCCTGTAGTAATGGATTTTCCTGATGTATTTCCAGCAGATCTTCCGGGTATGCCACCCGACAGGGATATTGATTTTGGTATTGATTTATTACCGGGTACTCAGCCCATTTCTATTCCACCATACCGTATGGCCCCAGCAGAGTTGAAAGAATTAAAAGAACATTTACAGGATTTGCTTGATAAGGGTTTCATTCGGCCTAGTGTAACACCGTGGGGTGCTCCTGTCTTATTTGTAAAGAAGAATGATGGTTCTATGCGGATATGTATTGATTATCGCCAGTTTAAAAAGGTTACAGTGAAGAACAGGTATCCATTTCCATGTATTGATGACTTATTTGATCAGCTTCAGGGTGCCAGGTTATTCTCTAAAATTGACTTGCGTTCAGGCTATCATCAGTTGAAGATTCGGGAGCCAGATATTCCGAAGACTGCTTTCAGGACTCGGTACGGTTATTACGAGTTTCTTGTGATGTCTTTTGGGCTGACCAATGCCCCAGCAGCATTTATACACTTAATGAATAGTGTATTTCAACCCTATCTTGATTCCTTCATCATTGTGTTTATTGATGACATTCTGGTGTATTCCCAAAGTCGGGAAGATCATGAATAACACCTAAGGACTGTGCTTCAGATTTTGAGAGAGGAAGTTATATGCAAAATTTTCAAAGTGTGAATTTTGGCTTGATTCAGTGGGATTTTTGGGTCATATAGTTTCGTGTGAGGGGATCAAGGTAGATCCAAAGAAGATTGAAGTAGTGCAGAGTTGGTCCAGACTGTCCTCAGTTACGAAAATTCGGAGTTTCCTTGGTTTGGCTGGGTATTATCGCCGATTTGTAAAGGGTTTCTCTTCTATTGCTGCATCTATAACCAAATTGACCCAGAAGGGTGCTCCGTTCAGGTGGACCGAGGAATGTGAGGAGAGCATCCAAAAGCTCAAGACAGCTTTGACTTCAGCCCTAGTATTGGTATTACCTACAGGTACAGGATCTTATACTGTGTATTATGACGCGTCGCATTTTGGTCTCGGCGTAGTGTTGATGCAAGACGGTAGGGTGATTGCCTATGCGTCCAGACAGTTAAAAGTGCATGAGAAGAATTATCATGTACATGACCAGGAGTTAGCAGCTATTGTTCATGCCTTAAAAATTTGGCGGCATTATTTGTATGGTGTCCATTGTGAGATCTACACCGATAACCGGAGTCTACAGCATCTGTTTAAACAGAAGGATGTTAACTTGCGGCAGCGGAGGTGGTTGGAGTTGCTTAAGGATTATGATATCATCATTCTCTATCATCCTGGGAAGGCCAATGTGGTCACCGATGCCTTGAGTCGTAAGGCGGAGAGTTTGGGCAGCTTAGCATATTTACCGATAGCAGAGAGACCTTTGGCCTTGAATGTTCAGGCCTTGGCCAACCAATTTGTTAGATTGGATGTTTCCGAGCCGAGTTGAATTTTATCTTACGTGGTTTCTCAGTCTTCGCTTTATGATCGTATCAGGGAACGCCAGTATGATGACCACCATCTGCTTGTCCTTAAGGATACAGTTCAGCACGGTGATGCCAAGGAAGTCACTATTAGAGATGACGATGTATTACGGATGCAGGGCAGGCTATGTGTGCTTAATGTGGATGGCTTGCGTGAGTTGATTCTCCAGGAGGCTCATAGTTCGCGGTACTCCATTCATCCGGGTGCTGCAAAGATGTATCAGGACTTGAGACAACACTATTGGTGGAGGCGGATGAAGTAAGACATAGTGGGGTATGTATCTCGGTGTCTAAATTGTCAGCAGGTGATATATGAGCATCAGCGACCGGGTGGATTACTTCAGAAGTTAGAGATTCCAGAATGGAAATGGGATCGGATCACTATGGATTTCGTTGTTGGGCTCCCACGGACTCAGCGGAAGTTTAATACCGTTTGGGTGATTGTGGATAGGCTGACAAAATCCGCTCATTTCATTCCTGTGATTACTACTTACTCTTCAGAGCAGCTGGCTCAGGTATATATTTGCGAGATTGTCAGACTTCACGGTGTACTAGTATCTATCATCTTTGACTGGGGTACACAGTTTACCTATGGTTTTGGAGGGCAGTACAACGTGAGTTGGGTACTCGGGTAGAGTTGAGTACAGCATTTCACCCTCAGACGGACGGGCAGTCCGAACGCACTATTCAGATACTGGAGGATATGCTTCGTGCGTGTGTAATAGATTTTAGGGGTGCTTGGGATCAGTTCTTACCACTTGCGGAGTTTGCTTACAACAACAGTTACCAATCAAGCATTCAGATGGCTCCGTATGAGGCCTTGTATGGTAGGCGGTGCCGGTATCCAGTGGGTTGGTTCGAACTAGGCGAGGCTAGACTTTTGGGTACAGACTTGGTTTAGGATGCCCTGGAAAAGGTTAAGTTGATTTATGATCGACTTCGTACAGCCCAATCTAGACAGAAGAGTTATGCGGATCGGAAGGTTCGTGATTATGCATTCATGGTTGGTGAGCGGGTATTGCTCCGGGTTTCGCCTATGAAAGGTGTGATGAGGTTCGAGAAGAAGGGCAAGTTGAGCCCTAGGTATATTGGGCCTTTTGAGATTCTTGAGAGAGTTGGAGAGGTGGCTTACACACTTGCACTACCACCTAGTCTTTCTGCGGTTCATCCGGTATTCCATGTTTCAATGCTTCGGAAATATCACGACGATCCGTCTCATGTGTTAGACTTCAGTTCGGTTCAGTTGGACAAGGATCTATCTTATGTTGAGGAACTAGTGGCTATTTTAGATAGGCAGGTTCGAAAGCTAAGGTCAAAGAACATTGCTTCCGTGAAGGTTCAGTGGAGGGGTCATCCGGTCGAGGAGGCAACTTGGGAGGTCGAGCATGATATACGCAGCTGTTATCCACACTTATTCACCATCTCAGGTACTTTTTCTAACTCCGTTCGAGGACGAACCTTTGTTTTAGAGGTGAAGAATGTGATGACCCAAAATGTCATCTTTATATTTAATGATTAATTATGTGATCTAAGCACTATTTACAATTACTCGACTTGCGTGTTCAGTCCGTAAAAATTTTTCGGAAATGTTTCAGGTGAAAATGGATTAAAATGTGAATTAGATGTTTAAAACACAACTAAGTTGACTTTGGTCAATATTTTGAGCAAACGGGCTCGGATCAGTGTTTTAACAGTTGCGGTAGGTCCGTATCGTGAATTGGGACTTGGTCGTATGCCCGGAATCAAAATCCGAGGTCCCTAGCCCGAGATATGGAATTTTGATAAAAAAATTTAAAGTTTAAGTTTAAATAGTGACCGGATGTCGAATTATGTGCAAATGACCCCGGAATAGAATTTTGATTATTCCAACAGCTCCGTATGGTGATTTTGGACTTAGGAGCGTGATCGGAATTTTATTTGGAAGTCCGTAGTGGAATTAGGCTTGAAATGCCGAAAGTTGAATTTTTGGGATGTATGACCGAGGGGTTGACTTTCTGATATCGGGGTCGAAATCTGATTCTGAAAATTTTCATAGCTCCGTTATGCCATTTATGACGTGCGTGCAAAATTTGATGTCAATTGGACAGGATTTGATAGGTTCTGGTGTTGTTTGTAGAAATTGAAAGTTCAAAGTTCATAGATTTTGATTTGAGGTGTGATTAGTCGTTTTGATGTTGTTTGATGTGGTTTGAAGCCTCGACTAAGTTCGTATTGTATTTTGGGACATGTTGGAATAATTGGTTAAGGTCCCGAAGGTCTCGGGTGGAATTCGGAGGGTAAACGAAATGGATTTCGGACAAAGAAGGTTGCTGGAAATTTGCAGAAATTTCGCCAGAAATTTCTGGTGTGTGGAGCCAAATTTGGAAGCTTATATCTCGTAATTCATAAGGAATCGGAAAATTGTAAAAACATGAAAGTTGTAGTTGTTTGTTTCTAATTTCCATAAAGTTAAACCATTCATTATTTGGACATTTGTAAAGAAAGTTATGATGGATTGAATAAAGGCTGGTAGAGCAGTTTCGCCAGAAATTCTGATGTATGGAGCCGACTTTAGAAGCTTATATCTCGCAATTCATAAGGAATCAGAAAAGTTGCAAAACATGAAAGTTGTAGTCGGTTGATTCTAGTTTCAATAAAGTTAAACCATTTATCATTTAAACATTTGTACATAAAGTTATGATCAATTGAAGGAAGGCTGGTAGAGCAATTTCTGGTGGACTTTTAGTGACGAAAAATGGACTTTTAGTGACGGATTGGCAGAAACTTAAGGACCAAAAATGGTCATTTCATTCATTTCGTTTTCGATTTTTGGAGCACGGTTTTTGGGCGATTTTTACGGGAAAACATTGGGGTAAGTGTTCCTTATCCTATATTGATTATATTTCATGATTCCATACTCATTTACATCATGAATCCGTGAATTTATGGAAGAAAAATCAAGATTTTTGCAAAATCTTCCAAAAACAAAAATTTAAGATTTGAAGGTCGAGTTGTTATCAGATTTTGGTAAAATTGGTATGGGTGGACTCGTAATTGAATGGGTTATCGGATTTTGTAAGTTTCGCCGGATTCCGAGATGTGGGCCCCACGGGAAAATTTTAAGCTAATTTCGAATTTTAATGAAAATGTAATATTTTCTTATGAAATTGATTACTATAATTATTGTTGACTATATCGAATTAATTATGACTAGATACGAGTCGATCGGAGTTGAAAAATCGAGGAAAAAGCATAATACTTGGTTAAATTGGAGCAAGTCGAGGTAAGTGACTTGTCTAACCTCGTGTGCGGGAAATTTCTCCTAGAATTGATATTAATGTGATTATTGAAATATGTTGAAAGTCATGTACATGAGGTGACGAGTGTGTGCACGGGGTAAATGTGAAAGATTATATTTTTAAATTGTGTAGATCATTGTTGCGTATTTATTAAATTATTTTATCTTGTTATATTCTTCATTATTGATCTGTGATATATATTTTAAATTTGTTTACTTTTTTCCTGCTAATTGTTTTACCTGTTTAATTGAAACTTGGTTTCTTTCATACTGTGCATTATTTGAAGGTTGATTTTCTTTAAATTAAATATTATTAATATAAAGTATTTGACATTTTTAATTTTGATATTGAAGCAACGTATTAAAAATTTAGAATATTATTTTCCTGAATTATTTATTCTTGAATATTTTAGTGAGATTTTTTTTCATGGAAAATTGAAATATTGGGAACTTGAGGTGCAAATTGTGATATATTGTGATATTGATACGCACGTGTCACGACCCAATTTCACCTATAGGCCGTGACGGCGCCCAACACTACAGCTAGGCAAGCTAACTAGTAAGTCAAACGTACATTGGTTAAACTTTTATTCCAAGAAAATAATAAAATACCAACTTCTACCAATGTGTGTGCTAAGACCCGGTGTCACAAGTGCATGAGCATCTAGTAGATTATACAAAACTTCAAATACTGTCTGAAATGAAATAGACAGAATATAAATATAAGAAGAGACACTGGTAGCTGCAGAACGGCTCAGAAAGGTAGCTCACCACTATGCCTCGGAATGATATGGGTATGTGATGATAGGTCCTACAATAGTACCTGTCTCAGGTCCTGCACAAAAAGTGCAGCAAGTGTAGTATGAGTACGTAAACAACGTGTACCCAGTATGTATCAAGCCTAATCTCGAAGTGGTAGAGACGAGATGGCCGACTTTGACACTCACTATGGGTCAATAATAATTGAAATAAAACTAGGATATTTACATCAACATGATTTACAGAATTTACAATAATTTATTTAATCAGCAGAAATAATCAAATTCCTTCAAATGTAACAATTCTCAATATATTAATTAAATTCCTTCAATTCAAATAATTTCCAATTTATCAATTAAATCTCATTTACAGGAGTAACAATTAATTCCTTAACAAGCAAGAATAATAATTCATTAAATTCCAAGGATTTTTCAATTTATTAACTAGCTTCACAAGCCGAAATATATTATTAAAGTATCGTGTAATTATTATTGTTACGCACGATTTCTGCCGAGGACGTACGGCCCGATCCAGAGTTTCATGTACACTACCGAGGGACGTGCGGCGCGATCCATAGATACATCTATCCTGCCGAGGCGTTCGGCCCGCTCCACAAAAAAGGAGGACATTTTCTTATGTGCCTCCGGAAGGAGAGTATATTTATTATAAGCTAAATTTGGGAGGAGAACAATTTCTTTTAATAATTAATTGATTTAAACAAACAATCAAGCCTATGAGATTTCCATCCTTTAATATCTTTATCTAACAATTCACAATATATTCATATAGATATCAATTAATATAAATAAATCAAAGAATACAATTTACACAAGTAAGGCATGCTTTGAGTCCTAAACTACCCGGACTTTAGCATTAATAGTAGCTACGCACGGACTCTCATCACCACGTGCGTACGTAGCCCCCCACAATTAGCAACAATTATTTAATTTTTAATCACCTATGAGGTAATTTTTCCCTCACAAGATTAGACAAGAGACTTACCTCGTCTTGCTCCAAATTAATCCACTATAAGGCCTTTTCCATGATTATCTAACTCTGTCTGGCTCGAATCTAGCCAAAATAATTCGATACAATCACTAAATATTATAGGAATTAATTCTATAAGAAAATACTATATTTTTAAGAAAAGATCCCGAAATTAATTAAAAATTCGTCCACGAGGCCCACATCTCGGAATTCGGCAAAAGTTACAAAATCCGACAACCCATTCAATTATGAGTCCAACCATACCAGTTTCACTCAAATCCAACTCCAAATCGATGCCGAAATCTCAAAAATTCGTTTCTATGAGATTTCTAAATATTTCCCAAATTTAAATCTCAAAACACTAATTTATGGTGAAAACAATGCTATACTTGTATATGTAGACCAAATCCGAGTTAGAATCACTTACCCCAATGTTTTTCCCTTGAAAATCTAACAAAAGTCGCCTCTGCTCAAGCTCAAGTTCGTCAAAAATGGCAAATGGGACGAATGCCCTCTTTTTATAAAACTGCCCAGCAGCCTTCGGAACTGGTCCTCGAACTGGACCTCGATCGCGGCTTCGATCACAGGCTCGAGCCTGGACCTCGGTCATGGCCTCGATCAGGGCATCGAGGTTGGGCCTTCGATCATAGCCTCAATCATGGCATCGAGCTTGAGCCTTCGATTGTGACCCTCGATCTTGGGTCTCGATCCTGGCCCTCGAGCCTTGCCTTCGATCATGGCCCTCGAGCTGGACCTTCGATCATGGCCCTCGAGCTGGACCTTCGATCATGGCCCTCGAGTTGGACCTTCAATCATGGCCTCGATATCTAGGCTCGATACCTGGGCTCGATATCTGGCTCGATATCTGGGCTCGATCACAACCCAGAATGTCCAACAGAAGAGGAAAAATTGCAGCAGCTTTTTAACTCCAATTTTTGATCCGTTAACCATCCGAAACTCACCCGAGGCCCTCGGGACCTCAACCAAATATACCAACAAGTCCTAAAACATCATACGAACTTAGTCAAACCTCTAAATCACATCAAACAACGCTAAAACCATGAATCATACCCCAATTCAAGCTTAATGAAACTAAGAGTTTTCAACTTCTACATTCAATGTCGGAACCTATCAAATCAACTCCGATTGACCTCAAATTTTACACACAAGTCATAAATTACATAACGGAGCTATGAAAATTTTCGGAACTGGATTCCGACTCCGGTATCAAAAATTCAACTCATCGGTCAAACTTCCAAACTTAAATTCTTATTTTTAGCCATTTCAAGCCTAATTTAACTACGGACTTCCAAATAAAATTTCGAACACGCTCCTAAGTCCAAAATCACCATACGGAGCTGTTGGAATCATCAAAATTCTATTCCGGGGTCGTTTTCTAACAATGTTGACCGAAGTCAAACTTAGCACTTTAAGGCCAACTTAAGGAACCAAGTGTTCCAGTTTCACCCCAAACACTTCCAAATCCCGAACCAACCATCCCCGCAAGTCATAAATCATTACAAGTACCTACGGGAAGTTTTATTTTAGGGAACGGAGTTCTAAAAGTTAAAATGACCGGTTTTATTACAGCATGCGGCAGTATAAGGTCTGAGTGTTGAAATGCATGCGGTGAGATAAGGGTGGCTTGATACGCGTGGCTAGTAGGGGTGACTACTAAAAGTCATGCGGTGTGATAAGGGTGGCTAAAATGCGGGATGCTATTTTAGGAAAAAAAATATTTTCTTTAAATAAATTGTGAAGGCTCCCGCGGTGATATAAGGAAATGAGATATTGTGAAATTATTTATAATTTGGGACTACGAGGCAGTACCTCGGTAGTGCCCTTGTTAATATTGATTTATGGCCATAGTTGCCTTTGATTAATTGTTGTGATATTCATAAAGTTGAAGGAAATTCTGTTTTGATTCCACGATATATTATTTGCAATTATTTGGTGTCATTAAATGTGACATACTATTTGATTCATTTCCATTGTCATTTTATTTTACTATATTGTTAAACATTTTACCATTCCATTATTATATTCCAGTAGGGCCTCACCTGACCTCGTCACTACTCTACCGAGGTTAGGCTTGGCACTTACTGGGTACTGCTGTGGTGTACTCATACTACGCTTCTGCACATCTTTTTGTGCAGATCCAGGTACATTTTACCAGCCTAGACGTCAGGTAGTTACCTTCGCACGGAGACTTCGAGGTATATCTTCCAGCGTCCGCAGACTCCGGAGTCCCCTTCTATCATTTTATGTTGCTTCCTTATATTTTATTTAGACCTTGATATATAGAGACATTGAGAATAAATTCTTAGAAGCTTGTGATTTATTTCTACCGGGTTTTGGGAGTTGAAATTGTTTGAATTGTAGTTTATTTATTTCAGATATTTATTATTATTCCGCATTGTTAGGCTTACCTAGTTTTAGAGACTAGGTGTCATCACGACATCCTACGGAGGGAATTTGGGGTCGTGACAAATGAGTTATTGTGAAATTATTTATAATTTGGGACTACGAGGCGGTACCTCGGTAGTGCCCTTGTTGATATTGACTTATGGCCATAG
Source organism: Nicotiana tabacum (assembly GCF_000715075.1). Lineage (NCBI taxonomy): Eukaryota > Viridiplantae > Streptophyta > Magnoliopsida > Solanales > Solanaceae > Nicotiana > Nicotiana tabacum. Next base: position 119,765,715 of record NC_134081.1, read on the forward strand.
TTGCTTTTGATTAATTGTTGTGATTTTCATAAAGTTGAAGGAAATTCTGTTTTGATTCCACGAGATATTATTTGAAATTATTTGGTGTCATTAAATGTGATATACTATTTGATTCATTTTCAGTGTCATTTTATTTTACTACATTGATAAACATTTTACCATGTCATTATTTTATTCCAGTAGGGCCTCACCTGACCTCGTCACTACTCTACCGAGGTTAGGCTTGGCACTTACTGGATACCGCTGTAGTGTACTCATACTATGCTTCAGCACATCTTTTTGTGCAGATCCAGGTATATTTTACCAGCCTAGACGTCAGTGAGTTACCTGCACACGGAGACTTCGAGGTATATCTGCCAGCGTCCGCTGACTCCGGAGCCCCCTTCTATCATTTTATGTTGCTTCCTTGTATTTTATTTAGACCTTGACTTATAGAGACATTGAGAATAAATTCTTAGAAGTTTGTGACTTATTTCTACCGGATTTTGGGAGTTGTAATCATTTGAATTATAGATTATTTATTTTCATATATTTATGATTATTCCGCATTGATAGGCTTACCTAGTCTTAGAGTCTAGGTGCCATCACGACACCCTACGGAGGGAAATTTGGGGTCGTGACAGGTTCTTTCGGTGCTTATGAGGTGGGGGTTTTCTACAGGTGCTTTGTGGCAATACACCTGAACTTGGTGACCTGCGTGGCTTGGTCGAATTAGAGGAATTTAGTTTTAAGGACTTGATTATGTGAAAATGGATTCCAAAGTATTCTTGATGGTTTCTACTGGTGTGGAGAACGTTTGTGTATTGTGATTTTCTCCTGGAAAGAAGCAAGAGAAAGGTTTCTAACTAAAATGGTATGTAAATTATTGGTGACTCAAAGTTAATAATAAGATTCTTGTGCTCTTCACATGATGGAAATATAGATGTTATGTGTTGTACGAAAGCTAGATTTTCATGTACAAGGTGGCAGTACAATCTTGAAGAGAAGGTATCAAATATTGGACAACATGGATGATTTCAAATAACTAGATGAATACTATTACTACTTGGTGTTGTATGAGAAAGGGGCGAACTTCAGAAGGCGCATTGTAATTTTTTACGGATGTATAAATTAGTATTGCGGTACTCACATGGTTGATAGACTGTTGATATTTAAATTTTTGTCAAGTGGCACGGAAGAACTTTTAAAGTATTTCTCGTGGGATGAGCATGGAACTAAGTGTTCCAATTCATTCCAAAACCTCACCGGACCCGAACCAATTACCCCGGCAATTCACACAACAACTGTAAAGTACAATTTGAGCAGTAAGGGGGGAAGCAAGGTTGTAATACTCAAAACGACCGGTCGGGTCGTTACAATTTAAATAATATTTCTCAAGAGTTTTATGAAACTTGTGTTTTACATAATCAAATTATGTATTTTGTTCCTTGGTTTATAACCACTTATTTACCGCTTTACATAAAGGATTTAGAAAGATCTTATAAAGATGGGAGTGGTAATATTACTAAAGCCATATACCCACCTCAAGCACCTTTTGTTTTACCTAATAATACAGGTATTATGTTTACTGCATTTTAAAAATTTATTGATGAAGATGTTGTTGCAGTCAGCATCGTAGAAATTAATAATTTGATTTCTCAAAATAATTATTTAAGATTATGTTAAAGTTTTGGGTGAACATATCAGTTTTCTTGATAAAAAACTTGATGAATTAACAATTTTGATAAAAGGAATGAGTACTAGCAAGAAGGTAACTGATATTGCCTCTACTTCAGGAGACTTTTGCACCCAGTTCGATTTACCCGAGACTTCTGCTCATAGCAAAAAAAAGAAATATAGGTATCATAACCCAGACAGTCCTTATAAGAAAAAGAGATCGAGATATAGATCCAAAGAAGAGCGTGATGCTAGGAAAGCTCATCGCAAGTCTACTAGATTTACGAAAAATAGGTCTAAGCGAGATCTTGTTGATATTAAGTGTTATAAATGTGGAAAATTTGGCCATATAGCTCCAAATTGTAAGCTTCAAAAGCTGAAAACCCTAGAACTACACGATGAATTACGTGATAAGGTCTATGGTTTGTTATACACTTCTGGATCAGAATCTGATTATAATTCTGAGTCAGAATCTGAAGCTGAAGTCGATTTAATTGATTTATCTGATAGTGATAAAAATATTGATAATACTTATGCAACTTGCAAAGGTAATACATGTAATTGTGATGATGATGAATTTTATAAATTACAATCTCAATTTCAAGATTTGAACAAGAAAACTATTACATCTGATAATGTAATAGAACTTTTAAAAAAAGTTACTGGTGATAAACTTCGTGAATAAATTATAAATTTGGCTGCAAGTTCAAGTTCTAGTTCTTCAAAACCTTTTGAAAAACAAAAGAACGAATTTGAATATTTTGCGCCTTATTCTTTGTCAGAAATTAACAACCGACTTAATAATAAAATTACACCAACCAGAGATGCTTTTTTAGATGATTTAACAGTTGAAATTGAAAGTTTAAAAGGGGAGATTAAATCTCTTAAACAAAATCAAATGATTTGTGATCACAGGATTACTCAGATAGAGAAAAATAATTCCGTAACTGAGTTTTCTAATGATAAAAACAAAGGTATTTCAGAAAATGATATTGAGGAAGAACCTATTAGACTTGATTCTAAACATGATATGTTTTTGGGAATGATGCAAATTGTTGCTGCCCATAAATGGTATATCAAATATACTATTCTAATTGATAATAGTTTTTCTATTACAAATATTGCTATGATTGATAGTGGAGCTGATGTTAGCTGCATTCAAGAAGGTTTAGTACCTACTAAATATTTTTAAAAAACTACTCATATGGTTAAATCTGCATCAGGACATGCTTTAGATATAAAGTATAAATTGCCTAATATGGGTATTTGTCAGAATAAAGTCTGCATTCCTCACTTCTTTTTCTTGGTTAAAAATCAGTTATACCCTCCAATTATACTTGGAACACCTTTTATTAACGCTATTTATCCTTTTACTAGCATAGACTCAAAAGGTTTTACAGCTACTTATAAGGATAGAAAGATAAGTTACACTTTTGTTACAGATCCCGTAACTAGAGATATAAATGCTTTAATTGATATGAAGCAAAGACATATTGATTCGTTACAATTAAAATTATTTAGTATTAATATATTTGACACTTTAAAATCCACTAAAGTACAGGAAAAGATTAAATTGATTTCCGAACAAATTGCTATTGGTATATGTGCTGAGCATCCTAGTGCTTTTTGGAATCGAAAAAAGCATATTGTCACTCTTCCATATGAAGATTTGCGATGCTAGAAATCTGAATTTTAGACAGTCTCTGATGGGTTCTATTGAATCTACTGTGGCCTACGGTCCAGTATATTTTAATACTCAACCCATTCTTCATAAGATCATCCCCAGAAAAATCATATTCTCAAGGATCCGTATGATGATCCTTGAGAATATGATTTTCCTGGGGATGATCTTCCCCCTCTGCCTCTGCCTCTACCTCTGGCCCACGGAGGGTCCATGCTGCAAATATAACAATTCATTTTATTCAGATAAATAATAGTCTTGCATATCATCTCTAATTTCTTCAGAATAATCATGAATAGAAAATTCTTCTTCGACAATGTTATCAATAATAATATCAATTATAAGACTTTGTAAGTCTTTATATAACTTAACCACTTTCAAAATAGTGATTAACGTTTTTCTCATCTAGAAAAGTTTTATAGAAATTCATGATTAATTTAAATATTCACGAAATCAACTCCTTTTTTATACTGAATTTTGAAGTCAAAGGGGGCTAATTGAGCCTGCCATCTTGCAAAAATTAATTTCGAAGCATCATGTTTAAAATCTTTGTTAAACATATATTTGACAGATTGAGCATCAGTTTTTATCAAAAACTTTTGATTGTATAAATCATCCTGAAATTTCAGAACACATTTGACAATAGTCAACATTTCATGGGCCACAATAGCATATTTTTTCTGAGCTTCAGTCCACTTTCCAGAATAAAATCTTATCAAATATTCACAATTATTGTAGGGATTAACTTGTTTTAAAATCCCACCATAGTCAATATTAGATGCATCTGTTTCAATAATTCTTTGCCAAGTTGGATTAGCAAGAGTTAAACAAGGTAAAGACTTAACCCGTTGTTTAATATTTTTAACCAAAGCAGTATGACTATCAGTCCAAGGTTTTTCAGTGCATGTCCTATTTACTAGCTATCGCTTTTGCTTTGCATCTTTCTTCTAGATTTCATGGTGTTCCTATTTTTCTTATGATTGTTGTGGTGATACTAATATTTCTAATATTGTCTCCCTTTGCTTTGCATCTTTCTTCTGAATTTCATGGTGTTCCTATTTATCTTATAATTGTTGTTGTGATACTAATATTGTTTCCTTTTTGTCATTTTGTCATTTTTGTTTTTTGAGCCGAGGGTCTTTCGGAAACAGCCTCTCTACTCCTTCGGGGTAGGGGTAAGGTCTGCATACACACTACCCTCCCCAGACCCCATTAGTGGGATTTTACTGGGTTGTTGTTGTTGTTGTTGTTGTTCTTTAGTCTGTCGTATAAAGGGGCCAAATCACGAGATAAATTATTATAAAAAAGGGGATATATAATTTAACTTCCCAAAAATCTCTGTAATTGAGTTCTGTCTGTAATAACATCAGAAAATGTTGATGCAAAATCAATCGATCTTTGTATAGGAGTAATTTTTCCTTGACAAATATTATGTCCTAAAAATCGAACATTTGTTTGAAATAAACTCATTTTTGGTTTTGAAATAACTAAACCATTTTGTATAAAAATCTTTTTAAAGATATCTAGATGCTTATTATGCATTTCAAATGTTTTAGAGAATATCAAAATGTCATCAATATAAACAATGATGAAATCCAAGTAAGGATTAAATATATCATTCATGATTTTTTGAAATTCAGAAGGGGCATTCTTTAAACCAAAAGGCATAACATTCCATTCATATTGCCCGAATGGAACATTAAAAGCAGTTCTATAAGTATGCTCTTTAAATATTTGAATCTGCCAATAACCAGATTTTAAATCAAACTTTGAAAATATATTGGCATCATATAATCTTGATAATAAATCCTTTTTATTGGGAATGGGATACCTATCCATTTTAAATACATATTTAAACGTTTATAATTAATAACCAATTGAGGAATACCACGTTCCTTTTCAGCAGCATTATTAACTATCTGTAATAACATCAGGAAATTTTGATGCAAAATCAATCGATCTTTGTATAAGAGTAATTTTTCCTTGACAAATATTATGTCCTAAAAATCGAACATTTGTTTGAAATAAACTCATTTTTGGTTTTGAAATAACTAAACCATTTTGTATAACAATCTTTTTAAATATATCTAGATGCTTAATATGCATTTCAAATGTTTTGGAGAATATCAAAATGTCATCAATATAAACAATGATAAAATCCAGATATGGATTAAATATATCATTCATGATTTTTTGAAATTCAGAAGGGGCATTCTTTAAACCAAAAGGCATAACATTCCATTCATATTGCCCAAATGGAACATTAAAAGCAGTTCTATAAGTATGCTCTTTAAATATTTGAATTTGCCAATAACCAGATTTTAAATGGAATGTTATATTTAAATCAAACTATCAGATAAATCAAACTTTAGGAATCGTTCATTTGTTCAATAAATCAATGTTTTGAGGTATATCTACCTCTTCAAGTCTAGTATTTTTCATACTACTTTCTCCTAAATTCATCATAAGAAACATATCTATGTCGAATACTTCAGATCTATCTGATATATACCATGAAAGTTCCTAGGCTCTAATACCATTTAACATGATCAAGTGTAGGCGGACGGTAGTCCGCACGGCCATCCCAATCTAGCTATTTGGAATTAACTAATTTAGTCAGTCCGAGAGATCACCAGATTAATGGGAACTGGAATTGTTTCGCACCTCAGCTAACTTTTATATGTCCACTGAGGTTTCCACCAGTTAAAGATCTCTTATAGACTTTCTAAGTAGCTAATTCAGTATCCTTACGTTTAAAGACTTGCGGTAATCCGCACGGTCAGTAAAGATAAGAGTCGAAATATATAAGAATTTTTTTATATATATTGATGACTATATGGAAGGTTCAACCTTTTACTCAAGTGTCATGACCCCAAATTCCCTCCGTAAGATGTCGTGATGGCACCTAGTCTCTAAGACTGGGTAAGCCTGTTAATGCAAAATAATAATAAATATCTGAAATAAATAAACTACAATTCAGACAATTTCAACTCCCAAAACCTGGTAGAAATAAATCACAAGCTTCTAAGAATTTATTCTCAATGTATCTATATATCAAGGTCTAAATAAAATATATGGAAGCAACATAAAATGATATAAGGGGACTCCGGAGTCTGCAGACGCTGGCAGATATACCTCAAAGTCTCCGTATGTAGGTAACTCACTGACGTCTAGGCTGGTAAGATGTACCTGGATCTGCACAAAACGATGTGCAGAAGCGTAGTATGAATACACCACAACGGTACCCAGTAAGTGCCAAGCCTAACCTCGGTAGAGTAGTGACGAGGTCAAGTGAGGCCCTACTGGAATATAATAATGACATGGTAAAATATTTATCAATGTAGTAAAATAAAATGACATTGGAAATGAATCAAATAGTATGTCACATTTAATGACACCAAATAATTTCAAATAATATCTCGTGGAATCAAAACAGAATTTCCTTCAACTTTATGAAAATCAAAACAATTAATCGAAAACAACTATGGCCATAAATCAATATCAACAAGGGCACTACCGAGGTACCGCCTCGTAGTCCCAAATTATAAATAATTTCATAATATCTCATTTCCTTATATCATCGCGGGAGCCTTCACAATTTATTTAAAGAAAATATTTTTTTACGAAATAGCATCCCGCATTTTAGCCACCCTTATCACACCGCATGACTTCTAGTAGTCACCCCTACTAGTCACGCATATCAAGCCACCCTTATCTCACCGCATGCGTTTCAACACCCAGACCTTATACCACCTCATCCGTATCAATATCATAATATATCACAATATGCACCTCAAGTGCCCAATATTTCAATTTCCCACAAAAGAATCATCAACAATATTTTTCAATAATAAAGAGATCACGGCTCATGCCAGAATAATCCAAAAAAAAAAATCTTACGAAACCTTTCAAGAATAAATAATTTAGAAAAATAATATTTCAAATTTTTAATACGTTGCTTCAATATCAAAATTAAAAATGTCAAATACTTCATATTAATAATATTTAATTTAAAAAAAATCAACCTTCAAATAATGCACAATATGAAAGAAACCAAGTTTCAATTAAACATGTAAAACAATTAGCAGGAACAAGGCAAACAAATTTAAAATATATATCACAGATCAATGATGAAGAATATAACAAGATAAAATAATTTAATAAATGTGCAACAGTGATCTACACAATTTAAAAATATAATCTTTCATATTTAGCCCGTGCACACACTCGACACCTCATGTACACGACTTTCAACACATTTCAATAATCATATTAATATCAATTCTAGGGAAAATTTTCCCCACACAAGGTTAGACAAGTCACTTACCTCAAATTGCTCCAATTTAATCAAGTATTATGCTTTTCCCTTGATTTTTCGACTCCGATCGACTCGTATCTAGTCATAATTAATTCGATACAGTCAACAAAAATTGTAGAAATCAATTTCATAAGAAAATATTATATTTTTTTCAATATAATCCGAAATTAACTCAAAATTTGCCTGTGGGGCCCATATCTCGAAATCCGAGAAATATGAACGCCCATTCAACCACGAGTCTAACCATACCAAAATGACTAAATTCCAATAACGATTCGACCCTCAAATCCACAAATCTATCCAAGAGGGTTTTTAAATTTTTCCAAATTAAATCACCAATTAAATGTTAAAAACAGTGATGGATTCGGGTAATCTAACCAAGATTGAGTTAAGAACACTTACCCCAATGTTTTTCCTTGAAGATATATCAAATATTGCCTCTACTCAAGCTCCAAGTTGTTAAAAATGGCGTATGGGACGAACCCCCCTGTTTTTATAACTTACGGATCTGTCCAGGGTGACCTCGATCATGGCCCTCGACCTTGGGGCTCAATCACAGCCATCAATCCTGGCTATCGATCATGGCTTCGATCTTTATGGCTTTCGATCACTGGCCTTGGTCATAGCTCTCGATCCTGGGCCTTCGATCAGTAGCCTTCGATCATGGATCTCGATCCTGCCTTCGATCATGGATCCCGAGCCTGCCATCGATCATGGATCTCGAGCCTGCCTTCGATCATGGATCTTCGATTTTGACAACATTTCAAATAGTAAATTGCAGCAGCTGTTTAAGTCCCATTTTTGATCTGTTAACCATCCGGAACTCACCCGAGGCCCTCGGGACCTCAACCCAATACACCAACAAGTCCTAAAACATCATACGAACTTATTTGAAACCTCAAATCACATCATAAATGACATAACGGAGCTATGAAAATTTTCATAATCGGATTTTGACCCCGATATCAAAAAGTTAACTCCTCGGTCAAACTTCCCAAAAATTCAACTTTCGGCATTTCAAGCCTAATTCCACTACGGACTTCCAAATAAAATTCCGATCACGCTCCTAAGTCCAAAATCACCATACGGAGCTATTGGAATCATCAAAATTCTATTCCGCAGTCATTTGCACATAATTCGACATCCCGTCATTATTTGAACTTAAACTTTAAAATTTTTATCAAAATTCCATATCTCGGGCTAGGGACCTCGGAATTTGATTCCGGGCATACGCCCAAGTCCCAATTCACGATACGGACCTATCGGAACTGTCAAAACAGTGATCCGAGTCCGTTTACTCAAAATGTTGACCAAAGTCAACTCAGTTGTGTTTTAAACATCTAATTCACATTTTAATCCATTTTTCACCTGAAAACTTTCCGGAAAATTTTTACGGACTGCACGCGCAAGTCGAGGAATGATAAATTGTGCTTTTGAGGTCTTAGAGCACAAAATTAATTATTAAATTTAAAGACGACATTCTGGGTCATAACATTCTCCACCTCTAAAACAAACGTTCGTTCTCGAACGGAGTTAGAAAAAGTACCTGAGCTAGTGAATAAGTGTGGATAACAGCTACGCATATCATGCTCGGCCTCCCAAGTCACCTCCTCAACCGGATGACCCCTCCACTGAACCTTCACGGAAGCAATGTTCTTTGACCTCGTCTTTCGAACCTGCCTATCTAAAATAGCCATTGGTTCCTCAGCATAAGATAGAACCTTGTCCAACTGAACCGAACAGAAGTCTAACACATGAGACAGATCGCTGTGATATTTTCGAAGCATAGAAACATGGAATACCGGATGAACTGCAGAAAGACTAGGTGGTAGTGCAAGTCTGTAAGCCACCTCTCCAACTCTTTCAAGAATCTCAAAAGGCCCAATATACCTAGGGCTCAACTCACCCTTCTTCCCGAACCTCATCACACCCTTCATAGGCGAAACCCGGAGCAATACCCGCTCACCAACCATGAATGCAACATCGCAAACCTTCCGATCCGCATAACTCTTCTGTCTAGATTGGGCTGTACGAAGTCGATCCTGAATCATATTAACCTTTTCCAGGGAATCTTGAACCAAGTCTGTACCCAATAGTCTAGCCTCGCCCCGTTCAAACCTACCCACTGGAGACCGGCACCGCCTACCATACAAGGCCTCACACGGAGCCAACTGAATGCTTGACTAGTAACTGTTGTTGTAAGCAAACTCCTCAAGTGGTAAGAACTGATCCCAAGCACCCCCAAAATCTATCACACACGCTCGAAGCATATCCTCCAGTATCTGAATACTGCGTTCAGACTGCTCGTCCGTCTGAGGGTAAAATGCTGTACTCAACTCTACCCGAGTACCCAACTCACACTATATTGCCCTCCAAAACCGTGAGGTAAACTGTGTACCTCGGTCAGAGATGATAGATACCGGCACACTGTGAAATCTGACAATCTCGCGAATATATACCTGAGCCAGCTGCTCTGAAGAGTAAGTAGTAATCACAGGAATGAAATGAGCTGATTTGGTCAGCCTATCCACAATCACCCAAACTGCATCAAACTTCCGCTGAGTCCGTGGGAGCCCAACAACGAAAACCATGGTGATCCGCTACCATTTCCATTCTGGAATCTCTAACTTCTGAAGTAATCCACCCGGTCACTGATGCTCATATTTCACCTGTTGACAATTTAGACACCGAGATACATACCCCACTATGTCTTTCTTCATCCGCCTCCATTAATAGTGTTGTCTCAAGTCCTGATACATCTTTGCAGCACCTGGATGAATGGAGTACCGCGAACTGTGAGCCTCCTGGAGAATAAACTCACGCAAGCCATCCACATTAGGCACACATAGCCTGCCCCGCATCCGTAATACATCGTCATCTCCAATATTGACTTTCTTGGCATCACCGTGCTGAACTGTATCCTTAAGGACAAACAGATGGGGGTCATCATACTGGCGTTCCCTGATACGATCATAAAGAGAAGACTGAGAAACCACCCAAGCCAAAACTCGACTCGGCTCGGAAACACCCAATCTAACAAACCGGTTGGCCAAGGCCTGAACATCCAAGGCCAAAGGCCTTTCTGCTACCGGTAAATATGCTAAGCTGCTCAAACTCTCCACCTTAAGACTCAAGGCATCGGCCACTATATTGGCCTTCCCGGGATGATAGAGAATGGTGATATCATAATCCTTAAGCAACTCCAACCACCTCCGCTGCCGCAAGTTAAGATCCTTCTGTTTAAACAGATGTTGTAGACTCCGGTGATCGGTGTAGATCTCATAATGGACACCTACAAATAATGCCGCCAAATTTTTAAGGCATGAACAATAGCTGCTAACTCCAGGTCATGTACAGGATAATGCTTCTCATGCACCTTTAACTGTCTGGACGTGTAGGCAACCACCCTACCGTCTTGCATCAACACTGCGTCGAGACCAATACGCGACGTGTCACAATACACAGTATAAGATCCTGTACCTGTAGGTAATACCAATATTAGGGCTGTAGTCAAAGCTGTCTTGAGCTTTTGGAAGCTCTCCTCACATTCCTCGGTCCACCTGAACGGAGCACCCTTCTGGGTCAATTTGGTCATAGATGCAGCAATAGAAGAGAAACCCTTTACAAATCGGAGATAATACCAAGCCAAACCAAGGAAACTCCATATTTTCGTAACTGAGGATGGTCTGGACCAACTCTACACTACTTCAATCTTCTTTGGATCTACCTTGATCCCCTCACATGAAACTATATGACCCAAAAATCCCACTGAATCAAGCCAGAATTCACACTTTGAAAATTTTGCATATAACTTCCTTCCTCTCAAAATCTGAAGCACAGTCCTCAGGTGTTATTCATGATCTTCCCAGCTCCGAGAATACACCAGAATGTCGTCAATAAACACAATGACGAAGGAATCAAGATAGGGTTGGAATACACTATTCATTAAGTGCATAAATGTTGCTGGGGCGTTGGTCAGCCCAAAAGACATCACAAGGAACTCGTAATGACCGTACCGAGTCCTGAAAGCAGTATTCGGAATATCTGGCTCCCGAATCTTTAACTGATGATAGCCTGAATGCAAGTCAATTTTAGAGAATACCCTGGCACCCTGAAGCTAATCAAATAAGTCATCAATACGTGGAAATGGATACCTGTTCTTCACTGTAACCTTGTTCAACTGGCGATAATCAATACACATCCGCATAGAACAATCCTTCTTCTTTACAAATAAGACAGGAGCACCCCACGGTGATACACTAGGCCGAATGAAACCTTTATCAAGCAATTCCTATAACTGTTCTTTTAATTCTTTCAACTCTGCTGGGGCCATACGGTATGGTGAAATAGAAATGGGCTGAGTACCCAGTAATAGATCAATACCAAAATCAACATCCCTGTCGGGTGGCATACCCGGAAGATCCGCTGGAAATACATCAGGAAAATCCCTTACTACAGGAACTGACTCTACAGTAGGAGTATTAATACTAACATCTCTCACATAGGCCAGATATGCATCACACCCCTTCTCAACCATTTGTTGAGCTTTAAGAAATGAAACAACCCTGCTAGGAACATGATCTGAGGTACCTCTCCACTCTAGCTGCGGTAGACCCGGCATAGCCAATGTCACCGTCTTGGCGTAACAATCAAGAATAGCGTGATAGGGTGACAACCAGTCCATGCCCAAAATAATATCGAAGTCTACCACACTAAGCAATAATAAATCAGCTCTGGTCTCAAAACCACTGCTAACAATTAAACACGACCGATACACACGGTCCATAATAATGGATTCACCCACGGGTGTAGATACATAAATAGAAGAACTCAAGTAATCACGTGATACGCCCAAATACGGGGCAAAATAAGATGACACATAAGAATAAGTGGAGCCTGGATCAAATAAAACTGATGCATCTCTATGACAGACCGGAATAATACCTGTGATAACAGAATCGGATGCAACGGCATCTGTCCTAGCAGGAAGGGCATAATATCTGGCCTGGCCTCCCCCTCTAGGGCGACCTCTACCTGCCCGACCTCCATCTCTAGCTGGCTGTGCAGGTGGAGTGGCAACTGGTGCAGTAATCATGGCCTGAGAAGCCTGAGGACCCTGTGGAATAGGTGGGGCCTGAGAAATCCGTAGAGGTGCACCCCTCATAATTATGGGGCAATCCCTCATGATATGACGAGTGTCACCATACTCAAAACAAGCCCTCAGAGGACGTGGTTATTGAGACTGGCTCGGGCCTGATCGACTAGACTGTCTGCTGAAAGCACCCCATACAGGAGGTACAAAAGACACTGGTGGTGCATAATATGGAACCTGTGGTCTGGGAGTAGTCGGAATACCACTGGAAGCTGGAAGTGCTGAATGAATAGGATGGCTCACATAACCTCTACCATGACGGGCTGCAACTGGGTCTCTTAGCTTCCCTCTCTTCCCTCTCCCGAGTCCGCATACCTTCCAATCTTCTAGCAATTGACACCACCTGTTGGTATGTGATGTTCATCTCTAGCTCTCGGGCTATACTGTATCAGATACTAGGGTGAAGACCCTCAATAAATCTGCGAACCCACTCTTGAACAGTAGCAACTAATGCTGGTGCATGCCTAGCCAAATTACTGAATCAGACCGCATACTCTGACACAGTCATAGAACCCTGGCGCAACTGCTCAAAATCTGTGTGCCATGCATCCCTAAGACTCTGAGGAACATACTCCCTTAAGAACATATCCGAAAATTGAGTCCAAGTGAGTGAAGATGCCTCAGTGGGACTATCCAACTCATATGCCCGCCACCACTGGTAGGTTGCTCCTCTAAACTGGAATGCAGTGAAAGAAACCCCACTGGAATCCACAATACCCATAGTACGAAGGATACAGTGACATTCCTCCAGAAAACCCTGAGCATCCTCTGAAGCTAAACTGCTGAAAGTGGGAGGGTGGTACATCTTATACCTCTCGAGCCTGAGCTTCTCCCCCTCTAAAACTGTTGTCGTAATAGTAGGCCGAACTGGGACAACTGGTTGCACTGGTATAACCTCTGGGGTATGGTCAACTTGGGCACGTGGCTCTGGAGTATGGGCGGTGGGAGTTTGCGCTCCTCCCCCAGCTTGAGATGTGGCAGGAGCAAGTGGAATTAATCCTGCCTGAGCTAAAGTGCCAAACATGCTCAAAAACTGGGCAAGAGTCTCCTAAAGTGCAGGAGTAGTAACAGGCATCTCAGGTGACTGCTCTCCAACTGGAGTTACTGGTGGATCTGGTGCAACAGTTCGTGCAGGTGCTATGGCTGCACCACGTGGCCTTCCTCGGCCTCTGGCTCGACCTCTGCCCCGACCCCGGCCTCTTGCGGCTCCAACAGGGGGCGCGGCTATTTGATCATCAGATCCAGTCGTGCGTGTCCTCACCATCTGTGAGAGAATAGAAATACAATTGCTTAAAATTTTGAAGTCAACAAATACGCATGATAAGGAATCAAGGAAGTGAATATTTCCTAACAGTTTCATAGCCTCTCGAAGATAAGTACAGACGTCTCAGTACCGATCCGCAAGACTCTACTAAACCTGCTTGTGACTCATAACACCTATGAACCTAGTGCTCTAATACCAACTTGTCACGACCCAAAATCCCCTCCGTAGGATGTCATGAAAATACCTAGTCTCTAAGACTAGGTAAGCCTATCAATGCGTAATAATAATAAATATCTGAAATAAATAAACTACAATTCAGACAATTTCAACTCCCAAAACCCGGTAGAAATAAATCACAAGCTTCTAAGAATTTATTATCAATGTCTCTATATATCAAAGTCTAAATAAAATATAAGGAAGCAGTATAAAATGATAGAAGGGGACTCTGGAGTCTGCCGATGCTGGCAGATATATATCGAAGTCTCCGTACGCAGGTAACTCACTGACGTCTAGGCTGGTAAGATGTACCTGGATCTGCACAAAAAGATGTGCAGAAGCGTAGTATGAGTACACCACAGCGGTACCGAGTAAGTGCCAAGCCTAACCTCGGTAGAGTAGTGACGAGGTCAGGTGAGGCCCTACTGGAATATAATAATGACATGGTAAAATGTTTATCAATGTAGTAAAATAAAATGACATTGGAAATGAATTAAATAGTATGTCACATTTAATGACACCAAATAATTGCAAATAATATCTCGTGGAATCAAAACAGAATTTCCTTCAACTTTATGAAAATCACAACAATTAATCGAAAACAACTATGGCCATAAATCAATATCAACAAGGGCACTACCGAGATACCGGCTCGTAGTCCCAAATTATAAATAATTTCACAATATCTCATTTCCTTATATCACCGCGGGAGGCTTCACAATTTATTTAAAGAAAATATTTTTTTCCGAAATAGCATCCCGCGTTTTAGCCACCCTTATCACACCGCATGACTTCTAGTAGTCACCCCTACTAGCCACGCGTATCAAGCCACCCTTATCTCACCGCATGCATTTCAACACCCAGACCTTATACTACCGCATGCGTATCAATATCACAATTTGCACCTCAAATGCCCAATATTTCAATTTCCCACAAAAGAATCATCAACAATATTTTTCAATAATAAAGAGCTCACGGCTCATGCCAGAATAATCCAAAAAAAAAAAAATCTTACGAAAACTTTCAAGAATAAATAAGTCAGGAAAATAATATTTCAAATTTTTAATACGTTGCTTCAATATCAAAATTTAAAATGTCAAATACTTCATATTAATAATATTTAATTTAAAGAAAATCAACCTTCTAATAATGCACAGTATGAAAGAAACCAAATTTCAATTAAACAGGTAAAACAATTAGCAGGAAAAAGGCAAACAAATTTAAAATATATATCACAGATCAATGATGAAGAATATAACAAGATAAAATAATTTAATAAATGCGCAACAGTGATCTACACAATTTAAAAATATAATCTTTCACATTTAGCCCGTGCACACACTCGTCACCTCGTGTACACGACTTTCAACACATTTCAATAATCACATTAATATCAATTATAGGGAAAATTTCCCCCACACAAGGTTAGACAAGTCACTTACCTTGACTTGCTCCAATTTAATCAAGTATTATGCTTTTTTCTCGATTTTCCAACTCCGATCGACTCGTATCTAGTCATAATTAATTCGATACAGTCAACAAAAATTATAGAAATCAATTTCATAAGAAAATATTATATTTTTTTCAATATAATCCGAAATTAACTCAAAATTTTGCCCGTAGGCCCACATCTCGGAATCCGGCGAAAGTTACGAAATATGAACGCCCATTCAACCACGAGTCTAACCATACCAAAATGACTAAATTTCAATAACGATTTGACCCTCAAATCCACAAATCTATCCAAGAGGGTTTTCAAATTTTTCCAACTTAAATCACCAATTAAATGTTAAAAACAGTGATGGATTCGGCTAATCTAACCAAGATTGAGTTAAGAACACTTACCCCAATATTTTTCCTTGACGATATATCAAAAATTGTCTCTGCTCAAGCTCCAAGTTGTTAAAAATGGTGAATGGGACGAAACCCCCCTATTTTTATAACTTACGGATCTGTCCAGGGTGACCTCGATCGTGGGGTCCGATCCTGGACCTCGATCATGGGAGTCCGATCATGGAGAGTCCGATCGTGGGGTTCGGTCATGGACTTGGATCATAGCTTCGATCATGGCCCTCGACCCTGGGGCTCGATCACAGCCATCAATCCTGGCTATCGATCATGGCTTCGATCTTTATGGCCTTCGATCAATGGCCTTGGTCATAGCTCTCGAACCTGGGCCTTCGATCAGTGGCCTTCGATCATGGATCTCGATCCTGCCTTCGATCATGGATCTCGAGCCTGCCATCGATCATGGATCTTTGATTTTGACAGCATTTCCAACAAAAAATTACAGCAGCTTTTGCAGCAGCTGTTTAAGTCCCATTTTTGATCCGTTAACCATCCGAAACTCACCCGAGGCCCTCGGGACCTCAACCCAATACACCAACAAGTCCTAAAACATCTTACAAACTTATTTGAAACCTCAAATCACATCAAACAACGCTAAAATCACGAATCACACATAGATTCAAGCCTAATGAACTTTGAAACTTTTAATTTCTACAAACAACACCGGAACCTATCACATCAAGTCCGATTGACCTCAAATTATGCACGCAAGTCATAAATGACATAACGGAGCTATGAAAATTTTCAAAATGGGATTTCGACCCCGATATCAAAAGGTCAACCCCTCGGTCAAACTTCCCGAAAATTCAACTTTCGGCATTTCAAGCCTAATTCCACTACGGACTTCCAAATAAAATTTCGATCACGCTCCTAAGTCCAAAATCACCATACGGAGCTGTTGGAATCATCAAAATTCTATTCCGGGGTCATTTGCACATAATTCGACATCCGATCACTATTTAAACTTAAACTCTAAATGTTTCATCAAAATTCTATATCTCGGGCTATAGACCTCGGAATTTGATTTCGGGCATACGCCCAAGTCCCAATTCACAATACGGACCTATCAGAACTGTCAAAACACTTATCCGAGTCCGTTTACTCAAACTGTTGACCAAAGTCAACTCAATTGTATTTTAAACATCTAATTCACATTTTAATCCATCACATCAAGCAAGGGGTCTGTCTTAATATAATACATACTCTCATTGAGCCCATGTATCTAGCAGTTCTAACTGTGAAAGAAGATGCCCTTTTCAACTTCATTTAACGGGCTAAGGTTCACGGTTGGCTAGACGGAGCCACTAAAGCAGAGCCAATATGATTAGTGCTATATTAGACTGTACTACCAATTTAAAAACCAATTAGGAATAGGTTCTGCAAATATCTTTGCACACATCTTTACGAACCAAGTGTGCTTATGTCTATCATTATTATAATAGAGCACTTTATTAAAGGACTGAATATAATCCCAATAGGTAAAATTCATACGGGACTTGTTAAGGCTTATCTGCCTTTCTTTCATTGTAGATATTCCCCAGTCTTCAACAGATATAATCTGTTTGATGATGATTTTCGAGAAGTTATAAACATTCTCGTCTATGCTATAACCAGAAAAGTGCTGAAATTCTGCACTGCTTGTACTTGTGAGAATAGTCTCATAATAAGAACGGGTTTTGTAGGACTCACCCGGATAATATAATCCATTTATCAAGTATCTCTGGAATATCTTCCAGGGTTCATCTTTTCTTTGTATCTCAGAATTCTCCAAAAGAAATATCATTTCTTTTTTAAGCAATTTTTCATAGGACTTGATATCATCAGTGTCCTCTTTGGTAATTGAAGCAAACGTATCACTTTGCTTTTGAGCAGCCAAATATGCCTGCATATGTGCGTATAACGGACTATCTTATGGAATATCTTCTAGGTGAACGGATGGTCCTATCATTGAGGATTCGCCTCTGAGAGATATCTTCTCATTAGTCAAGCTTCTTCTTCCCATTTGTATAACTGGGGAGTTTGATGTGGATCCATATGACGATCCTGAAGGGGATGTTCTCCCTTGGGAATGTGGGGATATTCTTCCCCGTCCTCTACCTCTACTTCTACCCAATGGGGGATCCATCCTGTAAATACTCACGAGATAAGAAATCTGGAAGAGAATTATCAACTCCTTTTTTATACTGAATTTCGAAATCAAAGGGGGCTAATTGAGCCTTCCACCTTGCAAATATTAATTTTGAAGCATCATGTTTAAAATCTTTGTTAAACATATATTTGACAGATTGAGCATCAGTTTTTATCAAAATCTTTTGATTGTATAAATCATCCTGAAATTTTAAAACACATTTGACAATAGTCAACATTTCATGGGCCATTGTCGCATATTTTTTCTGAGTTTCAGTCTACTTTCCAGAATAAAACCTTATCAAATATTCACAATTATTATAGGGATTAACTTGTTTTAAAATCCCTCCATAGCCAATATTAGAAGCATCTGTCTCAATAATTTTTTGCCAAGCTGGATTAGCAAGAGTTAAACAAGGTAAAGACTTAACTCGTTGTTTAATATTTTTAACCAAACCAGTATGACTATCAGTCCAAGGTTTTTTATAATCCTTCTTTAGTCTGTCGTATAAAGGGGCCAAATCACGAGATAAATTGTTATAAAAAGGGGATATATAATTTAAACTTCCCAAAAATCTTTGTAATTGAGTTCTATCGGTAATAACATCAGGAAATTTTGATGCAAAATCAATCGATCTTTGTATAAGAGTAATTTTTCCTTGACAAATATTATGTCCTAAAAATCGAACATTTGTTTGAAATAAACTCATTTTTGGTTTTGAAATAACTAAACCATTTTGTATAACAATCTTTTTAAATATATCTAGATGCTTAATATGCATTTCAAATGTTTTGGAGAATATCAAAATGTCATCAATATAAACAATGATAAAATCCAGATATGGATTAAATATATCATTCATGATTTTTTGAAATTCAAAAGGGGCATTCTTTAAACCAAAAGGCATAACATTCCATTCATATTGCCTAAATGGAACATTAAAAGCAGTTCTATAAGTATGCTCTTTAAATATTTGAATTTGCCAATAACCAGATTTTAAATCAAACTTTGAAAATATATTGGCATCATATAATCTTGACAATAAATCCTTTTTATTGGGAATTGGATATCTTATCCATTTTAAAAACTTATTTAAAGGTTTATAATTAATAACCAATCTAGGAATACCACGTTCTTTTTCAGCAGCATTATTGATATAAAAAGCTGTGCAAGACTAAGGAGATTTTGAGGGTTTTATCAAACCCTTTTGTAATAAATTATCAATCTCTTTTTTGCAGAATTCTACCAATTCAGCGTTCATCTGACAAGGTCGAGATTTAGTAGGAATATCATCCTCAGAGAAATTATCTTCATATGGAAGAGTGACAATATGCTTTTTTCGATCCCAAAAAGCACTAGGATGCTCAGCACAAATATCAATAGTAATTTGTTCGGTAATCAATTTAATCTTTTCCTGCACTTTAGTGGATTTTAAAGTGTCAAATATATTCATACTAAATAATTCTAATTGTAACGAATCAATATGTCTTTGCTTCATATCAATTAAAGCATTTGTATCTCTAGTTACGGGATCTGTAACAAAAGTGTAACTTATCTTTCTATCCTTTTAAGTAGCTATAAAACCTTTTGAGTCTATGCTAGTAAAAGGATAAATAGCCTTAATAAACGGTGTTCCAAGTATAATTGGGGGGTATAACTAATTTTTAACCAAGAAAAAGAAGTGAGGAATGCAGACTTTATTCTGACAAATACCCGTATTAGGCAATTTATACTTTATATCTAAAGCATGCCCCCATATGAAGATATTCCAGAGATACTTGATAAATGGATTATATTATCCGGGTGAGTCATACAAAACCCGTTCTTATTATGAGACTATTCTCACAAGTACAGGCAATGCAGAATTTATTCTGACAAATACCCGTATTAGGCAATTTATACTTTATATCTATAGCATGTCCTGATGCAGATTTAACCATATGAAGATATTCCAGAGATACTTGATAAATGGATTATATTATCCGGGTGAGTCATACAAAACCCGTTCTTATTATGAGACTATTCTCACAAGTGAGGAATGCAGACTTTATTTTGATAAATACCCGTATTAGACAATTTATACTTTATATCTAAAGCATGTCCTGATGCAGATTTAATCATATGAGTAGTTTTTTGAAAATATTTAGTAGGTACTAAACCTTCTTGTATGTAGCTAACATTAGCTCCACTATCAATCGTAGCAATATTTGTAATAGAAAAACTATTATCAATAAGAATAGTACATTTGATATACCATTTAGGGGAAGTAACAATTTGCATCATTCCCAAAAACATATCATGTTTAGAATCAAGTCTAATAGGTTTTTCTTCAATATCATTTTCAGAAATATCTTTGTTTTTATCATTAGAAAACTCAGTTACAGAATTATTTTTCTCTATCTGAGTAATCCTGTGATCAAAAATTATTTGATTTTATTTAAGAGATTTAATCTCCATTTTTAGACTTTCAATTTCAATTTTTAAATCATCGAAAGAAGCATCTCTGGTTGGTGCAATTTTATTATTAAGCCGGTTATTAATTTCTGACAAAGAGTAAGGTGCAGAATATTCAAATTCGTTCTTTTGTTTTTCAAAAGGTTTTGAAGAACTAGAACTTGAACTTGCAGCCAAATTAATAATTTTTTCATGAAGTTTATCATCAGTTACTTCTTTTAAAAATTCTATTACATTATCAAATGTAATAGTTTTCATGTTCAAATCTTTAAATTGAGATTGTAATTTAAAAAATTCATCATCATCACAAGTACATGTATTACCTTTACAAGTTGTACAAGTATTATCAATATTTTTATCACTATCAGATAAATAAGTAAATCGATTTCAGCTTCAGATTTTGACTCAGAATAATAATCAGATTCTGATCCAGAATTGTATAACAAACCATAGACCTTATCACGTAACTCATTGTCTAGTTCTAAGGTTTTCAGATTTTGAAGCTTACAATTTGGAGCTATATGGCCAAAATTTCCACATTTATAACACTTAATATCAGCTAGTACACTTGCGATGGGCTTTCTTAGCATCACGCTCTTCTTTGGATCTATATCTCGATCTCTTTTTCTTATAAGGACTGTCTGGATTTGGGTACGTATGATATTTGTGTTTCTTCTTCTTATGAGTAGAAGTCTCGGGTAAACCGGGTAATCCGAACTGGGTACAAAAGTCTCCTAATTGGGATTTCTCTTTAAGCTTATCTATCTTAAGTTGTCTGGACAATTTTAACTCATTGCACAAGTTTAATCCTTCTTGTGTGCATACTCTTATCAATTTTTCATAAGTATAATCTTTGTACGGAATTTCCCCGTAACTACCCCTTAGAGTTTTTCTAACTCTTTCAGCAAATAAGGAGGGAAGGCCACCTATAAACTTAGCTTTCCAATGTTCATACTTATTTTCGGGTAATTCCATTACTCTACTCATAAAAGTATCTTTATACCATCTAAACTCGCTTAAGGTCTTACATCTAAGGCCATTTAGCAGAGTACGGACAGTCTCGTTCTGATTGGTAAATCTACCATTGAAATGTTCTAATATGGTAAGAACAAGGGTGTAAACAGCATCTTCTCTATTTTTCACTAGAGTCATGCCTAAGTTATCAACTCCTTCGTTAGTGGCTATAGCATTAATAACCATCGCCTTTTCATCAGCAGTTAAATAATTATCCCACCAGCCACGAAGCTGGCCAGTAAAACCTGCAATAATCATTTTGCAAATAGTTCTATCTGTATTTTTCACACTTTTATAGATAGTTGCATACAGAAGCATTCTATGCACAAGAATAGTCAATTGTCTATCAGTCAAACTATCAAGATTCTATTCATAAATTTCGGAACCACTATAAGACGTATTAGTGTGATTCCAATCACGTTCCTCTATTAAAACATCATGAGGAGTAGGACGATTATAGTAATAAGTTTGCATTCTGGGTTTATCAGCATACTTACTATTCTTTTTGGGATAACCTCTGAGTTTATTAAACTCTGACCAAACTTCATTTTTATAATCAAAAGTGGTATCTAATTTATCAGCAAAATCTTTTGATTAATCAATAGGTTTAATATTTAAACCAGATAACTTATTATCAAGAAGTTCTTCTAAATCATTTAAAGATTTGAATTTAAAATCCTGAATCTCAGGGGGTCTTTGAACATGAGTAAGAACAATTTGAAGTTCTGATTTGCTTCCAGACGTAGAGGCAATATCAGTTGTCTTCTTGCTAGTACTCATATCGTTTATCAAAACAGTTAATTCATCAAGTTTTTTATCAAGAAAACTGATTTGTTCACCCAAAACTTTAACATATAAACTCAAATAATTATTTTGAGAAATCAAATTTTTAATTTCTGCGATGGTGATTGCAGCAACATCTTCATCAATAAATTTTTGAAATACAGTAAATGTAATACCTGTATTATTTGGTAAAACAAAAGGTGCTTGAGGAGGGTATATTTCTTTAGTAATATTGCCCTTCACATCTTTATAAGATCTTTCTAAAACCTTTATATAAAGTGGTAAATTAGTGGTTATAAACCAAGGAACAAAATACATAATTTGATTATGTAGAGCACAGGTTTCATAAAACTCTTGAGAAATATTATTTAAATCCTTTTTACTATAAGTATCAAAAAACCAAGTTTTAAACCGGTTCCATTTATTAAAAAAAAAATCTTTTTGAATATATTTTCAAGCTTGTGACCCTGGACTAAAATCTATTTGGTGTGGGATCATTAAGTATCATTGGGGTTGAAATCCATTTCGGATGCAGAAGGAATATCCTTATCAGAAATATTATCACTATCCTGAACAATATTTGTTTGGGGGTTAATCTTAACCCTTTCAACTGGCTTATCACCCATTTTGGTAGAAATTGTATGCAAAGATGCAGCACGATTTCTAGCTGGTCCATAGACTGGTTCAACAGGTGAAATATGTTGAATATCAGGCAATAGCCTACAATTAGTAAATGAATGCCTATTATAACTAGGACTAATAGCAGGCAAAAGTCTATTATTAGAAAATGACTGTCTATTATAAGTGGAACTATTATCATCAAATTGAATGCAAATCCTACCATCCGAATTTTGAGTAATATGAGAATATTCTGTATTACTGACAGCATTAGTAATCTGACTAGGGGATATAACCGAATCCAAAGTCCAAGTAGTTGGAAAATTAATTTCTTCCCACTTAATAGGTCTCCTCGTGGTGACCTTAGACTTTGCAAAATTGGTTTCTACTAATATAGTCTGATCGGATGTATCATATAGTTTACATCTGGGGTTTAACGTAGATAGTAATTTAAAATAAATTCTATATGATAAACATATAAGTTCAGAACCAGGCGCATAATTATAACCATGCGTTTTCACATTTAATGTCAAGGCATCAAGTATATTAACATCAGATAGAGATAATTGAAGATTGGGTTGAGTATTAAAATATACTAGACCGTAGGCCACAACAGATTCAATAGAACCCATCAGAGACTGTCTAAAATTCAGATTTCTAGCATCTCTGAGAGCAGCTAAAAACGTCTTTGGTAACCCTTTAAGGGTTAATGGCTTAAAAGCAATTTGAACCATACCGACATGCAGATAATTATACTGATTTTTATATAAATCTACATCATGCTTGTTTAACAAACGAATAGTCTATTCAAACGAATTTAAAGCTAAAGATTGCTCAGTAGTTTTAACTAGCTGTTTTGAAGAAAGTTTATTAAACCATCCGTAATCATAGATTGCTCTAATAGGGATTTTAGGAATCGTCCATTTGTTTAATAAATCAAGGTCTTGAGGTATATCTACCTCTTCAAGTCTAGTATTTTTCATACTAGTTTCTCCTAAATTCATCACAAGAAACATATCTATGTCGAATACTTCAGATCTATCTCATATATACCATGAAAGTTCCTAGGCTTTGATACCATTAAACAGGATCAAGTGTAGGCGGGCGGTAGTCCACACGGCCTTCCCAATCTAGCTATTTGGAATTAAATAATTTAGTCAGTCCGAGAGATCACCGGATTAACGGGAACTGGAATTGTTTCACACCTCAGCTGACTTTTATATGTCCATTGAGGTTTCCACCAGTTAAAGATCTCTTATATACTTTCTAAGTAGCTAATTCAATATCCTTACGTTTAAAGATTGGCGGTAATCTGCACAGTCAGTAAAGATAAGAGTCAAAATATATAAGAATTGTTTTTATATTTTGATGACTGTATGGAAGGTTCAACCTTTTACTCAAGCAAGGGGTTTGTCTTAATATAATACATACTCTCATTGAGCCCATGTATCTAGCAGTTCTAACCATGAAAGAAGATGCCCTTTTCAACTTCATTTAACGGGCTAAGGTTCATGGCTGGCTAGACGGAGCCACTAAGGCAGAGCCAATAAGAGTAGTGCTATATTAGACTGTACCACCATCTCGAAACCAAGTCAAGAAACTATATATAAAATTCATTTATATTTTGATAGAGGCCAGATCTTTCATGGTTTAGATAGGAGAAAAGTTAGATATTCAACATAGATATGAAATCTCTTAGCCGGACATAGCCACGGCCATAGAGGAGAGACTAGAAGAAATACTATAAGTAAGAATAAATACCTTATGAGGCCGGGATGCAAGGCCTGAGTATGAAGAACTTGAGATTTTATTTACTTGATCTTCGATTACAAAGTAGTACTTACAATAGAGAGAGATAGAGAGAGATAGAGATAGAGAGAGAGAGAGAGAGAGAGATTTAAGAGAGAGAGTTTTTCGGCTTCTGCCTTCCTCTCCGAACGAATGAATGTATAAATAGAAAAAAAAGAATCTTTAAACAGTAAAAAGGGTCCCACTGGGTCCCTGCACATTGTTTTTACTGTATAAAACAGTGTTTCTACTATTGAAGAATAGTGCTTCAACTGTTGAAACAGTCTATCTACTGTTTGAGTGGGGTCCAGCAGCTGGGTCCGGTGACTTCACTGTGCTGTGGGGTCCGGCGGCTTTACTGTGCTGTGGAGTTTGCTTCACTGTGCTGGTCGCTTTTCTGACTCTTTTATTTTGCGGAGGAAATCTTCCGCATCTAGTAAGGCTTCATCAGATAATATCTTTTCTGATTCAATAGGTTGAGAATCTTCTGCGATATCATCATTGCTAGTTTCACTTTGCATTGAAGTGTTTGATTTCTCATATTGGTTGATGGAACGAAGCAAATTTCTTTTTACTTCTTCCAGATAGTCATTAATCATTTCTTCTTTATCCCTTCTTGAAAGGAGATCTTTCTGGCAATGTGCCACACTGAGCTATCATCAATTCTCTTTCTGAGGGTTGCTGGAATATTCTTGGATTTTTATTTTAATGGAATCCAAGAGTTCTTGACCGTATAACGTCTTTGTTTTGGGATCCTTTTTCATCAGTTTATCCCAAAAATTATTATAAAGGGTCCTGTATAAACAAGGAATTTGTTCCTCGGTGAATCCTACTTCCGGAGTTCATTTATGAATCCAAGGAATAGAGAATTCTAGGAAGAAATATATCTAATCAATCTTTTCTAAGTAACAGATATGATCTGTGTGGTATAACTCATTTAGAACTGGTGAAACTTTCGTCCATTCTTTGTATAACATAAGAAATGGCTCGTGTAATATCTTTACTGTCGGACCGTGGTATGACCACCAATTTAAAAACCAATTAGGAATAGGTTCTGCAAATATTTTTACACACACCTTTACGAACCAAGGCCTGGGTATAATCCCAATAGGTAAAATTCATACGGGGCTTGTTAAGGCTTATCTGCCTTTATTTCATTGTAGATATTCCCCAGTCTTCAACAGATATAATCTGTTTGATGATGATTTTCGAGAAGTTATAAACATTCTCGTCTGTGCTATAACCAGAAAAATGCTGAAATTATGCACTGCATGTACTTGTGAGAATAGTCTCATAATAAGAACGGGTTTTGTATGACTCACCCGGATAATATAATCCATTTATCAAGTATCTCTGGAATATCTTCTAGGGTTCATCTTTTCTATGTATCTCAGAATTCTACAAAAGAAATATCATTTCTTTTTTAGGCAATTTTCATAGGACTTGATATCATTAGTGTCCTCTTTGGTAATTGAAGCAAACGTATCACTTTTCTTTTGAGCAACCAAATATGCCTGCAAATGTGCGTATAACGGACTATCTTCTGGAATATCTTCCAGGTGAACGGATGGTTCTATCATTGAGGATTCGCCTCTAAGAGATATCTTCTCATTAGTCAAGCTTCTTCTTCCCATTTGTATAACTGGGGAGTTTGATGTGGATCTGTATGACGATCCTGAAGGGGATGTTCTCCCTTGGGAATATGGGGATGATCTTCCCCGTCCTCTACCTCTACTTCTACCCCATGGGGTGTCCATCCTGTAAATACTCACGAAATAAGAAATCTGGAAGAGAATTATCAACTCCTTTTTCATACTGAATTTCGAAATCAAAGGGGGCTAATTGAGCCTGCCACCTTGCAAATATTAATTTCGAAGCATCATGTTTAAAATCTTTGTTAAACATATATTTGAGAGATTGAGCATCAGTTTTTATCAAAAAATTTTGATTGTATAAATCATCCTGAAATTTTAAAACACATTTGACAATAGTCAACATTTCATGGGCCACTGTTGCATATTTTTTCTGAGTTTCAGTCCACTTTCCAGAATAAAACCTTATCAAATATTCACAATTATTGTAGGGATTTACTTGTTTTAAAATCCCACCATAGCTAATATTAGACGCATCTGTCTCGATAATTTTTTGCCAAGCTGGATTAGCAAGAGTTAAACAAGGTAAAGACTTAACTCGTTGTTTAATATTTTTAACCAAAGCAGTATGACTATCAGTCCAAGGTTTTTTATGATCTTTCTTTAGTCTGTCATATAAAGGGGCCAAATCACGAGATAAATCGTTATAAAAAGGGAATATATAATTTAAACTTCCCAAAAATCTTTGTAATTGAGTTCTATCAGTAATAACATCAGGAAATTTTGATGCAAAATCAATCTATCTTTGTATAGGAGTAATTTTTCCTTGACAAATATTATGTCCTAAAAATCGAACATTTGTTTGAAATAAACTCATTTTTGGTTTTGAAATAACTAAACCATTTTGTATAACAATCTTTTTAAATATATCTAGATGCTTAATATGCATTTCAAATATTTTGGAGAATATCAAAATGTCATCAATATAAACAATGATAAAATCCAGATATGGATTAAATATATCATTCATGATTTTTTGAAATTCAGAAGGGGCATTCTTTAAACCAAAAGGCATAACATTCCATTCATATTGCCCAAATGGAACATTAAAAGCAGTTCTATAAGTATGCTCTTTAAATATTTGAATTTGCCAATAACCAGATTTTAAATCAAACTTTGAAAATATATTGGCATCATATAATCTTGACAATAAATCCTTTTTATTGGGAATTGGATATCTTATCCATTTTAAAAACATATTTAAAGGTTTATAATTAATAACCAATCTAGGAATACCACGTTCTTTTTCAGCAGCATTATTGACATAAAAAGCTGTGCAAGACCAAGGAGATTTTGAGGATTTTATCAAACCCTTTTGTAACAAATTATCAATCTCTTCTTTGCAGAATTCTACCAATTCAGCGTTCATTTGACAAGGTCGAGATTTAGTAGGAATATCATCCTCAGAGAAATTATCTTCATATGGAAGAGTGACAATATGCTTTTTTCGATCCCAAAAAGCACTAGGATGCTCAGCACAAATATCAATAGTAATTTGTTCGGTAATCAATTTAATCTTTTCCTGCACTTTAGTGGATTTTAAAGTGTCAAATATATTCATACTAAATAATTCTAATTGTAACGAATCAATATGTCTTTGCTTCATATCAATTAAAGCATTTATATCTCTAGTTACGGGATCTATAACAAAAGTGTAACTTATCTTTATATCCTTATAAGTAGCTATAAAACCTTTTGATTCTATGCTAGTAAAAGGATAAATAGTGTTAATAAACGATGTTCCAAGTATAATTGGGGGGTATAACTGATTTTTAACCAAAAAAAAAAGAAGTGAGGTATGCAGACTTTATTCTGACAAATACACGTATTAGGCAATTTATACTTTATATCTAAAGCATGTCCTGATGCAGATTTAACCATATGAGTAGTTTTTTAAAAATATTTAGTAGATACTAAACCTTCTTGGATGCAGCTAACATCCGCTCCACTATCAATCATAGCAATATTTGTAATAGAAAAACTATTATCAATAAGAATAGTACATTTGATATACCATTTATAGGCAGTAACAATTTGCATCATTCCCAAAAACATATCATGTTTAGAATCAAGTCTAATAGGTTTTTCTTCAATATCATTTTCAGAAATACCTTTATTTTTATCATTAGAAAACTCAGTTATAGAATTATTTTTCGCTATCTGAGTAATCCTGTGATCACAAATCATTTGATTTTGTTTAAGAGATTTAATCTTTATTTTTAGACTTTCAATTTTAATTTTTAAATCATCGAAAGAAGCATCTCTGGTTGGTGCAATTTTATTATTAAGCCGGTTATTAATTTCTGACAAAGAGTAAGGCGCAGAATATTCAAATTCGTTCTTTTATTTTTCAAAAGGTTTTGAAGAACTCGAACTTGAACTTGCAGCCAAATTAATAATTTTTTCACGAAATTTATCATCAGTTACTTCTTTTAAAAGTTCTATTACATTATCAGATGTAATAGTTTTCATGTTCAAATCTTGAAATTGAGATTGTAATTTATAAAATTCATCATCATTACAAGTACATGTATTACCTTTGCAAGCTGTACAAGTATTATCAATATTTTTATCACTATCAGTAAATCAAGTAAATCGATTTCAGCTTCAGATTCTGACTCAGAATAATAATCAGATTCTGATCCAGAAGTGTATAACAAACCATAGACCTTATCACGTAACTCATTGTCTAGTTCTAAGGTTTTCAGCTTTTGAAGCTTACAATTTGGAGCTATATGGCCAAATTTTCCAAATTTATAACACTTAATATCAGCAAGATCTCACTTGGACCTATTTTTCGTAAATCTAGTACACTTGCGATGGGCTTTCTTAGTATCACGCTCTTCTTTGGATCTATATCTCGATCTCTTTTTCTTAGAAGGACTGTCTGGATTTGGGTACCTATGATATTTGTGTTTCTTTTTATTATGAGTAGAAGTCTCGGGTTGTAATGACCTGACTGGTCGTTTTGAACATTTGCACTTTGCTCGGTTGTTGATGAGTAGCTCTGTATGATGTACTTTGACTTGTGTGAACCATCGATTTTGTGTTGTAGGTATTTCGGAATCGAATTGGAAGAAAGAATTTTATTATTGGAGCTTTAAATTGGGAGAGTTGACCAAAATTTGACTCTTTAGCATTTGACCTTGGATTTGAATTCTGATGGTTCTGTTAGCTCCGTTAGGTGATTTTAGACTTAGAAGTGCATCCGGAATGTGATTTGGAGGTCCGTGGCAGAATTAGGCTTGAATTGGCGAAATTGGAAATTTGACGATTTCAGTCGGCAGTGGAAAATTTGATATCGAGGTCGGAATGGAATTCCGGAAGTTGGAGTAGGTTCGTAATGTCATTTGTGACGTGTGTGCAAAATTTGAGGTCATTCGAACATGGTTTGGTTGGTTTTGGTATCGGTTGCCGAATTTGGAAATTTAGAAGTTCTTAGGCACGAATCCGACGGTAATTTGATGATTTGATGTTGTTTTGAGTTATTCAAAGGTTCGACTAAGTTGCTATGTTGATATATGATTGTTGGTATTTTCAGTTGAGGTCCCAAGGGCCTCGGGGTGATTCCGGGTGGTTAACGAATTTGTTGAAGTTGGAAATTGCAGCTGGAGTTGCTGCTTCTGCTATTTCCGCACCTGCGGAAGAAAGGGTCGCAGGTACGAGGCCGCTGGTGCGCGTGGGGAGTGCGCAGGTGCGGGAGACGCTGGGCCAAGGCTGGGAACGCAGGTGCGAAGAATTAACTGCATCTGCGAGTCCGCAGGTACGAGGCTTTGAGCGCAGATGCGGAGATGAGAAGTTTGGACTGGTTTCGCAGATGCGCACCTGGAACCGCAGATGCGAGTCCGCAGGTGCGAGGAAGGGGTCTGCAGGTGCAGAATTGGGGTGATTAAGTGAGTTGCACAGGTGCGGCTTCTTGGACCGCAGGTGCGGTCGCGCGGGTGCGAGAAAATGGCCGCAGGTGCGAAAAACCTGGGCAGAAACCATAAATAGAACCCTTCGCGAATTTTGGTCATTCTTCACAATTTCAACTCGGTTTTTGGAGCTTTTGGGAGAGGTTTGAAGAGGGAATCAAGGGGATTTCATTGAGGTAAGTTACATGAGCCCTAATACTTGTATATATGGTGATTTCCCATTGTTTTAATCATGGTAATTTGTAAAAATGAGGGGTTAGGGCTTGGAATATTTGGAGAGTAATTTAAGGATTTGAAGGACCAAACGATGTCGGATTTTGATGAATTTGGTATGGTTAGACTCGTGAGTGAATGGGCTTTCTAGTTTTTAGAATTTTGTCAGATTTTGAGATGTGGGCCCGAGGCCGAGTTTGAGCCAATTTCGGGTTTTGGTCTAATTTTGTAATTTTTCTTGTGGAATTCATTCCATTAGCACGTATTGATGGTATTGTACTAATTGTAAATAGATTCGGAGCATTTGGAGGCCGAGTCTAGAGGCAAGATCATTGCGGGTTAAAGATTTGACCGGTTTGAGGTAAGTAACGATTGTAAATCTAGTCCTGAGGGTATGAAACCCTGGATTTCGTATCATTCTACTATTTTAAAGTGACGCACATGCTAGGTGATGGGCGTGTGGGCATGCACTGTTAGGGATTTGTGACTTGGTCCATCCCGTAGCAACTGGAAAGTTGCATACTTTGTTGAAACCATTGATACTTATATGTTTTAGAAAGATTTTCTGTAAATTGGGTTGAATACCATGTTTGGGCCTTGCGCCAATGCTGTTTGGACCCTTAGGTGCTGTTTCGTACCATCCTCTCATTGTGTTTGATTGAAAATTCTATACTCAGTCATGTTTATACTTGTTTACTGCATAACTCAGTTTTATGACTTTATTTTGATGCATATAAATGTTTTGGGCCAAATGCCCTGTTTTACTGAAATACTCGAGTGGCTTGATTTGTGAGGATGAGTGTGGATCGGGGCTGCCCGCCTGCAGCATACTTTATGACTGAGTGAGGCCGAGGGCCTGATTTGTGAGGATGAGTGTGGATCGGGGCTGCCTGCCTACAGCATACTTTATGACTGAGTGAGGCCGATGGCCTGATTTGTGAGGATGAGTGTGGATCGGGGCTGCCCACTTGCAGCATACTTTATTATTATCGTACGTGAGTTGTCCGTGCAGATTATGGCGCTTGGGCTGAAGGAGCCCCTCCGGAGTCTGTACACACCCCCAGTGAGCGTAGGTACCTAGTGAGTGCGAGTGCCAAGTGCTGAGTGACTGGGAGGCATGAGTGATTGTGAGGTATTCCCAAGTGGCAAGAGTGATTGTGAGGTATGCCCGAGTGGCACGAGTGACTGTGAGGTTTGCCCGAGGGGCTGTATATGAGTGATGTTTTGCCCGAGGGGCTGTTTATGATTTCATCATTTTTGCTCACCTTTCATTGAGCCTTTGTTTGAAACACTATTGGAAAAATGTCTTTAAATGATTTTTACTGGAACTCGGTTTAAACGAGATGTTTGATTCAAATCCTGATTTTTAAAAGCATGTGGTATTTTACCGAGATTTCCTGATATGAACGTTATATGCTTTATTGCTCGTCACTACTACTTAGTCTTTATTTGTTGTTGTTACTTACTGAGTTGGCGTACTCACGTTACTCCTTGCACCTTGTGTGTAGATTCAAGTGTAGCTGGACACGGTAGTAGTTATTGAGTGTTCTGGTTGCAGATTTTCTTGGAGATAGCAAGGTAGATGTTTGGCGATCGCAACCCTTACTCTTCTCCCTCTTATCTTCCTCTAGTAGTATTTAGCTATTTTCCAAGCTGAGTTAGCCTTGATATTGTTAGACAGATTATAGTAGATGCTCATGACTAGTGACACCCCGATGTCGGGCTTTTCTTTTCCGCACTTCTATTTTTTTTTCTTTGATTTGAACTCTTTAAATGGAGGTTTTATGTTAAATAATCATGATATTATCTTTGTAATGAAAATATCGGTTTTGTTTGGAAAGGAGTCGGCTTGCCTAGTTCCACGATATGCGCCATCACGACAGATTAGGTTTTTGGGTCATGACAGATTGGTATCAGAGCCTAGGTTACATAGGTCTCACGAGTCATGAGCGGGTTTAGTAGAGTCTTGCGGATCGGTACAGAGACGTTGGTACTTATCTTCGAGAGGCTGCAGAACTATTAGGAAAATTTCACTTTCTTGTATTCTATCATGCGAAATTGATTCAGCTTGAGAATAACTCTTTGAATTCCTTCCACGCATCTCGTATGCGCACATGAGCGCTCGGTATCAGTTGTGTATCATCGGCTTGTGATTCTATGAACAAGGTTGAGATGTGTATTCTATGTTGTGGTGATGGGCTAGTCTGGAGGACTTGAGGCCATGATTAGACCGCAACTTAGGCTCGGTAGCTTCAGTTGTAACCTATACATTTGGACTCATATGTCCGTTAATGTCCCTACGAGTGGAATTATGGCTCGATGAGCAGTGGAATGGCTTGTGGTGAGTATGACATAATTGCGGGAAGTGTTAAGACTATGTGAATGTGACGAGAAATATTTTCTTGAAATGTTAAGGAAGTCCATTGGGTGCTTGATTTTCGTTTTGATGCGACGTACCGTCTCGAGTATGAATGTTTTGAAGGATCTTTCACGTTGTTAAATTTTGGGGCAAATTAAATTCTAATGTTTGTCAATGAGTTTGAACTCTAGAAGAGTAAGTGGTTGTGTAGTAATAGTGGTTGCGAATGGGTATTTTGATGTTAATGGCTCGGGAAAGATAATCTTTGAAGAGACTTAGGGTCGGTAACCTTTTATTGGTTCAGGTGCGATAGCAATACATTTCGATTTGATGTAGCAGTTGGGTAGCAAAGTATGAGGGAAGACATGGCGGGAAGTGTTTCGCGGTGGTTGAAGTACTAGCAGGTCAAGTAGGAGAAGTAGAGGTCTTTCTTAAAGGAGATGATTTAACCAAAGTAAGAGTCGCAGATTAGCATATGAATCCACTAGTAGGGTAGTCGTGCGCCTTGAGAAAGTGTAGAATGGTTTGGAATTGTGTTAATATTTAAATCGGCCCATAGACTCTATTTGGAGCAATGGTTAGTGTACAAAGGAAAAATTGAATATGGCAGAAAGGAGTGTGTTTGAAATGAATAGAGGCGTAAAGATCTGATTATCGTGTCATGTGCAATATGACTTGAGTTCGGAAGGTATTGTTGATGTACAGTTGATGTCAATAGGGAAAGTGCAGACTTATATAAATGGTGGGCGAGCATGAACTCAGGAGAATTTACGAATTTTGTGGTCGTTGCACTCAGTGCAATGTCATTGGGAGATGTCGGTAAGGAATTCCACATGTGGGTTATCTCCTATGTGCAGCTAGCGGTGGCGTGATGTTGATGAAGCTTTTGCGAGGAATATTACTAGCTACCCGGTAGGAGGTCGCGTGTATGATTTTGGCTAGAGATTTAGAATGTTCATGAAAGTCTTAATAAAAGACTTTGAGAAGTCTGACAGGTTAACGGTGCGAGACCTTGGTAATTGAGAAGGAGAAATCCTTACGGGTTCTAATTTTATATAATTGCAGCGTAAGGCTAAGTGGAGGAGTTTGTTATCGACGAGTTGATTGCACGGTTATGGGTCGTATTAGTTTCGATTTGGGGTATACCGATGAATCAGCTATGACTTGCAGAGGTCGAGATCGAGGATGACTCGAGTAAAGGAATTTCTGGACACAAGTAGTATTACACTCTATGGTTATAGGAGGACCATAAAAATAATTGAGTGGTTATTCACAGAGAATGTAGTGTACATAGAGCGGGAATTTGCCCGGTTGCGTAGGAGTGAGGGTTACTCTTTATTCCCTTGGGTGTTGGTGTGCTAATGGGGCACAGGTCGTTTCGGTCCGTTTGGTCGGTCAATTCGAGAATGGTTACAATGGATTCAAGATTTATAAATATGGCTAGAAAACTGGGAGTTGCATTGAACGGTGTTGAGACTCGTTGCATCTTGTATCATTATGAATTATGCATTTCAGTATCAAGAAGGTGAAGGAAACAGTTTTAGGTTCACATAAAGTCTCTGCAGAGTAAGCATTTTTGGTTGTGGAACCTTTGGGATACATAAAAAGGGAATTCGGCGGCTTATAAGCCTTCGGACGGCGTGATTCTATGCTAGAGTTCGTGGGGTAAGTTTTAGTTAAGGATATTAGTGTTCTAACAAGGAAATAAAATAGCAATTTGAAGGCAATTTGGAAAAGACTTGGAGAAATAGGACAGTTTGGAAGTAGGTTAGGGAAGCACAGTAATGGGTATGATCGGTTATTTGTGTATTTATGACGTGACTAGTATCTACAGGTGTTCCGTGGCAATGCTCCCGGATTTGGCAACCTGTGTGGCTTGGTGAAGTTAGAGAAATTCGGTTCAGATAGCTTGGTTATGTGCAAATGGATTTCAAAGTGTTCATGATGGGTTCTACCGATGTACGGAGCGTGTTGTGTGTTATGATTTCCTCCTAGAAAGAAGCAAGAAAGAGGTTTCTGACTAATAAGGTATGTAATTTGCTAGTGACTCAGAGTTGATAATGGAATTCTTATGCTTGTCACATGATGGCATAATAGATGTGGTGTATTGTGCGGGAATAGGATTTACATGTACCAGGTCACAGTTCAGTTTTGAAGGGAAGGACATAAATTCTTAGGCAACATGAACGGTTTCCGATGACTAGGTAAATGATATTACTATCTGGTATAGCTTGATGAGAGTGTACATTTCAAAAAGGGGCAGTGTGTTTTGATATATGGGTACTTCGCTGGTATTGCGGCACTCTCCTAGTTGATCGACTGTTGATATTCAAATTTTTGCCAGGTGGCACGGAAGGAGTTTCAAAGTATTTCTCGTGGGAGGATTGTGTATGAGAGAGGTGTTAGGCATTCGGGCGGTGGAGGTGGAATCAAATATGGTGATTCATGTGTTCTATGGAATTGGAGATTGGGAGTTCTCGGGAGCAGATTGTTTTATGGTTGTGGACTGTGAAGTTGTGGCCTGAGCTAGCCAGATGATAGAATGTGTTATGATTCAGTCATTGTGGACTTTCGGAGGTTGTTTATCTATTGGTGGCTGACCATAGTTGATTTGGGGCCCATTGGTAGGCCCAATTAGGATGTGTATTCTACACCGAGCCGGATTGATTAGCTCCATATTGCTATTATTGAAGGATGTGTCATTCGATTGATGTGAAGCTTATTCGTGTTCTGAAATGATATATGAGTTACTCTTCTATGCTACGAGGAGTTGTGATTCGTTGATTACATGCACATATGGTGCGGTTCTATTGTGGCCTTATAGCGGAATTTGAGCGATAATGGTATTGGATATTGCTTGGTTGATGACGTATTAGTTATGTTCTTTCGGGTTTTATGTGGCATGGTGTCGTTTGCTTCTCCGTGGTTATGGTAATGCACTTTGGGTACTTGATGTCGAATTGTGCATGGTTATTGATTTTAGCAGGGTGGCTTGAGGTGTTTCATATGGACCAGTATTTGGATAGGGTCGCGTATTACAACAGAGTTATGTGGAAATATGATCCCTCGTGTAAGATTCATGTGTTAATGGTTCTGCGGTGTGTGATGGGTTCTTAGCATTGCATCGGGGTGGTACTCGTCGAGCTTGCGGAACGGTTCTCCTGTTTGGGTCATTGTTACGATTGGGTACACTTGGAATGTTGCTATCTGGAGCATGGATTGCACGGGTTGTGGCTTTAGATTGTATTGATGTGTCATGTCACTAGAGTGGTCGTGTTGGATGAGACGAGGTCATTGGGCCTAGAATGGATGCTATCAGATTTTATTGTGGCATAATTGGGAGGATAATATCGGAAGTCGGCTTTGAGATTGGCTATAGTTCTTGTATAAGGAACGGGAGCTCCATGACCTATTGGTCTAATGAATGGTTATGAATTTGGTATGTTTCTTTCTTCATCGGCAGTGTACGAAGGTTTGAAATGAGGTTTTGTCTGATATGAGGTTATTAACAGCACTGGGTTGATTTAAGTCGATACTGTGATTAGAAATCATTGCTTCGAGCATTCGAGTTGTGCGGTATTTGAATTTGAGTATTGGAGTTATGGTTACGGCTTTTGGTACAGCTTGTTCAGACTTATACGGTATGTAGATGCGAACTTCTCATCTTATAGGGAATTTCGGATGTTAGAAATTTGATTCGAAGGCTTGTGGGCTAGGTTGAATTTAGAAATTTCAGTTATGTTGTGCTATTAGACCTGTATGGGATAGGGTGAAGTGGGATCACCCCCGGGTGTATGCATGTGAAAACTACACAGCGATTTGATAGCTTTTGGAACAACTCTGGGCACGTTCGAGGACGAACGTATGTTTAAGTGAGGGAGGATGTAATGACCCGAACGGTCATTTTGTACATTTGTACTTTGCTCAGTTGTTGATGAGTAGCTCCGTATGATGTACTTTGACTTGTGTGAACCATCGGTTTTGGGTTGCAGGTATTTCGGAATCGAATTGGAAGAAAGAATTTCATTGTTGGAGCTTTAAATTGGGAGAGTTGACCAAAATTTGACTCTTTAGCATTTGACCTCGGATTTGAATTATGATGGTTCCGTTAGCTTCGTTAGGTGATTTTGGACTTAGGAGTGCGTCCGTAATGTGATTTGGAGGTCAGTGGTAGAATTAGGCTTGAATTGGCGAAATTGGAAATTTGACGATTTCAGTCGGTAGTGGAAAATTTGATATCGGGGTCGGAATGGAATTCCGAAAGTTGGAGTAGGTTCGTAGTGTCATTTGTGACGTGTGTGCAAAATTTGACTAAGTTGGTATGTTGATATATGACTTGTTGGTATTTTCAGTTGAGGTCCCGAGGGCTTCGGGGTGATTCCGGGTGGTTAATGGATTTGTTGAAGTTGGAAATTGCAGCTGGAGCTGCTGCTTCCGCTATTTCCGCACCTGCGGAAGAAAGGGTCGCAAGTGCGAGGCCGCTGGTGCGCATAGGGAGTGCGCAGGTGCGGGAGACACTGGGCCAAGGCTGGGAACGCAGGTGCAAAGAATTGGCCGCATCTGTGAGCCCGCAGGTGCGAGGCTTTGAGCGCAGATGCGGAGATGAGAAGTTTGGACTGGTTTCGCAGATACGCACCTGGGACCGCAGATGTGAGTCCGCAGGTGCAAGGAAGGGGTCCGCAGGTGCGAAATCGGGGTGACTAACTGAGTTGCACAGTTGCGGCTTCTTGGACCGCAGGTGCGGTCGTGCAAGTGCAAGAAAATGGCCGCAGGTGCGAAAAACCTGGGCAGAAACCATAAATAGAACCCTTCGCGAATTTTGGTCATTCTTCACAATTTCAACTCGGTTTTTGGAGCTTTTGGGAGAGGTTTGAAGAGGGAATCAATGGGATTTCGTTGAGGTAACTTACTTGAGCTCTAATACTTGTATATATGGTGATTTCCCGTTGTTTTAATCATGGTAATATGTGAAAATGAGGGGTTAGGGCTTGGAATATTTGGAGAGTAATTTAAGGATTTGAAGGACCAAACGATGTCGGATTTTGATGAATTTGGTATGGTTAAACTCGTGAGTGAATGGGCTTTCTAGTTTTGTGAATTTTGTCGGATTTCAAGATGTAGGCCCGGGGGCAGGGTTTGAGCCAATTTCGGGTTTTGATATAATTTTGTAGTTTTTCTTGTGGAATTTATTCCATTAGCGCGTATTGATGGTATTGTACTGATTGTGAATAGATTCAGATCATTTGGAGGCCGAGTCCAGAGGCAAGATCATTGCGGGTTAGAGATTTGACCGGTTTGAGGTAAGTAACGATTGTAAATATAGTCCTGAGGGTATGAAACCCCAGATTTCGTATCATTCTACTATTTTGAAGTGACGCACATGCTAGGTGACGGGCATGTGGGTGTGCACTGTTGGGGATTTGTGACTTGGTTTGTCCCGTAGCAACTGTAAAGTTGCATACTTTGTTGAAACCATTGATACTTATATGTTTTAGAAAGATTTTCTGTAAATTGGGTTGAATGCCATGTTTGGGCCTTGCGCCAATGTTGTTTGGACCCTTAGGGGCTGTTTCTTACCATCCTCTCATTGTTTTTGATTGAAAATTCTATACTCAGTCATGTTTATATTTGTTTACTGCATAACTCAGTTTTATGACTCTATTTGGATGCATATAAATGTTTTGGGCCGAATGCCCTGTTTTACTGAAATGCCCGAGTGGCTTGATTTGTGAGGATGAGTGTGGATCGCGGTTGCCTGCCTGCAGCATACTTTATGAATGAGTGAGGTCGAGGGCTTGATTTGTGAGGATGAGTGTGGATCGGGGCTGCCCGCCTGTAGCATACTTTATGACTGAGTGAGGCCGAGGGACTGATTTGTGAGGATGAGTGTGGATCGGGGCTGCCCGCCTGCAGCATACTTTATTATTATCGCACGTGAGTTGTCCGTGCAGATTATAGCGCTTGGGCTAAAGAAGCCCCTCCGGAGTCTATACACACCCCTAGTGAGCGCAGGTACCTACTGAGTGTGAGTGCCCAGTGCTGAGTGACTGGGAGGCATGAGTGATTGTGAGGTATGCCCGAGTGACAAGAGTGATTGTGAGGTATGCCCGAGTGGCACGAGTGACTGTGAGGTTTGCCGGAGGGGCTGTATATGAGTGATGTTTTGCCCGAGGGGCTGTTTATGATTTCATCATTTTTGCTCACCTTTGCATTGAGCCTTTGTTTGAAAAACTATTGGAAAAATGTCTTTAAATGATTTTTACTGGAACTCAGTTTAAACGAGATGTTTGATTCAAATCCTGATTTTTAAAAGCATGTGGTATTTTACTGAGATTTCCTTATATGAACGTTATATGCTTTATTGCTCGTCACTACTACTCAGTCTTTATTTATTGTTGTTACTTACTGAGTTGGCATACTCACGTTACTCCTTGCACCTTGTGTACAGATTCAGGTGTAGCTGGACACGGTAGCGGTTATTGAGTGTTCTCATTGCAAATTTTCTTGGAGATAGCAAGGTAGATGTTTGGCGATCGCAGCCCCTGCTCTTCTCCCTCTTATCTTCCTCTAGTAGTATTTAGCTATTTTCCAGGATGAGTTAGCCTTGATATTGTTAGACAGATTATAGTAGATGCTCATGACTAGTGACACCCCGATGTCGGGCTTTTCTTTTTCGCACTTCTGTTTTTTTTTTCTTTGATTTGAACTCTTTAAATGGAGGTTTTATGTTAAATAACCATGAAATTATCTTTGAAATGAAAATATCGGTTTTGTTTGGAAATGAGTCGGCTTGCCTAGTTCCACGATAGGCACCATCACGACTGATTATGTTTTTGGGTCATGACACGGGTAAACCGGGTAATCCGAACTGGGTACAAAAGTCTCCTAATTGGAATTTCTCTTTAAGCTTATCTATCTTAAGCTGTCTGGACAATTTTAACTCATTGCACAAGTTTAATCCTTCTTGTGTGCATACTCCTATCAATTTTCCATAAGTATAATCTTTGTACGGAATTTCCCCTTAACTACCCCTTAGTGTTTTTCTAACTCATTCCGAAAATAAGGAGGGAAGGCCATCTATAAACTTAGCTTTCCAATGTTTATACTTATTTTTGGGTAATTCCATTACTCTACTCATAAAAGTATCTTTATACCATCTAAACTCGCTTAAGGTCTTACATCTAAGGCCATTTAGCAGAGTACGGACAGTCTCGTTCTGATTGGTAAATCTACCATTTAAATGTTCTAATATGGTAAGAACAAGGGTGTAAACAGCATCCTCTCTATTTTTCACTAGAGCCATGCCTAAGTTATCAACTCCTTTGTCAGTAGCTATAGCATTAATAACCATCGCCTTTTCATCAGCAGTTAAATAATTATCCCGCCAGCCACGAAGTTGGCCAGTAAAACCTGCAACAATCATTTTGAAAATAGTTCTATTTGTATTTTTCACACTTTTACAGATAGTTGCATACATAAGCATTCTATGCACAAAAATAATTAATTATCTATCAGTCAAACCATCAAGATTCTATTCATAAATTTCGGAACCACTATAAGACGTATTAGTCTGATTCCAATCACATTCCTCTATTAAAACATCTTGAGGAGTAAGGTATATTGCTTTAGTAATATTGCCCTTCCCATCTTTATAAGATTTTTCAAAAACCTTTATATAAAGCGGTAAATAAGTGGTTATAAACCAAGGAACAAAATACATAACTATATTATGTAGAGCACAAGTTTCATAAAACTCTTGAGAAATATTATTTAAATCCTCTTTACTATAAGTATCAAAAAACCAAGTTTTAAACCGGTTCCATTTATTACAAAAAAATTCTTTTTGAATATATTTTCTACCTTGTGACCCTCGACTAAAATCTATTTGGTGTGGGATCATTAAGTATCATTGGGGTTGAAATCCATTTCGGATGCAGAAGGAATATCCTTATCAGAAATATTATCATTATCCTGAACAATATTTGTTTGGGGGTTAATCTTAACCCTTTCAACTGGCTTATCACCCATTTTGGTAGAAATTGTATGCAAAGATGCAGCACGATTTCTAGTTGGTCCATAGACTGATTCAATAGGTGAAATATGTTGAATATCAGGCAACAGTCTACGATTAGTAAATGAATGCCTATTATAACTAGGACTAATAGCAGGCAAAAGGTCTATTATTAGAAAATGACTGCCTATTATAAGTAGAACTATTATCATCAAATTGAATGCAAATCCTACCATCCGAATTTTGAGTAATATGAGAATATTCTGTATTACTGACAGCATTAGTAATCTGACTAGGGGATATAACCGAATCCAAAGTCCAAGTAGTCGGAAAATTAATTTCTTCCTACTTAATAGGTCTCCTCGTAGTGACCTTAGACTTTGCAAAATTGGTTTCCACTAATATAGTCTGATCGGATGTATCATATAGTTTACATCTAGGGTTTAACGTAGATAGTAATTTACTACCCATACCAATTTTACCAAAATCCGACCTCGACTCGACCCTCAAATCTATAAATCTTATTTCCAAATTTCTAAGTTCCAATCTCTGATTTACACCTCAAAATCATGTAATCTAGTCGTATTATTCGATGATAATTCAATATTATGGAGTAGAAATGATCAGAAGGGACTTACCTCAAGTTTTCCTTGAAAATATATCAAAAATCGCCTCTCCTCAAGCTCCAATTTGTCAAAAAGGGCAAATGGGACGAAGTCCCTATTTTTATAATTCTGCCCAGACATCCTCGGTTCTGCCTCGATCTTGGCCTTCGATCGAGGTCCTCGATCCTGGTCCTCCGTCCTGCCCCTCGATCCTGGTTCTCAATCCTGGCCCTCGATTATGTCTTCGACCATGACCCTCGTCCCTAGGCTCGATCATGCCTTCGATCGTGGCCCTCGACTCTTGGCTCGATCATGGCTTCGATCGTGGCCCTCGACCCTGAGCTCGATGTGGGTTCGATTTCTGGCAGAAGCAATTTCCAACAGAAGGAAATTGCAGCAGCTGTTCTAGTTCAATTTTTGATCCGTTATCCTTCCGAAACTCACCTGAGGCCCTCAGGACCTCAACCAAATATACCAACAAGTCTTAAAACATCATACGAACTTAGTCGAATCCTCAAATCACCTCAAACAACGCCAAAACCATGAATTACACCCTAATTCAAGCCTAATGAACTTTGAAATTTCTAATTTTTACAAACAACTCTGGAACCTATCAAATCACATCTGATTGACCTCAAATTTTGCACACAAGTCCTAAATGACATAACAGAGGTATTCCAATTTTTAGAATCGGATTCCGACCCTGATATCAAAAAGTCAACCCCCTGGTCAAACTTCTCAAAAATAAAACTTTCGGCATTTCAAGCCTAATTCCTCTACGTACTTCCAAATAATATTCCGAACACGCTCCTAAGCCCAAAATCACCATACAGAGCTATTGGAATCATCAAAATCCAAATCCGAGGTCGTTTACACATAGGTCCATATCCGGTCCACTTTTCTAACTCAATTTTTCAATTATGAGACTAAGTGTCTCATTTCACTCCAAGTTCCTTCTGGACTCGAACCCACTAACCCGATATAACATAATATAGCTGAATAACACAAAAAGAAGTAGAAATGGGGAAAACGGGGTTGTAACTCTCGAAACGACCGGCCGGGTCGTTACATCCTCCCCCTCTTAAACATCCGTTCGTCCTCGAATGGGTCTAG
Organism: Nicotiana tabacum; assembly: GCF_000715075.1. Classification (NCBI taxonomy): domain Eukaryota; kingdom Viridiplantae; phylum Streptophyta; class Magnoliopsida; order Solanales; family Solanaceae; genus Nicotiana; species Nicotiana tabacum. The sequence continues at coordinate 119,808,502 of NC_134081.1, forward strand.
AAACATACCTGAAGTCTCGAAAAGGCATGGATATCTGCTCCACATCTCCCGCTCGGTCTCCCAGGTGGCCTCCTCCATAGGCTGACCCCTCAATTGCACCTTCACTGAAGCTATATCCTTCGACCTCAACCTTCGAACCTACCGATCCAAAATATCCACCGGCTCCACATCATAAGTCATATCACCCTCCAACTGAACCGTGCTGAAATCAAAAACATGGGACGGATCTCCAATATACTTCCGAAGCATGGAAACATGAAACACTGGATGCACACTCGACAAGTTGGGTGGCAAGGCAAGCTTATAAGCCACCTCCCCTATTCTCTGAAGCACCTCAAAAGGCCCAATGAACCGGGGGCTCAACTTGCCCCTCTTCCCAAACCTCATAACACCCTTCATGGGTGATACCTTCAGAAAAACATCTCCCCAACCATAAAAGACACATCACAGACCTTCCTATCCACGTAGCTCTTCTGCCTAGACTGCGCTGCGCGAAGCCGCTCCTGAATCAATTTCACCTTATCTAATGCGTCCTGGACCAAGTCTGTACCTAAGAGCCTAGCCTCACCCAGCTCAAACCATCCAACCGGAGATCTACACCTCCTCCCATACAAAGCCTCGTACGGAGCCATATGAATACTCGACCGATAACTGTTGTTATATGCAAACTCCGCGAGTGGCAGAAACTGGTCCCATGAACCCCCAAAGTCAATGACACAAGCACGCAACATGTCCTCCAATATCTGAATAGTGCGCTCAAACTGCCCGTCCGTCTAAGGGTGAAAAGCTGTGCTTAACTCAACCTGAGTACCCAACTCTCGCTGCACGGCCCTCCAAAACTGCGATGTGAACTGAGTACCCCTATCTGAAGATGGAAACCGGGACACTATGCAGGCGAACGACCTCTTGGATGTAAATCTCAGCCAACCGCTCTGAAGAGTAAGTAGTACCAACTGGAATGAAGTGCGAGGACTTGGTCAGCCGATCCATAATAACCCAAATAGCGTCGAACTTCCTCGAAGTCCATGGGAGCCCAACTACAAAATCCATAGTGATCCGCTCCCACTTCCACTCTGGAATCTCTAACCTCTGAAGCAAGGCACCCGGTCTCTGATGCTCATACTTAACCTGCTAACAGTTTAGACACCGAGCACAAACCCAACTATATCCTTCTTCATCCGCCTCCACCAATAGTGCTACCTCAAATCATGATACATCTTCGCGGCATCCGGATGGATGGAATACCGCGAGCTGTGGGCCTCCTCAAGAATTAGCTCTCGAAGCCCATCTACATTAGGCACACATATCCGGCCCTGCATTCTCAGCACCCTGTTATCACCAATAGTCACATCCCTAGCATCACCTCTCCGAACCATGTCCTGAAGAACGAGCAAGTGAGGGTCATCATACTGACGCTCCCTGATATGGTCATAAAGAGAAAACCTGGAGACCACACAAGCCAATACCCGACTAGGCTCCGAAATATCCAATCTGATAAGCTGGCCTGCCAAGGTCTGAACATCTAATGCCAAAGGTCTCTCTGCTGCTGGAAGATAGGCTAAACTCCCCAAACTCTCTGCCCGGCGACTCAAAGCATCGGCCACCACATTGGCCTTCCCCGGATGGTACAAGATAGTGATATCATAGTCCTTAAGAAGCTCCAACCATCTCCGCTGACGCAAATTAAGATCCTTCTGCTTTAACAGATACTGCAGACTCCGGTGATCAGTATAGATCTCACAATGAACCCCATACAAATAATGACGCCAAATCTTCAAGGCGTGAACAATGGCTGCTAACTCAAGATCATGGATAGGATAGTTCTTCTCATGGGTCTTCAACTGGCGCGAGGCACAGGCAATCACCCTACCCTCCTACATCAAAACACAACCAATGCATATCCTTGAGGCATCACAATACACGGTGTAAGAACCTGAAGCTGATGGCAAAACTAACACTGGAGCTTTGGTCAAAGCAGTCTTGAGCTTCTGAAAGCTCTCCTCACATTCATCCGACCACCTGAATGGAGCACCCTTTTGGGTCAATTTGGTCAAGGGCGATGCAATAGATGAAAATCCTTCCACAAAGCGACGGTAGTAACCCGCCAAACTAAGAAAGCTCCTAATCTCCGTGGCTGAGGGCAGTCTGGGCCAACTCTGCACCGCCTCTATCTTCTTCGAATCCACCTGAATACCCTCACTGGACAACACATGTCCCAAGAATGCTACTGAAATGAGCCAAAACTCACATTTAGAGAACTTTGCATAAAGCTTCTCCTCCCTCAATCTCTGCAATGCAACCCTCAAATGTTGAGCGTGCTCTTCCTGGCTACGAGAGTACACCAGGATGTCGTCAATGAATACAACGATGAATGAGTCCAAATAGGGATGGAATACACTGTTCATCAGATGCATGAACGCTGCTGGGGCATTGGTCAGCCCAAAAGACATCACCAAGAACTCATAATGGCCATATCGGGTTCTGAAAGCTGTCTTGAGAATATCTGAATCCCGAATCTTCAGCTGATGATAACCGGACCTCAAATCAATCTTGGAGAACACCCTCGCTCCCTGAAGCTGGTCGAATAAATCATCAATACGAGGCAAAGGATACTTGTTCTTGACTGTGACCTTGTTCAACTACCTGTAATCAATACACATTCTCATGGAACCATCCTTCCTTTTCACAAATAGAACCGGTGCACCACAAGGTGACACACTAGGCCAAATAAACCCCTTATCAAGGAGTTCCTGAAGTTGTTCTTTCAATTCCTTCAACTCTGCTAGTGCCATACGATACGGTGGAATAGAAATGGGCTGAGTGCCCGGCACCAAATCAATACCAAAGTCAATATCCCTGTCAGGCAGCATGCCCGGTAGGTCTGCAGGAAACACATCCGAAAAATCACGTACCACCGGAACAGAATAAATGACAGGAGTCTCTACATTAACATCCATCACAAATGCCAAATAAGATAGGCAACCCTTCTCAACCATGCGCTAAGCCTTCAAAATATGAAATCACCCTACTTGGTATATAATCTACAGAACCGCTCCACTCAACCCTCGGAATTCCCAGCATAGCCAACGTCACTATCTTAGCGTGACAATCTAGAACAGAATGACATGGAGATAACCAATCCATACCCAATATCACATCAAAGTCAACCATACTAAGCAACAATAGATCTACTCGGGTCTCCAGACTCCCAATTATCATCGCACATGACCAATATACGCGGTCCACAATAATAGTATCGCCCACAGGAGTAGATACATGTACAAATGAAACTAAGGACTCACGGGGCATATCCAGAAAATGAGTGAAATACGAGGAAACATATGAATACGTGGAACCAGGGTCAAATAATACCGAGGCATCTCTGTGACAAACTAAGAGAATACCTGTAATCACAGCATCTGAAGCAATAGCATCTGGTCTGGCAGGGAGAGCATAGAAACGGGCCTGACCACCCCCTGATCTGCCTCCCCCTCTACGGCGACCCCTTGCTGACTGACCTCCACCCCGAGCTGATTGGGCAGATGGTGAGGTAGCTGGTGCTATAGTCGGAGGTTGACTCCTCTGCTGAGATAGACCTCCATGAAGACGAGGACACTGCCTCTACATATGCCCAAGCTCCCCACACTCAAAACAACTCCCTGGTGCTGGCGGCGAAAACTGAAGGGAACCCCTAGCACCGAGATGACTGATAGAAGAACCTGGCATGGAAGAGCCCTGAACAGGTGGAGCACGGGACGAACTTTGAACTGGAAGGGGACCAAGTGATGAGTGGCCCTGATGAGAACTGTGAGAACCATGGCCAGATGATGCACCCCGATGAAATGGCCGAGCTGACTGAGCCTGTCTGAAATGATGACCTCTACCGTGCTGGAACTGACCCCCAAAAGAAGCACAGCGGAATCCACCCTGACCACGAGGCCACTTGGCCTCCCGCTCAACCCTCTCCTGACCGCAAACCATCTCAATCTGCCGAGCAATGTCGACAACCTCATCAAAGGTAGCACCCGAAACCCGCTCCCTGGTCATGAGCAACTGTAGCTGATAAGTGAGGCCATCAATAAACCTCATGATCCTCTCTCTGTCCGTGGGAACCAACCACATAGCATGACGGGCCAACTCGGAGAACCGCATCTCATAATGCATGACAGACATATCACCATGGCGGAGCCGCTCAAGCTGTCTACGCAGCTCCTCTCTGCGGGATCGAGGCACGAACTTCTCCAAAAAAACCATGGAGAACTGCTGCCAAGTAAGGGGTACTGCGCCAACAGGCCTACGCCTCTCGTAAGTCTCCCACCATCTGAGTGCAGCCCCAAAAAACTGAAAGGAAGTGAATGAGACCCCACAAGTCTCTAAAATACCAGCAGTACGGAGTATCCTCTGACACCAGTCCAAAAAGTCCTGAGCATCCTCTCTCTCTGTGCCATTGCAAGGTGGTGGCTAAAGTCTCCCAAACCTCTCCAACCTACGCTGATCATCCTCAGGCATAGCAGGAACCACATAATCTTGAGCAACAGCAACCGGCTGGGCTGGTGGTGCCTCTGGTGTCTGAATTCCCTGAATAACCTGCTCGGGTGTGCGAGCGATGGGAGTCTGAGTGCCTCCCCTGGCCTGAGAAGTGGTTGCGGCCGTCGAAATAGAGACCGCCTGAGCAAGGCCACTACACGCTGTCATAATCTGAGCTAGGGCCTCCGGAAGGCCTAGAATCACAATAGGCACAGGTGGTGCCTGAGCTGGTGCATCAACAACTGGAACTTGGTCCTAATCTGGGACAACCGGTGGATCTGTAGGTACTGCCCCAACTGTTGTACGGGCTGCACCTCTGCCCCTACCACGGCCTCTACCGTGGCCTTGGCCTCTCGCGGCCCTAGCTGGTGGTACTGGTGGGTGGCCCTCCTGACCGATAGTACGAGTCCTCACCATCTGTGAGAGAATGAAACAACAGATGTTTAGTTACTAGAATCAACAGATTCGCACGACAAGAATTCAAGAATGTTGAGTTTCCTAAAGGTTCTGCAGCCTCCTGAAGATAAGTACAGATGTCTCCGTATCGATCCGCAAAACTCTAGTAAACCCGCGCATGACTCGTGAGACCTATGTAACCTAGGCTTTGATACCAATCTATCACGACCTAAAACTAACCCCTATCGTGATAGCGCCTATCGTGGAACTAGGCAAGCCAACTCATTTCCAAAACAAAACGATATTTTCATTTCAAAGATAATTTCAAGGTTATTTAACATAAAACCTCAATTTAAAGAGTTCAAATCAAAGAAAAACAGAAGTGCAGAAAAGAAAAGCCCGACATTGGGGTGTCACTAGTCATGAGCATATACTACAATTTGTCTAACAATATCAAGGCTAACTCAGCCAGGAAAATAGCTAAATACAACTAGAGGAAGATAAGAGAGAGAAGAGCAGGGGCTGCGATCGCCAAACAGCTACCTTGCTATCTCCAAGAAAATCTGCAACCAGAACACTCAATAACCGCTACCGTGTCCAGCTACACCTCGATCTGCACACAAGGTGCAAGGAGTAACGTGAGTACGCCAACTCAGTAAGTAACAACAATAAATAAAGACTGAGCAGTAGTGACGAACAATAAAGAATATAACATTCATATCAGGAAATCTCAGTAAAATAGCACATGCTCTTAAAAAAATCATGATTTGAATCAAATATCTCGTTTAAACCCAGTTCCAGTAAAAATCATTTAAAGACATTTTTTCCAACAGTTTTTCAAACAAAGGCTCAATGCAAAGGTGAGCAAAAATGATGAAATCATAAACAGTCCCTCAGGCAAAACATCACTCATATACAGCCCCTCAGGCAAACCTCACAGTCACTCGTGCCACTCGGGCATACCTCACAATCATTCTTGCCACTCGGGCATACCTCACAATCACTCTTGCCACTCGGGCATACCTCATAATCACTCTTGCCTCCCAGTCACTCAGCACTCGGCACTGGTCACTCGGCACTCGCACTCAGTAGGTACCTGCGCTCACTGGGGGTTTGTACAGACTTCGGAGGGGCTCCTTCAGCCCAAGCGCTATAATCTGCAAGGACAACTCCCGTGCGATAATAATAAAGTATGCTGCTGGCGGGCAGCCCCGATCCACACTCATCCTCACAAATCAGGCCCTCGGCCTCACTCAGTCATAAAGTATGCTGCAAGCGGGAAGCCCCGATACACACTCATCCTCACAAATCAGGCCACTCGGGCATTTCAGTAGAACAGGGCATTCGGCCCAAAACATTTATATGCATCAAAATAGAGTCATAAAACTGAGTTATGCGGTAAACAAGTATAAACATGACTGAGTATAGATTTTCAATCAAAAACAGTGAGAGGATGGTAAAAAAAATGACCCCTAAGGGTCCAAACAGCATTGGCGCAAGGCCCAAACATGGCATTCAGCCCAATTTACAGAAATTCTTTCTAAAACATATAAGTATCAAATGGTTTCAACAAAGTATACAACTTTACAGTTGCTACGGGACAGACCAAGTCATAAATCCCCAATAGTGCACGCTCACACGCCCGTCACCTAGCATGTGTGTCACTTCAAAATAGTAGAATGATACGAAATCCGGGGTTTTATACCCTCAGGACTAGATTTACAATCGTTACTTACCTCAAACCGCGAAATTCTTATTCTGCAATGCCCTTTCCTCGTGAATTGGTCTCCAAACGCCTCAAATCTGGTCATAAATAATTCGTTTCAGTCAATTAAATTCATTAGAATTAATTCCACAAGATAATAATGATTTTTCCATAAATAATTCGAAAATTAGCTCAAAAATTGCTCGTGGGGCCCATGTCTCGGAACCCGACAAAAGTTACAAAATTCGAAAGCCCATTCAACCACGAGTCTACCCATACCAATTTTACCAAAATCCGACCTCAACTCGACCCTCAAATCTACAAATCTTATTTCCAAATTTCTAAGTTCCAATCTCCGATTTACACCTCAAAATCATGTAATCTAGACGGATTATTCGATGCTAATTCAATATTATGGAGTAGAAATAATCACAAGGGACTTACCTCAAGTTTTCCTTGAGAATACATCAAAAATTGCCTCTCCTCAAGCTCCAATTTGTCAAAAATGGCAAATGGGACGAAGTCCCTGTTTTTATAATTCTGCCCAGACATCCTCGGTTCTGCCTCGATCTTGGCCTTCGATCGAGGTCCTCAATCCTGGTCCTCAGTCCTGCCCCTCGATCCTGGTTTTTGATCCTGGCCCTCGATTATGTCTTCAACCCGGCCTTCGACCGTGACCCTCAACCCTGAGCTCGATCATGCCTTCGATCGCGGCCCTCGACTCTGGGCTCGATCATGGCTTCGATCATGGCACGTGACCCTGAGCTTGATCTGGGCTTCGATCGTGGACCTCGACCCTAAGCTCGATCTGGGCTCACATCTGGGCTCGATTTCTGGGCAGAAGCAATTTCCAACGGAAGGAAATTGCAGCAGCTGTTCTAGTTCAATTTTTGATCCGTTAACCATCCGAAACTCTCCCGAGGCACTCGGGACCTCAACCAAATATACCAACAAGTCCTAAAACATCATACGAACTTAGTTGAATCCTCAAATCACCTCAAACAATGCTAAAACCATGAATTACACCTCAATTCAAGCCTAATGAATTTTGAAATTTCTAATTTCTACAAACAACTCTGGAACCTATCAAATCATGTCCGATTGACCTCAAATTTTGCACACAAGTCCTAAATGACATAACAGAGGTATTCCAATTTTCAGAATCGGATTCCGACCCCGATATCAAAAAGTCAACCCCCCGGTCAAACTTCTCAAAAATAAAACTTTCGGCATTTCAAGCTTAATTCCTCTACGGACTTCCAAATAATATTCCGGACACGCTCCTAAGCCCAAAATTACGATACAGAGCTATTGGAATCATCAAAATTCAAATCTGAGGTCGTTTACACATAAGTCCATATCCAGTCCACTTTTCTAACTCAAATTTTTTTTTTTTAATAATTATGAGACTAAGTGTCTCATTTCACTCTGAGTTCCTTCCGTACTCGAACCCACTAACCCAATATAACATAATATAGCTGAATAATACCAAAAAAAGTAGGAATAGGGAAAACGGGGTTATAACTCTCGAAACGACCGGCCGGGTCGTTACATCAAATTATGTATTTTGTTCCTTGGTTTATAACCACTTATTTATCGCTTTATATAAAGGTTTTAGAAAGATCTTATAAAGATGGGAAGGGAAATATTACTAAAGAAATATACCCTCCTCAAGCACCTTTTGTTTTACCAAATAATATAGGTATTACATTTACTGCATTTCAAAAATTTATTATCACGACCCAAACTAACCTCTGTCGTAATGGTGCCTATCGTGGAACTAGTCAAGCCGACTCATTTCCAAAACAAACCGATATTTCCATTTCAAAGATAATTTCAAGGTTATTTAACATAAAACCTCCATTTAAAGAGTTCAAATCAAAAAAAAACAGAAGTGCGGAAAAGAAAAGCACGACATCAGGGTGTCACTAGTCATGAGCATATACTACAATCTGTCTAACAATATCAAGGCTAACTCAGCCCAGAAAATAGCTAAATACAACTAGAGGAAGATAAGAGGGAGAAGAGCAGGGGGGCTGCGATCGCCAAATAGCTACCTTGATATCTCCAAGAAAATCTGCAACCAGAACACTCAATAATCGCTACCGTGTCCAGCTACACCTGGATATGCACGCAAGGTGCAGGGAGTAACGTGAGTATGCCAACTCAGTAAGTAACAACAATAAATAAAGACTAAGCAGTAGTGACGAGCAATAAAGCATATAATGTTCATATTAGGAAATCTCAGTAAAATACCACATGCTCTTAGAATAAATCAGGATTTGAATCAAACATCTCGTTTAAACCCAGTTCCAGTAAAAATCATTTAAAGACATTTTTCCAACAGTTTTTCAAACAAAGGCTCAATGCAAAAGTGAGCAAAAATGAAGAAATCATAAACATCCCCTCGGGTAAAACATCACTCATATACAGCCCCTCGGGCAAACCTCACACTCACTCGTGCCACTCGGGCATACCTCACAATCACTCTTGCCACTCGGGCATACCTCACAATCACTCTTGCCTCCCAGTCACTCGGCACTCAGGACTCGCACTCAGTAGGTACCTGCGCTCACTAGGGGTGTGTACAAACTCCGGAGGGGCTCCTTCAGCCCAAGCTTTATAATCTGCACGGACAACTCACGTGCGATAATAATAAAGTAGGCTGCAGGCGGGCAGCCCCGATCCACACTCATACTCATCAATTAGGCCCTCGGCCTCACCCAGTCATAAGTAACTCAAGCCTCTCAAGCATTTCAGTAAAACAGGGCATTCGGCCCAAAACATTTATATGCATCAAAATAGAGTCATAAAACTGAGTTATGTGGTAAACAAGTATAAACATGACTGAGTATAGATTTTCAATCGAAAACAGTGAAAGGATGGTAAGAAATAGCCCCTAAGGGTCCAAACAGCATTGGCGCAAGGCCCAAACATGGCATTCAGCCCAATTTACAGAAAATCTTTCTAAAACATATAAGTATCAATGGTTTCAACAAAGTATGCAACTTTACAGTTGCTACGGGGCGGACCAAGTCACAAATCCCCAACAGTGCACGCCCACACGCCCGTCACCTAGCATGTGCATCACTAAAATAGTAGAATGATACAAAATCCAGGGTTTCATACCCTCAGGACTAGATTTACAATCGTTACTTACCTCAAACCGGTCAAATATCTACCCCGCAATGCTCTTGCCTCTGGACTCGGCTTCCAAATGCTCCAAATCTATTCACAATCAGTATAATACCATCAATATACACTAATGGAATGTATTCCACAAGAAAAGCTTCAAAATTAGACCAAAACCCGAAATTGGCCCAAATATCGCCTGTGGGGCCCACGTCTCGGAACCCGACAAAAGTTACAAAATCCAAAATCCCATTCAACCACGAGTCTACCCATACCAATTTTACCAAAATCCGACTTCAACTCGACCCTCAAATCGACAAATCTTATTTCCAAATTTCTAAGTTCCAATCTCCGATTTACACCTCAAAATCATGTAATCTAGTCGGATTATTCGATGATAATTCAATATTATGAAGTAGAAATGATCACAAGGGACTTACCTCAAGTTTTCCTTGAAAATATATCCAAAATCGCCTCTCCTCAAGCTCCAATTTGTCAAAAATGGCAAATGGGACGAAGTCCCCGTTTTTATAATTTTGCCGAGACATCCTCGGTTCTGCCTCGATCTTGGCCTTCGATTGAGGTCCTCGATCCTGGTTCTCGGTCCTGGCCCTCGATTATATCTTCAACCCGGCCTTCGACCGCGACCCTCGACCCTGGGCTTGATCATGCCTTCGATCGTGGCCCTCGACTCTGGGCTCGATCATGCCTTCGATCGTGGCCCTCGACTCTAGGCTTGGTCATGGCTTCGATCGTGGCCCTCGACCCTGAGCTCGATCTGGGCTTCGGTCATGGCCCTCGACCCTGGGCTCGATCTGGGCTTACATCTGCGCAGAAGCAATTTCCAACAGAAGAAAATTGCAGCAGCTGTTCTAGTTCAATTTTTTATCCGTTAACCATCCGAAACTCACCCGAGGCCCTCGGGACCTCAACCAAATATACCAACAAGTCCTAAAACATCATATGAACTTATTCGAATCCTCAATTCACCTTAAACAACGCTAAAACCATGAATTACACCCCAATTCAAGCCTAATGAACTTTGAAATTTCTAATTTCTACAAACAACTCCGGAACCTATCAAATCATGTCCGATTGACCTCAAATTTTGCACACAAGTCCTAAATGACATAACATAGGTATTCGAATTTTTAGAATCGGATTCTGACCCCAATATCAAAAAGTCAACCCCTCGGTCAAACTTCTCAAAAATAAAACTTTCGGCATTTCAAGCCTAATTTCTCTACGAACTTCCAAATAATATTCCGGTCACGCTCCTAAGCCCAAAATCACCATACGGAGCTATTGGAATCATCAAAATTCAAATCCAAGGTCGTTTACACATAGGTCCATATCCGGTCCACTTTTCTTGATAAAAAACTTGATGAATTAACTGTTTTGATAAAAGATATGAGTACTAGCAAGAAGACAACTGATATTGCCTCTATGTCTGGAAGCAAATCAAAACCTCAAATTGTTCTTACTCATGTTCAAAGACCCCCTGAGATTCAGGATTTTAAATTCAAATCTTTAAATGATTTATAAGAACTTCTTGATAAAAAGTTATCGGGTTTAAATATTAAACCTATTGATTTATCAAAAGATTTTGCTGATAAATTACATACCACTTTTTATTATAAAAATGAAGTTTGGTCAGAGTTTAATAAACTCAGAGGTTATCCCAAAAAGAATAGTAAGTATGCTAATAAACCCAGAATGCAAACTTATTATTATAATCGCCCTACTCCTCAAGATGTTTTAATAGAGGAACGTGATTGGAATCAGACTAATACGTCTTATTGTGGTTCCGAAATTTATGAATGGAATCTTGATGGTTTGACTGATAGACAATTGACTATTCTTGTGCATAGAATGCTTATGTATGCAACTATCTGTAAAAGTGTGAAAAATACAGATAGAACTATTTGCAAAATGATTGTTGCAGGTTTTACTAGCCAGCGTCGTGGCTGGTGGGATAATTATTTAACTGCTGATGAAAAGGCGATGGTTATTAATTCTATAGCCACTGACGAAGGAGTTGATAACTTAGGCATGGCTCTAGTAAAAAATAAAAAAGATGCTGTTTACACCCTTGTTCTTACCATATTAGAATATTTCAATGGTAGATTTACCAATCAGAACGAGACTATCCGTACTCTGCTAAATGGCCTTAGATGTAGGACCTTAAGCGAGTTTAGATGGTATAAAGATACTTTTATGAGTAGAGTAATGGAATTACCCGAAAATAAGTATGAACATTGGAAAGCTAAGTTTATAGATGGCCTTCCCTCCTTATTTGCTGAAAGAGTTAGAAAAACTCTAAGGGGTAGTTACGGGGAAATTCCGTACAAAGATTATACTTATGAAAAATTGATAGGAGTATGCACACAAGAAGGATTAAACTTGTGCAATGAGTTAAAATTGTCCAGACAGCTTAAGATAGATAAGCTTAAAGATAAATCCCAATTAGGAGACTTTTGTACCCAGTTCGGATTACCCGGTTTACCCGAGACTTCTACTCATAAGAAGAAGAAACACAAATATCATAGGTACCCAAATCCAGATAGTCCTTATAAGAAAAAGAGATCGAGATATAGATCCAAAGAAGAGCGTGATGCTAAGAAAGCCCATCGCAAGTCTACTAGATTTACAAAAAATAGGTCCAAGCGAGATCTTGTTGATATTAAGTGTTATAAATGTGGAAAATTTGGCCATATAGCTCCAAATTGTAAGCTTCAAAAGCTGAAAACCTTAGAACTAGACAATTAGTTGCGTGATAAGGTCTATGGTTTGTTATACACTTCTGGATCAGAATCTGATTATTATTCTGAGTCAGAATCTGAAGTTGAAATCGATTTACTTGATTTATCTGCTAGTGATAAAAATATTGATAATACTTGTACAGCTTGCAAAGGTAATACATGTACTTGTGATGATGATGAATTTTATAAATTACAATCTCAATTTCAAGATTTGAACATGAAAACTATTACATCTGATAATGTAATAGAACTTTTAAAAGAAGTAACTGATGATAAACTTCGTGAAAAAATTATTAATTTGGCTGCAAGTTCTAGTTCTAGTTCTTCAAAACCTTTTGAAAAACAAAAGAACGAATTTGAATATTCTGCGCCTTACTCTTTGTCAGAAATTAATAACCGGCTTAATAATAAAATTGCACCAACCAGAGATTCTTCTTTCGATGATTTAAAAATTAAAATTGAAAGTCTAAAAATGGAGATTAAATCTCTTAAACAAAATCAAATGATTTGTGATCACATGATTACTCAGATAGAGAAAAATAGTTCTGTAACTGAGTTTTCTAATGATAAAAATAAAGGTATTTTTGAAAATGATATTGAAGAAAAACCTATTAGACTTGATTCTAAACATGATATATTTTTGAGAATGATGCAAATTGTTACTTCCCATAAATGGTATATCAAATGTACTATTCTTATTGATAATAGTTTTTCTATTACAAATATTGTTATGATTGATAGTGGAGTTGATGTTAGCTGCATCCAAGAAGGTTTAGTACCTACTAAATATTTACAAAAAACTACTCATATGGTTAAATCTGCATCAGGACATGCTTTAGATATAAAGTATAAATTGCCTAATACGGGTATTTGTCAGAATAAAGTCTGCATTCCTCACTTCTTTTTCTTGGTTAAAAATCAGTTATAAACCCCAATTATACTTGGAACACCATTTATTAACGCTGTTTATCCTTTTACTAGCATAGACCCAAAAGGTTTTATAGCTACTTATAAGGATAGAAAGTTAGGTTACACTTTTGTTACAGATCTCGTTACTAGAGATATAAATGCTTTAATTGATATGAAGCAAAGATATATTGATTCGTTACAATTAGAATTATTTAGTATGAATATATTTGACACTTTAAAATCCAATAAAGTGCAGGAAAAGATTAAATTGATTTCCAAACAAATTACTATTGATATTTGTGCTGAGCATCCTAGTGCTTTTTGGGATCGAAAAAAGCATATTGTCACTCTTCCATATGAAGATAATTTCTCTGAGGATGATATTCCTACTAAATCTCGACCTTGTCAGATGAACGCTGAATTGGTAGAATTCTGCAAAAAAGAGATTGATAATTTGTTACAAAAGGGTTTGATAAAACCCTCAAAATCTCCTTGGTCTTGCAGAGCTTTTTATGTTAATAATGCTGCTGAAAAGGAAGTTTATAAAATGGATAAGATATCCAATTCCCAATAAAAAGTATTTATTGTCAAGATTATATGATGTCAATATATTTTCAAAGTTTGATTTAAAATCTGGTTATTGGCAAATTCAAATATTTAAAGAGCATACTTATAAAACTGCTTTTAATGTTCCATTTGGGCAATATGAATGGAATGTTATGCCTTTTGGTTTAAAGAATATCCCTTCTGAATTTCAAAAAATCATGAATGATATATTTAATCCATATCTGGATTTTATCATTATTTATATTGATGACATTTTGATATTCTCCAAAATATTTGAAATGCATATTAAGCATCTAGATATATTAAAAAAGATTGTTATACAAAATGGTTTAGTTATTTCAAAACCAAAAATGAGTTTATTTCAAACAAATATTCGATTTTTAGGACATAATATTTGTCAAGGAAAAATTACTCCTTCCATATAAAATACCCAATTATGAAATCCCTACCTAATCCCTCCAACCTAGATCCAAGAGAAAAAGAAGCCGCACATCACAAGAGAGGAGGAAGGCGGACGAAAAATTGGGAAAGAGATTGGGGCAAAACTTTTCTATGAATTCTTTTCCACTTGATTTCGAGGATGAAAGAAGCCCACAAATTTTCACATTTTAGTATCGGTCTTTAGCTATTCAGATCAAAAAATCACACAGAACTACATTAGTTTCTCTCTTTCAAAAATTAGATTTCGATAAGCAAGTGAAATGAAAATGGGTTATGCTTGAGATCTGGTCCGCGTTCGAGGAGTCGAGGTTCACAGTTTGTTCGAGTTTTGGTCTGCGGATTCCTGTTGGCTTATTCCGATTTTGTTCGAGTCCCGGCGTCGGCTCTTGCTTGTATTCCCAAACAAAGAATCGTTAATGGCTGTTAAAGTTCCATCTCTTCCTTCTCCTTAATGTTATTGTTTTAATTATTTGTGAAGATTTGCTTTATACATTCATGGACCGTATCATGTATTCTTTACCTTTTCTTGTTATTTGGGTTTAATTATTCTTGTTTGCTATGTTTCCATGATTTGATAACTAGTTGTCTTCTGGTGACATTGTTGGACTGAGCATGTAGTTGGTTAGGTTTGAATTATTATTTATATGCGACAGTGGCCCATGAAATATTGACTATTGTCAAATGTTTTTTAAAATTTCAGGATGATTTATACAATCAAAAGTTTTTGATAAAAACTGATGCTCAATCTGTCAAATATATGTTTAACAAAGATTTTAAACATGATGCTTCGAAATTAATATTTGCAAGGTGGCAGGCTCAATTAGCCTCCTTTGATTTCGAAATTCAGTATAAAAAAGGAGTTGATAATTCTCTTCCAGATTTCTTATCTCGTGAGTATTTACAGGATAGACCCCCCATAGGGTAGAAGTAGAGGTAGAGGACGGAGAAGATCATCCCCACATTTCCAAGGGAGAACATCCCCTTCAGGATTGTCATACGGATCCACATTAAACTCCTCAGTTATACAAATAGGAAGAAGAAGCTTGACTAATTAGAAGATATCTCTCAGAGGTGAATCCTCAATGATAGGACCATCCGTTCACCTGCAAGATATTCCAGAAGATAGTCCGTTATACGTATATTTGCAGGCATATTTGGCTGCTCAAAAGCAAAGTGTTACGTGTCACGACCCAAAATGTCACCCGTCGTGATGGCGCCTATCTCAATACTAGGCAAGCCGAAAATCTCAATAAACCACAATTTCTCTCAAGATTGAAAATATAATATTAAAATACAATACAAACACTCCCCAAAACCTGGTGACACTGAATACATGAGCATCTAATAGGAATACAAGTCTGGAAAATATAGTCTATAATAGTCTGAGACCAAATACAGTGAACAAAGATATAGAGAAGGAGAGACAAGGTCTGCAGAACACATCAGCTACCTCAAAAGCTCCTGAAAATGAACTGCGCGAAAGGATCAACACCCGCTATGTCCGGGAACACCTGGATCTGCACACGAAGTGCAGGGTGTAGTATGAGTACAACAAACTCAGCAAGTAACAATAATAAATAAGGAACTGAAGATAGTAACGAGCTACACAGTTATGGTTCATTTCCAGTAATCCCAGCAAAGAATAGACATGCTATCAAATCTAGCAGTTTAATGTCAAATCAATTTTTATACAGTTCCTGTTCATGTAATTCGTATATCAACAATCTTTCAGAGATTTCACAACAATGACAGATAGCAACTAAATGCAACAACAAATGGAATTTAAGTACAACCTCTCAGAATAACAATCACTCACTGGGCTCCCAGCCCTCATCACTCCCTGGGCTCCCAGCCCTCACTCAATGGGTACCCGCGCTCACTGGGGGTGTACAGACTCATGAGGGGCTCCTACATCCCAAGCACTATAAGCACGGACAACTCAAGTGCTGCACGGACAACTCATGTGCCATAATATAAATATCTTGATCCGCACGGCCAACTCACGTGCAATAATAATATAAGGATCCGCACGGCAAACTCACGTGCAATAATAATATCTGGATCCACACGGCCAACTCACGTGCTATAATAATATCTGGATCCGCACGGCCAACTCACGTGCAATAGTATAATATATAGATCTGCACGGCCAACTTACGTGCAATAATATAATATATATAAAGCTAACATGGCCTGCTGCGGCATGCAGCCCGATCCCAAAAATATCCTCACAATTAGGCCCTCGGCCTCACTCAGTCATAAGTCTCTCGGGCTCTCAATAATCATGAAATCAGCCCAAACAACAATGATATGATGTATTAATAACAATAACAGAGACTGAGATAAAATGTGCAAGTAAAAACTGAGACTAAGTACATATAGCATTTAGCAGGCAATTCAACAAGTACGCGACCTCTGTGGGTCCCAACAGTACTAACACATAACCTAAGCATGATTTACAATCAAATTTTATCAACACATAGAGAGCATATAACTAACAACAAATTATTCAACTTTACAGTTTTCCGGGACGGACCAAGTCACAATCCCCTCGGTGCACGCCCACACGCCCGTCACCTAGCATGTGCGTCACCTCCAAAATAATCACATGATACCAAAATCCGGGGTTTCACACCCTCAGGACCAGATTTAAAACTGTTACTTACCTTAACAACGTAAAATTCCAACTCCGGGATGCCCTCGTCTCTGGACTCGGTCTCCAAAAGCCCGGAATCTATCCATAATCAGAATAATACTATCAACATAGGCTAAAGATCGAATTCCAACGGAAAAACTACATAAATAGGCCAAAAAATCCGAAATCGGCCAAAATCCGGCCCCAGGGTCCACGTCTCGAAACCAGTCAAAAATGGCAGAATAATAATCCTCATCCTCTCCTAAGTCTAACCATAAATAATTCATCAAATTCCGACATCAACTAGACGCTCAAATCTTCAATTAAAGTCTTGAAGATTTCTACCATTTTCAACCCAATCTATACTCATTTACACTCAACAATCTTTCCATAAACCTTATTGATATGTATAAATGATACTATTACACCCAAGAATCATACTCTTAATCACCCATATTTACCCAAACTCAAAATTGAAGACTAGGGGTTAGAACCTTACCTCTTGGATGAAGATCTTGTGATATTTCCTTGTTGGATTTCAAAGCTTGAACAAGATCTTGATGAACAAAGTACTTGAGCTTCTTCCTCTCTCTAGAACACTCTCCCTTCTCTCTAAAAATATCAGATTTTTGCTCCAAAATGAGCTTCAAGGCTTATTTATCGAAGTTGGGTCGGGTTATAACAATAGAAGAATGGATACTCCAAAAATTCTGGACCAGGCGATAGGCCTGGCCTCGCGAGGCTAAAGCCTAGTTAAACCTGGCTTTAGGCTAGCCTCGCCAGGCTAAAGCCTAGTATTATACCTGGTCTCGCCAGGCTAAAGCCTGGTATTACACCTGGCCTCGCCAGGCTAAATCCTGGTCTTGCGAGCTCTGTAGCGAGCTATAGGACAGCCTTTGGGTATTTGATCATAACTTCTTTTAGTAATTTGGTCATAACGTCTTGTAGGAATGTCCAAATGACGAACGGTTTGAAGCGTTAGAAACTAGACACAAATATATTTCATTTTATAGGTAATACACGATATAACACTTCGTGTCCTGATAGTTATGCTCATTTTAAGTTAGGTCTTGTGCGAACTCACTTGAAACTTTAGTTTTATGAAATTTCCAACTTCTACATTCGATGCCGAAACCTATCGAATCAAGTCCGATTGACCTCAAATTTTGCACACAAGTCATAAATGACATAACAGAGGTATTCCATTTTTCAGAATCGTATTCCGATCCAGATATCAAAACGTCAACCCCCCGGTCAAACTTTCCAAAAAATTAACTTTCGGCATTTCAAGCCTAATTCCACTATGGACCTCCAATTAATATTCCGGACATGCTCCTAAGCCCAAAATTACCATACAGAGCTATTGGAATCATAAAAATTCAAATCCGAGGTCGTTTACATATAGGTCCATATCCGGTCCATTTTTCTAACTTAAAGTTTTCAATTATGAGACTAAGTGTCTTATTTCATTCCGAATTCCTTCCGGACCCGAACCAACTAACCCGATCAGTCATAAATCAATGGCAAGACATAATTTGAGCAGTAAATGGGAGAACAGGGTTATAATATTCAAAACGACCGGCCGAGTCGTTACATTCTCCCCCTCTTAAACAAACGTTCGTCCTTGAACGGGTTTAGAATAATACCTGGAGTCTCAAATAAGTGTGGATATTTGTTCCGCACATCCTCCTCAGTCTCCCAAGTAGCTTCTCCGACTGGCTGGCCTCTCCACTGCACTTTCATTGATGCTATGTTCTTTGACCTCAGCTTTCGAACCTGCCAGTCTAAAATAGCCACCGGCTCCACATCATAAGTCAAATTACCGTCCAGCTGCACTGTACTGAAATCCAGAATGTGAGACGGATCCCCGACATACTTTCAGAGCATGGATACATGAAACACTGGATGAACACCTGATAGACTAGGTGGCAAAGCAAGTTCATAAGCCACCTCCCCAATTTTCTTAAGTATCTCAAAAGGCCCGATATACCGAGGGCTCAACTTGCCCTTTTTTCCGAACCTCAACACACCTTTCATGGGTGAGATCTTGAGCAGAACCTTCTCCCCAACCATGTGAACAACATCACGAACTTTCCTGTCAGCATAACTCTTCTATCTAGACTGTGCCATGCGAAGCCGTTCCTGAATTACCTTGATCTTCTCTAAAGCATCTTGAACCAAGTCAGTACCCAATAGTCTAACCTCACCCGGCTCAAACCAACCCACCGGAGACCGACACCATCTCCCATATAAAGCTTCATACGGAGCCATCTGAATGCTTGACTGGTAGCTATTATTGTAAGCAAACTCTGCGAGTGGCAGAAATTGATCCCATGAACCCCCAAAGTCAATGACACAAGCGCGTAGCATATCCTCCAATATCTGAATAGTGCGCTCGGACTGTCCGTCTATCTGAGGGTGAAATGTTATACTCAACTGAACCTGTGTGCCCAATTCTCATTGCACTGCCCACCAAAACTGTGAAGCAAACTATGTGCCCCGATCTGAAAATAATGGACACCGGCACACCGTGTAGGCGAACAATCTCACGAATATAAATCCCAGCTAACCGCTCTGAAGAATAATTAGTACCGACTGGAATAAAATGCGCAGATTTGGTCAACCGATCTACTATCACCCAAACAGCATCAAACTTTTTCAAATCCAACTACGAAGTCCATGGTAATACGCTCCCACTTCCACTCCGGAATTTCAACTCTCTGTAGCAATCCGCCCGGTCTCTGGTGCTCGTACTTTACCTGTTGACAATTTAAACACCGAGATACAAACCCAACTATATCTTTCTTCATCCACCTCCACAAATAGTGTTGTCTCAAGTCCTTATACATCTTCGCGGTGCCTGGATGAATAGAGTACCGCGAGCTGTGAGCTTCCTAGAGAATCAGCTCACGCAAACCATCTACATTAGGTACACATAGCCTGCCCTGCATCTGTAATACACCGTCATCTCCAATAGTGACTTCCTTGGCATCACCGTACTGAATCGTGTCCTTAAGGACAAGCAGATATGGATCATCATACTGTCTCTCTCTGATGCGATCATATAAAGAAGACCGAGAAACCACACAGGCCAAAACTCGATTCGGCTCAGAAACATCCAATCTAACAAATTAATTAGCCAAGGCCTGAACATCCAAAGCTAAAGGACTCTCTGCTACCGGTAAGTATGCTAAGCTTCCCAAACTCTCCGCCTTACGACTCAAGGCATCGGCCACTACATTGGCCTTTCCGGGATGATAGAGAATGGTGATATCATAATCCTTAA
Organism: Nicotiana tabacum; assembly: GCF_000715075.1. Lineage (NCBI taxonomy): Eukaryota > Viridiplantae > Streptophyta > Magnoliopsida > Solanales > Solanaceae > Nicotiana > Nicotiana tabacum. Next base: position 119,828,862 of record NC_134081.1, read on the forward strand.
GCAACTCCAACCACCTTTGCTGCCACAAGTTAAGATCCTTCTGTTTAAACAAATGTTGTAGACTCCGATGATCTGTATACACCTCACGCTGGACACCGTACAAGTAATGCCGCCAAATTTTCAAGGTATGCACAATAGCCACTAACTCAAGATCGTGGATTGGATAATTCTTCTCATGTACCTTTAACTGTCTGGATGCATAGGAAATTACCCTACCGTCTTGCATAAGTACTGCGCCGAGACCAATCCGTGACGCATCACAATACACAATATAAGACTCTGAAGCTGTAGGCAACACCAATACTGGAGCTGTAGTCAAAACTACCTTAAGCTTCTGAAAGCTCTCTTCACATTCATCTGACCACCTGAACGGAACACCTTTCTGAGTCAATTAAGTTATAGGCGATGCAATAGATGAGAAACCCTCCACAAAACAACGATAATAACCGGCCAAGCCGAGAAAACTCTGAATCTCAGTGACTGAGGATGGAGGCCAATTCTGAACTGCCTCTATTTTCTTCGGATCCACCTTAATACCTTCACTGGACACTATATGTCCCAAGAATGCCACCGTACTAAGCCAGAACTCACACTTAGAGAATTTGGCATAAAGTTTCTCCTCTCTCAACCTCTTTAATACAATACCCAAGTGTTGTGCATGCTCCTCCTAGCCACGTGAGTACACCAAAATATCATCAATGAATACCACGACAAATAAATCAAGATATGGATGAAATACACTATTCATCAAATGCATAAATGCTGTTGGGGCATTGGTTAGCCCAAATGACATCACAGGAAATTCATAGTGGCCATAACGAGTCCTGAATACCGTCTTTAGAATATCCGAATCCCTAATTTTTAATTGGTGATACCTAGACCTCAAATCAATTTTGGAGAATACCCTCGCTCCCTGAAGCTGGTCAAATAAATCATCAATACGCGGCAATGGATATTTATTCTTGATTGTAACTTTGTTCAACTGCCTATAATCAATGCACATCCGCATAGTACCATCTTTTTTTCACAAACAGAACCGGTGCACCCCAAGGTGACACACTAGGCCTAATAAACCCTTTTTCAAGGAGTTCCTGAAGTTGCTCTTTCAATTCTTTTAACTCAGCTGGTGCCATACAATACGGAGGAATAGAAATGGGCTGAGTGCCCTGCACCAAGTCAATATCGAAATCAATATCCCTGTCGGGTGGCATACCCGGCAAGTCTGCGGGAAATACATTCGGAAAATCTCGCACGACCGACACTGAATCAATAATAGGAGCATCTACATCAACATCTCTCACAAAGGCCAAATATGACAAGCATCCCTTTCCAACCATACGTTAGGCGTTCAAATAAGAAATTACCCTGCTAGGAATAAGATCTAGAGAACCCCTCCATTTAACCTTTGGCAACCCCGGCATCGTCAACGTCACGATTTTTGCGTGACAGTCCAGAATAGCATGACATGGAGACAACCAATCCATACCCAAGATTACATCGAAATCAACCATACCGAGTAATAAGAGATCAACTCTAGTCTCCAGTTCCCCAATAGTTACTACACACGACCAATACACATAATCCACAATAATAATATCGCCCACCGGCGTAGACATACAAACAGGTACAATTAAGGACTCACAGGGCATATCCATATAATGAGCAAAATACGATGATACATATGAATAAGTGGAACCAGGGTCAAATAATATAGAAGCCTCCATGTAGCACACTGAAACAATACCTGTGATTACTGCGTCTGAAGCAACAGCATCTGGCCTGGCAGGAAAAGCATTGAATCGAGTCTGCCCGCCTCCTAATCAGCCTCCCCCTTTAGGGCGACCCTAGTTGCCTGACCCCCACCCCGAGATGGCAGGGCAGGTGGTGTAACTGTTGGTGCTGGTGCCGTTGGTCGAGAACTCTAATGTGAAACCCCACTCAACAGCCTAGGACACTCTCTCTTGAAATGACCAAATTCTCCGCACTCAAAATAACCCTTTCTCTGACGAAACTGCTGCTCCTGATATCCCGAGGGATGACCTGCAGAAGCCTGTGCGGACGAGGCATGATGAGAACTCTACGCTGGTAGTGCACTGAATGAAGACTGGCCTGAGTGAGTAGTGTAAGAACCATGGCTAGACGATGCACCACGATGAGCTGAACGACCCATCTGAGCGTGTTTGTAAGAACGACCCCTACCTCGGTGAAACTGACCCCCTGAAGGAACACCGCTATAATCACCCGGACCACGAGGCCTCTTAGCCTCTCTCTCTCCACGTTCCTGGCTACGAACCATCTCTATCTGCCGAGCAATGTCCACTACCTCATCAAAGGTAGCACCAGATACTCTCTCCCTAGTCATAAGTAACCGCAGCTGATATGTGAGGCCATCAATGAACCTCCTAATACTCTCCCTATCAGTGGGAACCAACCAGATTGCGTGACGAGCCAGCTTAGAAAATCTCATCTTGTACCGCGTCACGGACATATCACCCTAGCGAAGCTGCTCAAACTGTCTGTGCAGCTCTTCTCTGCGGGACTGAGGTACGAACTTCTCTAAAAAGACCACGGAGAACTGATGCCAAGTAAGGGGGCTGCGCCAATAGGCCTACGTCTCTCGTAAGTCTCCCACCATCTGAGTGCAGACCCAGAAAACTGAAAAGTAGTGAATGAGACCCTACTGGTCTCCAGAATACCTGCTGTTCGAAGCATTCGTTGGCACCTATCCAGAAAATCCTGAGCATCCTCTGACTCAGTATCGCTAAATAGTGGAGGTCGAAGCCTCTCAAATCTCTCAAGTCTCCTCTGCTCATCATCTTCCCTAACAGGAACTACCGGGGCCTGAGCAGCTGCAACCGGTTGGGCTGGTAGTGCCCCCGGTATCTGATGTCCCTGTACTACCTGGTCTGGAGTACGAGCAACAGGGGTATGAGTACCTCCCCCGGCCTGAGAAGTGGCAGGTGCTGCCTGAGCCTAAACCACCTGAGCAAGACATGTGCAGGCTGCCAATATCTGGGCCAAAGTATCCTGAATGCTTGCAATCTCAATGGGCACAGCTGGTGCCCGAGCTGATCTGTCGGCTCAACTATATCTGGAATCTGCTCCTGAGCTGGAATAACTGGTGGTACAACAGGTGTTGTTTCAACTGTGGTACGAGCTACACCTCGACCTCTACCTCAACCCCGGCCTCTACCACGGCCCCGGCCTCTCACGGCCCTAACTGGTGGCATTGGAGGCTGACCATCTGATCCGGTAGTATGTGTCCTTACCATCTGTGAGAGAATAGAATAGCAGAAATTTAGTTTCCTGAATCAACAAATTTGCACGACAGAATACAAGAAAGAGAAATTTTCCTAAGGGTTCTGCAGCCTCTCGAAGATAAGTACAAACGTCTCCGTACCGATCCGCAAGACACTACTAAACCTGCTCATGACTCGTGAGACCTATGTAACCTAGGCTCTGATAGTTACGTGTCACGACCCAAAATGTCACCCGTCGTGATGGCGCCTATCTCAATACTAGGCAAGCCGAAAATCTCAATAAACCACAATTTCTCTCAAGATTGAAAATATAATATTAAAATACAATACAAACACTCCCCAAAACCTGGTGTCACTGAATACATGAGCATCTAATAGGAATACAAGTCTGGAAAATATAGTCTATAATAGTCTGAGACCAAATACATTGAACAAAGAGATAGAGAAGGAGAGACAAGGTCTGCGGAACTCGGCAGCTACCTCAAAATCTCCTGAAAATGAACTGCGCGAAAGGATCAACACCCGCTATGTCCGGGAACACCTGGATCTGCACACGAAGTGCAGGGTGTAGTATGAGTACAACAAACTCAGCAAGTAACAATAATAAATAAGGAACTGAAGATAGTAACGAGCTACACAGTTATGGTTCATTTCCAGTAATCCCAGCAAAGAATAGACATGCTATCAAATCTGGCAGTTTAATGTCAAATCAAGTTTTTTATACAGTTCATGTTCATGTAATTCGTATATCAACAATCTTTAAGATATTTCACAATAATGACAGATAACAACTAAATGCAACAAATGAAATTTAAGTACAACCTCTCAGAACAACAATCACTCACTGGGCTCCCAGCCCTCATCACTCCCTGGGCTCCCAGCCCTCACTCAATGGGTACCCGTGCTCACTGGGGGTGTACAGACTCATGAGGGGCTCCTACATCCCAAGCGCAATAAGCACGGACAACTCAAGTGCTGCACGGACAACTCACATGCCATAATATAAATATCTGGATCCGCACGGCCAACTCACGTGCAATAATAATATAAGGATCCGCACGGCAAACTCACGTGCAATAATAATATCTGGATCCACACGGCCAACTCACGTGCTAAAATAATATCTGGATCCGCACGGCCAACTCACGTGCAATAGTATAATATATAGATCTGCACAGCCAACTCACGTGCAATGATATAATATATATAAAGCCAACATGGCCTGCTGCGGAATGCAGCCCGATCCCAAAAATATCCTCACAATCAGGCCCTCGGCCTCACTCAGTCATAAATCTCTCCAGTCTCTCGGGCTCTCAATAATCGTGAAATCAGCCCAAACAACAATGATATGATGTATTAATAACAATAACAGAGACTGAGATAAAATGTGCAAGTAAAAACTGAGACTGAGTACATATAGCATTTAGCAGGCAATTCAACAAGTACGCGACCTCTGTGGGTCCCAACAGTACTAACACATAACCTAAGCATGATTTACAGTCAAATTTTATCAACACATAGAGAGCATATAGCAAACAACAAATTATTCAACTTTACAGTTTCCTGGGACGGACCAAGTCACAATCCCCTCGGTGCACGCCTACACGCCTGTCACCTAGCATGTACGTCACCTCTAAAATAATCACATGATACCAAAATTCGGGGTTTCATACACTCAGGACCAGATTTAAAACTGTTACTTACCTTAACAACGTAAAAATCCTACTCCGGGATGCCCTCGTCTCTGGACTCGGTCTCCAAATGCTCCGAATCTATCCATAATCAGAATAATACTATCAACATAGGCTAAAGAATCGAATTCCAACGGAAAAACTACATAAATTGGCCAAAAAATCCGAAATCGGCCAAAATCCGGCCCCGGGCCCACGTCTCTAAACCAGTCAAAAATGGAAGAATAATAATCTTCATCCTCTCCCGAGTCTAACCATATACAATTCATCAAATTCCGACATCAACTAGACTCTCAAATCTTCAATTAAAGTCTTGAAGATTTCTACCATTTTCAACCCAATCTATACTCATTTGAACTCAACAATCTTTTCATAAACCTTATTGATATGTATAAATGATACTATTACACCCAAGAATCATACTCTTAATGACCCATCTTTACCCAAACTCGAAATTGAAGACTAGGGGTTAGAACCTTACCTCTTGGGTGAAGATCTTGTGATATTTCCTTGTTGGATTTCAAAGCTTGAACAAGATCTTGATGAACAAAGTACTTGAGCTTCTTCCTCTCTCTAGAACACTCTCCCTTCTCTCTAAAAATATCAGATTTTTGCTCCAAAATGAGCTTCAAGGCTTATTTATCGAAGTTGGGTCGGGTTATAACAATAAAAGAATGGATACTCCAAAAATTCCGGACCAGGCGATAGGCATGGCCTCGCTAGGCTAAAGCCTGGTTAAACCTGGCTTTAGGCTGGCCTCGCCAGGCTAAAGCCTGGTATTATACCTGGCCTTGCCAGGCTAAAGCCTGGTCTAACACCTGGCCTCGCCAGGCTAAAGCCTGGTCTTGCGAGCTCTGTAGCGAGCTACAGGACAGCGTTTGGGTATTTGATCATAACTTCTTGTAGGAATGTCCGAATAATGAACGGTTTGAAGCGTTAGAAACTAGACTCAAAGGGATTTCATTTGATATATAGATTATCACATAACTCCATATATATATATAGATATTCTCGTTCAAAGTCGGATCTTGTGCGAACTTACTTGAAACTTTAGTCTTATGAAATTTTCAACTTCTACATTCTATGCTGAAACCTATAGAATCAAGTCCGATTGACCTCAAATTTTGCACACAAGTCATAAATGACATAATAGAGGTATTCCATTTTTCAGAATCGGACTTCGATCCAGATATCAAAAAGTCAACCCCCCCGGTCAAACTTCCCAAAAAATTAACTTTCGGCATTTTAAGCCTAATTCCACTATGGACCTCCAATTAATATTCCGGACATGCTCCTAAACCCAAAATCACCATACGGAGCTATTGGAATCATCAAAATTCAAATCCGAGGTCATTTACATATAGGTCCATATCCGGTCCATTTTTCTAACTTAAATTTTTCAATTATGAGACTAAGTGCCTTATTTCATTCCAAATTCCTTCCGGACCCGAACCAACTAACCCGATAAGTCATAAATCAATGGCAAGACATAATTTGAGCATTAAATGGGGGAACGGGGTTATAATATTCAAAACGACCGGCCGAGTCGTTACATTACGTTTGCTTCAATTACCAAAGAGGACACTGATGATATCAAGTCCTATGAAAAATTTCCTAAAAAATAAATGATATTTCTTTTGGAGAATTCTGAGATACAAAGAAAAGATGAACCCTGGAAGATATTCCAGAGATACTTGATAAATGGATTATATTATCCGGGTGAGTCATACAAAACCCGTTCTTATTATGAGACTATTCTCACAAGTACAAGCAGTGCAGAATTTCAGCACTTTTCCGGTTATAGCATAGACGAGAATGTTTATAATTTCTCAAAAATCATCATCAAACAGATTATATCTGTTGAAAACTGGGGAACATCTACAATGAAAGAGAGGCATATAAGCCTTAACAAGTCCCGTATGAATTTTACCTATTGGGATTATATCCCGGCCTTTGATAAAGCGCTCTATTACAATAATGATAGACATAAGCACACTTGGTTCATAAAGGTGTGTGCAAAGATATTTGCAGAACCTATTTCTAATTGGTTTTTAAATTGGTGGTCATACCACGGTCCGACAGTAAAGATATTACCCGAGCCATTTCTTATGTTATACAAAGAATGGACAAAAGTTTCACCAATTCTAAATGAGTTATACCACACAGATCATATCTGTTACTTAGAAAAGATTGACCAGATATATTTCTTCCTAGAATTCTCTATTCCTTGGATTCATAAATGGACTCCGGAAGTAGGATTCACTGAGGAACAAATTCCTTGTTTATACAGGACCTTTTATAATAATTTTTGGGATAAACTGATGAAAAAAGATCCCAAAACAAAGACGTTATACGGTCAAGAACTCTTGGATTCCATTAAAATAAAAATCCAAGAATATTCCAGCAACCCTCAGAAAGAGAAAATTGATGATAGCTCAGTGCGGCACATTGACAGAAAGATCTCCTTTCAAGAAGGGGATAAAGAAGAAATGATTAATGACTATTTGGAAGAAGTAAAAAGAAATTTTCTTCGTTCCATCAACCAATATGAGAAATCAGACACTTCAATGCAAAGTGAAACTAGCAATGATGATATCGCAGAAGACTCTCAACCTATTGAATCAGAAAAGATATTATGTGATGAAGCCTTCCTAGATGCGGAAGATTTCCTCCACAAAATGAAAGAGTCAGAAAAGTGACCAGCACAGTGAAGCGGACCCCACAGTACAGTAAAGCCGCTGGACCCCACAGCACAGTGAAGCTGCCGGACCCAACTGCTGGACCCCACTCAAACAGTCGATAGACTGTTTCAACAGTTGAAACACGATTCTTCAACAGTAGAAACATTGTTTTATACAGTAGAAACACTCTACAGGGACCCAGTGGGACCCTTTTTACTGTTTAAAGATTCTTTTTCTTTTTTTTTCTATTTATACGTTCATTCGTTCGGAGAGGAAGGCAGAAGCCGAAAAACTCTCTCTCTCTTAAATCTCTCTCTCTCTCTCTATTGTAAGTTTGTAAGTACTACTTTGTAATCAAAGATCAAGTAAATAAAATCTCAAGTTCTTCATACTCAGGCCTTGCAACCCGGCCTCATAAGGTATTTATTCTTACTTATAGTATTTCTTCTAGTCTCTCCTCTCTGGCCGTGACTATGTCAGGCTAAGAGATTTCATATCTATGTTGAATATCTAACTTCTCTCCTATATAAACCATGAAAGATCTGGCCTCTATCAAAATATAAATGAATTTTATATATAGTTTCTTGACTTGGTTTCAAGATGGTGGTACAGTCTAATATAGCACTACTCTTATTGGATCTGCCTTAGTGGCTCCGTCTAGTCAGCTGTGAACCTTAGCCCGTTAAATGAAGTTGAAAAGGGCATCTTCTTTCACGGTTAGAACTGCTAGATACATGGGCTCAATGAGAGTATGTATTATATTAAGACAGACCCCTTGCTTGAGTAAAAGGTTGAACCTTCCATACAGTCATCAAAATATAAAAAAAATTCTTATATATTTCGACTCTTATCTTTACTGACCGTGCGGATTACCGCCAGTCTTTAAACGTAAGGATACTGAATTAGCTACTTAGAAAGTCTATAAGAGATCTTTAACTGGTGGAAACCTTAGTGGACATATAAAAGTCAGCTAAGGCGCGAAACAATTCCAGTTCCCATTAATCCGGTGATCTCTCGGACTGACTAAATTAATTAATTCTAAATAGCTAGATTGGGATGGTCGTGCAGACTACCGCCCGCCTACACTCGATCCTGTTAAATGGTATCAGAGCTTAGGAACTTTCATAGTATATATGAGATAGATCTAAAGTATTCGACATAGATATGTTTCTTATGATGAATTTAGGAGAAATTAGTATGAAAAATACTAGACTTGAAGAGGTAGATATACCTCAAAACCTTGATTTATTGAACAAATGGACGATTCCTAAAGTCCCTATTAGAACAATCTATGATTACGGATGGTTTGATAAACTTTCTTCAAAACAGCTAGTTAAAACTACTGAGCAATCTTTAGCTTTAAATTCATATGAACAGACTATTCGTTTGTTAAACAAGCATGATGTAGATTTATATAAAAATCAGTATAATTATCTATATTTTGGTATGGTTCAAATTGCTTTTAAGCCATTAACCCTTAAAGGGTTACCAGAGACGTTTTTAGCTGCTCTCAGAGATGTTAGAAATCTGAATTTTAGACAGCCTCTGATGGGTTCTATTGAATCTATTGTGGCCTACGGTCCAGTATATTTTAATACTCAACCCAATCTTCAATTATCTATATCTGATGTTAATATACTTGATGCCTTGACATTAAATGGAAAAACGCATGGTTATAATTATGCGCCTGGTTCTGAACTTATATGTTTATCAAATAGAATTTATTTTAAATTACTATCTACGTTAAACCCCAGATGTAAACTATATGATACATCCGATCACACTATACTAGTGAAAAATAATTTTGCAAAGTCTAAGGTCACCACGAGGATACCTATTAAGCAGGAAGAAATTAATTTTCCAACTACCTGGACTTTGGATTCGGTTATATCCCCTAGTCAGATTACTAATGTTATCAGTAATACAGAATATTCTCATATTACTCAAAATTCGGATGGTAGGATTTGCATTCAATTTGATGATAATAGTTCCACTTATTATAGGCAGTCATTTTCTAATAATAGACTTTTGCCTGCTATTAGTCCTAGTTATAATAGGCATTCATTTACTAATCGTAGACTGTTGCCTGATATTCAACATATTTCACTTGTTGAACCAGTTTATGGACCAGCTAGAAATCGTGCTGCATCTTTGCATACAATTTCTACCAAAATGGGTGATAAGCCAGTTGAAAGGGTTAAGATTAACCCCCAAACAAATATTGTTCAGGATAGTGATAATATTTCTGATAAGGATATTCCTTCTGCATCCGAAATGGATTTCAACCCCAATAATACTTAATGATCCCACACCAAATAGATTTTAGTCCAGGGTCACAAGCTAGAAAATATATTCGAAAAGAATTTTTTTGTAATAAATGGAACCGGTTTAAAACTTGGTTTTTTGATACTTATAGTAAAGAGGATTTAAATAATATTTCTCAAGAGTTTTATGAAACTTGTGCTCTACATAATCAAATTATGTATTTTGTTCCTTGGTTTATAACCACTTATTTACCGCTTTATATAAAGGTTTTAGAAATATCTTATAAAGCTGGGAAGGGAAATATTACTAAAGCAATATACCTGTCACGACCCGAAATACCCACCTTCGGACCGTGATGGCGCCTAACATTTCACTTGCTAGGCAAGCCAACGTTAAAATAATATTAGCCATTTTTAAACAATTTTTAAATTTATTAATAATAAGAAACAAATGCGGAAGTAAGGTCTGAAATATAGTGAATAATCCATAAAAATAACGGCGTCTAAATACCATCCCAGAATTGGTGTCACAAGTGCACGAGCTTCTAGAATAATAAAAATAAAGGTCTGAATAAAATAAAACTGTCTGGAAATAAACACACAGCTAAGGTACAGTAGACAGGGACTTCAGAACTGCGAACGTCGTGCAGTTATACTTCAAGTCTCCTCTGAGTAGCTAAAATCTGAGCAAGTCTATGGTACGCCGCTGGGACCAACTCCGAAATCTGCACAAGTGCAGAGTGTAGTATCAGTACAACCGACCCCATGTACTGGTAAGTGCTGAGCCTAACCTCGACGAAGTAGTGACGAGGCTAAGGCGGTTCACTTACATTAACTTGTACGCAATATTAGTAACAACATCAATAATAGAAATAAATCAGGTAACTCATTTATAATGGTTGAAGCCAACTCAGCAGTTATAACCAATTATCATTTCCATAAATTCTGTTGCAGCGTGCAACCCGCTCTCACAATATATTCACATTCAATTATGTTGCAGCGTGCAACCCGCTCTCCCAATATTTTTCTTTTAATCAAGTATGTCATATATTTATTTCAATCAAGTATATATATAGACTTTTAAATAAGTCTGTTGCGGCGTGCAATCCGATCCCCCAATATTGACTTTTCAATAAGTCTATTGCGGTGTGCAACCCGATCCTCCAATATTAACGTTTTAACAAGTCTGTTGCGGCGTGCAACCCAATCCTCCAATATTAACTTTTAAACAAGTCTGTTGCGGCGTGCAACCCGATCCTCCAATATGGACTTTTAAACAAGTCTGTTGCGGCGTGCAACCCGATCCTCCAATATGGACTTTTAAACAAGTCTGTTGCGGCGTGCAACCCGATCCTCCAATATATTCATTTCAATCAACTCTGTTGCGGCGCGCAACCCGCTCCTCCAATATATTCATTTACCAATTCTTATAGAATAAATCGCCCCAATAAATGCAACAATTAATATAAAATTTTAAAACAACAAGCATTCAATAGTTATGATTTAATTGTGAAACAAGCAATGACAATTAGCAATTTATTATGAAAATCGGGGAAAAAATAGACAGTTTAATATTTAATATGCTAAATGTCAAGTAGCAATTAATACACATAAATCAAATAGCATGTAACAATTATTGCAGGAATTCAAGAATTAATATTTGTCAAGGAATAGGAAAGAAATAATTATTATAACAATTAATTCATGTCTTAGAACAATTTATGATTTTCAAATAATTATGCAAATAATTAATTTGACGACGTATAGACACTCGTCACCTCGCCTATACGGCGTTCACATGCATTTCACATAACAAATAATTTAAGGGTTCTATTCCCTCAAGTCAAGGTTAACCAGGACACTTACCTCGCTATGCAAATTCCAATAAATTACTCGACCACAGCTTTTCCTTTTAAATTTGTCTCCAAAAGCTTCAAATCTATTCACAAATAATTCGATATACTCAATACAAATCGTAGGAATTAATTCCATATGAATTTACTAATTTTTCGGATAAAAATCCGAAATTCACTTTAAAAATTGACAGTGGGGCCCACATCTCAAATCTCGGAAAAACTTACGAAATCCAAATACCCATTCCGAGACGAGTCCAACCATATAAAAATTATCAAATTCTGACATCGGATTGACCTTCGAATCTTCGTTTTACATTTTTGGAAGGTTTTGTAAAAATCTAATCTTTCTTCCATAAATTCATGGATTCATGATGTAAATGAGTATGTAATCATGAAATATAATCAATATAGGATAAGGAACACTTACCCCAATTTTTTCCCATAAAAATCGCCCAAAAATCGCCTAAACCGAGCTCCCCAAACTCCAAAATGAGTAAAATGGCTAAACTCCCCGTTTTATGGGGTTTCTGGCGTTTTCGAGCGCCACAGGTAGCGTGGGGAGCTGCCTGTGGCGCACTTTCCAGAACACCAATAATTCCCAGCGCCAGGGCTAGCGCCCCACACTACCCTGGGCGCTGGCAGCTACGAAAAATCTTTCCCGACACGAAAATGGGCATAACTCTCTCATACGATGTCCGAATTCGACAATTCTTTTTGCTATGGCTCCAAAATTTCAATACGGATCTAATGCTTCCATCAAAACTGAATTTGGAATTCATTTGCTTAATGGGATACCACTTATTCTTGAAGAAATGACGTCGAACGTTCTTGAAACGCCAAAATTAAATTCCGTTGACCACCCGAAATCCACCCGAGGCCCTCGGGATCTCAACCAAATATACCAACAAGTCCTAAAACATTATACGGACTTACTCGGGGTCTCATATCACGTCAAACAATGCTGAAATTATAATTCACACTTCGATTCGATCTTTTGAGTTTCCAAACATTTCAATTTACAAATCTTGTGCCAAAACATGTTAAATGAATTCGGAATGACTTTAAATTTGGCACACAAGTCATAAATGACATAGCGGAGCTATTCAAATTTTCCGAATTGGATTCCGACTCCGATATCAAAAAGTCAACCCCGTGGTCAAACTTGGAAATCTTTAGCCTTTAAATTGCTAGTTCCGTTAAATGGTCATAACTTAAGCTAGGGACCTCCAAATTAAATTCCGGGCATACGCCCAAGTCCTAAATCAAGATACGGAGCTACCGAAACTGTCAAAACACTGATCCGGGTCCGTTTGCTAAAAATGTTGACCAAAGTAAACTCACTTGAATTTTAAAGCTCTATTTCACATTTTAATTCATTTTTCACATGAAAACTTTCCAGAAAATTTTACGGACTGTGCACGCAAGTCGAGAAAAGATAAATGGTGCTTTTCGAGGTCTTAGAACACAGAATTACTTATTAAATTTAAAGATGATATTTTGGGTCATCATATTCTCCACCTCTAAAACAAACATTCGTCCTCGAACGGAGTTAGAAAAAAAAGTACCTGAGTTGGAGAAAAGGTGTGGATATTTACTCCGCATGTCCGACTCAGACTCCCAAGTAGATGCCTTTACCGATTGACCTCTCCATTGCACCCGAATTAAAGGATAACTCTTAGACCTCAACTGTCGGACCTGCCGGGCTAGAATAGCCACCGGCTCCTCCTCGTAAGTCAAATCTTTGTCCAATTGGACTGAGCTGAAATCCAACACATGGGACGGATCACCATGATATTTTCGGAGCATAGACACCTGGAACATCGGATGAACCGCTGATAAACTAGGTGGTAATGCAAGCCTGTAGGCTACTTCACCCACCCTTTCAAGAATTTCAAAAGGTCCAATATAACTAGGGCTCAACTTGCCCTTCTCTCCGAACCTCATTACACCTTTCATAGGTGAATCCCGGAGCAATATTCGTTCTCCAACCATGAATGCAAAATCATAAACTTTACAGTCGGCATAACTCTTTTGCCTAGACTGAGCTGTGCGAAGTCGATCCTGAATAATCTTGACCTTATCCAAGGCATCCGGTACCAAATCGGTACCCAACAACCGAGCCTCTCCCGGTTCAAACCAACCAACTGGCGATCGGCATCGCCTTCCATATAATGCCTCATATGGAGCCATCTGAATGCTCGACCGGTAGCTGTTATTATAAGCAAACTCCGCAAGTGGCAAGAAATGATCCCAAGAACCTCCAAAGTCTATAACACAAGCGTGTAGCATATCTTCCAATATCTAAATAGTGCGCTCTGACTGTCCGTCAGTCTGTGGATGAAATGTTGTAGTCAACTCCACCTGTGTGCCTAACTCACGCTGTACAGCCGTCCAGAAATGTGAGGTAAACTGCGTACCTCAATCTGAAATAATAGACACGGGCACACCGTGAAGGCGGACAATCTCACGAATGTAAATTTCAGCTAACCTCTCTGAAGAATAAGTAACTGCCACTGGAATGAAATGGGCTGACTTGGTCAACCTGTCCACAATGACCCAAACTGCGTCAAATTTTCTCTGAGTCCGTGGGAGCCCAACAACAAAATCCATTGTGATACGCTCCCACTTCCACTCAGGAATTTCTAACTTCTGAAACAAACCACCAGGTCTCTGATGCTCGTACTTAACTTGCTGACAATTCAGACATCGAGTTACATGTACAACTATATCTTTTTTCATTCTCCTCCACCAATAATGTTGCCGTAAATCTTGATACATTTTTGCGGCACCTGGATGAATAGAATACCTGGAACTGTGTGCCTCTTCAAGAATTAATTCACGAAGCCCATCCACATTAGGCACACAAATATGGCCTGGCATTCGCAGAGTTCCATCAACCCGTTTGGCATCACCGTGCCGCACCGTGTCCTTAAGGACAAGTAAATGAGGATCATCATACTGCCTCTCTCTGATGCGCTCATATAAAGAAGACCGAGCGACTGTGCAAGCTAGAACCCGACTGGGTTCTGAAACATCTAACCTCACGAACTGATTAGCCAAAGTCTGAACATCTGCAGCTAATGGCCTCTCACCAACCGGAATATACGCAAGACTGCCCATACTCACAACCTTTCTACTCAAAGCATCGGCCACCACATTGGCCTTTCCGGGGTGATACAAAATGGTGATATCATAGTCTTTCAACAATTCCAACCATCTTCTCTGCCTCAAATTAAGATCTTTTTGTTTGAACAGATACTGAAGGCTACGATGATCAGTAAATACCTCACACGAGACACCATAGAGGTAATGCCTCCAAATCTTCAGCGCATGAACAATGGCTACCAATTCTAAGTCATGAACAAGATAATTCTTCTCGCGAACTTTCAACTGCCGTATTGCATATGCAATTACCTTGCCATCTTGCATTAATACTTCACCAAGCCCAATGTGAGATGTGTCACAATATACCGTATACGATCCTGAACCTGTGGGGAATACTGATACGGGCGCCGTAGTCAAAGCGGTCTTGAGCTTCTGAAAGCTCAACTCACACTCGTCTGACCATCTGAATGGGACACCTTTCTGGGTTAATCTGGTCTTAATAGTTATTCATAATCAATTACAGAATCATCAATTAACTTTATGTTAACAAAAATATCATTTCAAACCTTCACAATACTAATAACGAGATGCGAGGCATGAAGACCTCATAATTATTTACCCGAATTAACGAGTCACATTTAACGCCACCTAGGCGGGCACCTACCTCGTAGGTTACAACTCAATATTACAATATGAATTTGGCAAGTATGCACAGAGAATTTCATATAAATATTTTAAAATAAGCCTAGCAGGCATGACTCCCTATTAGTACTATAGTAAAAATTTAATTTCACAAGGGAGGATTTAAACACAAGGGTTTTTATCACAAGGATCTCGTCCTTATATAACTTCTACCGCAGCTCGTAGCCCGGTTTAAACATATCATTTATATTAAAATACGAGGATCTCGTTCTCAGTTTTGAATCACAAGTAATATGCACATCGTGAAAATCGAAAATTTTCATTTTCTCCTTTCAAATAACTTTCGTTAAACAAAATCATAACACATAATGAACCCCACACCGATAGGGCATATAATTCACAATTTGTAATTAATTATCCAAAAATACATCAGAACATATCGAAATAAGTACCAGAAAGGCACCTTTATCCTCACGGATCTTATTAGAGTCCATCATGGAATGATAGGTGTAGTTATCTCCATAAAACCTCCCAACAGAAGTGGACACATAAGTAGATTATAGAATTACAAAGCCTACTCATAAGTGGGACACAATAGGAGGACTCGTCTCGATACTCAGAACCAAATCAAGTTTAGGAAATTATTCCTTTATATTAAATCGAGGTCGCGCCTATAACGACACCATCTGATGTATCGACCTCCGCCATACCATAAAATAATTGTAACAATGGCTGGGTCTCCACCTCTAGGACGCCTTCTACCCGCCTGTCCTCCACCCCTAATTGGTCATGTGGGTGGTGTAGTAACTACAATGGGGCACGTAGCCTGAATGCTTTGATGAAATATGTCTCTCCCAAGTCTGGAACAATTTTCTCATGATGTGCCATTCATAACAACCCATTTGCGAGTTTGGCTGCTCATACTGAGTCTGTGCCAAATAACTGGAATAACCATTGTAGGACACTTATGTCAGTGGTGCATTAAAAGAACTTACTAGAGCACCTCGATTAATCCTATGTGCGAACTGGGCTAGCCGACTGCCCGAGCCCCCGCCATAATGATTTATAATCACAGAGTAGAATCCACTGAATCCCCCAGAACCTCGAGACGTCTTGGTCTCCTTAGTTTCCTTTTTCCTCACCCCGAACACGTTCTAATATCTTAGCAATTTCTACCACTAGTGAAAATGAAATATCAGACTGTAGCTTCCGATTCATACAAAATTGTACGATCATAATTGAGTCCTTTAATGATTATGTGGACTCGCTCTCTGGTTGTAGGATGCAAAGTAGGAATATGACAGGCTAACTTATTGAAACTGATGGCATATTATGACACCGTCATTGTGACCTGACGCAATCATTCAAACCCTATGCGCCATGCATTATGGAGAGTCCGGGAAACAAACTCTTTCAAAAGTATTCCTGAGAACCGAGCCAAGTGGGCGGTGTTGTATTGGCTGGTCTACCCTATTCATAGGCTTGCTACAGATACCTGTGGAGAATTCTCTCTCCCAAGACCAATTTCTTCTTTTGTTATGCTGACTCAACACTGTTGAGCTGACCCATTTCTTAACATACTCTTCGATTCTTCTTTGGGCTAGACTTTACCCTTATTTATATACAATGATCACAAAAGTAGAGCTCTATACAGACAATTCTTAGTCTAGAATCTCGTCAACCACTGTACTTCCTCCGAAGCACCCCAAAATCCGCAACCATGACGTCCATGCCGAGTAGGCCTTCTGTAAATTTAATATTGTTTCTCTAACTCCTTTAGTACTGAAGTATAAGATTATTTTGGAGACGGACATACCGCAAGTCCCAACCTTATTCTCTACAAGATCTCGGGCCTTAAACATATGTAAATTTTGGGAGAACCTTTTAGTACCACATATATACATTTCAGGCCAAAACTGATGTAACACACGACTCGCAATCCATTCATCGATAGTGGACTCCCCCACTCGGTGCGAAGTCATAGTTCACCTCGTCCGATGGTCCACAATATTAACCTTCAGAACTCGCATAAATTAACCAGATTCTAGAGTACGTTGCACCCCCCACATTATTCACTGGGTGATCTCCTTATACGTCCGCATCTTCAGTCAAAATCACATGTTGAGGCAATATTTGAGCATCTCTGGCTCCCTCGCAGTTCATCTGCAGCATCACGAATCGTTGACGCACAACTGATACCGAGAGCACAAGGTCATACACGAGTAGATGCAAAGGAATCTGAGATATAGGTTTCAAGCAAGATCAATGTCGCACGATAAGGAATGAAAGACGTGATATTGTTCCTAAACTTCATAGCTTCTGAGAGATAAGTACAGACGTCTCCGTACTGATCCTTCAGACTCTACTAACCTTGCTCGTGACAAGTGAGACCTCTGTAACCTAATGCTCTGATACCAACTATCACGACCCGAAATTCCCACCTTCGGACCGCGATGGAGCCTAATATTTCACTTTCTAGGCAAGCCAACGTTAAAATAATATTAGCCATTTTAAAACAATTTTTAAATTTATTAATAATAAAGAAACAAATGCGAAAGTAAGGTCTGAAATATAGTGAATAATCCATAAAAATAACGGCGTCTAAATACCATCCCAGAATTGGTGTCACAAGTGCACGAGCTTCTAGAATAATAAAAATAAAGGTCTAAATAAAATAAAGCTGTCTGGAAATAAACACACAGCTAAGGTACAGTAGACGGGGACTTCAGAACTGCGAACGTCGTGCAATTATACCTCAAGTCTCCTCTGAGTAGCTAAAATCCGAGCAAGTCTATGGTACGCCGCTGGGACCAACTCTGAAATCTGCACAAGTGCAGAGTGTAGTATCAGTACAACCAACCCCATGTACTGGTAAGTGCTGAGCCTAACCTCGACGAAGTAGTGACGAGGCTAAGGCGGTTTACTTACATTAACCTGTACGCAATATTAGTAACAACATCAATAATAGAAATAAATCAGGTAACTCATTTATAATGGTTGAAGCCAACTCAGAAGTTATAATCAATTATCATTTCCATAAATTTTGTTGCAGCGTGCTACTCGCTCATACAATATATCATGCAACCCGCTCTCATAATATATTCACATTCAGTTCTGTTGCGGCGTGCAACCCGCTCCTCCAATATATTTATTTTAATCAAGTCTGTTATATATTTATTTCAATCAAGTATATATATAGACTTTTAAATAAGTCTATTGCGGCGTGCAATCCGATCCCCCAATATTGACTTTTCAATAAGTCTATTGCGGCGTGCAACCCGATCCTCCAATATTAACTTTTTAACAAGTCTATTGCGGCGTGCAACCCAATCCTCCAATATTAACTTTTAAACAAGTCTGTTGCGGCGTGCAACCCGATCCTCCAATATAGACTTTTAAACAAGTCTGTTGCGGCATGCAACCCGATTCTCCAATATGAACTTTTAAACAAGTCTGTTACGGCGTGCAACCTGATCCTCCAATATGGACTTTTAAACAAGTCTGTTGCGGCGTACAACCCGATCCTCCAATATGGACTTTTAAACAAGTCTATTGCGGCGTGCAACTCGATCCTCCAATATGGACTTTTAAACAAGTCTGTTGCGGCGTGCAACCCGATCCTCCAATATATTCATTTCAATCAACTCTGTTGCGGCGCGCAACCCGCTCCTCCAATATATTCATTTACCAATTCTTATAGAATAAATTGCCCCAATAAATGCAACAATTAATATAAAATTTTAAAACAACAAGCATTCAATAGTTATGATTTAATTGTGAAACAAGCAATGACAATTAGCAATTTATTATGAAAATCAGGGAGAAAATAGACAGTTTAATATTTAATATGCTAAATGTCAAGTAGCAATTAATACACATAAATCAAATAGCATGTAACAATTATTGCAGGAATTCAAGAATTAATATTTGTCAAGGAATAGGAAAGAAATAATTATTATAACAATTAATTCATGTCTTAGAACAATTTATGATTTTCAAATAATTATGCAAATAATTAATTTGACGACGTATAGACACTCGTCACCTCGCCTATACGGCGTTCACATGCATTTCACATAACAAATAATTTAAGGGTTCTATTCCCTCAAGTCAAGGTTAACCACGACACTTACCTCGCTATGCAAATTCCAATAAATTACTCGACCACAGCTTTTCCTTTTAAATTTGTCTCCAAAAGCTTCAAATCTATTCACAAATAATTCGATATACTCAATACAAATTGTAGGAATTAATTCCATATGAATTTACTAATTTTTCGGATAAAAATCCAAAATTCACTTTAAAAATTGACAGTGGGTCCCACATCTCAAATCTCGGAAAAACTTAAGAAATCCGAACACCCATTCCGAGACGAGTCCAACCATACAAAAATTATTAAATTCCGACATCGGATTGACCTTCGAATCTTCGTTTTACATTTTTTGGAAGGTTTTGTAAAAATCTAATCTTTCTTCCATAAATTTATGGATTCATGATGTAAATGAGTATGTAATCATGAAATAATCAATATAGGATAAGGAACACTTACCCCAATTTTTTCCCATGAAAATCGCCCAAACATCGTCTAAACCGAGTTCCCCAAACTCCAAAATGAGTAAAATGGCTAAACTCCCCGTTTTATGGGGTTTCTGGCATTTTCGAGCGCCACAGGTAGCGTGGGGAGCCGCCTGTGGCGCACTTTCCAGAACACCAATAATTTCCAGCGCCAGGGCTAGCGCCCCACGCTACCCTAGGCGCTGGCAGCTACGAAAAATCTTTCCTGACACGAAAATGGGCATAACTCTCTCATACGATGTCCGAATTCGACAATTCTTTTTGCTATGGCTCCAAAATTTCAATACGGATCTAATGCTTCCATCAAAACTGAATTTGGAATTCATTTGCTTAATGGGATACCACTTATTCTTGAAGAAACGACGTCGAACGTTCTTGAAATGCCAAAATTAAATTCCGTTGACCACTCGAAACTCACCCGAGGCCCTCGGGATCTCAACCAAATATACCAAAAAGTCCTAAAACATTATACGGACTTACTCGGGGTCTCATATCACGTCAAACGACACTGAAATTATAATTCACACCTCGATTCGATCTTTTGAGTTTCCAAACATTTCAATTTACAAATCTTGCGCCAAAACATGTTAAATGAATCCGGAATGACTTTAAATTTGGCACACAAGTCATAAATGACATAACGGAGCTATTCAAATTTTCCAAATCGGATTCCGACTCCAATATCAAAAAGTCAACCCCGTGGTCAAACTTGGAAATCTTTAGCCTTTAAATTGCTAGTTCCGTTAAATGGTCATAACTTAAGCTAGGGACCTCCAAATTAAATTCCGGGCATACGCCCAAGTCCTAAATCAAGATACGGAGCTACCGAAACTATCAAAACACTGATCCGGGTCCGTTTGCTAAAAATGTTAACCAAAGTAATCTCACTTGAATTTTAAAGCTCTATTTCACATTTTAATTCATTTTTCACATGAAAACTTTCCAGAAAATTTTACGGACTACGCATGCAAGTCGAGAAAGGATAAGTGGTGTTTTTCGAGGTCTTAGAACACAAAATTACTTATTAAATTTAAAGATGACATTTTGGGTCATCACAATACCTTCCTCAAGCACCTTTTGTTTTACCAATAATACATGTATTACATTTACTGCATTTCAAAAATTTATTGATGAAGATGTTGCTGCAGTCAGCATCGCAGAAATTAATAATTTGATTTCTCAAAATAATTATTTGAGTTTATATGTTAAAGTTTTGGGTGAACAAATCAGTTTTCTTGATAAAAAACTTAATGAATTAACTGTTTTGATAAAAGATATGAGTACTAGCAAGAAGACAACTGATATTGCCTCTACATCTGGAAGCAAATCAGAACCTCAAATTGTTCTTACTCATGTTCAAAGACCCCCTGATATTCAGGATTTTAAATTCAAATCTTTAAATGATTTAGAAGAACTTCTTGATAAAAAGTTATCTCGTTTAAATATTAAACCTATTGATTTATCAAAAGATTTTGCTGATAAATGAGATACCACTTTTTATTATAAAAATGAAGTTTTGTCAGAGTTTAATAAACTCAGAGGTTATCCCAAAAAGAATAGTAAGTATGCTAATAAACCCAGAATGCAAACTTATCAGATATTTTAATAGAGAAACGTGATTGAAATCAGACTAATACGTCTTATAGTGGTTCCGAAATTTATGAATGGAATCTTGATGGTTTGACTGATAAACAATTGACTATTCTTGTGCATAGAATGCTTATGTATGCAACTATCTGTAAAAGTGTGAAAAATACAGATAGAACTATTTGCAAAATGATTGTTGCAGGTTTTACTGGCCAGCTTTGTAGCTGGTGGGATAATTATTTAACTGCTGATGAAAAGGCGATGGTTATTAATGCTATAGCCACTGACGAAGGAGTTGATAACTTAGGCATGACTCTAGTGAAAAATAGAGAAGATGTTGTTTACACCCTTGTTCTTACCATAATAGAACATTTCAATGGTAGATTTACCAATCAGAACGAGACTGTCCGTACTCTGCTAAATGGCCTTAGATGTAAGACCTTAAGCGAGTTTAGATGGTATAAAGATACTTTTATGAGTAGAGTAATGGAATTACCCGAAAATAAGTATGAACATTGAAAAGCTAAGTTTATAGATGGCCTTCCCTCTTTATTTGCTGAAAGAGTTAGAAAAACTCTAAGGGGTAGTTACGGAAAAATTCCGTACAAAGATTATACTTATGGAAAATTGATAGAAGTATGCACACACGAAGGATTAAACTTGTGCAATGAGTTAAAATTGTCCAGACAGCTTAAGATAGATAAGCTTAAAGAGAAATCCCAATTAGGAGACTTTTGTACCCAGTTCGGATTACCCGGTTTACCCGAGACTTCTACTCATAAGAAGAAGAAACACAAATATCATACGTACCCAAATCCAGACAGTCCTTATAAGAAAAAGAGATCGAGATATAGATCCAAAGAAGAGCGTGATGCTAAGAAAGCCCATCGCAAGTGTACTAGATTTACGAAAAATAGGTCCAAGCGAGATCTTGCTGATATTAAGTGTTATAAATGTGGAAAATTTGGCCATATAGCTCCAAATTATAAGCTTCAAAAGCTGAAAACCTTAGAACTAGACAATGAGTTACGTGATAAGGTCTATGGTTTGTTATACACTTCTAGATCAAAATCTGATTATTATTCTGAGTCAGAATCAGAAGCTGAAACCGATTTACTTGATTTATCTGATAGTGATAAAAATATTGATAATACTTATACAGCTTGCAAAGGTAATACATGTACTTGTGATGATGATGAATTTTATAAATTACAATCTCAATTTCAAGATTTGAACATGAAAACTATTACATCTGATAATGTAATAGAACTTTTAAAAGAAGTAACTGATGATGAACTTCGTGAAAAAATTATTAATTTGGCTGCAAGTTCAAGTTCTAGTTCTTCAAAACCTTTTGAAAAACAAAAGAACGAATTTGAATATTCTGCGCCTTACTCTTTGTCAGAAATTAATAACCGGCTTAATAATAAAATTGCACCAACCAGGGATGCTTCTTTCGATGATTTAAAAATTGAAATTGAAAGTCTAAAAATGGAGATTAAATCTCTTAAACAAAATCAAATGATTTTTGATCACAGGATTACTCAGATAGAGAAAAATAGTTCTGTAACTGAGTTTTCTAATGATAAAAACAAAGGTATTTCTGAAAATGATATTGAAGAAAAACCTATTAGACTTGATTCTAAACATGATATGTTGTTGGGAATTATGCAAATTGTTACTGCCCATAAATGGTATATCAAATGTACTATTCTTATTGATAATAGTTTTTCTATTACAAATATTGCTATGATTGATAGTGGAGTTGATGTTAGCTGCATCCAAGAAGGTTTAGTACCTACTAAATATTTTCAAAAAACTACTCATATGGTTAAATATGCATCAGGACATGCTTTAGATATAAAGTATAAATTGCCTAATACGGGTATTTGTCAGAATAAAGTCTGCATTCCTCACTTCTTTTTCTTGGTTAAAAATCAGTTATACCCCCCAATTATACTTGGAACACCGTTTATTAACGCTATTTATCATTTTACTAGCATAGACTCAAAAGATTTTATAGCTACTTATAAGGATAGAAAGATAAGTTACACTTTTGTTACAGATCCCATAACTAGAGATATGAATGCTTTAATTGATATGAAGGAAAGACATATTTATTCGTTACAATTAGAATTATTTAGTATGAATATATTTGACACTTTAAAATCCAATAAAGTGCAGGAAAAGATTAAATTGATTTCCGAACAAATTACTATTGATGTCCGAACAAAGCACTAGGATCTGTAATTGAGATTGTAATTTATAAAATTCATCATCATCACAAGTACATGTATTACCTTTGCAAGCTGTACAAGTATTATCAATATTTTTATCACTATCAGATAAATCAAGTAAATCGATTTCAGCTTCAGATTCTGACTCAGAATAATAATCAGATTCTGATCCAGAAGTGTATAACAAACCATAGACCTTATCACGTAACTCATTGTCTAGTTCTAAGGTTTTCAGCTTTTGAAGCTTACAATTTGGAGCTATATGGCCAAATTTTCCAAATTTATAACACTTAATATCAGCAAGATCTCACTTGGACCTATTTTTCGTAAATCTAGTACACTTGCGATGGGCTTTCTTAGCATCATGCTCTTCTTTAGATCTATATCTCGATCTCTTTTTCTTATAAGGACTGTCTGGATTTAGGTACCTATGATATTTGTGTTTCTTCTTCTTATGAGTAGAAGTCTCGGGTAAACCGGGTAATCCGAACTAGGTACAAAAGTCTCCTAATTGGGATTTCTCTTTAAGCTTATCTATCGTAAGTTGTCTGGACAATTTTAACTCATTGCACAAGTTTAATACTTCTTGTGTGCATACTCCTATCAATTTTCCATAAGTATAATCTTTGTACGGAATTTTTCTGTAACTACCCCTTAGAGTTTTTCTAACTCTTTCAGAAAATAAAGAGGGAAGGCCATCTATAAACTTAGCTTTTCAATGTTCATACTTATTTTCGGGTAATTCCATTACTCTACTCATAAAAGTATCTTTATACCATCTAAACTCGCTTAAGGTCTTACATCTAAGGCCATTTAGCAGAGTACGGACAGTCTCGTTCTGATTGGTAAATCTACCATTGAAATATTCTATTATGGTAAGAACAAGGGTGTAAACAAAATCTTCTCTATTTTTCACTATAGCCATGCCTAAGTTATCAACTCCTTCGTCAGTGGCTATAGCATTAATAACCATCGCCTTTTCATCAGCAGTTAAATAATTATCCCACCAGCCACGAAGCTGGCCAGTAAAACCTGCAACAATCATTTTGCAAATAGTTCTATCTGTATTTTTCACACTTTTACAGATAGTTACATACATAAGCATTCTATGCACAAGAATAGTCAATTGTTTATCAGTCAAACCATCAAGATTCCATTCATAAATTTCGGAACCACTATAAGACGTATTAGTCTGATTCCAATCACGTTTCTCTATTAAAATATCTTGAGGAGTAGGACGATTATAATAATAAGTTTGCATTTTGGATTTATCGACATACTTACTATTCTTTTTGGGATAACCTCTGAGTTTATTAAACTCTGACCAAACTTCATTTTTATTATAAAAAGTGGTATCTAATTTATCAGCAAAATCTTTTGATAAATCAATAGGTTTAATATTTAAACCAAATAACTTTTTATCAAGAAGTTCTTCTAAATCATTTAAAGATTTGAATTTAAAATCCTGAATCTCAGGGGGTCTTTGAACATGAGTAAGAACAATTTGAGGTTCTGATTTGCTTCCAGACGTAGAGGCAATATCAGTTGTCTTCTTGCTAGTACTCATATCTTTTATCAAAACAGTTAATTCATCAAGTTTTTTATCAAGAAAATTGGTTTGTTCACCCAAAACTTTAACATATAAACTCAAATAATTATTTTGAGAAATCAAATTATTAATTTCTGCGATGCTCACTACAGCAACATCTTCATCAATAAATGTAACGACACTACCGGTCGTTTCGAGAGTTATAACCCCGTTTTCCTCATTTCTACTTCTTTTTTTGTTATTCAGCTATATTATGTTATATCGGGTTAGTGGGTTTTCGTCCAGAAGGAACTCAGAGTTAAATGAGACACTTAAAAGTGGACCGGATATGGACCTATGTGTAACCGACCTCGGATTTAAATTTTGATGATTCCAATTGCTCTGTATGGTGATTTTGGGCTTAGGAGCATGTCCGGAATATTGTTTGGAAGTCCGTAGAGGAATTAGGCTTGAAATGCCGAAAGTTTTATTTTTGAGAAGTTTGACCGGGGGTTGACTTTTTGATATCGGGGTCGGAATCCGATTCTGAAAAATGGAATACCTATGTTATGTCATTTAGGACTTGTGTGCAAAATTTGAGTTCAATCGGACGTGATTTGATAGGTTCCGGAGTTGTTTGTAGAAATTAGAAATTTCAAAGTTCATTATGCTTGAATTGGGGTGTAATTCATGGTTTTAGCATTGTTTGAGGTGAATTGAGGATTCGACTAAGTTCGTATAATGTTTTAGGACTTGTTGGTATATTTGGTTGAGGTCCCGAGGGCCTCAGGTGAGTTTTGGATGGTTAACGGATCAAAAATTGAACTAGAACAGCTGCTGCAATTTCCTTATGTTGGAAATTGCTTCTGCCCAGATCGAGCTCAGGGTCGAGGGCCACGACCGAAGCCTAGATCGAGCTCAGGGTCGAGGGCTACGATTGAAGCCATGACCGAGCCCAGGGTCGAGGGCCACGATTGAAGCCATGACCGAGCCCAGAGTCGAGGGCTACGATCGAAGGCATGATCGAGCCCAAAGTCGAGGGCCACGATCGAAGGCATGATCGAGCCCAGGGTCTAGGGTCACGGTCGAAGGCCGGGTCGAAGAAATAATCGAGATCCAGGAGCGAGAACCAGGATCGAGGACCTCGATCGAAGGCCAAGATCGAGGCAGAACCGAGGATGTCTAGGCAGAATTATAAAAACAGGGACTTCGTCCCATTTGTCATTTTTGACAAATTGGAGCTTGAGGAGAGGCAATTTTTGATATATTTTAAAGGAAAACTTGAGGTAAGTGCCTTGTAATCATTTCTACTCCATAATATTGAATTATCATCGAATAATCCGACTAGATTACATGATTTTGAGGTATAAATCGGAGATTGGAACTTAGAAATTTGGAAATAAGATTTGTCGATTTGAGGGTCGAGTTGAGGTCAGATTTTGGTAAAATTGGTATAGGTAGACTCATGGTTGAATGGGATTTTGGATTTTGTAACTTTTGTCGGGTTCCGAGACGTGGGCCCCATAGGCGACTTTTGAGCTAATTTCGGATTTTGGTCTAATTTTGAAGCTTTTCTTGTGGAATACATTCCATTAGTGTATATTGATGGTATTATACTGATTGTGAATAGATTTGGATCATTTGGAGGCCGAGTCCAGAGGCAAGAGCATTGCGGGGTAGAGATTTGACCGGTTTGAGGTAAGTAACGATTGTAAATCTAGTCTTGAGGGTATGAAACCCCGAATTTTGTATCATTCTACTAATTTAGTGATGCACATGCTAGGTGACAGGCGTGTGGGCGTACACTGTTGAGGATTTGTGACTTGGTCCGCCCCGTAGCAACAGTAGACTTGCATACTTTGTTGAAACCATTGATACTTATATGTTTTAGAAAGATTTTTTATAAATTGGGCTGAATGCCATGTTTGGGCCTTGCGCCAATGCTGTTTGGACCCTTAGGGGCTGTTTCTTACCATCTTCTAATTGTTTTCGATTTAAAAATCTATACTCAATCATGTTTATACTTGTTTACCGCCTAACTCAGTTTTATGACTCTATTTTGATGCATATAAATGTTTTGGGCCGAATGCCCTATTTTACTGAAATGACCGAGAGGCTTGAGTTACTTATGACTGAGTGAGGCCGAGGGCCTGATTGGTGAGGATGAGTGTGGATCGGGGCTGCCCGCCTGCAGCATACTTTATTATTATCACACGTGAGTTGTCCGTGCAGATTATAGCACTTAGGCTGAAGGAACCCCTCCGGAGTGTGTACACACCCCCAGTGAGCGCAAGTACCTACTGAGTGCGAGTGTCGAGTGCCCAGTGTTGAGTGACTGAGAGGCAAGAGTGATTGTGAGGTATGCCCGAGTGTCAAGAATGATTGTGAGGTATGCCCGAGTGGCAAGAGTGATTGTGAGGTATGCCCGAGTGGCACGAGTGACTGTGAGGTTTGCCCGAGGGGCTGTATATGAGTGATGTTTTGCCCGAGGGGTTGTTTATGATTTCATCATTTTTGCTCACAATTGCATTGAGCCTTTGTTTGAAAAACTGTTGGAAAAATATCTTTAAATGATTTTTACTGGAACTGGGTTTAAACGAGATGTTTGATTCAAATCCTAATTTTTCTCAAGAGCATGTGGTATTTTACTGAGATTTCTTGATATGAACGTTATATGCTTTATTGCTCGTCACTACTGCTCAGTCTTTATTTATTGTTGTTACTTACTGAGTTGGCGTACTCACGTTATTCCCTGCACCTTGCGTGCAGATCCAGGTGTAGCTGGACACGTTAGCGGTTATTGTGTGTTTTGGTTGCAGATTTTCTTGGAGATAGCAAGGTAGCTATTTGACGATCGCAGCCCCTGCTCTTCTCCCTCTTATCTTCCTCTAGTTGTATTTAGCTATTTTCCGGGTTGAGTTAGCCTTGATATTGTTGGACACATTGTAGTATATGCTCATGAATAGTGACACCCCGATGTCGGGCTTTTCTTTTCCGCACTTCTTTTTTTCTTTGATTTGAACTCTTTAAATGGAAGTTTTATGTCAAATAACCTTGAAATTATATTTGAAATGGAAATATCAGTTTGTTTTGGAAATGAGTCGCCTTGCCTAGTTCCACGATAGGCGTCATCACGACAGAGGTTAGTTTGGGTCGTGACAGATTGGTATCAGGGCTTAGGTTACATAGGTCTCACGATTCATGAGTGGGTTTAGTAGAGTCTTGCGGATCGGTACGGAGACGTCTGTACTTATCTTCAGGAGGCTGCAGAACCTTTAGGAAACTTCACATTCTTGGATTCTTATCGTGCGAATTTGTTGATTCTAGTAATTAAGCATCTGTTGTTTCATTCTCTCACAGATGGTGAGCACTCGTACTACTGGTCAGGAGGGCCAGCCACCAGTACCACCAGCCAGGGCCGCAAGAGGCCGAAGCTGCGGCAGAGGCCGTGGTAGGGGCCGAGGTGCAGCCCGTACAACAGTTGGGGCAGTACCTACAAATCCACTGGTTGCCCCAGATCAGGACAAAGTTCCAGTTGTTGATGCACCAGCTCAGGCACCACCTATGCCTATTGTGAATCCAGGCCTTCAGGAGGCCCTAACTCAGATTCTGATAGCGTGTACTGGCCTTGCTCAGGCGGTCTCTATTTCGACGGCCGCAACCACTTCTCAGGCCAGGGGAGGCACCCAGACTCCCGTTGCTCGCACACCCGAGTAGGTTATTCAGGGACTTCAGACACCAGAGCTACCACCAGCCCAGCCGATTGCTGTTGCTTAGAATTATGTGGTTCCTGTTATGCCTGAGGATGATCAGCATAGGTTGGAGAGGTTTGGGAGACTTCAGCCACCACCTTTCAGTGGCACAGAGAGAGAGGATGCTCAGGACTTTTTGGACAGGTGTCAGAGGATACTCCGTACTGCTGGTATTTTGGAGACTTGTGGGGTCTCATTCACAACCTTTCAGTTTTCTAGGGCTGCACTCAGATGGTGGGAGACTTACGAGAGGCGTAGGCCTGTTGGCGCAACACCCCTTACTTGGCAGGAGTTCTCCCTGGTCTTTTTGGAGAAGTTCGTGCCTCGATCCCGCAGAGAGGAGCTGCGTAGACAGTTTGAGTGGCTCCGCCAGAGTGATATGTCTGTGATGTAGTATGAGATGTGGTTCTCCAAGTTAGCCTGTCATGCTATTTGGTTGGTTCCCACGGACAGAGAGAGGATCATGAGGTTTATTGATGGCCTCACTTATCAGCTACAGTTGCCATGACCAGGGAGCGGGTTTCGGGTGCTACCTTTGATGAGGTTGTCGACATTGCTCGGCAGATTGAGATGGTTCGCGGTCAAGAGAGGGTTGAGCGGGAGGCCAAGAGGCCACGTGGTCAGGGTGGATTCAGCGGTGCTCCTTTTGGGGGTTAATTCCAGCACGATAGATGTCGTCATTTCTGACAGGCTCAGTCAGCTCGGCCATTTCATCGGGGTGCATCATCTGGCCATGGTTCTCACAGTTCTCATCAGGGCCACTCATCACTTAGTGTCCTTCCAGTTCAGAGTTTGTCCCGTGCTCCACCTGTTCAGGGCTCTTCCATGCTAGGTTCTTCTACTAGTCATCCTGGTGCTAGGGGTTCCCTTCATATTCCGCCGCCAGCACCAAAGAGTTGTTTTGAGTGTGGGGAGCCTGGGCATATGTGCAGGCAGTGTCCTCGTCGTCATGGAGGTCTATCTCAGCAGAGGAGTCAGCCTCCGACTATAGCACTAGCTACCTCACCACCCGCCCAGTCAGCTTGGGGTGGAAGTCAGTCAGCTAGGGGTCGCCCTAGAGGGGGAGGCAGATCAGGGGGTGGTCAGGCCCGTTTCTATGCTCTCCCTGCCAGACCAGATGCTATTTCTTCAGATGCTGTGATTACAGGTATTGCCTCAATTTGCCACAGAGATGCCTCAGTATTATTTGACCCTAGTTCCACGTATTCATATGTTTCCTCATATTTTGCCCATTTTCTGGATATGCCCCGTGAGTCCTTAGTTTCATCTATATATGTATCTACTCCTGTGGGCGATACTATTATTGTGGACTACGTATATCGATTATGTGGTGTGACTATTGGGGGTCTGGAGACCTGAGTAGATCTATTGTTGCTCAGTATGGTTGACTTTGATGTGATATTCGGTATGGATTGTTATCTCCATATCACGCTGTTCTAGATTGACACGCTAAGATGGTGACGCTGGCTATCCCGGGAATTCCGAGGGTTGAGTGGAGCGGTTCTGTAGATTATATACCAAGTAGGGTGATTTCATATTTGAAGGCTCAACACATGGTTAAGAAGGGTTGCCTATCTTATTTGGCTTTTGTGAGGGATGTTAGTGCAGAGACTCCTGTTATTTATTCTGTTCCGGTGGTACGTGATTTTTTGGATATGTTTCCTGCAGACCTACCGGGCATGCCGCCTGATAGGGATATTGACTTTGGTATTGATTTGGTGCCGAACACTCAGCCCATTTCTATTCCACCATATCGTATGGCACCGGTGGAGTTGAAGGAATTGAAAGAACAGTTTCAGGAACTCCTTGATAAAGGGTTTATTCTACCTAGTGTGTCACCTTGGTGTGCACCAGTTCTATTTGTGATAAAGAAGGATGGTTCCATGAGAATGTGTATTGATTACAGGCAGTTGAACAAGGTCACAGTCAAGAACAAGTATCCTTTGCCTCGTATTGATGATTTATTCGACCAGCTTCAGGGAGCGAGGATGTTCTCCAAGATTGATTTGAGGTCCGGTTATCACCAGCTGAAGATTTGGGATTCAGATATTATTAAAACAGCTTTCTGGACCCGATATAGCCATTATGAGTTCTTGGTGATGTCTTTTGGGTTGACCAATGCCCCAGCAGCGTTCATGCATTTGATGAATAGTGTATTCCAGCCTTATTTTGACTCATTCGTCATTGTATTCATTGATGACATCCTAGTGTACTCTCGTAGCCAGGAGGAGCATGCTCAGTATTTGAAGATTGCATTACAGAGATTGAGGGAGGAGAAGCTTTATGCAAAGTTCTCCAAATGCGAGTTTTGGCTCAATTCAGTAGCATTCTTGGGGCACGTGGTGTCCAAGGAGGGTATTCAGGTGGATCCGAAGAAGTTAGAGGCGGTACAGAGTTGGCCCAGACCGTCCTTAGCCACGGAAATTAGGAGCTTCTTGGGTTGGCGGGTTACTACCGTCGCTTTATGGAGGGATTTTCATCTATTTCATCGCCCTTGACCAAATTGACCCAAAAGGGTGCTCCATTCAGGTGGTCGGATAAATGTGAGGAGAGCTTTCAAAAACTCAAGACTGCTTTGACCACAGCTCCAGTGTTAGTTTTGCCATCAGCTTCAGGTTCTTACACCGTGTATTGTGATGCCTCGAGGATAGGCATTGGTTGTGTTTTGATGCAGGAGGGTAGGGTGATTGCCTATGCCTCGCGCCAGTTGAAGACCCATGAGAAGAACTATCCTATCCATGATCTTGAGTTAGCAGCCATTGTTCACGCCTTGAAGATTTGGCGTCATTATTTGTATGGGGTTCATTGTGAGATCTATACTGATCACCGGAGTCTGTAGTATCTATTAAAGCATAAGGATCTTAATTTGCATCAGTGGAGATGGTTGGAGCTTCTTAAGCACTATGATATCACTATTTTGTACCATCCGGGGAAGGCCAATGTGGTGGCCGATGCTTTGAGTCGCCGGGTAGAGAGTTTGGGGAGTTTAGCATATCTTCTAGCAGCAGAGAGACCTTTGGCATTAGATGTTCAGACCTTGGCAGGCCAGCTTGTCAGATTGGATATTTTGGAGCCTAGTCGGGTATTGGCTTGTGTGGTCTCCAGGTCTTCTCTTTATGACCGTATCAGGGAGCGTCTGTATGATGACCCTCACTTGCTCGTTCTTCAGGACAGGGTTCGGAGAGGTGATGCTAGGGATATGACTATTAGTGATGACGGGGTGCTGAGAATGCAGGGCCAGATATGTGTGCCTAATGTAGATGGGATTTGAGAGCTGATTCTTGAGGAGGCCCACAGCTCGCGGTATTCCATCCATCCGGGTGCCGCGAAGATGTACCAGGATTTGAGGCAGCACTATTGGTGGAGGCGGATGAAGAAGGATACAGTTGGGTTTGTGGATCGGTATTTAAACTGTTAGCAGGTTAAGTATGGGCATCAGAGATCGGGTGGCTTGCTTCAGAGGTTAGAGATCCCAGAGTGGAAGTGGAAGCGGATCACTATGGACTTTGTAGTTGGGCTCTCACGGACTTCGAGGAAGTTTGACGCTATTTGGGTTATTGTGAATCGGCTGACCAAGTCCGCGCACTTCATTCCATTTGGTACTACTTACTCTTCAGAGCGATTGGCTGAAATTTACATCCGAGAGATCGTTCACCTGCATGGTGTCCCAGTTTCCATCATTTCAGATAGGGGTACTCAGTTCACATCACAGTTTTGGAGGGCCGTGCAATGAGAGTTGGGTACTCAGGTTGAGTTAAGCACAGCTTTTCACCCTCAAACGGACGGGCAGTCCGAGTGCACTATTCAGATATTGGAGGACATGTTGCGTGCTTGTGTCATTGACTTTGGGGGTTCATGGGACCAGTTTCTGCCACTCGTGGAGTTTGCATATAACAACCGTTCTCGGTCGAGTATTCAGATGGCTCCGTACGAGGCTTTGTATGGGAGGAGGTGTAGATCTCCGGTTGGATGGTTTGAGCCAGGTGAGGCTAGGCTCTTAGGTACAAACTTGGTCTAGGACGCATTAGATAAGGTGAAATTGATTCAGGAGCGGCTTCGCATGGCGCAGTCTAGGCAGAAGAGCTACGCGGATAGGAAGGTCCGTGATGTGTCTTTTATGGTTGGGGAGAAGGTTTTGCTGAAGGTATCACCCATGAAGGGTGTTATGAGGTTTGGGAAGAGGGGCAAGTTGAGCCCCCGGTTCATTGGGCCTTTTGAGGTGCTTCAGAGGATAGGAGAGGTGGCTTATAAGCTTGCCTTGCCACCCAGCTTGTCGAGTGTGCATCCAGTGTTTCATGTTTCCATGCTCCGGAAGTATATTGGAGATCCGTCCCATGTTTTGGATTTCAGCACGGTTTAGTTGGAGGGTGATATGACTTATGATGTGGAGCCGATGGCTATTTTGGATCAGCAAGTTCGAAGGTTGAGGTCAAAGGATATAGCTTCAGTGAAGGTGCAATGGAGAGGTCAGCCTGTGGAGGAGGCCACCGGGGAGACCGAGCGGGAGATGCGGAGCAGATATCCACGCCTATTCGAGACTCCAGGTATGTTTCTAGACCCGTTCGAGGATGAACGGATGTTTAAAAGGGGGAGGATGTAACGACCCGGCCGGTCGTTTCGAGAGTCATAACCCTATTTTCCCCATTTCTACTTCTTTTTGTGTTATTCAGCTATATTATGTTATATCGGGTTAGTGGGTTCGAGTCCAGAAGGAACTCGGAGTGAAATGAGACACTTAGTCTCATAATTGAAAAATTGAGTTAGAAAAGTGGACCGGATATGGACATATGTGTAAACGACCTCGGATTTGAATTTTGATGATTCCAATAGCTCCGTATGGTGCTTTTTGGCTTAGGATCGTGTCCGAAATATTATTTGGAAGTCCGTAGAGGAATTAGGCTTGAAATGCCGAAAGTTTTATTTTTGAGAAGTTTGACCGGGGGGTTGACTTTTTGATATCGGGGTCAGAATCTGATTCTGAAAATTGGAATACCTCTGTTATGTCATTTAGGACTTGTGTGCAAAATTTGAGGTCAATCGGACGTGATTTGATAGGTTCTGGAGTTGTTTGTAGAAATTAAAATTTTCAAAGTTCATTAGGCTTGAATTGGGGTGTAATTCATGGTTTTAGCGTTGTTTGAGATGAATTGAGGATTCGACTAAGTTCGTATGATATTTTAGGACTTGTTGGTATATTTGGTTGAGGTCCCGAGGGCCTCGGGTGAGTTTTGGATGGTTAACGGATCAAAAATTGAACTAGAACAGCTGCTGCAATTTCCTTCTGTTGGAAATTGCTTCTGCCCAGATGTAAGCCCAGATCGAGCTCAGGGTCGAGGACCACGATCGAAGCCATGACCAAGCCCAGAGTCGAGGGCCACGATCGAAGGCATGATCAAGCCCAGAGTCGAGGGCCACGATCGAAGGCATGATCGAGCCAAGGGTCGAGGGTCACGGTCGAAGGCCGGGTCGAAGACATAATCAAGGGCCAGGACCGAGAACCAGGATCGAGGACCTCGATCGAAGGCCAAGATCGAGGCAGAACCGAGGATGTCTGGGCAGAATTATAAAAAATGGGGACTTCGTCCCATTTTCCATTTTTGACAAATTGGAGCTTGAGGAGAGGCGATTTTGATATATTTTCAAGGAAAACTTGAGGTAAGTCCTTTGTGATCATTTCTACTCCATAATATTGAATTATCATCGAATAATCCGATTAGATTACATGATTTTGAGGTGTAAATCGGAGATTGGAACTTAGAAATTTGGAAATAAGATTTGTCGATTTGAGGGTCGAGTTGAGGTCGGATTTTGGTAAAATTGGTATGGGTAGACTCGTGGTTGAATGGGATTTCAGATTTTGTAACTTTTGTCGGGTTCCGAGATGTGGGCCCCACAGGTAATATTTGAGCCAATTTCGGATTTTGGTCTAATTTTGAAGCTTTTCTTGTGGAATGCATACCATTAGCATATATTGATGGTATTATACTGATTGTGAATAGATTTGGAGCATTTGGAGGCTGAGTCCAGAGGCAAGAGCTTTCCGGGGTAGAGATTTGACCGGTTTGAGGTAAGTAACGATTGTAAATCTAGTCTTGAGGGTATGAAACCCCGGATTTTGGATCATTCTACTATTTTAGTGACGCACATGCTAGGTGACGGGCGTGTGGGCGTGCACTGTTGGGAATTTGTGGCTTGGTCTGCCCCGTAGCAAATGTATAGTTGCATACTTTGTTGAAACCATTGATACTTATATGTTTTATAAAGATTTTCTATAAATTGGGTTGAATGCCATGTTTCGGCCTTGCGCAAATGCTGTTTGGACCCTTAGGGGTTGTTTCTTACCATCTTCTAATTATTTTCGATTGAAAAATCTATACTCAGTCATGTTTATACTTGTTTACCGCATAACTCAATTTTATGACTCGATTTTGATGCATATAAATGTTTTGGGCCGAATGCCCTGTTTTACTGAAATGCCCGAGAGGCTTGAGTTACTTATGACTGAGTGAGGCCGAGGGCCTGATTGGTAAGGATGAGTGTATATCGGGGATGCCCACCTGCAGCATACTTTATTATTATCGCATGTGAGTTGTCCGTGCAGATTATAGCGCTTGGGCTGAAGGAGCCCTTCCGGAGTCTGTACACACCCCCAGTGAGCGCAGGTACCTACTGAGTGAGAGTGCCGAGAGTGCCGAGTGCTGAGTGACTGGGAGTCAAGAGTGATTGTGAGGTATGCCCGAGTGGCAAGAGTGATTGTGAGGTATGCCCGAGTAGCAAGAGTGATTGTGAGGTATGCCCGAGTGGCACCAGTAACTGTGAGGTTTGCCCGAGGGGCTGTATATAAGTGATGTTTTGCCCGAGGGGCTATTTATGATTTCATCATTTTTGCTCACCTTTGCATTGAGCCTTTGTTTGAAAAACGGTTGGAAAAATGTCTTTAAATGATTTTTACTGGAACTGGGTTTAAACGAGATGTTTGATTCAAATCCTAATTTGTTTTAAGAGCATGTGGTATTTTACTGAGATTTCCTGATATGAACGTTATATGCTTTATTGCTCGTCACTATTGTTCAGTCTTTATTTATTGTTGTTACTTACTGAGTTGGCGTACTCACGTTACTCCCTGCACCTTGCATGCAGATCCAGGTGTAACTGGACACGGTAGCAGTTATTTAATGTTCTGGTTGCAGATTTTCTTGGAGATAGCAAGGTAGCTGTTTGGCGATCGCAGCCCCTGCTCTTCTCCCTCTTATCTTCCTCTAGTTGTATTTAGCTATTTTCCGGGCTGAGTTAGCCTTGATATTGTTAGACAAATTATAGTATATGCTCATGACTAGTGACACCCCGATGTCGGGCTTTTCTTTTCCGCACTTCTGTTTTTCTTTTATTTGAACCCTTTAAATGGAGGTTTTATGTTAAATAAACTTGGAATTTTCTTTGAAATGAAAATATCGGTTTGTTTTGGAAATGAGTCGGCTTGCCTAGTTCCACAATAGGCGCCATCACGACAGAGGTTAGTTTGGGTCGTGACAATCTAGCAGTTCTAACCATGAAAGAAGATGCCCTTTTCAACTTCATTTAATGGGCTAAGGTTCACAGCTGGCTAGACGGAGCTACTAAGGCAGAACCAATAAGTGTAGTGCTATATTAGACTGTACCACCATCTCGAAACCAAGTCAAGAAACTATATATAAAATTCATTTATATTTTGATAGAGTCCAGATCTTTCATGGTTTATATAGGATTGCGCATGTATAAGAAGTGACATGCTCATTAGTGTAACGACCCGGCCGGTCGTTTCGAGAGTTATAACCCCATTTTTTCCATTCCTACTTTTTGTATTATTCAGCTATATTATGTTATATCGGGTTAGCTGGTTCGAGTCCGGAAGGAACTCGGAGTGAAATGAGACACTTAGTCTCATAATTAAAAATTTTAAGTTAGAAAAGTGGTCCGGATATGGACCTATGTGTAAACGACCTAGGATTTGAATTTTGATAATTCCAATAGCTCTGTATGGTGATTTTGGGCGTAGGAGCGTGTCCAGAATATTATTTGGAGGTCCGTAGAGGAATTAGGCTTGAAATGCCGAAAGTTTAATTTTTGAGAAGTTTGACCGAGGGATTGACTTTTTGATATTGGGGTCGGAATCCGATTCTGAAAATTGGAATACCTCTGTTATGTCATTTAGGACTTGTGTGCAAAATTTGAGATCAATCGGACGCAATTTGATAGGTTCCGGAGTTGTTTGTAGAAATTAAAAATTTCAAAGTTCATTAGGCTTGAATTGGGGTGTAATTCATGGTTTTAGCGTTGTTTGAGGTGATTTGAGGATTCGACTAAGTTCGTATGATGTTTTAGGACTTGTTGGTATATTTGGTTGAGGTCCCGAGGGCCTCGGGTGAGTTTTGGATGGTTCACGGATCAAAAATTAAACTACAACAGCAGCTGCAATTTCCTTCTGTTGGAAATTTCTTCTGCCAGATTCGAGCCCAGATCGAGCCTAGGGTCGAGGGCCACGATCGAAGCCATGATCGAGCCCAGAGTCGAGGGCCACGATCGAAGGCACGATTGAGCCCAGGGTCGAGGGTCATGGTCGAAGGCCGGATCGAAATCATAATCGAGAACCAGGATCGAGGGCCAGGATCGAGGACCTCGATCGAAGGCCAAGATCGAGGCAGAACCGAGGATGTCTGGGCAGAATTATAAAAACAGGGACTTCGTCCCCTTTGCCATTTTTGACAAATTGGAGCTTGAGGAGAGGCGATTTTTGATATATTTTTTTCAAGGAAAACATGAGGTAAGTCCCTTGTGATCATTTCTACTCCATAATATTGAATTATCATCGAATAATCCGACTAGATTACATGATTTTGAGGTATAAATCGGAGATTGGAACTTAAAAATTTGGAAATAAGATTTGTAGATTTGAGGGTTGAGTTGAGGTCGGATTTTGGTAAAATTGGTATGGGTAGACTCGTGGTTAAATGGGCTTTCGGATTTGGTAACTTCTGTCATGTTCCGAGATGTGGGCCCCACATGTGATTTTTGAGCCAATTTCGGATTTTGGTCTAATTTTGTAGTTTTTCTTGTGGAATTCATTCCATTAGCGCGTATTGATGGTATTGTACTGATTGTGAATAGATTCTGAGCATTTGGAGGCCGAGTCCAGAGGCAAGATCATTGCAGGATAGAGATTTGACTGGTTTGAGGTAAGTAACGATTGTAAATCTAGTCTTGAGGGTATGAAACCCCGGATTTTGTATCATTATACTATTTTGAAGTGATGCACATGCTAGGTGACGGGCGTGTAGGCGTGCACTGTTGGAGAATTGGGACTTGGTCCTCCCCGTAATAACTGTAAAGTTGCATACTTTGTTGAAACCATTGATACTTATATGTTTTAGAAAGATTTTCTGTAAATTGGGCTGAATGCCATGTTTGGGCCTTGCACCAATGCTGTTTGGACCCTTAGGGGCTGTTTCTTACCATCCTCTCACTGTTTTCGATTGAAAATCTATACTCAGTCATGTTTATACTTGTTTACCACATAACTCAGCTTTATGACTCTATTTTGATGCATGTAAATGTTTTGGGCCGAATGCCCTATTTTACTGAAATGCCCGAGTGGCTTGATTTGTGAGGATGAGTGTGGATCGGGGCTACCCGCCTGTAGCATACGATATGACTGAGTGAGGCCGAGCGCCTGATTTGTAAGGATGAGTGTGGATCGGGGCTGCCCGCCTGCAGCATACTTTATTATTATCGCACGTGAGTTGTCCGTGCAGATTATAGCGCTTG
The DNA here is from genome assembly GCF_000715075.1 of Nicotiana tabacum. Classification (NCBI taxonomy): domain Eukaryota; kingdom Viridiplantae; phylum Streptophyta; class Magnoliopsida; order Solanales; family Solanaceae; genus Nicotiana; species Nicotiana tabacum. The sequence goes on from NC_134081.1 coordinate 119,867,841, forward strand.
GGCTGAAGGAGCCCCTCCGGAGTCTGTACACACCTCCAGTGAGCGCAGGTACCTACTGAGTGCGAGTGCCGAGTGCCGAGTGCCCGAGAGGCAAGAGTGATTGTGAGGTATGCCCGAGTGGCAAGAGTGATTGTGAGGTATGCCCAAGTGGCACGAGTGACTGTGAGGTTTGCCCGAGGGGCTGTATATGAGTGATGTTTTGCCCGAGGGGCTATTTATGATTTCATCATTTTTGCTCACCTTTGCATTGAGCCTTTGTTTGAAAAACTATTGGAAAAATGTCTTTAAATGATTTTTACTGGAACTGGGTTTAAACGAGATGTTTGATTCAAATCCTGATTTTTAAAAGTATGTGGTATTTTACTGAGCTTTCCTGATATGAACATTATATGCTTTATTGCTCGTCACTACTGCTCAGTCTTTATTTATTGTTGTTACTTACTGAGTCAGCGTACTCACGTTACTCCCTGCACCTTGTGTGCAGATTCAGGTGTAGCTGGACATGGTAGCGGTTATTGAGTGTTCTGGTTGCAGATTTTCTTGGAGATAGCAAGGTAGCTATTTGTCGATCGCAGCCCCTGCTCTTCTCCCTCATATCTTCCTCTAGTTGTATTTAGCTATTTTCCGGGATGAGTTAGCCTTGATATTGTTAGACAAATTGTAGTATATGCTTATGACTAGTGACACCCCGATGTCGAGCTTTTCTTTTCCGCACTTCTGTTTTTCTTTGATTTGAACCCTTTAAATGGAGGTTTTATGTTAAATAACCTTGGAATTTTCTTTAAAATAAAAATATCGATTTATTTTGGAAATGAATCGGCTTGCCTAGTTCCACGATAGGCGCCATCACGACAGAGGTTAGTTTGGATCGTGACACTTAGCCGGACATAGTCACGGCCAGAGAGTGAGACTAGAAGAAATACTATAAGTAAGAATAAATACCTTATGAGGCCGGGATGCAAGGCCTGAGTATGAAGAACTTGAGATTTTATTTACTTGATCTTTGATTACAAAGTAGTACTTACAAACTTACAATAGAGAGAGAGAGATTTAAGAGAGAGAAATTTTTTCTGCTTCTGCCTTCATCTCCGAACGAATGAACGTATAAATAGAAAAAAAAAAAAAAGAGAATCTTTAAACAGTAAAAAGGGTCCCACTGGGTCCCTGTACAGTATTTCTACTGTATAAAACAGTGTTTCTACTATTGAAGAACAGTGTTTCAACTGTTGAAATAGTCTATCTACTATTTGAGTGGGGTCCAGCAGCTGAGTCCGGGCGGCTTCACTGTGTTGTGGGGTCCGGCGGCTTTACTGTGTTGTGAGGTCTGCTTCACTGTGCTGGTCGCTTTTCTGACTCTTTCATTTTGCGGAGGAAATATTCCGTATCTACTAAGGCTTTATCAGATAATATCTTTTCTGATTCAATAGGTTGAGAGTCTTCTGCGATATCATAATTGCTAGTTTCACTTTGCATTGAAGTGTCTGATTTCTCATATTGGTTGATGGAACGAAGCAAATTTCTTTTTACTTCTTCCAAATAATCATTAATCATTTCTTCTTTATCCTCTTCTTGAAATGAGATCTTTCTAGCAATGTGCCGCACTGAGCTATTATCAATTTTCTCTTGCTGAGGGTTGCTAAAATATTCTTGGATTTTTATTTTAATGAATCCAAGAGTTCTTGACCGTATACCGTCTTTATTTTGGGATCCTTTTTTATCAGTTTATCCCAAAAAATATTATAAAAGGTCCTGTATAAATAAGGAATTTGATCCTCGGTGAATCATACTTCCGGAGTCCATTTATGAATCCAAGGAATAGAGAATTCTAGGAAGAAATATATCTGATCAATCTTTTCTAAGTAACAGATATGATCTGTGTGGTATAACTCATTTAAAACTGGTGAAACTTTTGTCGATTCTTTGTATAACATAAGAAATGGCTCGGGTAATATCTTTACTGTCAGACCGTGGTATGACCACCAATTTAAAAACCAATTAGGAATAGGTTCTGCAAATATCTTTGCACACACCTTTACGAACCAAGTGTGCTTATGTCTATTATTATTGTAATAGAGCGCTTTATCAAAGGCCTGGATATAATTAAAATTCATACGGGACTTGTTAAAACTTATATGCCTTTCTTTCATTGTAGATATTCCCCAGTCTTAAACAGATATAATCTGTTTGATGATGATTTTCGAGAAGTTATAAACATTCTCGTCTGTGCTATAACCAGAAAAGTGCTGAAATTCTGCACTGCCTGTACTTGTGAGAATAGCCTCATAATAAGAATGAGTTTTGTATGACTCACCCGGATAATATAATCCATTTATCAAGTATCTCTAGAATATCTTTCAGGGTTCATCTTTTCTTTGTATCTCAGAATTCTCCAAAAGAAATATCATTTCTTTTTTAGGCAATTTTTCATAGGACTTGATATCATCAGTGTTCCTCTTTGGTAATTGAAGCAAACGTAACACTTTGTTTTTTAGCAGCCAAATATGCCTGCAAATGTGCGTATAACAGACTATCTTCTGGAATATCTTCCAGGTGAACGGATGATACTATCATTTTGAGGATTCGCCTCTGAGAGATATCTTCTCATTAGTCAAGCTTCTTCTTCCCATTTGTATAACTGGGGAGTTTGATGTGGATCCGTATGATGATCCTGAAGGGGATGTTCTCCCTTGGGAATGTGGGGATGATCTTCCCCGTCCTCTACCTCTACTTCTACTCCCTGGGGGGTCCATCCTGTAAATACTCACGAGATAAGAAATCTGGAAGAGAATTATCAACTCTTTTTTTATACTGAATTTCAAAATCAAAGGGGGCTAATTGAGTCTGCCACCTTGCAAATATTAATTTCGAAGCATCATATTTAAAATCTTTGTTAAACATATATTTGACAGATTGAGCATTAGTTTTTATCAAAAACTTTTGATTGTATAAATCATCCTGAAATTTTAAAACATATTTGACAATAGTCAACATTTCATAGGCCACTGTCGCATATAAATAATAATTCAAACCTAACCAACTACATGCTCAGCCCAACAATGTCACCAGAAGACAACTAGATATCAAATCATGGAAACATAGCAAACAAGAATAATTAAACCCAAATAACAAGAAAAGGTAAAGCAAACATGATACGGTGCATGAATGTATAAAGCAAATCTTCACAAATAATTAAAACAATAACATTAAGGAGACGGAAGAGATGGATCTTTAACAGCCTTTAACATTCTTTGTTTGGGAATACAAGCAAGAGCCGACGCCGGGACTCGAACAAAATCGGAATAAGCCAACAGGAATCCGCAGACCAAAACTCGAACAAAGTGTGAACCTCGACTCCTCGAACGCGGACCAGATCTCAAGCATAACCCATATTCATTTCACTTGCTTATCGAAATCTAATTTTTGAAAGAGAGAAACTAATGTAGTTTTGTGTGATTTTTTTATCTGAATAGCTAAAGACTGATACTAAAATGTGAAAAATTTGTGGGCTTCTTTCATCCTCAAAATCAAGAGGAAAAGAATTCATAGAAAAGTTTTGCCCCAATCTCTTTCCCAATTTTTCGTCCGCCTTCCACCTCTCTTGTGATGTGCGGCTTCTTTTTCTCTTGGATCTAGGTTGGAGGGATTAGGTAGAGTTTCCATAATTGGGTATTTTATATGAAAGTTAGAAGGGATGATGGTCATTGGATTAGAAATGAATAAATGGCTAAGATTAAATCTTGCATTTTAAGTGGAGAATGGGCTAATGGGTTGGGAAGAATGAGTCTTTGTCTTGTTGGGCCACTAAAATCCAAAAATGAGCTCTCAATTAGCCCAAATTCAATTCTTTCTCAATGAACAAAAAAAACATACTACCAAAATATACTAATCAATCTTAGTTAATAAGAATAAACTATTAAAGTGAACTATATATTAAAAATAAAAATATTTTTGGTATTTTTTAAATGTTATAAAAAAAGGTAGAGAAAACTATGTTAAAGTAATGATAAAAATTAAAATACTAATGAGCTTAAATAAATAAATAAAAAGGATAAAAATAAAAAGATATATAATAAGAAAAAAATTATTATAAAACTATTTTTTGTGTTTTTAAACTTATGTTTTAAAATAAAAATTAAAATTAAAAGTTGACTCAAATCCTATTAAAATGAAAATAAGTAAATATTTTTAAAATACTGCTTTTAAAAGTTGCGCGGGTCAAAAATTACGTGCTTACAGCTGCCCCTCTTTGTTTGGAAACACGAAGAGTTTTCGGAGCAAAGAACAATAAGCAACGTAATTTATTTATGACCCGACGCTTATTCAAAAGAAAATAAATATGGCTAAAAAGATTGTGACCGAGCCCTGGTATTTGAGCTGCCTACATATCCTTGGCTATAAAGGAATCAGATCACGTGTAGTTCAGAAGTGAGAAGAGCGATGGAGTATACCGAGATGGAGAGCCGATTGAGGTGCTGTCGAGGTTCCGGTCCGTGGTTCCTGCCATTACATCAAAAATTAAAGGGAAAATTACAGCAAAAATTAAAGAAAAATACAAGATCCTATCTACTTCTTGTCTTGAATCTTCCTTAAATCTCCACTTGATCCTTCAACATGAAACTGAAAATTCACCATATTCTTCAGGTGGGCATCCTGTTGACTTGGATTTGAAAAAAACTGAAAGTTGACCCTGTTCTTCAGGCGGGCATCATGTTGCTTGCACTTGAAATAAACTTAAATTTGGAGTAGACTTGAGCTTGCAAACCTTATCCTTCAGACGGCTCGTGCTACTTCTGATTTTACTTAAAGACCGGAGGTCGACCCTATTTTTCATGTGGGTTCCTGCTGCTTCTGACTTGAGATCTGGTCCGCGTTGTTCACAGTTTGTTCGAGTTTTGGTCTGCGAATTCCTGTTGGCTTATTCCGATTTTGTTCGAGTCCCGGCGTCGGTTCTTGCTTGTATTCCCAAACAGAGAATCGTTAAAGGCTGTTAAAGGTCCATCTCTTCCTTCTCCTTAATGTTATTGTTTTAATTATTTGTGAAGATTTGCTTTATACATTCATGGACCGTATCATGTTTGCTTTACCTTTTCTTGTTATTTGGGTTTAATTATTCTTGTTTGCTATGTTTCCATGATTTGATATCTAGTTGTCTTCTGGTGACATTGTTGGGCTGAGCATGTAGTTGGTTAGGTTTGAATTATTATTTATATGCGACAGTGGCCTATGAAATGTTGACTATTGTCAAATATTATTATTATTATTATTATTATTATTATTATAATTTTTATTAAAAAGGAGAAAGAATAAAGAAGAGGAATGAATTGTTTGAAATGCCATCCATGGGGATTTGATCTTGAAATAATGCGTTGTGTGCTGTTGGGCGTTAATTGGAAATATTAGTGATTCAAAATTGCATTGGTGGTCTTGGCATTTGGGCTTAATAACTCCAAAGACTTTGAGCTGCTAGGATAAACATGAATTGATAGAGTTCATATACAATTTGGGTTTGGACTTAAAGGACATGTAGCTTGTTTTTACTGTTGCTTATTGTTTTGCTTGTTGCTTCATTTCATTGTGTTCAAAACCGTTAGGAGCATGTTTAGGCCGACCACACGGGGATAGGCAAACTTATGGTCTTTTCTTTTATTCGAGGTGAAAGGTCGCCCCCTTTAGTTAAATTTATCCGGGGAATGCCCCGAAGAACTTGTAATATTTTGGAGGCCGTGACGAACATTATGGAAGGAGCATAGTATATGTTAATATAGGATTGTTAATATTTTATTTTTCTTCTCTTTTATTTTCTTTTGTTTATTAGGTGGGGACGACCTCGAGCATCTTTCGTGTTTATTTTTGCTCTTTGTGTGTTTTCACCTCAATCTGAGTATTTCTAAAGCCAACTAGATCATGTACGCAACCGTAATTTTTACGGGACTCAGGGAATGCCTAACACCTTCTCCCCGAGTCAAATGAACCCCCTTATCTAGTACCTCTAGTGCAAACTAGTTTAGAGTCAAATGTGTTTGAAGGAAAATTATTATTTTGAAAATGGTGACCTGGCACACCGAAACCAAATGTCAGGTGGTGACTCTGAAAATCCTTCAAAACGCAATCTTTTGTCACTTTCAAATTGAAAACCCTTTTTGAGCTTCAAAAATCTTTTTATATATTTTAAAGGGGTTAGTGAGGGAAAAAATGGGTGTGACAACTTCGGCGACTCTGCTTGGGAATTGCAGGTTCGAGCTGATACTTGATCTTGTTGGCTTTTAGGATATTCAGTGGAGGTGTTTGTTTTCTTTATTTGCTTTGTTTATTTGGTTTGTTTGTCTTATTTCCTGTTTTGTTGGTTTTTTTTTAATCGCTTTTCCTTATGTGTTTACCGCTTTATAACTCTCATCATTTGCATACCATGGGTCTTCTTTCTGCAACAAGTCTTTCGGAGTATGTTTGAGTGTACACGGCCTTTTTGTGAGTCACCCGTGTCTTTAGGGGGGTGGCGTGAGAGCGTGGAGTGGGCGGATAGCTAGAGAACCCACCATCGACCACGTACCTCCCTGAATTGCCTTGTCTAGTGAACCCCCAAACTTAGGTCAGCCTTTAGGTCATGCTTATTTGCATCATGTCATTTACACTTAGCAGGGCTCGGTCCTAGGCATCGTGTCCCTTTATAGGAGGCCTATCCAAATTATGTCAAAACGGGCCCATGGCCCAAAAAAACATTTAATCATCCCCATGTGCTACATGCTGCATTCTTTAAGGGTAAATGGGTCATTTGGCGGACCAATGGCGGTTTGAGGGTAAATGAGAAAGAAAAGAGGGCGAAGTGTAAAAATGAAGCAAGTAGGGTCTAGTTATGTTTTTCTTTCATAACTTTTTCAAGAAAAAGACCCAAAAAAAAAAAAAAAAAATCCAAAAAGATTTTTCACTTTCCCATCATTATCCAAAAAAAAAAAGAGAAAAAGAAAATCCAATTTTTTTTTACATGTTTCATCATTTTTCAAAAAACAAAGACAAAAAATATGTTTTCTCCAAATCATTTTTTTTAAATTCTCTCCCATATCCAATCTTCCCGAACTACGCATACCTGATTCTCGTCTTTCGGGGCGAGATACATAGGTAACCCACATAGGGTCCGGTCTTCCTAATGAGTTTTAGGTTCTTGGCTTCGCGGGGAGGTTATTGGTTTCGAGGGTCGTAGCTAAATCTTGCATGTCTAGCCACTTTTGGCCACATCGGCCTTTTTGCAAAATAGGGCTATTTTTGCAAAGTGGCTTGTTGAACCTTAGTTCGGAGAGTCTTGAATCCACAATTAGTTGTCTCCTTACTTTAAGGCCCATCCTTGTTGAATTCGTACCCATTTTCATTTCACTTGCTTATGGAAAACAAATTTTTGAAAGAGAGAAACTAATGTAGCTTTGTGTGATTTTTTTATTTGAATAGCTAAAGACTGATACTAAAATGTGAAAAATTTGTGGGCTTCTTTCATCCTCGAAATCAAGAGGAAAAGAATTCATAGAAAAGTTTTGCCCCAATCTCTTTCCCAATTTTTCGTCCGCCTTCCTCCTCTCTTGTGATGTGCGGCTTCTTTTTCTCTGGGCTCTAGGTTGGAGGGATTGGGTAGGGTTTTCATAATTGGGTATTTTATATGAAAGTGGGAAGGGATGATGGCCATTGGATTAGAGATGAATAAATGGCTAAGATTAAATCTTGCATTTTAAGTGGAGAATGGGCTAATGGGTTGGGAAGAATGAGTCTTTGTCTTGTTGGGCCACTAAAATCCAAAAATGAGCTTCCAATTAGTCCAAATTCAATTCTTTCTCAATGAACAAAAAAAACATACTACCAAAATATACTAATCAATCTTAGTTAATAAGAATAAACTATTAAAGTGAACTATATATTAAAAATAAAAATATTTTTGATATTTTTTAAATGTTATAAAAAAAGGTAGAGAAAACTATGTTAAAGTAATGGTAAAAATTAAAATACTAATGAGCTTAAATAAATAAATAAAAGGATAAAAATAAAAAGATATATAATAAGAAAAAAAATATTATAAAACTATTTTTTGTGTTTTTAAACTTATGTTTTAAAATAAAAATTAAAATTAAAAGTTGACTTAAATCCTATTAAAATGAAAATAAGTAAATATTTTTAAAATACTGCTTTTAAAAGTTGCGCGGGTCAAACATTACGTGCTTACAACTTGTTCGAAGTGTTAGTCCCCGAGAGTGATGTACTTGGCCTATATATCGAGGGATGCCTCTTTGATGTCTTATGAATTTGAGTTTAGATTACTCGAATATGTCGATCGTTGACGGCAATCTCCGAGTGTACGAGGTATATTTGTACTTGACCCTTGAGCCATTTCTCACAAAATCATAAGTATGGAGCTTGTATAGTAGAAAATTTTCTTCGAGATACAAGATGTTTGATATAGGAAGAATGATTCATTGTATAATTTATACATGCGTACATGTTTGTCCATCGGGGCTCGACTAATCTATATGGACACGGTTCATTCGACCAATTGGCCCATTACAAAGTTTCTCTATCGAGACCCTTTAACACGAAGTATTTTCCTCGAAAGTGTAACATCCGAGGGTGATGCCCCCCAGTATTCGAGGTTGATTGTAAAGAAGCCTTGGATACTGTTGAATTGTCCTCAGGTAGCACATAATTATTGCCTCGTTAAAAACCGCGCCGGAAAAACACACTTGGGACAAAACCCGATCTAAGGGAAAAAGAGAGCAACATGTGCTTTAAAACCTGTGGTCTCGATGTCTTCGATCGAACACCTATAATAAGTTAGTGTCAAATATATAAATGAAAAAAGGGATAAAGTCATACCTTAGCAATAATACCGTTTGAGAAGCGATATGTTCCAATTATTTGGCAGTTGTTCGCCGTCCATCGTGCCGAGCTTATAAGATCCCTTTCCGGCGATGTCGAGGACTTGGTAGGGTCCCTCCCAATTTGGGCCGAGCTTCCCTTCATTAGGATCTCGAGTATTGATGGTGACTTTCCTCAGGACTAAGTCCCCGACTCTGAAGTGGCAAAGGTTGGTTCTCCTATTGTAGTATCTTTTGATTCGTTACTTTTGTGCAGCTATTCGAATGAATACGGCTTCTCGTTTTTCATCCAATAATTAGAGGCTAGTATTCATAGCCTCGTGATTTGACTCTTCTGTTGTATGTCGAAACCTGGCACTAGGTTCCCCGACTTCGACTGGAATCAAGGCTTCAGAGCCATATACTAAGGAGAACGGGGTTGTCCCCGTACTGGACTTTGATGTAGTTCGATATGCCCAAAGGACTTCGGGTTGAATTTCTCTCCATTTTCCCTTAGCGTCGTTCAACCTTTTCTTTAGGTTTTGAATGATAGTCTTGTTCGTCGATTCAGCCTGTCCGTTCCCACTAGGGTGATATGGCGTTAATAATATCCTTTTTATTTTGTGGTCTTCGAGGAATTTCGTCACTTTGCTGTCGATAAATTATTTTCCATTGTCACACACTATTTCGGCGGGCATCCCAAATCGACATACGATGTGATCCCAGATGAAGTCTATAACCTCCTTCTCTCTCACTTTCTCAAACGCCTGTGCTTCAACCCATTTAGAAAAATAGTCAATCATAAATAAAATGAACTTAGCTTTACATGGGGCCGATGGCAAAGGGCCGACGATATTCATTCCCAATTCATGAATGGCCATGGGGATAGGACTGAATGAAGTTGTTCTCTGGGCTGATGGATCATCGGTGCAAACCTTTGATATTTATCACATTTTCGAACAAACTCCTTAGTGTCTTTTTTCATGTTATCCCAGTACTATCCTGCTCTAATAATTTTGTGAATCAGTGATTCGGCGCCGGAGTGGTTCCCACAAGTGCCTTCATGGACCTCTCATAGAACATAATCGGCGTCTCCTGGTCCTAAGCATACTGCCAATGTGTTACACCCTATATTTTCGTACATAAAAATGCATCGTAAGCAAACTAATGTAGGACCAAAAAATGAGATAATATTTAAAAGTATATAAATTAATTTAATCATGTTACCTCTGAGGTTACAAATATTGAAGATCATGAACAACAAGTACAAAGAGGGTTGAACGGTTCAGAAGCTAAAGCAATTGAAGAAAATAATATTTCATCGAAAGTCGACAAGTTGGGAATGTTATAACATATACCTTTGGGGTGAGACTAGGGTGCTTAACATGATAAGGAGATTATATTATGATTTATATTAGTCGTATGACATCCGTATGTTATGTTTTGAAGTCAAGAGAGTTGTGGAACAAAAGTCGATGAAAGTCATCACAAGTTACATTCATAAGTTTTACTGAAACTTTGGGTCAAATATAACTGCAATTTTCTCCCAATATACTTAGAGTTATGGGGTGTTCCACCCATCAAATTAAAGATCTATGAGTCTATTTTCCAACGCATTAAACCGTTTGTCAATACGACATTGGAGTAGAAAGATATGGGCATTTGTGCGATACTGCGCAAGCTGCTAGGTGACAAGTAGGTGTGTCACCTACTTGCTTAAATGAGAGCCCAAAAAAATAGGCCATTTCGGGTCGTCCAAAGAGGCCTTTTAAGGGCCTATTTCATTCATATATTAGACTTAAAATAGAGTATAATAACCAGACATAAGCTCTGCAAAGAATCCTCCCAAAAATTTCCCACAAACCCTAATTGATTTTCTCTCCCTTTCAAGTTCCAATTGGAGGTAAAACCTACAGTTTGAAGAACCAAGATAAGAGCTGAGTTATCCAATAAATAAGGTGAGTTTACTTCTCTCTTTAATCCAATTTTTCTTCTGTAAATTCATGGTAAGTCGTTCTATACTTGTAAGAACTCACGGGACGGTGATCGGAAGCCGTGAGTTCGAGTTATTCACTTGTAGCAGACTGTTTTGTGGACTGTTTTGTGTTGCTGTTGGGCTGCGTGTTTTACTACTATTTTGTGGAGTTTTGGAGGAGGAAGGGGGTTTATAAACACCATATAAATGTAGAGTGGTTGGCTGGTCGTTCGTCATAACATTTTCGGGTCGTTTGACACTACTACGGTGGTCATTTTGTGTACGAAGAGATTGGGGTGTGTTGGGCTGTTTTGTAGTATTTGATGGTGTATATAGGGCTGGAAAATGGTGTATATATGTTGTTATTGTTCTGTTCTTGTATTGTTGGTGTTATCTTGAATTTGGAGGAAGTAAGGATTATAGGGGAGATGCTGCCCGTTTTAATACAAAATAGGTTTGTCGTTCGTTGTGCGATAGTTGTACCTTTCGTAACTTAACGATAGTATTATTATCATTCTTGTAGATTAAGGTGCGAAGAGGTGAGTTCAACTTGGTGATTGGAAAGATTGTGATAAGGTATGTTAAGGCTAAGTCTTCCTTCATTTTGGCATGATCTCGTAGCTACATGTGTTAGTAATGAGACAAAAAGAGAAGTTCATATTCATGAATTTATTCACACTATTCTAGTCTCATAAGTTACAATATTATTCCTTATCGAGACTCTATATTCAATTTTAGTATTGTCTTCTTCCAGTCAAGAGAGCAGCAAGCCTATATATACAGTATTACAGTATTTTCATTACCATCGAGCTATAATCGATGGGCAGGCCCCTATTGGGCAACCTCTGATCAGATGGAAAGTTATATACCGAGCCTACTGTGGCCGAGCGCCTATGAGCGAGCCCAGCATGGTCGAGATACATAGCCTAGTATGGCCGAGCGCCTATAAGCGAGCCTACTATGGCAGAGCAGTTATATATATACCGAGCCTTATAAGGCCGTACAATTATTTTACTTACTATATTGAAGGAGTTGAGTCAGTATCAGCAGGTAAGTATATCTCCAGATCATCTTTGACTCCCAGTTACTTCCAGTTATTATATTATCAGTTCAGTTTTGATTTTCAGTTATGTTATTGCCTTACATACTCGGTACATTATTTTGTACTGACGTCCCTTTTCCGGGGACGCTGCATTTCATGCATGCAGGTTCAGATAGACAGACGAGTAGATCTCCTCAGTAGGTATTTCCCGAGTTCAGCCTGATCGGTAAGCTCCACGTCTTTCGGAGTTGCCAGGTCTAGAGTATTGTGTACATCTTATGTATATCTGTATATATGTTATGGGTAGGTCGGGGCCCTGTTCCGATTATAGTACATCTATCAGTAGAGGCTTGTAGACATATCCTGTTGGTTAGTGCAGTATGTTGGGTTTGTAGACCTGGTATGTATAATTTGGTGGTTTGTCAGCTGTAGTAGCTATGACGACCTTTTCAGCCTAGCTTTATATTGATGTTTAGTTAGCGCTAGTTTCCATTCAGTTTTATATTTTGCTTCGCAAATTGTCTTGCAAGGTGGCCCCATGGCCAAAGTATGACATTATGTGTTCAGAGTCCCTTAGTCGCAATTTGGTACGCCAGGTTAGGTGAGGCACCGGGTGCTTGTCTCGCTCCTAGGTTCGGGGCGTGACAAACTTGGTATCAGAGCAGTTCTATCCTAGGAAGTCTACAAGCCGTGTCTAGTAGGGTCTTGTTTATAGATGTGTTGTGCACCACATTATATAAGCAGGGAACTACAGGGCATTTAGGAGTTGGTTACCCTTCTTTGAAATCTAAATCGTGCTACAGAACTGAGTTATAGGAAATTTGAATTAAACTTATGTGTTGGTGTTTGCATGCACAGATGACGGTGACTAGGAAGACTACGGCTAGCCAGAGGAGAGATACAGCAGCAGGTGAGGGGACTAGCAGGGTACCCCCAGTAGATGGGGCCCAGTCTGAGGCTCAAGGTGAGACCCCTACTCAGCCATTACCGGCTCCTCCACCAACTACGAAGATTCCTAGGGAAACCGCACATCCAGTTCCCCCTCCACTTCCATCAGATCAGGACTTGAGGAGTGCGGTGCATTTGTTGACACAGTTGGTAGCTACCCAGCAACAGGCTAGGGCATCAGCTAGTGCAGGAACTTCTGAGGGGTCTGGGAGTTTAAGGGTCCGAGAGTTTATTGCTTTGAGTCCCCCAGAGTTCACGGGGACAGATCAGAGGGAGGACCCACAGGATTTCATAGATCGGCTTCACGGGATCTTTCGTGTTATGCATGCCACGGAGAAAGAGGTAGTTGAGCTAGCAGCTTTTCGACTCCGAGATATAGCCATCCTTTGGTATGAGGAATGGGAGAGGTCCAGGGGATGTGATGCACCTCCAGCTATTTGGGAGAATTTTTTAGATGCCTTCCTTGACCAGTACTTACCACGGGAGATCCGACAGGCTCGAGTCGATCAGTTTCTAGCCCTCAAGCAGGGTAATATGAGTGTTCGAGAGTATAGTCTCTGTTTTGACTCATTGGCCAGATATGCACCATCCATAGTTGCTACTATGCGGGATAGGATTCACAGGTTTATAGCAGGGTTAGCCCCAGAGTTAACCGAGGCATGTGCCACCGCTGCATTGCAGGATAGTATGGATATCTCCCGAATTCAGGCATTCGCCCAGAATATAGAAAGGGGTAGGCGTCGGCAGCAGGGTACAGAGAGGGCTGAGCAAGGGCAACGTAAGAGGATGAGATTTCCCAGGTCTCAGGAGCAATCTCAGGGTAGTTATAGGACCCAGTACTTCGGATGGCCACCTAGGCCTCCGCCACCTCGGTTACAGGGTTACAGGTATGACTGCTATACTCAGTCAGGACCAGCTGAGAGCTCACGAGCATCGGGTTGGCAGCGACAGCAAGGATCTGCGCAAACATGGTCATTTCCTCCACGGTGTGACATCTGTGGTAGAGGACACTTGGGCCAATGCCGAGCAGGTTCTGATGCTTGTTATACATGTGGGCGTCCAGGGCATATGATGCGAGATTGCCCAAATAGAGATTCGGGGGGAATGGCACAACCAGCGAGTTCAGCAACAGGATCATCTATGTCCGTGCATCCTTCAGGGCATGATTCTCAGTCTTCGGCTGGTAGAGGTCGGGACAGAGGTAGAGGTTCCAGTTCAAGTGGTAATCAGAACCGTATCTATGCTTTAGCGGGTCGACAGGACCAGGAGTCTTCACCAGACGTTGTGACAGGTATATTAACCATTTGCTCTCACGATGCTTATGCTTTGATAGACCCAGGATCTACTTTATCGTATATTACCCCATTTGTCGCGAGGAAGTTTGGTATAGTGCCTGAAATACTAAGTGATCCTTTTGCGGTATCTACACCGGTCGGAGAATCGATTATTGCTAGACGGGTTTACCGAGGTTGTACGGTGACAATTTGTAGTCGTCAGACCTCAGCTGACCTAGTTGAGCTAGAGATGATAGATTTTGATGCTATCATGGGCATGGACTGGTTGGCAGCTTGCTATGCCACAGTTGATTGCCGAGCAAAGGCAGCCAGATTTCATTTTCCGGGTGAGCCAGTCCTTGAATGGGTAGGTAATGCACCAACACCCAGAGGTAGGTTTATTTCCTATCTGAAGGCGAGGAAAATGATCGCAAAAGGGTGCATTTATCATATTGTGCGAGTTAGAGATGCAGATACTGAGATACCTACACTTCAGTCTATTCCCGTAGTCAAAGAGTATGCAGATGTGTTTCCAGATGAGCTTCCAGGTATTCCTCCAGAGCGAGAGATTGATTTTAGCATCGATTTGCTTCCAGGAACTCAACCAATATCCGTCTCTCCGTATAGAATGGCACCTGGTGAATTAAAGGAGTTGAAGGAGCAGTTAAAAGATTTGTTGGAGAAAGGTTACATCAGGCCCAGTACCTCACCTTGGGGTGCACCAGTACTATTTGTGCGGAAGAAAGACGGCTCGCTGAGGATGTGTATCGATTATAGGCAGCTGAACAAGGTAACTATTAAGAATAAGTATCCACTTCCAAGGATCGATGACTTGTTTGATCAGTTGCAGGGGCTAGATGCTTTTCAAAGATAGATTTGAGGTCGGGGTACCACCAGGTCAGAGTTCGGGAAAAAGATATTCCAAAGACAGCCTTCAGGACCCGATATGGCCACTTCGAGTTCCTTGTCATGTCCTTCGGGTTGACTAATGCACCCGCTGTATTTATGGACTTGATGAATAGCCTATTCCGGCCATTTTTAGATCTGTTCGTGATAGTATTTATTGATGATATTCTGGTTTATTCCCGTTCAGAGGATGAGCATGCGGACCACCTGCGAGCGGTACTCCAAACCCTCCGTGATCGTAAGTTGTATGCTAAGTTTTCTAAATGTGAGTTCTGGTTGAAGTCTGTAGCATTCTTGGGGCATATTGTATCAGATGAAGGGATAAAGGTGGACACTCAGAAGATTGAGGCCGTGAAATCTTGGCCTAGACCTACCACTCTGACAGATGTTCGTAGCTTTCTAGGCTTAGCAGGATACTATCGGAGGTTCGTAGAGGGTTTTTCTTCCCTTTCGGCACCATTGACGAAGTTGACACAGAAAGAAACTAAGTTTCAATGGACAGAGGCTTGTGAGCGGAGTTTCCAAGAGCTTAAGAACAGGTTGACCTCAGCTCCAATTCTAACACTTCCAGAGGGTCTAGAGGGTTATGCCGTGTATTGTGATGCATCAGGTGTCGGGTTAGGATGTGTCCTGATGCAACATGGGAAGGTAATTGCCTATGCTTCAAGGCAGTTGAGGAAGCACGAGAGGAATTATCCGACCCACGACCTCGAGTTAGCTGCGGTTGTCCATGCACTTAAGATATGGCGGCATTATTTATATGGTGTTCATGTTGATGTATTTACTGATCATAAAAGCCTACAATATATCTTCAAGCAGAAAGAGTTGAATTTGCGACAGAGGCGATGGCTTGAGTTATTGAAAGATTACGATGTTAACATTCTCTACCATCCAGGGAAAGCTAATGTTGTAGCAGATGCCTTAAGTTGTCGATCTATGGGTAGCTTAGCACATGTAGAGCCCAAGAAAAGA
The DNA here is from genome assembly GCF_000715075.1 of Nicotiana tabacum. Classification (NCBI taxonomy): domain Eukaryota; kingdom Viridiplantae; phylum Streptophyta; class Magnoliopsida; order Solanales; family Solanaceae; genus Nicotiana; species Nicotiana tabacum. The sequence continues at coordinate 119,883,786 of NC_134081.1, forward strand.
CAATTAGCTAGAGAGATTCATCAATTGTCTTCGTTGGGGGTTCGGTTATTAGATTCTGAGGATGGTGGAGTTGTACTCCAAAACACTACAAAATCATCCCTCATAGCGGAAGTCAAGGAAAGGCAGTACGAGGACCCAGAGTTGGTCGAGCTGAGAGAGCGAGTTCCGCAGCAGAAGAAGCCACTGTTAGAGCTAAAGGGAGATGGGGTTCTCAGATATAGGGGTCGTTTGTGTGTTCCAGATGTAGCAGGGCTACGAGACAGGATTATGTCAGAGGCACATTATTCATGGTATTCCATCCATCCTGGGTCGACGAAGATGTATCATAACATTAAGGATGTGTACTGTTGGAATGGTATAAAGAAGAACATTGCTGAGTTTGTCGCCCAATGTACTAGTTGCCAACAAGTGAAGATAGAGCACCAGAAGCCTGGAGGGCTAATGCAGACTATAGAGATCCCGACATGGAAATGGGAGGCGATAAACATGGACTTTATCACGGGTTTACCTCATTCTAATCGTAAGTTCGATTCCATATGGGTGATAGTCGATAGGCTCACGAAATCAGCTCACTTCCTACCGGTCAGATCTACATATACAGCAGAAGATTATGCAAAGTTATATATTAAGGAGATAGTGCGGCTACACGGAGTACCAGTTTCTATTATATCTGACCGTGGGGCTCAGTTTACAGCACATTTTTGGAGGTCATTTCAGAGAGGTCTAGGGACTTAGGTGAATCTCAGCACAGCTTTTCATCCACAGACTGATGGACAAGCCGAGCGCACAATTCAGACGCTCGAGGATATGTTACGAGTATGTGTGTTGGATTTTAAAAGAAGTTGGGATGAACATCTACCTCTTATCGAGTTTGCATATAATAACAGTTACCACTCCAGTATTCAGATGGCTCCGTATGAGGCTTTGTATGGGCGTAAGTGCAGATCTCCTATAGGGTGGTTTGATGTTGGGGAATCTAGGTTATATGGGCCAGACCTGGTTCAACAGGCCATAGAGAAAGTAAAGCTTATCCGGGAGCGACTGTTGACAGCTCAGAGTCGTCAGAAGTCATATTCTAACATGCGGCGACGAAACTTAGAGTTCAGGATTAATGACTGGGTATTCTTAAAGGTATCACCTATGAAGGGCGTGATGAGGTTTGGCAAGAAAGGCAAGCTTAGCCCACGGTATATTGGGCCTTATAGGATCATTCGGAGAGTGGGCCAAGTAGCTTATGAGTTAGAGTTGCCCTCAGAATTGGAGTCTGTCCATCCGGTTTTTCACGTATCTATGCTACGGAAGTGCATTGGCGATCCTACCCGAGTGGTGCCCACGGATGATATACAGATTACAGAGGACTTGTCATACGAGGAAATTCCAGTTGCCATCCTAGACCGACAAATCCGCAATCTACGAAATAAGGAGGTAGCTTCCGTAAAGGTTTTATGGAGGAGCAAGAATGTAGAAGAGATGACGTGGGAATCGGAGGAAGAAATGAAGTCTAAATACCCCCACCTATTTCAAACTGAAGATATGGCTCGAGATGGGATGCTACAACACAGCTCTATTCAGGCTAGCAGGTCAGCAGGTAAGCTTTTATTTTTCACTTTTAGTATTTATGATTTACGGTTGGTGAGGCAAAGTGTTGCTATTTATAAACATTGGCCATGTGTGGCATGCATAGTATGTTTTCTGGCTACGTACAGGTTGGTTTTAACCTAGTGTACGAAGGATACTCTGGCAAAAGTTTCCAAAGTCTCTAAGAGTAAACATTCGAGGACGAATGTTTCCAAGGGGGAATGATGTTACACCCTATATTTTCGTACATAAAAATGCATCATAAGCAAACTAATGTAGGACCAAAAAATGAGATAATATTTAAAAGTATATAAATTAATTTTATCATGTTACCTCTGAGGTTACAAATATTGAAGATCATGAACAACAAGTACAAAGAGGGTTGGACGGTTCATAAGCTAAAGCAATTGAAGAAAATAATATTTCGTCGAAAGTCGACAAGTTGGGAATGTTATAACATATACCTTTGGGGTGAGACTAGGGTGCTTAACATGATAAGGAGATTATGTTATGATTTATATTAGTTGTATGACATCCGTGTGTTATGTTTTGAAGTCAAGAGAGTTGTGGAACAAAAGTCGATGAAAGTCATCACAAGTTACATTCATAAGTTTTACTGAAACTTTAGGTCAAATGTAACTGCGATTTTCTCCCAATATACTTAGAGTTATGGGGTGTTCCACCCATCAAATTAAAGATCTATGAGTCTATTTTCCAACGCATTAAACCGTTTGTCAATAAGACATTGGAGTAGAAAGATATGGGCATTTGTGCGATACTGCGCAAGCTGCTAGGTGACAAGTAGGTGTGTCACCTACTTGCTTAAATGAGAGCCCAAAAAAATGGGCCATTTCGGGTCGTCCAAAGAGGCCTTTTAAGGGACTATTTTCTTCATATATTAGACTTAAAATAGAGCATAATAACCAGACATAAGCTCTGCAAAGAATCCTCCCAAAAATTTCCCACAAACCCTAATTGATTTTCTCTCCCTTTCAAGTTCCAATTGGAGGTAAAACCTAGAGTTTGAAGAACCAAGATAAGAGCTGAGTTATCCAACAAATAAGGTGAGTTTACTTCTCTCTTTCATCCAATGTTTCTTCTGTAAATTCATGGTAAGTCGTTCTATACTTGTAAGAACTCACGGGACGATGATCGGAAGCCGTGAGTTCGAGTTATTCACTTGTAGCGGACTATTTTGTGGACTGTTTTGTGTTGCTATTGGGCTGCGTGTTTTACTACTATTTTGTGGAGTTTTGGAGGAGGAAGGGGGTTTATAAATACCATATAAATGTAGGGTGGTTGGCTGATCGTTCGTCATAATATTTTCGGGTCGTTTGACACTACTACGGTGGTCGTTTTGTGTACGAAGAGATTGGGGTGTGTTGGGCTGTTTTGTAGTATTTGATGGTGTATATAGGGCTGGAAAATGGTGTATATATGTTGTTATTGTTCTGTTCTTGTATTGTTGGTGTTATCTTGAATTTGGAGGAAGTAAGGATTATAGGGAAAATGCTGCCCGTTTTAATACAAAATAGGTTTGTCGTTCGTTGTGCGATAGTTGTACCTTTCGTAACTTAACGATATATTATTATCATTCTTGTAGATTAAGGTGCGAAGAGGTGAGTTCAACTTGGTGATTGGAAAGATTGTGATAAGGTATGTTAAGGCTAAGCCTTCCTTCATTTTGGCATGATCTCGTAGCTACATGTGTTAGTAATGAGACAAAAGAGAAGTTCATATTCATGAATTTATTCACACTATTCTAGTCTCATAAGTTACAATATTATTCCTTATCGAGACTCTATATTCAATTTTAGTATTGTCTTCTTCCAGTCAAGAGAGCAGCAAGCCTATATATACAGTATTACAGTATTTTCATTACCATCGAGCTATAATCGATGGGCAGGCCCCTATTGGGCAACCTCTGATCAGATGAAAAGTTATATACTGAGCCTACTATGGCCGAGCGCCTATGAGCGAGCCCAGCATGGTCGATATACATAGCCTAGTATGGCCGAGCGCCTATGAGCGAGCCTACTATGGCAGAGCAGTTATATATATACCGAGCCTTATAAGGCCGTACAATTATTTTACTTACTATATTGAAGGAGTTGAGTCAGTATCAGCAGGTAAGTATATCTCCAGATCATCTTTGACTCCCAGTTACTTCCAGTTATTATATTATCAGTTCAGTTTCGATTTGCAGTTATGTTATTGCCTTACATACTCGGTACATTATTTCGTACTGACGTCCCTTTTCCGGGGACGCTGCATTTCATGCATGCAGGTTCAGATAGACAGACGAGTAGATCTCCTCAGTAGGTGTTTCCCGAGTTCAGCCTGATCGGTAAGCTCCACGTCTTTCAGAGTTGCCAGGTCTAGAGTGTTGTGTACATCTTATGTATATCTGTATATATGTTATGGGTAGGTCTGGGCCCTGTTCCGATCATAGTACATCTATCAGTAGAGGCTTGTAGACATATCCTGTTGGTTAGTGCAGTATGTTGGGTTTGTAGGCCTGGTATGTATAATTTGGTGGTTTGTCAGCTGTAGTAGCTATGACGGCCTTTTCAGCCTAGCTTTATATTGATGTTTAGTTAGCGCTAGTTTCCATTCAGTTTTATATTTTGCTTCGCAAATTGTCTTGCAAGGTGGCCCCATGGCCAAAGTATGACATTATGTGTTCAGAGTCCCTTAGTCGCAATTTGGTACGCCAGGTTAGGTGAGGCACCGGGTGCTTGTCTCGCTCCTAGGTTCGGGGCGTGACACAATGGTCCATCGAATGTCCTTCTGTATAATGTTCCATCTTCAGCCAATATGAATCGAGCAGCTTTGGTTTGTAGGGCCCTTGACTCTTTAGGGTCCGATGGGAGCTTTCCGTTCTTCAAGTATTCAATATATTTATTCCTCCAATCCCAGGTTAAGCTTGTAGAGTTTATCTCGGCATGACCTTCCTCGATCACGGATCACGAGAGTTGAATGACAGTCCCCGAGTTGATCTCATCTTCCTCAACCGATGACCCCAAATTTGCAAGTGCATCGGCCTCACTGTTTTGTTCTCGAGGTACATGCTGTAAAGTCCATTCCTTGAAACGGTGCAAAGTTACCTGCAGTTTGTCCAAATACCTTTGCATTCTATCCTCTCGAACTTCGAAGGTTTTGTTTATTTGATTTACCACCAGTAAAGAGTCACACTTGGCTTCAATGACTTCTGCTCCCAAGCTTTTAGCTAGCTCGAGACCTGCAATCATGGACTCGTACTCGGCCTCATTGTTAGTCAACCTAGAAGTTTTGATAGATTGCCTAATAGTGCTACCCGTGGGCGGCTTTAAAACGATGCCTAGCCCGGACCCCTTCACATTCGAAGCACCGTCTGTGAAGATGGTCCATACCCCCGATGATGTACCCGATTTTAACAAGAGTTCCTTTTCAACTTTGGGTACGAGGGTTGGCATGAAATCGGCCACGAAGTCCGCTAAAATTTAAGATTTGATGGCCGTATGGGGTTGATATTCGATATTGTACCCACTGAATTTGACGACCCATTTGGCCACTCGGCCTGATAGTTCGGGCTTGTGCAAAATATTACGAAGTGGGTAAATGGTTAGTACGCATATGGGGTGACATTGAAAGTATGGTCTTAACTTTCTAGAGGCGCTTATCAGTGCAAGTGCCAATTTTTCCAAGTGTGGATATCTAGTTTCTGCTTCTCCTAAGGTTCGACTTACATAATAAATGAGAAATTGCGTACCTTGCTCTTCTCGAACTAGGACAACACTTACTGCGATTTTCGATACTGCCAAGTACAAGTAAAGTTTCTCATCTGCCTTTGGAGTGTGAAGCAGTGATGGGCTCGATAGGTATCGCTTTAATTCCTCTAATGCCTATTGGCATTCCGGGGTCCAGGCGAAATCGTTCTTCTTTTTGAGTAGAGAGAAAAATCTGTGGCTTCGATCCGACGACCTCGAAATAAATCGGCCTAAGGCAACTATCCGTCCAGTTAATCTCTGCACGACTTTTACATTGTCCATGACGGTGATGTCTTCGAAGGCCTTGATTTTATCGGGGTTGATCTCGATCCCCCAATTTGATACCATGAAGCCAAGGAACTTGCCTGAACCGACCCCGAAAGCACATTTCTCGAGGTTGAGCTTCATGTTGTATTTCCTTAAAATCTCGAAAGTTTTCTGCAAATGAGTCAAATGGTCCTCTGCACGCAAGGACTTAACTAGTATGTCATCAATATAAACTTCCACTAATTTACCTATTTGTTCTTCGAACATTTTATTTACTAGGCGTTGGTAAGTAGCTCCTGTATTTTTTAGCCCGAAGGGCATTACATTATAACAATATGTTTCATACTTAGTGATAAATGAAGTCTTTTCTCGGTCCTCCGGGTTCATTTGGATTTGATTGTACCCGGAATAGGCATCGAGAAAAGTAAGAATCTCGTGGCCGGACGTGGCATCGATCATGCGATCGATGTTAGGCAGTGGAAAAGAATCTTTGGGGCACGCCTTGTTTAAATCCTTATAATCTACACACATTCTAAGTTTGTTCCCTTTTTAGGGACTACAACTACATTGGCTAACCATTTGGGATATTTCACCTCCCGAATGGACCCTATTTTAAGAAGTTTAGTTACCTCGTCCTTTATGAATGCGTGCTTTACCTCGGGTTGGGGTGTTCTCTTTGGCTTCATCGGTTTGAACCTAGGGTCCAGGCTTAGCCGATGTGTTGTTATCTCCAGTGGGATCCATTTCATGTCTAAATGGGACCAAGCAAAATAATTTATGTTATCAATAAAAAATTGAATAAGCTTTTTCCTGAGTTCGGGGATTAATCCCGTTCCCAGGTATACCTTTCGCTCGGGCAGGTACTCGATCAATATAACATGTTCTAGCTCTTCGACCGTTGATTTGGTGGCGTCAAAATCTTCGGGAACAATAAAAGTTCGAGGGGTCAGAAAATCCTCTTCTGCTTCTTCTGTCTCCTGCTTCCCCGATTCGGTCGAGGCTGGTGGTTGTGATTGCTATTTGACTTCCTATTTACCTTTGATGCTCGACCTTTTCGAGGTTGATAGTGTTGATATCGGTGTTACCTTATCGACCGCAAATATTTCCTTTGCACCATGCTGCTCCCCGTATACTATTTTTACACTGTCCGACGTCGGGAATTTCATCATTTGGTGGAGAGTCGAAGGGACTACCCTCATATTGTGGATCCAAGGCCATTCGAGCAGGGCATTGTAACTCATGTCGCCCTCGATTACATAGAACTTGGTATCTTGAATGGTTCCAGCCATGTTCACCGGTAGAATAATCTCCCCTTTAGTTGTTTCACTGGCCATATTGAAGCCGTTTAAGAGCGGAGATGCAGGCATGATTTGATTTTGTAGGTCGAGCTGTTTCACGACCCTCGATCGGATGATATTCACCGAGCTACTTGGATCCACTAAAATACGCTTAACTTGAACTTTATTCAATAAGATAGAAATTACCAGAGCGTCATTGTGGGACTGAGAAATGCCTTCTGCTTCTTCGTTGTTGAATGATAAAGTGCCTTGAGGCACATAATCTCGGGTTCATTTTTCCCTAGTGATTGATACCTAAGTGCGTTTGAATATGGGTCCATGTGGAATGTCGACCCCACCGACGATCATATGAATGACATGTTGGGGTTCCTCCTGTTCATTTTTCCTGTTGGCGTCCCTTTCTCTGAAATGATTCTTGGCTCGATCGCTGAGGAACTCTCGAAGGTGGCCCTCATTGAATAGAAGGGCTATCTCCTCCCTTAATTGCCTGCAATCTTCGGTCTTGTGACCATGCGTGCCATGATACTTGCACATCAAATTTGGGTTTCTTTGGGAAGGATCGGTTTGTATGAGTCTGGGCCACCTAGTATCTCTGATCCTTTCGATTGCCGATACAATGCTCGATGCATCGATGCTAAAGTTATATTTCGATAACCGAGGTGCCTCTGTGGGATCGGCATACTTGTCAAAACCACTTTTGCTCATAAGTCCCCAAGAATTCTATCCTTGATCACTTCTTCGATTGTTCCGGGCGGAATTGCGTCCTGAACCATTGTTCCTTCGATCTGCGGTATATGGTTGATATTGGTCTGTGTTAGACCTTGGCTCCCTTTCGACTTACCTCAGGTTTTTAACTACCGACCTATTTGGATGTACTGAATCGGAAGGGGCTCCTAATTGGTCGTCCTCGACCCCGATCTTTGATTGATAGCGATTGTGCACATCTGCCCAAGTTACAGCTGGATACTCGATCAAATTTTGTTTCAACTGACGTGATGTTATTGAACTCTGCTCGTTCAACCCTTGGGTGAAATCTTCAACGGCCCAATCATTTGTGACCGGTGGCAATTCCATGCGTTCCATTTGAAATCGGGACACGAACTTCGTCAGCATTTCATTATCCCTTTGTCTTACCTTGAAAAGGTCTGATTTTCTCGTTGCGACCTTTATGGCCCCGGTGTGTGCCTTTACGAAAGAATCTGCTAACATGGAAAATGAGTCGATAGAATTTGGTGGCAGGTTGTGATACCAAATCATTGCTCCCTTCGAAAGGGTCTCTCGTGAATTTTTTCAACAGCACAGATTCGATTTCATCATCTTCTAAATCGTTACCCTTGATGGCGCATGTATATGAAGTAACATGCTCGTTGGGATCGATGGTCCCATTATATTTGGGTATGTCTGGCATACGAAACTTCTTTGGAATAGGCTTCGGAGCCGCACTTGGAGGAAATGACTTTTGTACAAACTTCTTCGAATCCATCCCTTTCAAGATTGGCGGTGCTCCTGGTATCTGATCAACTCGAGAGTTGTATGTCTCCACTTTTTTATCGTTAGCTTCGATTCTTTTCTCCCCTGATTCAATTCTTTTGGTGAGCTCCTCGAGCATTTTCATTACCGCAGGATCAGTCCCTGATTCGTTACCATTCGACCTTTTCGGTACTAGCTCGGTACGACGAGTAATTTCCGGTTCGACCCTATTCGGAGCTCTATGTTGATTTTGTAACTGAGCAATAGTGGCTTGCTGAGCCTGAAGCATCTCGAATATCACTTGGAGACTGACTCCTTCGTCTCCTCTGCCATGTGTTTCTTGTCCACTAGATCGGCCTTCTCTGCGTACACTCCCATCGAGATCTGTGCCTAGGTCCGTGTTTGGAGCAACGTGCGAACTGACATTGACTGGGTTGGCAATCGGTGCTCCCCGAGATTAGCCTGTGGCACCTCGACTCCTGGAGCAATCACATTTTCGTTTTCACCGTGGAATCCGAGGCCATTGTCACCGTGTGTGGATGCGTTTTGTGAGTTTAACATGTTTTAACCTGAAAGCAAAGATACTTGACAAGAACAAGCGTAAAATAGTGTGTTTTACTAGAATCAGTACTGAACAATCACTATTATCCTTAGATTCACAGTGGGCACCAAACTGATTACCCTAAAATTTGAGTAACAATTAAACTTATATTGTGGTTTTAAGGATATGTGATTTAAACCAGTACCAATTAATAAACAACGAATTAAATAGATAAATTGGACAATAAAATAAATCAACCCGGTCTGCAAACAATGCCTCGACCTCGATTCGAGATAGTCTCGAGGTTAGTTAATAAGAACAGTAGAGGATGAAATAAACAACGATGAACAGTAAGTAAAACAAAGAAAGCAGCGTATGTGTGTATTCTTATCAGTGAATAATGATTCTCCCCCTTACAAGTGAATGGGATCCCTCTTTATATAATAGAGGAATCATAAATAAGGTACAACTCTAATAACGAAAGTAGATCCCATGATTGGCACTAATAACCATTTTGATTTGATCTGTTCCGGGATTTCCGCCGTGATCTTCGACCGGTTACTGATATCTCGCCATTCCGTTATTACGCCTTACTCAAAGTCAGTCATGCTTGATTTCGATTGTTGCTGGCCTCGATCTCAATGAACACTTCGATCTCCAGGCTTGATGTTCTATCTTCGAGCTCGAGCCCGATCTATTATGAGGTTACCCTCGAGGCAACTCCCCTGCCAACGAAATCGAGTATGCCCGATTTCGACCGTATACATTCTTCACGTTTAATTAAGCCAAAATATTACTCTCTATGTTCATCCCAGATCGATGACATAAAGTCAAGACAATCAGTATGATCATGAACAGAAAATCGAGATAATATTGTACGACTAAGCAAAGGGTGCCACTTGAAGAAAATAATTTGTCAAACTAAGCTGTTAGAAAAAGTCAAATAGGTATTAAAGTTAAATCTGCAAAAGCCCACACAACAGCCGGACAAGAAAGATAATCTCTGTCTAATACCAACTTGCAAAACTACGTCTCTTCCCTCAATAATTTAGTAGTACATAGACATGCATATCTAACTCAATGGAGACATCGTTGCCACGTGGATTTTTTGTCCACGTGGTATTTTTTAAAATTATATATATATATATATATATCTTTTAGATATTTTTAATTGACTAATTTATACAAGTAGGATTTGGTGACTGCTAATTTGGCCAATCCCTTCACTTTTTGGAGATTGTGATTCTGTCAAAAATTGCTTCATGTTAGTGCTGCTGCATTGATCAAGTTAGTTTTCATATGGTAAACATTTACGTATTGGAGAGACTGGTTAGTGGTACGGATGAGCACATGTGACGTATGTGGTCTGAAGTGAACTGTATCCACTCAAAGTTGAGATCCCGCCTCAGTTGTACTCTTTTGAGGGATGATCTATCAGTCTTATGAGGAGAAAAAACACGTGATTTGAGATTTTTTTTTGGAAATAGCCTTCTAACTACTGTAGGTAGTAAAGAATTGGAAGATCAAGTTTTCTGTAAAATAAACTTGTAAAATAACTACTGTGGCATAATCTTTTCAAAAGTTTGCTTTCTTTTGTTAGAAAAAATGGCTTTTTAGTGCTAACGAGCCTTCAAGAAAGCAAACTTTTGAAAAGATTATGCCACAAGGATAGTGACTTGTTGAGTCTATTTGCATTTGAATTAGTTACTATAATGAATCGTTAATTGTCTGTCATATCAGTAGTTCTCTTTCTAATTTTTTTGTAAAAGCATCGTTTGGGATCTTGTAATCTATGTTTTTAAGAGCTTTTTATGCTCCGTTGAAGTGTTGAAACCTGGAAAGCCAAAGAGTTTTAACTTTATACAAAGAAGAAGTTGGTCTGTACATAGTAACAATCTTTTCCACACGTTAATAAAAGACATATGGTAAATATGTACGTAATTTAGGTAGTTTTGTTTTTGTTTACATGATTTTTCTAGTTAGTGTTAAAATAAATTGTGAAGTTTCTTGTTAAACTGGAAAACTGAAGGGGTTGTTTATGTTCGTGTCTTAATGCAGAGAATTCAGCGAGTCATACAACATGGGATGAAACTAGAAAGAAATACTTCAAACTTAAATTTCTTTTGTGAACAAAGACAACTGTTTCTTACATTATTTTTTGTGTTTAAGCTGTGCAGTTTATTGTTTGTTCTATTGACTTTTGCTATGATAAAAGAGCATAGTATCACAGGTTTTGAGTGCCAGCTCATTTATATCAACTCAAACACTATGGCATAATGCTAAAACAAGCATATACCAATTAGATGAAGGGAAAGGTATTTATGAAAAATCAAATACAAGATGAATCTTGTAATACTTCTAACTTAAAACTCAATCTTTAATCTTCATGTTTAAATATGGGTATATCACATGTGTGTATGCACACCTGGAGCTCAAAGAAATTAATCCTTTTAGGGGATGCAAAGCCTTGGGAAGTTGGTGACGCCGATTGTGAAGGATAAGGCAAATGAGATAGCGGAGATATGGAAGAGGAGCTTGGATGAAAGAGGAGGGGTTGAGAATGTGAAGGAGCCATATGTGCATACTTTCTTGCAACATTTGGTAACTTTTGGGATAGTGAAGGACGAGGATTTTGATTTGTACAGGAAACTTGTTGTTGGGTCTGCTTGGAGGAAACAGATGCCTAAATTGGCTGTCTCTCTTGGTCTTGGTGATAAAATGTCTGGTAAGTTTTTTTGTGTTAATGTTATATTATTTTGTTCATATTATTGCTTTGGCTTGAGAAACATGAGTAATTTCCCAAAAAAGCTAGGTGATAGCAGTTACTCGGTATCTGTGCTGGTGGGAGATGGTAGTACCCTATGTAATAGTCGAGGTGCACGCAAAATGGCCTGGCACCACTGTCATAAAAAAAAGGAGTACTTTGTCTTCCATAGTCTTATAATTTGATGAAATAAGCCTAAGTTAAGCGAAATGCATAGCGAGGAACTAGCTGTTTTTGGTGTGGTTTGTCTTCTGTTCAGGTGGAAAAGGTTAACATGTCATAAGTAAATTTTGGGGAAATTTTACCTGTGCTTGTTACTTTTGAGTAGGTCTGCAGTCGAAAGGTCTAGTTAATTTGGAAGTTTAGGTGCTTAGTTGCTTTGACTTGAGAGATCATTTTACTGTTTACCCTTTTTATTCATATCCGTGGTTGAGTTCGTTATGATATTTGTTCTTGGAGCTAAATTGGACTACTTTCTACTGATATACGCTATTGGTGTTAGAAAATCTTATTTTATAAGGTCCAATGTCGGATCAGAGAAGTGTATCTTTGCAAGGTAGCAGCTTCAACAGGTGTCTCCTTGCTAGTCGCAGGCTAAATGGTCTTTTATTTTATGCTAGTATGTTTTACTAATTTGAGAGCATTTGTTGGGGTAGTGCAATGGATTGGAGCTCTGAGATTTAGCTTTTTCCTAATGACAAGAGTCCTGTTTGATATATGTTGTTCTTTCATGGCTGGTCATCTCCTTGTTCTGGTGACTTAGTTCATATTTTTGTGCTCGAGTTTGACTTCTGTATTTTCTGAAGTAAACATCTAAAACAAGTGCAGCTGTCTTAGCACAGGTAACCTAATGTTTTGAGGTCATTGTAAGCCACATGATGTAGAAGGGATTTATATTGTTATCATGCTTAGTGTGAAACTCTTTTTAGCATAAACACTTCCTTGTCCACGCATCCAACATCTTCTCATTTGATGTGCGTTTTCCTTGCTTCAACCAGCAATCCCAAACTTCACTGAAATGATCTGAAACCACCTCGAAACTACAATATATTATTTTGGCAATAGGTAGGATTATCCGACTAGAAGTGAAAAATATTAATTTGTAGATGATATATTAGTTATATGAAATTTGTCTTGGTTTAAAATACTAGAAACAAATTACATCTTGTGATTAAGGCGTAGTTGAAATGAATCCTGGAAGCAAAGGGGCACTAGATTAAGCCTCATGCCCCAACAGTTCTTGTTGGCGTACTATTTGTGAAGTGTGATGGATGAAATATTAATCCTTAGTCCCCCACTTTGTATTGGATCATTGAGAAAGAACACTATGGAGAGCATTTTGCTAGGAGAGTACATTTTGCTTATGCGCACGAACCGACATTTAGGATCTTTCAGTGCATCCCCTGTTTTTCCTATCTGGTTGCTTTCATATTTGTACGCCATGTAATTGTTTTGTTTGTCCGTAGGTATGTTGGGTAGTAAGTTTAGGGATTCTCACAGTACCTTGTATGTGTTTAGTTGTTCATATTTGTCTATGTTACTCCAACAAATTATTTTTGGTATGTAAGCTTACTGTTGTATCCTCTTCTTGTCTGCATAGATGATTGAATAATTAATCAGCCGAGGACAGCAAGTTGATGCCGTACATTTCACTTATGAAGTTGGACTTGCTGATAGGTTCCCTCATGTTCCCCTTCTGAAAGCTTATCTAAAAGATGCGAAAAAAGCTGCTACTGCAATTCTGGAAGACCCAAATAATTCTGGTCGAGCTGCGGTATCATCCACTTCTTTTTCTCCTGTAATGTATATTTTCATCCAGCTTTCATGTATCTTGTTTAAATCTTTTCTCCACATTGTCTCAATTGTCTTGTTCTACGTTAGTGGTAGTTGGCAATATCTGTCCTGACTGTCTTTCTACTATCCTCTCCCTGCCCGTGAATGCAGCCAGGTTCAGTCTTTTTTTTTTTGGATAAATATTGGATGCTTAGTTTTGCCAAGATTTGTATATTTCCCTTTGTAATATGGCCAAATTTTCATGACATTTGCCATGACATAATATCCATTATAACAAATTTGTGGTTCATGATATTTGCCATGACATAATATCCATTATAACAAATTTGTGGATCATGACATTTGCCATGACATAATATCCATTATTAGGCCAAGGATTTCTTGGTATAAATGGAGGAGTTTCTCCTCATTTGCAAACACACCAATTCAAGAACTTTTCACTCTTGTCTTTCTTTCTCCTCCTTTATTTCATTATAGAATATTTTGTAAGGGAGAGTGTGTTGGGAAACACTTGTGTGAACCCTTTCTTTGGAGTGATCTTGTGAGGTTATTCTCTTGGGGTATTTGGGATTAATTAGAGTATTTACTCTAATTTTGTACTCTCTTTTGTACTCTTGTTGGTATAGTGAAATTGCTCATCTCCGCTTGTGGACGTAGGTCACCTTGACCGAACCACGTTAAATTTGTGTCTTCTTTATATTCTTTAATTGCTGTTATTATCAACTTCCATTGTCTTTGTTATTGTCATTATACCGTTGTTTGGCTAAATTTCGCACTACCCGAATTCCCGTTCCTAACAAATTGGTATCAGAGCTAGATCTAACCGTGTTATTTTAAATAGCCAAAATGACTCTAACAAAGTCTTATGTTGAGAAATTTGACCGAAGTGCAAATTTCGGAATGTGGCAATTAAAGATGGAAGCTATCCTAATTCAGGATGGCTTAGATTTGGCGCTGCAAGGAAAGGAGAAGATGCCGGATAAAATGACGGACGAGGAGTTTGCCGTCATAGACAAAAAGGCAAAAGCATGTATTATTTTAAATCTTTCAAATGAGGTTTTGCGTGAAGTTGCAGCAGAAAGCTCAGCCAAAGGCATATGGGAAAAGCTTAAAACCCTATATATGAAAAGAACAGTAGAAAACAGGCTCTACCTAAAGCAAAAACTCTACACTTTTCGTATGGCTGAAGGTACCTCTATACTTACTCATCTTGATACTTTTGATTCTCTTCTTATGGATTTAAGTAACATAGATGCTGAAATCAAAGATGAGGATCAAGTTGTGTTATTGCTTGTTTCCTTACCCCAGTCGTTTAAACATATAAGAGATACTATGCTTTATGGAAAGGATAATATCTCTTATAAAGATATCAAATCTATTTTGAAATCAAAAGAACAAATAGATAGAGATATTACTGGGGAAACTAGTAAGAACTAAGGGGAAGGCTTATTCATAAGAGGTAGATTCAATAAGAAAGATTCAAGTAGTGAGAAACCTAAATCAAGGTCAAAATCCAGATACAGAAATGTCATGTGCAAATATTGTCATAAGAAAGGTCACATTATTTCTGAATGCTTTAAATTGAAAAACAAAGAAAACATACAGAAAAGAAAAATGAGCACAAAAATATTGACACTGCCGAAGCAAGTGTAGCTGCTGATGAGACTGAGGGAACTATTTTTTTAGCAACTAATAATAGTTTCAAATCTAACAATGAGTGAATTTTAGATTCGGGTTGTTCTTATCATATGTGTCCCAGTGGGGATTTATTTGCCACATATGAATCTATTGGAGGTGGAGTTGTCTTGATGGGCAACAATGTTGCCTGCAAAGTTATTGAAAAAGATACAGTCCGAATCAAAATGCACGATGGTGTGGTGAGAACTCTCACCGATGTTAGACATGTTCCTGACTTGAAGAAAAATCTCATATCTTTGGGCACTCTAGAATCTCTTGAATGCAAGTACACAAGTGAAGGTGGAGTTCTGAAAATTTCTCATGGTGCTCTTGTGATCATGAAAGCACGTAGATCTGGTACGTTGTATACTCTTTTGGGATCTACTGTTACAGGTGCTGCTGCAGTTTCAATATCAGATAAATCAGATTCTGACATCACCAAATTATGGCATATGCGATTGGGGCATATGAGTGAAAAAGGTCTTTCCATCCTCAGTAAAAGAGGTCTCTTATATGGTCAAAGTACCGGAAATATGGAGTTCTGTGAACATTGTGTGTTCGGAAAGCAGAAAAGAGTCAGCTTCAAATCTCAGCGATTCATAGAATAAAATGTACTTTGGATTACATTCATTCAGATCTTTGGGGTCCTTTACGTACCCCATCAAAAGGTGGTGTCAGGTATATGTTAACTTTCATTGATGATTATTCAAGGAAAGTTTGGGTTTATTTCCTGAAAAATAAAAGTGATGTTTTCTTAAATTTCAAACAATGGAAAGTTTTGATTGAGAAGCAAACAGGAAAACAGGTTAAGCGGCTTAGAACAGATAATGGCTTGGAATTTTGTAATGATGAATTCAACGAATTTTGCAAGAATAAAGGAATTACTCGACATCGTACTGTGAGAATGACACCTCAGTAAAATGGTGTAGCAGAAAGGATGAATAGAACTCTTTTGGAAAGGGCTCATTGCATGATTTCAAATGCTGGGTTGACAAACGCCTTTTGGGGAGAAGCTATCTCTACAGCTTGTTATATTGTTAACCGAGCTCCTTCTGCACCTTTAAACTTTAAGACTCCAGAGGAAATGTGCTCAGGTACTCCTGCTAATTATTCTGATTTAAAGATATTTGGTTGCCCTGCATACATGTATGTAAATGATGGAAAATTAGAGCCAAGGGCTAAAAAGTGCATTTTCCTTGGGTATGCATCTGGGGTGAAAGGATACCGACTATGGTATCCTGATCCCACGACACCAAAATTTATAATTAGCAGAGATGTAACCTTTGATAAATCCTCTATATTACATTATAGAAAAGAGTCTTCTAGTTCTTGTAATACAGATAAAGGAAAGAGTACACCGAACTAGGTGGAGATTGAGATTGGCATTCCTTCTGAGCCAAGCTCATCAACTTTGGAGCAAAATACAGTTGAAACTCCTGAAGTTGAGACAGAAGCTGAAATTCCTGAAGTTGAGACTCCTGAAGTTGAACCAGAAGAAGAGGAGTATTCTATAGCCAAACATAGACCAAGAAGAGAAGGTAAACAACCATTAAGGTTTGGAGATTATGTTGCATTTGCTTTTTCAGTTGCACAGGAAACTGAAGAAATTGGAGAACCATCAAAATATTCAGAAGCAGTTTCTGGTGCTGACTCAGCCAAGTGGTTGATTGCAATGAATGAAGAAATTGAGTCTCTCCACAAGAATGGTACTTGGTCTCTTGTGAAGCTACCATCAGGAAAAAGAATTGTTGGTTGCAAATGGGTCTTCAAGAAAAAGGATGGCATTCCAGGGGTTGAAGATGCAAGGTATAAGGCACGATTAGTTGCAAAGGGCTATAGTCAGGTACAAGAAGTTGATTTTAATGATATTTTCTCACCTGTTGTTAAACATAGCTCTATTCGTGTCTTGCTTGCCTTCGTTGCCATGTATGATTTGGAATTAGAACAACTTGATGTTAAGACAACTTTTTTACATCGCGAACTTGAGGAACAAATATACATGCATCAACCCAAAGGATTTGAAATTGAAGGAAAAGAAGATCATGTTTGCTTGTTGAAGAAATCCTTGTACGGATTAAAGCAGTCTCCAAGGCAATGGTATAAAAAGGTTTGATTCCTTTATGTTGGGTCATGGTTATTCGAGGAGCATGTATGATAGTTGTGTTTACTTCCGAAAGTTAAATGATGGTTCATTTGTGTACCTATTATTATATGTTGATGACATGCTCATTGCTGCTAAGGATTTAACAGAAATTCACAATTTGAAAAGTCAGCTGAAAAGTGAATTTGAGATGAAAGATTTGGGAGCAGCTAAGAAAATCCTTGGCATGAAGATCAAAAGATATCGAAAAGCCAACAGGCTATTTCTGACCCAGAAGAAGTACTTGGAGAAAGTCTTGGAGAGGTTTGGCATGAAAGATGCTAAACCAGTTAGTACCCCTCTTGCTGCTCATTTTAAGTTATCAAATGCTCAGTTCCCGCAGTCAGAGGAAGAAGAGAGGTACATGGCACAGGTTCCTTATTCCAGTACAGTCGGCAGTATTATGTATGCAATGGTTTGTACACGTCCAGACATTTCACAAGCAGTGAGCGTGGTAAGCCGGTATATGGCTTGTCCTGGTAAAGCACATTGGCATGCTGTGAAATGGATTCTCAGATACTTGCGAGGTACTTCAAACACATGTTTGGAGTTTGGGAGAAATACTAACACTTTGGTTGGTTTTGTAGACTCAGATTATGCAGGTCATCTTGACAAAAGAAGATCACTGACAGGCTATGTATTTTGCATCGGGGGTTACGCTATTAGTTGGAAAGCTACATTACAACATGTAGTAGGTTTATCTACTACCGAAACAGAATATATGGCAGTGACCGAGGCGATCAAAGAAGCTTTATGGTCGAAGGGTCTATTTACGGAACTCAGTTTACACCAAGGTGGTATTATCATTTTCTGTGATAGTCAAAGTACCATTCACTTGACTAAAGATCAAATGTATCATGAGAGGACGAAGCACATTGATATAAAGTATCATTTCATCCGAGAAACCATTGCTGAAAGAAAAGTCTCTGTTCAGAAAATCAACACTAGAGACAATCCTGCTGACATGTTCACAAAACCTCTTCCAGTATCCAAGTTCAAGCTTTGCCTGAACTTGATTGGCATTTATGAAAAATGATTTTGCCCATTGGGGTTTTTGCGGAGAAGGTGGAGCAAATTTACTATAAGCCGAAATTAGGACAAGGTGGAGATTTGTAATATGGTCAAATTTTCATGACATTTGCCATGACATAATATCCATTATAACAAATTTATGGTTCATGACATTTGCCATGACATAATATCCATTATAACAAATTTGTGGATCATGACATTTGCCATGACATAATATCCATTATTAGGCCAAGGATTTCTTGCTATAAATGGAGGAGTTTCTCCTCATTTGCAAACACACCAATTCAAGAACTTTTCACTCTTGTCTTTCTTTCTCCTCCTTTATTTCATTATAGAATATTTTGTAAGAGAGAGTGTGTTGGGAAACACTTGTGTGAACCCTTTCTTTGGAGTGATCTTGTGAGGTTATTCTCTTGGGGTATTTGGGATTAATTAGAGTATTTACTCTAATTTTGTACTCTCTTTTGTACTCTTGTTGGTATAGTGAAATTGCTCATCTCCGCTTGTGGACGTAGGTCACCTTGACCGAACCACGTTAAATTTGTGTCTTCTTTATATTCTTTAATTGCCGTTATTATCAACTTCCATTGTCTTTGTTATTGTCATTATACCGTTGTTTGGCTAAATTTCGTACTTTCCGAATTCCCGATCCTAACACCCTTTGTTCTTGGAGAGGGTCTAGACATAGTCATAAGTGTTGCCCTATTCATTTGACATAATGTTGGAAGAAACTTTAGTTTCTCTCATGCCATTTATGCCATTGAAGACAGACTTAATTTGGACTTGGAGCATCGGCATGTTGACAGGTTTGAATTCTTCATTCTTTTTAACACTTGTGATTGCTTGCTAATTACATTTTAGGTTAGTTTAACATTTTATTAATTTGGTAGTAAAATTGAAACGATTGCTGCATAAAAACTAAGTGTCTATATTGTAGTTGTGTATTCTCATTGTAGTCACTTGTCCTCTTTGAGAAATTTATCACTGTTTCTATGCTCTAACAGGAAGTATATCATAAGTTTGAAATAGGAAGATTATCAGAACTGCAGCAACTTTCCCTGAATTCCAGTTTCTTTCAAGGTTAGATTACTAAAGGGGATGGGAAGTTGCTCAAAATTGCAGGCTCTCTTATAGCCATTTTTGGAATAATAATTTGATGTCGATGTTTCAGTTCTGTTCTAGTTGGAATTCTAACTGGAAAACTTTAAGTCAGTAAGTTTCTATCAACTACATGAGGAGTATTTATAAATGAATTTAGTCATATCTTGTATCATTGAATTGAAGGAAACATGGATAACTAACTTGTTCCACATTTTTCTCAATATTGATAATTTATGATCCGTTCTATTTATCATGGGCTTTTGTACTTGCTTTTTGCTGCACTTCTTTGTTATTTAAAGAGTAGCCAGATTATCAACCTTTCTCTGCATTGAAATTTCAGAACTTCCCTGGTTTGAAGTCTAAATTTCATCATACTTGAACATAAAAGATAAACTTCTTAAAACTATTCATTGGCTGCATCAGTTTAATCAAACAATATTTACTCTAATTGTTTAGCTGATATGGTGATTAAATTATTCATTTGTTTTTTAAATAAAGTAGCTAGTAAGAGTTTTTTCACTAAAGTGACATGACTTCTTCTTTTAACAGATCAAGAACTTGAAGTCTGAAAAACCTATCCTTGAAGAATGTGCAGAGCAAATTGAAGCGGAATAGAGTTTTTGTTCTGTTAGCAGTGGTTTAAAGATTTTGTCATTTGTACATCGTGCTACAATTCTACTGTAGTTGATAAAAATAGTGTCATGCAATTTGGATGGGTATATTTATAGACAGTATGGTCCTTCAGTTCTTTGTAATAAACAATGAAATTTTATAGAGTATGAATTTTGATTATTTGGTATATTTTTAGATGCGCGGTTGTTGTATATATGTATGTGAGAAAGCATATGGTAATGATTATTATTGGATAACTACATGGAAAAATATAAATTGGTGTAATTATATTTATTAAAATATTACATCAACGAAGGGAAATGTGGTCTTTAAAACTCTTTAACAACAGGATTATCAAATGGTTACATGTGCATTAGCGAAGGGAAAGTTGGCAATTTGCGAAGGGAACACCGGTCGCTAAATAGGAATAACGACGGGAAGTTTTCTGGTCGTTAAAGGAATTTAATGACTGGATTCTAATCCGGTCATTAACTTTTGACGACGGAGCCTTTAGCGACCGGCGGCGATCAGATTTTGTTCGATCATTATTGAGTTATAGCGACTGGATTTGGGCTTTTAACCACTGAATTTCCTTTGCTAAAAGCCATTTTTATTATAGTGAAGTTTCAACTTTTTCGTAAGAGAGAAGAGAGACTGAGGTCGTTAACCATAGAGATGCCACTTGTCTTAATATATGTCTCTCTCAAAGCTGAAGTTACAGTTGATGACACAATAAAACATCTTGGACAAGATAAAATTGAGGATTTACCACTGTCCCCTCCATATGTTGGCTCCATGCAGATTGATAGAAGCAATGGCTCTTGCCATAACTCACCAATGTGTGAAGATTTCAGATGGAACTCCATTATTTTGGCAAAACATTTTTATTTGGCTGAAAATAATGGAGCTCTAGTTAAGTATTTTTACTGGTTTGGCCCAAAAAAAAAAAAAACTACACAGCCGATTTGAATTAAATAGTTATTGCATCGTAAAGAAAAATAAAAAATATTAATAGAATTGATATTTCATTATTTTGGCTGAAATATTTTTTATTTGGCTAAAAGTAATGAAATTCCAATCAAGTTTTCTTTTTACAAATTTGGTTGAAAAAAAGAAATATATAATTGAAACAAGTAACCATTGCATCTCAAAAATACAAAAAATATGCATACACAATTGAAAGAAATAAATCATTATATATGAGCATTAAGGATTGAAACAACCTCTCCAAAACAGGGGTAAGAACGTATACATCTTACCTTTTCAAATTTTACTTGTGGAAACTCATTGAATTTGTTAGTGTTGTTGTCATTGTTAAATGTTGAAAATTAGCGCAAGCTGATTTCTTCACGCGTCTTTGTATCTGGGTAAATGCAATCATATAATTAAGTTTAGGGGGCAATTAGAATTATGAATAATTTAAGTGCGCACTAAATAGATGAAACCAAGTAGTATAAGGGTTTTTTTAGGTGTTCCGCCACACACAAACAGTAAACTCTCAGACTCGAGAAATACACACACAAATAAAATCTGAATTTTAATTTACTTGGAGTTGTGTCTTTATCCATGTAAATCCATGGCGTTGGAGAAGAACGGCGGTGAAGATCTGAAAGAGCAAGGTGAACAGGAGTCGTCCGATTGGTCCAAATTGTCGGATGATTTGAAAGTTGAGATTTTGTGCCGGTTACCGGAGAAACCTCTGATTGCGTTCAAAAGGGTGGCCAAAAATTGGTACTTTCTGATTTCTTATACTTGTGTTCCTAGATTATCTCCACCATCTCCTTCTGCCCCTATTTGTGGTACCTTTGGTCCTGGTTTTACTAGTGACCCATCCAAGTCCACCACGGTAGTATTCACTCCATATGGACATTACCATACCCTCTTTCATCAGCGTCGTTAACTGAATAAACCAGATACTGTCGGTTCTTACTTGGATTCCTTGCCCTTCACATGTACGACTAAGGATCTGCACGACTGCTGCAAAGGTTTGCTTCTTATATCCCATAGTGACTACGAACCCATTATATCCCATAGTGACTACGAACCCACTCAGTATTTAGTTGGTAATCCAGCTACAGAGGCAAAATATTCCCATACCTATTAATTCAAAGCATCAAAATTCCAACTTGATGGATTGTTCACTGGTTTTTGATCCAGGCGAGTCGTTAGAATACAAGATTATTCGGTTTGTTCACTCGGTTGGTAAAGTCACTATTAGGTTAGTGGATGTTTATTCTTCTGAGACTGGAGACTGGATCGAGTACAAACTTCCTATTGAACCACAGGTTTCTGGACTAGGGTGGCTTAAAACTTCCGTCTATCTAAATGGGGTTCTGTACAAGATATCTCGTGATGGATGCCTCATTTGCATTAGCGTAAAATCCAATCTTGCTAATTTGAATGCTTGGTCTACCATTGAATTGCCATTTCAGCTGATCACAGATGACTATGTAGGTTCTATTGGAGCATCAAGAGGCCATCTTTATTGCTTCAATCGAGATGCATCCAACTTTCTTCTTTGGAAGCTGAAAAATGGTGTTCAATGGGTTCTGGAGTACAGTATAAGCATATATAGGTTGATTCATAGTTCTTTTGGCGGTTATTACTGTAAGGTCTTGGGAGATAAGGTCTGGACTACCTTTCAGCCTTGTGTCTTTCTTCCTACTCTGGACGAAATTCTCATTGAAACTCCTTGGTTCCTCGTAACCTATAGTCCTAAAGAAAACAATTTTGAGTGGTATGACATAGAGATGCGTGGCTGTAAGACAAGAAGATTAGGGCAATCTTTTCCTTACTCGGGAAGCCTTGTTGTCCTCAATAGCATCATCCATAGGGATATAGAATTTTTGTCTTTAACTAAAGGTGTATATAATATACCAAAAATAACCTTTGAGTCTTGTGGGTTTTTAGTCATGTCATGTTATTCCTACTAGGGGTGTCATATAGTTAAAATGAGAATGTTGGAATTAAAAGCTTACTAAATATAGAAAGAGATATTCTTAATGAAACAAAGTAAAAAAGAAATTGAGACACATAAATTGAAAATAAGGGAGTTTTAGTAATAGTTCAATCTTCAGCCACCCTTCCCCTTCTCTTGTTTTCCTTTTTTTTTCTTCCTATTCTGTTGCATAGATTTCAAAGTGCAATCAGACTAAATATTTATTTTTATTATTATTATTATTTCACACATTGGTAAATTTGTCATTGTGCATGCGTACGCTGCCAAATTGACCGGATATTTTAATATGTTCTTCAATTATTGAGTGTAAGATCAATAATACCAAGACCACTAAGAAAGAGCAAAACCCATATCCGCTTAAGCAATATTACTCTGATTTTTTTCAAGAAATAACATAGGGTCTCCAGGAATGGGGATAGAAATTGATGTTCGGAGTGTTGCTATTCTTGTTGGTATTTGAAGTGTCTGCTATTCTTGTGGAGGGTGATGGCTGTTTCGGGGACCTTGTTTTCATTTATTTTTGTAACTGCCATGCAGTAGCCAGGATCTTGAGGTTCTGGGTGCACTATTACATGCACAGATGTAATGTAGTTTCACCGGGTTCAATTGACTCTAGTATCACTTTCACGGAACACAACTGTATATTTTAGAAATCACAAAATTTCTTACATATTGTGCCGATGCAATGAATTTAGTGATGAGAATATAAATATCGAAGAGAAAATGGAATACATTTTTGAGTAAATTCAACCAAATTAGAAGGATGTAGAGACAAAATTGAAACAAGGAGGAGCCGAAAAGGGTTGCAGATGGCTGTAAAAAAGGGGGGGGGGGGGAGTTATATTAAAGATTATGGACCACAAAAAAGTGGAAAAAAGAGGATTATTAAAGTCGGGGTGGGAGCACAAGTTCATAGAAACATAAGCGAAGAAATAATGGAATGGAAAAAAATGTCAAAGGGATTTGAGCCACTAACTTTAAGCACTAATGCTACCTTTGTAACTGCTGCACCAGAGGTCTTTTATGTAAGTGGGTGTTAATGGGCTTAATTTATTTTCTTATTAAAATTTCAACATCCATGTTAAGTTCAAAGCCAAAGATGGTTGGTGCTCGAGCACCCATATACATATATGCGGGTCCGCCCTTGCTTCTCTGTGCATTGAACTTAATAATAATTCACTTCACCATAATGTGTCGCTGTGGGTTTTCCACATTAAGCATTTGCATGTGTCTCTAGGACATCTCTTGGGAAGTGGTCTTTTTTAGCTTGGATTTGCAGAAGATCCTTTAAGAAATGAAAAGGCACATGTAAGTTTCTGGTTGAATGCTTGGCTTTTTAGTTTATCGAAAAGAGACATTAGAATGAGTTACTTTGAATAAGTGTTAGACATAATTGTTTATAATGTAACTTGAGAGTAGTATAATTACATGGTATATGTTGGCGTTTGAGTTGATAGGGAGTTAAATACCTCAATTTGACTTTTGTATCCTGTTAGTAGTAGTGGAAGAAAATAAATAAGTAATGATTAAAAAGTTAGTTTGATAGAAAAACGTCATACTGAAGTTTAATTTTGAATTGTTAAGTAAATTTGAATTTTCAAATGTTGCGAAAGACTGAGAGCTTTATAGAATAATATTATTGCTGGAATTTTTGGGAAGTTTTGAAATGGGAGTGTTTATATAAGTTGGGTGTTGAGATCAAGGATTACTTAGCATCTCGGCCCAAATATAAAGTATAACTTGGGCCAACTTGGGCCTCTTATTTAATGTACAGATTAGTCCATTGTATAGAGATATACACTGTAATAGCATCTCTGATTTTTCAATTGATTTTTACAGAGAACAAAAGTCGATTCTCTCATTTCTCTCTCTATCTTCTTCCTCTCAAACCCTAACCATCATCTCTACGATTTCGATATTTTTGTATGTTTTCATGGTATCAGAGCTATGGAAGTGAAAGATCTTGTTATTCTCGTTCGTCCGGTGCTACCCTTCACCATATTTGGTTGAGTTTTTCGTGGTCTCGTCAGTAAGACGATTTTCTCGTCAAAATTCTTCTTCTTTTTTGATTTTTTTTTGTTCCTTCTCTGGAAACAGTTTGTAATTGAGTGGAGGATGTTCAATCGTTAATGAAGTCTCCTTGATCAACGATTTTAGTGTTGGTGGAGGATGTTCCGAGAAAGCGATTGAATAATACACTAAAATATGTATGTAGATTTTGATTGTCATTTGGTTCAGCCTTCAGAAAGGTTTTGGATATTGACCAGCATCAAAATGATAGGTGGATTCGGTTCAACTCTTTTTTAGCTAACTTGGTGATTTGTGGAATTAACAGAAGTCTGTAGGTCTAATCATGGACTATTGGTTGAAGGATTGCGTGTAGTTGGAGCATCTTGTTTCAGTCTACACATTTTCATCCCCTGCTGGAAAGCCTTCACATTTATCAAGAGAAGGGTCGTGGAGGAACAGGGAAACCAGCAGTCCAGCACCAACAACTCCAAAGATTCATTTTACCACAATTTAAAACAGATAGATGATCTTAACCTTAACCTATGTTAAGATCGGGAACTCGGGTAGTGCGTAATTTAGCCAAATAACGGTATAATGATAATAACAAAGACAATGAAAGTTGATAACAACGGCAATTAAAGCATATAGAGAAGACACAAATTTAACGTGGTTCGGTCAAAGTGACCTACGTTCACAAGCGGAGAGGAGCAATTTTACTATACCAATAAGAGTACAAAAAACGAGTACAAAATTAGAGTAAACACTCTAATTAATCTCAAATACCCTAAGAGAATAAAATCACAAGATCACTCCAAAGAAAGGGTTCACACAAGTACTTCCCAACACTAACTCTCATACAAAACACTCTTAATAAAGGAAGAAAAAAAGAAACAAGAAATGAATACTCAAGTATTGTTGGTGTGTCTAAAATGAACTAATTGTCTTCCCTTTTATTGGCAAAAAAGTCTTGGCCTCTTAGGTGTAAAAGAAAAGATACAACTTGTGCAAATGATGTCCACCACACAATGCAATATTTTTGGGTCCCAAAGAATATTGCCAACAAAGTCTACACTTTGCAAAGATACTTTTATGTGATATGGACTCCATTAGCCAAAATAATGGCCATATTAAAAATCTCCACCTTGGCCTAATTTTGGATGATATAGTAAATTTGCTCCACCCTCTCCGCAAAAGCCCCAATGGGCATATGTCAAAATTCAATGCCATCAAAATCAGACAAGTTGTCTGATGCCGAAACTGTAGTAGGGCCTATAACAATGGGTCCCAATAAAGTATACAACGAACCAGATCTGTATGCTTTCATAATCACAAGAGCACCATGAGAAACTTTTAGAACTCCACCTTCACCTGTGTACTTGCACTCAAGAGATTCTAGAGTACCCAAAGAGATGAGATTTTTCTTCAAGTCAGGAACATGTCTAACATCGGTGAGAATTCTCACCAAACCATCGTGCATTTTGATTCGCACTGTACCTTTTCCAAAAACTTTGCAAGCAGCATTGTTGCCCATCAAGACAACTCCACCTCCAATAGATTCATATGTGGTAAATAAATACCGATTGTGACACATATGATAAGAGCAACTTGAATCTAAAATCCACTCATTGTTAGATTTGAAACTATTATTAGTTGCTAAAAAAATAGTTCCCTCACTCTCATCAGCAGCTATACTAGCTTCGGCGGTGTCAGTATTTTTGTGCTCATTTTTTCTTTCTTTATGCTTTTCTTTAGTTTTAAGTTTATAGCATTCAGAGATAATGTGACTTTTTTTATGACAATAACGACACTTTAAATTATTGTATCTGGATATGAAGTCGGATTTGCCCCTAACGAATAAGCCAACTTCCGCTTGAGTTCCACTAGCTTCCCCAGTAATGTCACTATCTATCTGTTCTCTTGATTTTAAGATAGATTTAATATCCTTATAAGAGATATTATCATTTGCATAAAGCATAGTATCTCTTATATGCTTAAAAGATAGGGGTAGAGAACAAAGCAGTAACACGGCTTGATCCTCATCTTTAATTTCAACATATATATTACTCAAATCCATAAAAATGGAGTCAAAGGTGTCAAGATGAGAGAGAATAGAGGTACCTTCACCCATACGAATTGTATAAAGCTTCTACTTCAGGTAAAGTTTATTTTTCACCGCCCTCTTCATATATAAGGTTTTCAATTTTTCCCATGCCTTTAGCTGTGGTTTCTATAGAAACTTCACGTAAAACCTCATTTGAGAGATTTAAAATGATACATGCTTTTGCCTTTTTGTCTAAGATGGCAAACTCCCCGTCCGTCATTTTATCCAGCTTCTTCTCCTTTCCTTGCAATGTCAAGTCTAAGCCATCCTGATTTAGGATAGCTTCCATCTTTAATTGCCACATTCCGAAATTTGCACTTCGATCAAATTTTTCAACATAAGTCTTTGTTAAAGTCATATTGGCTACTGAAATAAACCCGGTTAGATCCGGCTCTGATACCAATTTGTTAGGATCGGGAACTTGGGTAGTGCGGAATTTAGCCAAACAACGGTATAATGACAATAACAAAGATAATAAAAGTTGATAACAACGGCAATTAAAGCATATAGAGAAGACACAAATTTAACGTGGTTCGGTCAAAGTAATCTACGCCCACAAGCGGAGAGGAGCAATTTCACTATACCAATAAGAGTGCAAAAAAAGAGTACAAAATTAGAGTAAACATTATAAATAATCCCAACTACCCTAAGAGAATAACCTCACAAGATCAATCCAAAGAAAGGGTTCACACAAGTGCTTCCCAACGCTAACTCTCGTACAAAACACTTTTAATAAAGGAAGAAAGGAAGAAATAAGAACCGAAGACTCAAGCCTTATTGTTGTGTCTAAAATGAACTAATTGCCTTCCCTTTTATAGGCAAAAAAGTCTTGGCCTCTTACGTGTAAAAGAAGAAATACAACTTGTGCAAATGATGTCCACCACACAATGCAATATTTTTGGGTCCCAAAGAATATTGCCAACAAAGTCTACATTTTAAAAAGATGCTTATGCTTATGTGATATGGACTCCATTAGCCAAAATAATGATCATATTACAACCTAGATTACAAATTTCCACCGCTTAAAAAAGGAAGAAATTTCCATATCTCAAACATAGCGAGTGTCTACACCAACTCAAACTCATTTCTCATCATTTTGTCAGCTAAACCAACATACAACTAATCAACAAGAAAAATACTGAGTCTATTTACACTTCATACCAAACCATCAGATCTTAAACAACATAGTATTTTTAAAATCAGAAGGGGCAAAAGGTATACAGAAGAAGTAATTGTGAAGCAAATCCGCAGCCTAAGGACGGTTCTCTGGGTTCTCGAACAAAAGTGCGGGAATTACATCCCTCAAAATTCTAAATCCATAGTCTTTTGGTAATTCTCTGGTTTCCTTCGATTTCTTAAATTCCCTAAACCTTTGTGAATCCGTTTCCATCATATAGGAAATCTCAAAGAGTAGCAACCCTAATGCATACATATCTACTTTTGTCGTAATCGATGGAGGGCTGCTAGACAACTCCGGAGCCTGGTACATTTCATTACCAAGTACTACGCTCCCAACAACAATCCCGTCATCTCCACTCGACCGAGCTGAATCAAAATGATTAAAAAAAAGTTCAACAAAAGTAGTTTACAATAAAATAAATACTCCCTCCATTCCACTTTATTTGGCACTATTTCCTTATTAATCCGTTCCGAAAAGAATGACACATTTCAATATTTCCTAAATGGAAAGCTTTTATAGCCACGCAAATACCATGACTTGTTTAAGACCACAAGTTTCAAAATTTTATTCATACAAATGTTTTGACATACTAGTTTCTCTGCACGTGCGTTGCACGTGTATGCCGAATTATATGATATATAATTTTATAACATAATATTAATATTATTAAATAAAATTCCGAACAAATAATTATACATAAAATAAGGTACAAATTTTTACGAAATGGTCCATGCAAATCATCATATATTGACTTTGGAAGTTCGTCCCATACAAACACTTAACTTTGCAAGGAGATGATTAGCTTAAACGAAACAGCATAATATGTAAATGTAGCTTGGTGACTAAACTAACAAAACATAAACTCATTACTAATGTCTTCATAAAAAAAATGTATGTCACAAAAACGCTTAATCGTGTTGTAAACTGCGTACCCCGGTCAGAGATGATAGATACTGGTACGCCGTGAAGTCTGAAAATCTCGCGAATATAGATTCGAGCCAACTGCTCGGAAGTGTAGGTAGTCATCACAGGAATGAAATGAGCTGACTTGGTCAATCTATCCACAATCACCCAAGCTGCATCGAACTTCCTCTGAGCCCGTGGGATCCCAACAACGAAATCTATAGTGATCCTCTCCCATTTTCATTCTGGAATCTCTAACTTCTGAAGCAATCCGCCTGGTCGTTGATGCTCATATTTCACCCGTTGACAATATAGACACCGAGTTACATACTCCACTATGTCTTTCTTCATTCGCCTCCACCAATAGTGTTGTCTCAAGTCCTGATACATCTTTGCAGTACCCGGATGAATGGAGTACCGCGAACTGTGAGCCTCTTGGAGAATCAACTCACGCAAGCCATCTACATTGGGTACACATATCCTGCCCTACATCTGTAGTACACTGTCATCTCCAATAGTGACTTCCTTGGCATCACCGTATTGAACTGTATCCTTAAGGACAAGCAAATGGGGGTCATCATACTGACGTTCCCTAATACAGTCATAAAGAAAAGACTAAGAAACCACACAAGCATATTAGATGATGAATACAATACAAGAAGTCCTTATTTATAGCTATACACTACAAAGACATATAACTCCTATTTCAATGTGGGACAAGATTATGTTATGTACATAGCTCTAAACTAACACTCCCTCTCAAGCCGGTGCATACACATCATATGTACCGAGCTTGTTACACATGTAACTAATACGGGAACCAGTAAGAGACTTAGTGAAAATATCTGCTAGTTGATCATTCGACTTTACAAACTTTGTAACAATATCTCCTGAAAGTATTTTTTTTCTCTGACAAAGTGACAGTCGATCTCAATGTGTTTAGTCCTCTCATGGAATACCGGATTTGATGCAATATGAAGAGCAGCTTGGTTATCACACACCAGTTCTATCTTGTTGATTTCTCCGAACTTTACTCCTTGAGCAACTGCTTGATCCAAACTAACTCACACGTTGCCATAGCCATGTCCCGATATTCGGCTTCGGCGCTAGATCGAGCAACTACATTTTGTTTTTTGATCTTTCACGAGACCAAATTACCTCCTACTGGAACACAATATCCAGACGTAAAACGTCTATCAAAAGGTGATCCTGCCCAATCAACATTTGTGTACCCAACAATCTGCTCGTGGCCTCGATCCTCGAATAATAATCCTTTGCATAGAGCTGACTTTATATACCGAAGAATGCGAACAACTGCATCCCAGTGACTATCACAGGGAGAATCCATAAACTGACTTACAACACTCACCGGAAAAAAAATGTCAGGTTTAGTCACTGTGAGGTAATTCAATTTTCCAACCAACCTCCTATATCTTGTAGGGTCTCTAAGAGGCTCCCCATGTCCAGGCAGAAGCTTAGCATTCGGATTCATTGGAGAATCAATAGGTCTGCAACCCATCTTTCGAGTCTCCTCAAGAATGTCTAAGGCATACTTCCGCTATGAAATAACAATGCCTGAGTTAGACTGAGCGACCTCAATACCTAGAAAATACTTCAATCTGCCCAGATCCTTAGTCTGGAAGTGCTGAAAGATGTTGCTTCAGATTAGCAATATCATCGTGATCATTGTCAGTAATAACAATATCATCAACATAAACTACTAGATAAATATACAGATTATGAGCAGAATGCCGATAAAACACAGAGTGATCAGCCTCACTATGAGTCATGCCGAACTCCTGAATAACTGTGCTGAACTTACCAAATCAAACTCGAGGGGACTGTTTCAAATCATATAGTGACATGCGCATTCTGCACACACAACTATTAAACTCCCCATGAGCAACAAAACCAGGTGGTTGCTCCATATAAACTTCTTCCTCAAGATCACCGTGGAGAAAAGCATTCTTAGTGTCTAACTGATAAAAAGGCCAATGACGTACAACAACCATGGACAAAAAGAGACGAACATATGCTACTTTAGCCACGGGAGAGAAAGTATCATTATAATCAAGCCCAAAAATCTGAATATATCCTTTTGCAACAAGACGAGTCTTAAGCCGATCAACCTGGCCATCTGGGCCGACTTTGACTGCATAAACTCAACGAAAACCAATAGTAGACTTACCTGCAGGAAGAGGAACAAGCTCCCAAGTGCCACTCGCATGTAAAGCAGACATCTCGTCAATCATAGCATATCGCCATCCTGGATGAGATAGTGTCTCACGTGTAGACTTAGGGATAGAAACAGTGGACAAAGAAGATATAAAACTCTGTTTTAAAAGGTGTTTCTGGGGCGAGCCCCGGGGCGAGGCGTCCCAAAAATGCCTCGGGACGATGGTGTGGGGCGAAAGTCTCAAGAGGCGTACGCCTCGCAATTTGGGGCGTATGCCCGGGCGTTCGGGGCGTACGCCCGGGCGTTCGGGGCGTACGCCCGGGCGTTCGGGGCGCGTTTTTTTAGTAAGGAGTAAGCCCCAGAGACTTTTTCAAATTAAAACAAAATTTGTTGAATTAGTCCTTCATATAATATCCAAAATCTGTTCATGCCGGAAACATTGTAGCTCGCCGTAAATTGCAAAGTTGTCAGAATTTGTCGGGAATAGCACTGGAAGACTCGAAATTTCTGTGCGAGTAAGCTTTCCTGAAGGAAGATCGTCGGAATCTGGTTGTAAGGAGTCTCACGTGCTCGATGCGTGCACAGATCTCGCTGAAAAATTTGAACTCTGTCCGGCCCGTGAGGGCGCGCAGATTTGAGTTTTCCGGTGGGATTTTCTGGGGTTTGGTCGCGGGACTACGGCGGACCTTGTGGTGGTTTTGGTTTGTTCACAATACTTATAAATAGTGACTTTGACGCAACAGTCTCTTAGGTCACCGGAAAATTGCACGGTGACCGAGTTCTTTCTTCCCGGATGTCGCTGGAATGGCGCACAACGATCTTTTCTCATTGAAACTCTGATACCATGTGAGAAAGCACGGGAGAAAATATATTATTGATATTAGATGATGAATACAATATAAAAGATCCTTATTTATAGCTATACACTACAAGGACATTTACTCTCGTTCCAATGTGGGACAAGACTATGTTATGTACATAGCTCTAAACTAACACTTAAGTTGGTAATTTAATATTTCATGACAAGACTTTGTAAGGCTAATTAACAAAATATTTAATTTGAATTATCTTAATTAGGGAGTAGTAATTAATTTAAAATATCTTATTTTGATGTTATTTTTGTATGATCTTGTTTCTTTTGACATAAAAGTATTAATTCAAATTTTCAAGATTTATCATTAAAACACAATTTAATAGGCTATTCGATATATAGGGAACTTGAATATGAAAATAGCTTTTAAATTCGATATACTGCGAGCGGCACAATTTTCTTTGGTTATTAAAGAGAGAGACCGCCTCTTTTGTATAATAAATACTCTTAATCGGATTTTAAATTCACAAAAGTATAATAATTGAAATTTACTACTTGTTGTTTAGTTTCAAAATCTGTCTGTTAATGGAACATAATTGCTGCTTGAAATAAGAGATGAACGCTCTATGCGCAAAATAGTTTTGAATTTGAATTTAAAAATAAATGACTTATACTGCAAAGTGCAAACATTGCGTCGTCTTGTCTAAAGCCAGTAGGAAAGCATTGTCTAAATAAAAAACCAGTAGGAAAGCAGAAAACAATAGATAGATACAATAATCATTTTCTTTCTCCATTCTTAAAACAATGATCACCCAATAGAAAGATTTTTTTCGTAAGTTAAATACTTTAAATTATCTCAATATATGGGCAGAACTTTAGCGCTATTTTGTGAATTAGAATTTGAGAACTCGACTAAACGTTAAATAAAAAGGTTAAAAAAAAGGTATGAGCGCATTTTAATAACAAAAGAGGCACACAGTAAGAGAAGAATACCTTTCAATGATGAATTTTATAGAATTGGTGATGAGACTAGTACTCGGGGTGCGGTCTTTTAAGTCACTATGCTTAACTGTATATAAATACATACTTATTTATTATCAAGAAGTTAGAATCACTCTTCGCCTTCTATTCCTTAGGAATATATCCGTGTGAGTTTATGAAACAAAGGCTTTGTTTTGATTTGAATAGTAAGCCAACTGTTTCTCTATTCTAGGGCTGTCCAACGGGACGGGACATGACAAAATTAACGGGACGGGACGTCATTTAGTCGGGATGGTAGCGGGACGGGACAAACGGGACGAAACGGTAGGCCCATCCCGTCCCGCTAACAAACGGGATGGGACGGGACAAGACGAAACGGTAGGCCCATCATGTCCCGCTAACAAACGGGACGAGACGGGTTCGCGGGCCTTAAGTGCCGTTTTAAAAAATAATAATTATTTAAGCATTGAGTTTGGCAACGGCTATTCTTTTGACAATGACTAAGTTTTTAAAGTTTGCAACGGCTAGTTTTTTGATATATTTAATAAATTTAAAAATTAAACGAAAATTAGGAAACTAAGTAAAGAATTATAAAATATTAAAACAAAAGACTTGTAATGAAATATTCTAGTAATTATAAATTTATAATTTATTTAATATAATTTCAAGTCATTAAATAACTAAGTAAGAGTGTAAGACAATTCATAAAAATAATTCAACGCTTAGAGCCTTTTATTTTAAAAAATAGGACGCGGGACAGACGGGACGGGACAGGCAGGACGGGACAAACGGGACGAAATGGCCATCCCGTCTCATCCCATGTCCCGTTTAACATGGGCCCATCCCGTTTAGAATTAAGTGGGACGGGACAGGATGGGACGGGACGCGGGACGGGACCTGGCCCGGCCCGTTGGACAGCTTTACTCTATTCTAAAAGATACCAACGGTTGAAAAACAAAATCAAATGGGAATCGGTAGAAACTATTTTAAGCATTATTGACTAATGTGAAAGATCACATCCCTTCAAATAAATTTGGTATTTATTTAAAAAATTTGGTATAAATAAAATATTTAAATTATTTATAAGGGATTCAATTTTTTTGGTTAAGAGCTTCCCGCTTTTATAATAATATAGATTTAAGACTATAAGTTTCAAAAGTCTTCTTTTATTTCTTGAACTTTATGTCAAGTCAAACTATGACAAACAAAGGGAATCGGAGGGAGTACCAAGGAAATAACAAAGAAATTAAAAAAGAATAACCAACTCACCCAAGCCAAAATCGCCGATCTTTGCTTGATCCTGTGCATCCATGAAGACATTATCTCTGGATATGTCTCCATGGATCACCCCACTTCCGTGGATAAATGTCAATCCCTCTAGCAGCTCCTTAAAGATCCGCAAAATCACCTGTCTCAAACACCCTTTTCTTCAGTATCTCTTTTTCCAGCTTAGCATGTATGGTGCTAAAGATAATAGATAGCAAAAAATGAGATACAATTTTTAGCTTAAAACAATAGTTTGAAACTAGTTTAATGTAAGTTTACAAACTAGTTTAATGTAAGTTTACAAACCTAGCACAAAACTCCATTGCAACAAAGAGGGTCTTTGTTGCATCAGCCACCATCTCCCCGTCCGATAAGGAAGATCCAACATCAGGGACTCCATCTTCTATCCAGCATTAAGAATGAGAAGAAAAAAAAGTTAATTGTGGTGCAGAAAATTACTTACACCAAAGATCTTCTTGAAAGGAACTAAACCCAACAACCACTTGCAAGTTCTATTTCAAGGGCTATGTAATGCACAAAACACCATCTTGTCAAATTTGTTTTCAGTCTTTCAAAGCTATAAGAACAGTATTGTAAGTGTTTTTTCTCTCAAATCATTCTTATCCTTAATTCAAAAAAATCCTTTGTGACAAATAATCCTTATATTTCATTAGTCTTTACCTATTCTTTGCGTAGTTCAAACAATATATGTAGAGAAAATACTATTTAACTAGTGTAGCATTGATCCAAAATCGCCTCGTCTTTAAGAGGCGAATAATTAAGCAGATTTGACACACAATTATACTATACTTTCATTTATATATTCATGAAGGATTAGTCAGAAACAAGTACCAACATATACTAACATTAAGGACCTAAGATGAATCCATAACTGGTTATTTATTAGAACCATAATCGACTGAAACATTCATGTTTTAGATAAAAGGTATGTTTGGTATAAAGGAAAATATTTTTCAATTTTACCATGTTTGGTTGGCTTAAATGTTTTGAAAAATATTTTTCTCGTAAACTCATTTTCCTCATAAATTGAAGGAAAATGTTTAACATTTTCCAAACCTCTTTTTCAACCTTCCCTAGCCTATTCCCCACCCTTACCAACCCTACCCACCACCCTAACCCCCACACCCACCACCTACTCCCAACTTGCCCACCCCAACCCACCACCCCAGACCCCCTACTCCCTTCTCTCCCCGTAATCCCAACCCCCTTCCCCCACCATACCTCATAGTGTTTGCCAAAATTATATATTTTTCAAAATTATATTTTTTTGACTTACTAATCAAACACTAGAAAATATATTCTGAAAAATAAAATTCATTCACCATCCAAACATGGTAAAATAATTCTAATAATGTTCATTTTAGCAATAGAGGTAAATGGTTCTTGATAATCTACGCTATAAGCTTGAGTGAATCCCTTGGACATCACTCTTGCTTTGAATCTTCCAATCGAGTCATTAGCTTTGTGCTTCACGTTGAAGGCCCATTTGCATCCCACCAACTTCTTGTCTAGTGATGAAGTGACAAGTTCCCAAGTTTTTATTTTTTGACAAGGCTATCAATTCTTCAATTATAGTTTGCTTCCATTTAGGACTGCAAGATTTTTCCTCCCGTTCTGGGGAATAGACACAAAAGAAATAGACAAGGCAAATGCTCTATAGGAGTAAAACAAAGAATTATAGGAAACAAATTTAGATGAAGGGTATTTGGTGGTGTAAGATCTGATTCCTTTTTCGGTTGCGGATAGCTTTATGTCCTGGTGGAGATTTGATGTTGACGTCTCGAATTAGAAACACCAACACCGATGGAAAACCCTTTCTCATTTAATCCAGAACTAGCAGGGTTTGTGGAATTAGATAAAGGCATTTCCCACAATTTGCAAATCGTGACTCTCTTGAGCCGCATGGATTTGCCTGAAACGGGTTTTGACAAAGACCCCCCTCCATTTCCAGCAGATATTTCTTTTAGGGCTTTTGTTGACTTGATCCTGAAACCCTATGAGGAGGACTTTAAGATTTGACTCCTTTTCTTTAAGCAATAGTCAATCTAACTCATTAGGAAATGTAGATAACTCACTAGAAGAAGAAGGTTCAGCTTCGGTAGATTACATAATGGCTTTTTCTACTCTATTCTCCTTAGAGTAAGTTTTCAAATCAGGCCTACCCGATGCCCAATAATATCCCCCTGAATTTTTCCTCCAACTTCACTTTTCCCAATAATGATAGTGGTTTCAACGGTGGAACTTGAGAGAATCATCTCTTTCTGCTTATAACTCTCCCCTTAAAGAGGTGATTGTGTAATACTGGACTCAGATTCTTGAAAGGTAACATCCATGCTGATAAAGGATTTCCTAAAGGAAGGATGATAGCATTTCTACCCTAGTTGTGTTGGAGAATACCCATAAAAACACATTTAAGAGCTCTAAGATCAATTTTTCAAAGTTCCTAGTGTGAAAAAAGCATGCACACCCAAATATCTTCGGAGGAACGATATAATCATTCTTACCTTTAAAGCTTCCACAGGACTGAAAATTAACGGTTTTAAGTAGCATTATGTTGATGAGATAGGCAGCTATAAGAATGGCTTTTCTCCGGTAAGGTTTTGGTAGATTAATAGTAAACATAAAAGATCTTGTCACTTCTGACAAATGCTTAATTTTTCTTTCACCAATCCCATTTTGTGCACTAGTATAAGGACAACTAATTTGATGGAGTATCCCATAAGACTCCAAATAAGCACCAACGATTTTATTCATGTATTATGTGTCATTGTTAGTTCGCAAGATTTTTTACCTTAGTCTCAAATTGGATACAGATCACCTTATGAAATGACCAAACCATGAGAAAATTTCAGTTTTAGCTTTTAACAAATACACCCAAGTCATCCTAGTGCAACAACTAATAAGAAAAATCACCAACTACCAGACAACGAAACTGTTTGAGTAGGACCTCATACATCAATATGAATAGTCAAAAAAGGAGTTGTACTTTTATTATCATTCAAAGGATAAGAGTTTTTAGTATGCTTGAAAAATTCACAAGCATCACAAAACAAAGATTTAAACTTAGTTCTGGAAAACAAACTAGGATATAATTTCTTCAAAGCAAAAAATGATGGGTTTCCCACCCGTCTGTGCCATTGTATTATTTCCACATAGAGAGAAAAAATACACTATAAGAAAATAGGCCTTTAGCGAGGGAAAATATGGTCGTTAAAAGTCCAAATCCGATCGTTATAACATGTTAACGGCTAGAAAATATTTGGTCGTCACCGGTCGTTAAAAGCCCTAACGTTAAAAGTTAACGACCGGATTACAATCCAGTCATTATAGATCCTTTAGCGACAACATAATTTCTGGTCGTTATACATCCCTTTTAACGACAAGATTTTCCCTTCGCTAATTTGTTATACAGTCGTTAAAAGTCTTTAATGACAACAACTAATTTAGTCATTACAAGTACTTTTAGCGACCGTTATTCCCTTCGTTAGTTGTACTACTTTTAAGAACCAAATTTAAATTACGAAAATTTAAATTTTTAAATTTGATAAATAGAAATAAATATTTATATGATTTCATACACACCCAACAATACTTGAAAATAAACCAAATACTTGATATCTTTGTTAATACAAAGAACTAAAGTATCATATTTAACATAAACCAATCTGAATCGTATGACATCATTTTTAATAATTCCTAAAAGAGACATAAAATTGCAGCATATGTACAGTGTCTTTAAACCATCTCTAACAAAACATAAACCTCTTGTACTTCAACTTGCTCTACACTTTCATCAAGGATAGGTCTTCGGACTTCAAATGTTTGATCTGTTAACATAACAAATGTGTGCCAGTTTAGTAACAAAAAATAAAAAACTAAAGAAAAAAACAGATGTATGCCAATTTAATAAAGAAAGATCATATCTAGCTGTTAACATAACAAATTAAATTATTTTTCATAACAAGTGCACGCTTAAATAGAGGCAACTTCCAATTGAAACCCAAATCAGAATGACGCATAAATGGTGCGCGGGAGAAACTAGCTCATTGAGTAAATGCCAAACAGTTGACAAACAATGACATATTATCCGCCTAGCACACTACAAAATCACCTCATATCCACATAAAAAGATTAATGTAAAAACTAATCTGTAGCTTGGTTTCACCATTTTCTTTCCAATTTCAGGAAAGTCTAAATGACTGTGTCTCGACATTCAACCTTATGAACATACAAACCACATAAAATTCATATCTTAGAAGAAGAAAACAATACAGCAAAAGTAACAACACATGAAGGTTTTCTATTTCCCGTTCAGTATCGTTCATACCTTAAACTAATTGATTCTTGAATTAATGAACAATTTATACATAAAAAAGAAAGAGTTAAGCTGTTTGAAATAGTCAGAGCTGGGCAGAGAGACATGATATAACAACACTAGCTCATGCATCGGCATTAGCATTGGCAAACTCCAACAGCTCATCTTTATCCTCAATTCTTATCATTTTTCCCAACTATTCTTAGCATTGGCAACCTCCAACAGAAGGCTATCTGTTTACTAATTCTATTAAAGGCTACATTGATGGCCATAAACAAGAAATTTAAATAATACAAAGATTAGATGACACAACAGTGGACAATATCGTAGCGGAAAAATGATGCATTAAATTTTCTATGTCTATGTACAATGATCAGAAAACTGAGACATTAGAAGAGTTGCTGACTTTGCTTTGATAAAAGGAAACGCGAGTTATTTCCTTGAAGGGAAGGTGTTTTAATCAAGTGAAAGTACAACTTTAATTTGATATCTTTTCAGCTTTAATAGGAAATCCTCTGCTTCTTTTACATCCTCCAACACTTAATCTTATCTTTATGTACCTTAACTTTATTGTAAGTTTATTTTCTTAATCTCCCCAAATGTTGATCCAGGTTGCTGAATTTTGGTGGAGCAATTCCTGTTTCCTCTACCATGTGCAAAGAAGGAAGAGGGATGTGGTCGCATCTATAGGTGATGTCACGACCAGAGTTTATTGCTGAATTGTCTTTTTAATTTCTATTTAACATTTTTATTTTGGTTATTCAGAAAGTAGCTGAGGAGATATCACACAGGGAACAATTTTGCCCAGGTATTTAACTACAGTAATTGGTAACAGTTTAGCTGTCTTCAGACTTAACATACTGACAAGGAAGATAATGCGAATTGAATAAATTATTACTTTAGGATTTGTGGTAGCCATATTGTTCTATACTTTAACTGTCTTTTCCCCTTTTATCTTTGGTTGTTCCCCTAGATTTGCTTGAAATTTCCTGCCCTTTTCACCCTTTTCTAGGAAACTACGAGTGCTATCTCCACTATGAGATGAGATACAACCAGAGTCTGTGTGCGACGGATGACTTCTCCTCGGAGACTTCTACAGCAATTTGGCAACATAACAACCCAAGTTACTGAAAATGTTGTAGAAGTTTCTATGAATCACAATATCCTCTCTGCCTAGCCAGATATAATTCACATTTTTCATCTGCTAACACCATAAATAGTTCTTCAGGGTTAAATCTAGTTAAAAGGCATCTGAATTTGAACCAATGTTTTCATGTCCTACAAGTTCATATTCAATTAGCAGTCTACTGAATGAAATGATTTAGTTTCATGGTTCAGCCGGTAAACAACAACATTTATCACTTCGGCTGTCTGTTTCGGTACATGAATAAACTGTAATAATTTTATCATAGAATACAATAGGATTTCAAGCTACTAACCTGTTAAATGATTCAATCTGCTGCTCAATTGAAGATGGTGATGAAGGCAGATCAAATACTGCAATTGCAAGCTGTGCGTATTTACTGTCTAATACATCATATGGATGTTAGCCTTATGTAAGTATTGAGTAATAGTAAGATCTTTTTGCTTCAAGTTTTGGAATTGCATGTTAAAATTGAGAATCGTTGTGTTAAAAGGGAAAGATAAACAACTTTTAGGATCGGTCAGTCCCAGCACATTGTATATGTTTCAAATACAAGCCCCAAGAGTTTTTTCAGTCAGTTACTCAAGATCCAGGAGTTCAAGAACTGTTAATCATTATTAGTGCTGATCCTTTTGCTTTCAATATTTGACAAGAATTCCAATGGTATGATACTCAACCTCTATTCAGTACTTCCTTTAGTTTTCCTCTAAGAAACTAAGAGCCTAACATGAACACTCCTACCTCCTGCGTTCCACCTGCACTGTAGTACTGACACTAACTTCAAACCAAAGGGTATTGCTTTAGTTATATGAGCACTCTTACACAATTAACACTAGTAGAATACAACACATTCAGGAACAGTTTTTACAGGGGCATATCAAGACATTTAAATGACATGAAACACATGGGCACAGTGAATGAAGAGACTAAAGCATGACAAGCTCACAAAGATTGCACAACTCCAAATTTAGAGGTGGAAGAAATCTAGCAGGGAAGATAAGGAAATACTCGACCCAGTTAAGTTGCTCACAGGTTACTACACTAGCATTTGGATTTAGCAAACAGAGAATACATATTTAAACTAGCACCTACTAAAAATATATTATATTAATGTTCATATCAGGTACACACAGGATGAGCAATGTCTTTGGAAGGAAGTTGTCAATGCCAAACATGGAGTCCTGAATCATTTTTGCACTAAATTATCAAGAGCACCCAATGGAGTTGGTGTCTGGAAGAACATTTGTAAGCTACGGGAAGAATTCTCAGTGAACAAACACTTTGTAGTAGGGAATGGTCAACATATCAAGTTTTGGAAGGACAAGTGGTTTGCAGTCATGGTAGAAAGGGAATTCATATAGCAATTGGATGGCGTAATATCAAACCGATTAGGATCTCATTCTCACAAATTAATCTGTCACCATAAAGTTGAATCATGATTGTCCTTCATTATCTACACTATACTGATAGTGATACCACAAAAATTCTACAGCAAAACAAAATTCAACTGTTGCATTTGTTGTGAATGAACGATGTTCCCGCAATCATAACCTGAATCTCAAACTGCCAATCAGACTAATAGTTAAAGAAACACATCAAGCATATCAAAATTCTTAAATGGTAGTACAACAAATATTCCCAACTTGTCTCAAGGAAATATAAAACTTCAAACATGGGTAAGGCTCTAATTTGGACAAGTCTAATCATTTGAGCAGGTTATTAGAAAAATTACAAGGTGAATGAAAAAGGAAAGTCTAGTTCAGTTTGGTAAACAGAAAAGGAACAAAGAAATAGTTTACCCTTTAAACATAAAACAAAACTAAAAATTACTAACTGAACCTATTCCAACTACTAAAAGTACTCAGTCTATATCATTTTCATAACCTAGTTACCGGAGAAAAGGAGAAACAATTTCTATTGGACCTTGCTACTAATGATGTTGCCTTATAAAGGCGATGGAGGAGTACATCCATATGTCCAAGAACGAAGTGGGTAGGTTGCCCTGGATTTAGGACAGTACAGTAGTCACTTATGCGACTATTCAATTTTCAGCTATCAGCGGGTGTACTCAAGTAGATTAACAAT
This sequence comes from Nicotiana tabacum, assembly GCF_000715075.1. Lineage (NCBI taxonomy): Eukaryota > Viridiplantae > Streptophyta > Magnoliopsida > Solanales > Solanaceae > Nicotiana > Nicotiana tabacum. The sequence goes on from NC_134081.1 coordinate 119,925,761, forward strand.
AGTGGGTATTTATTTTTGCATTGTAATTTAAGCTCTTATTTGAAGAACTTGTCTAATTAAGTCAATTAGCAGAGCTGAACAGAGGCAGAAGCGTAGGCAATTGTGCACACAATCACAATTAATCATCGTGTTATAGACTATGTCGAGAATAGAAGTGGTACTTTAAACCTCTTTCAAGAGGGAAGATGAGTCTCTTATGACTTTAGAAGGACGATGCAGGTATCGCTTTATCATTAATAATAGAATGTTCAAAAAGACGAAGTCTGTAAGTCTCAAGTCATCTTAGTTTCATTTCATAACTTCTGTTTTCAGAATATTGATACTTTTACCTTAATAAAGCTAAGTTCAACAGCTACATTGATTGACAAATTTATCAGAAAGGCTTTTGTTTCACTGTTTTTTTTTCTAACACCAGATCCCAAATAGAGACAACGAAAAGCAGAGCTTCCTCATTCAAAGTGTGCACAGCAAAGTAAACACAAACAACATAAATTATATCATGAAATTATTAACGCCAAGAGCACAAATAACTTAACAATTGACACAAAGAACACTTCACTCATACTAATGACAGATACAAAATAATACTAGCTTTTATCAATCATGTACAAAATAATGGTTTATGCAAATTGATTGCGTTAAGTAAAATAGCATAACTAACCTTTTTAGGTTGACGGTGCTTGTAACTAAAATTCAGAGTTTCTGAAAATAAGGACAACAAATAACTTTGTTTTGTCAATAATGTACATGTAATCACGGATAAAAGAATTGCAGTACCACGTCGGTATAGGAAGTTACAAAACTAGGTGTAATAATCTCTGAACCAACAAACATTAATTAATATAACTTAGTAGTTCATAAACACCGTATGCAACAACATTATCACAAAGCACATGCAGTCACCTTTCATTTCGTGTTAATACGTTTAACACTCTACAAAATACAGCTACGTAGGAATATGACTTCATAGCTACACAGCAACGTCAACTATCATTGAACTGTCATGAATTAGAACCAGCAGTTAATCCATGAAAATTCACCTCCTTGAACTAGCTAACAAAATGCTATTTCAGTACCAAACCAGAAGCACCCAATATGGATCTAATCAAAAGCGCAATCCAACAACATACTGTTTTAGTGAACAAAGACTTTCCAACTAATTCATTATCAAGATATTCTCTTAAAGGGCAACTCTAAAACAAATTGAGAGAATCAGCAAGAAAGTTTTACTTAATTTTAAATGAATGAATTCGTAAAGAAATCAATTATCTAACCAAACAATTTATACCCCAAACTCAACGTATCCTTAAACGACTCATTTTGAAGCTCGATTCACAATTAATTAGATAAAATAGAAAGGGAGTGACACAAATAGACCTGTTAAGCCAAAACTTTCCTTAATAGCAATTGAAAAATCAGCAATTACACAGATTTTGACTCCAAAATTCAAGTAAGGAAAAAAACGACTAATTGAACTCGAAACCGTGAACGTCGTCCTCGAACAGTCACATCCGAACCCGCGAAACACCAACCAAACTCAAGCAAGATCCGTGAATGAAGATAAACTATATATATATATATATATATATATATATATATATATATATATATATATATATATTAGTTTTATATCTATGTATATGAAAGAAACTTAACCCCAAAATTAGAGGAGTAATAGTCGAAAATCAGAGAAGAAAACTTAAATCTTTGTATATCTCTTTTTGTATTTTTTTTTCTGAAATTCAAAACGCGAACATAAAATCTAAGAAGAAAACTTAAGAGCAGAGAAGAATTTTGCCCTTAAAACCCTAGCTTTTCACTCACTTTTTCTGTTCGAAATTAAAAATTGAATTTGAACAGCCATGGTTTGGAACTGAGGTTTCATCTAAACTAAAATTAACATAAAAAGGGTACAATTTCGAACCTTACCTTGATGAGAAGAAACTCGAAGTTGAGAAGTTGTTTTAATGGAGGTGACCAAAATTAGTGTTCACAACAAGAGAAATACGACAGGAGAAATAGCAGGTTTACCAAAATAAGTTTAGGGTTTTTTCCTTCTTTTTTGGGGGTGGTTGGCGATCCAGGTGTGGGTTTGGGAAAAAGAGGTAAATATTAGCGCCATTTTTTATTAATTAATTGTTTAACAACAGGCTATGTTATATTTTAAGGGCTAAATACTATCCCTCGTTAATATTGAGCTAATAATTAGTTTTAACGACCGGAAGAAAATTTGGTTGCTACAAGTACACTTATAACGACCGGATTTATATCCCTTCGTTAAGAAATGGTCATTAAAAATCAAATTTCTTGTAGTGATAGATATACCTGATAATAGCGTACAACCCTAGGATGTTGTACAGCTGCAAGTATTTTCACCTCCCTATGAAAAACAAACATTTTTAGTTTGAAAACGTACAATAAAGTTTTCTTATGCTAAACAAACAATATTACCTTAATTTTTCCTGAAGCTGCTGATCATTAAAAGGTATCTTCTTCACAGCATACAAAGACTCGTCAAGTCTATGCTTGCATTGATAAACAATTGCGAATCCACCTTTCTTCCTTCGGAAGGAAACATGTTTATGATTGTTCAGAAAGCAAATATAAGATACACCAACCTTTTGAAGGTTATAAACTTCTATGAGAGTTTGAAAAAAGATATAAGATACACCAGTCATTTCAAGGTTTGTAATACCCATCACTCAATCATCTAGAAATTATCAAATTAGGAATTAAGACTCCTGTACTTGGAAAAGTACCAGCAAATTAATTTCCTTGTTGAGCATGGTTTTATGTCAAATCCTTCCCATTTCTATATGAAGCACCACTTGACATAATTTACTCAAACTAAGATCTCGGAGAAACATCTTCAAAGTAGCATTCTCTTGTTCCTTTCTGGTAAGATTCTCATTAGCTTTGATTCTATGATCAATCTTCCTAATCTCACTTAAATTGTTTTATTCCACAAAAGCTCTTAATTTACTCATTGCTTCATATGCCAAATTCTTATACCCAAAACCTAGCATATAATTAAACCACAAAAATTTATGGGTTTTGACCAAAGACCCAGAAATATGATTTTTGAAAATTGAACTAGTCTGGTATTTTGATGAAACCTAGTCGATAGTATTAACTAACTTGGGCCTTCCTTTGGGGGCTAATCACAAAGCTGAGTTTAAAATCATAGTACATGGTAAAGATACGTAGGCTGACTCGATCACGTTTAACATGGTTTTGGTTGGTGGCATATCATGCTATACTTTGACTATTATGCCAACGTTGTGAAGTTGACATTCCAAATGAGCTACACTATGTTAAAGGGTGCTTCAGTGGTGCCTTCGAGCAAGATCATGTAATAAATTAAAACTCAGTGGATGATCAGTAAAGGTTGTCTTGGATTCATACTACAGTCCAAGACACTCGAGTTGAGACTCCAACTCTCGGCAGAGACCCTGTTGTTAGTGTATACCCAAATATTGTTCCCAAATGATCTACTGTGTTTGCCAGCCGATAGGGAGATGGTTAGCACCGGGTACATAGCCTTTCTTAATCCCCATATCGGATGGCTCTAGCCGAGCTAAGGGAGGTTGGAAAAGCATCTACAAGACCTGCTTTATAAGTGGTTCATCAGAGCGAGTGTTTCACCTCAAGGTACACCAATTCTATCTGTGATAAAGAAAGATGGTCCACTACAGATATGCCTTGACTATCGACAACTGAACTAGATGGTCATAAAGAACAAACATCCATTGCCTCACATTGATGACTTGTTCGACTAGTAACAAGGAGTTATGCACTGTTCTAAGATTAATTTAAGATTGGACTATCATCAGTTGAGGATTAAGAGTGATAATATTCCTAAGATAACTTTCAGGGCCACAGAGGGGCATTATGAGATTCTTCTGATGTCCTTAGAGATTACCAACACACTAACAACCTTTATGAACCTCATAAACAGAGTGTTCAAATCGTTTCTTGACCCTTTCATGATCGTGTACATCAATGATATCTTGGTCTATCCCCGCAACTAAAGGAAAAATGAAGAGAATTTGAGGCTAGTCCTACAAACACTAAGGGGTCATTTTGTTCAATACCAGGATATTCCAAGATTATAATCCTCGGGTTATAACTAGGATTATAACCTCGATAACTTATCTTACCTTTTATATGGGATAAGTTATACCAGGATTTTGGTATAAAAATAATACCGATTTTAGCTAATACCTCCAACCAAACACGGAATAAATTTAACCCAAAACTTATATCGGGACAACCCACCTAATCCCTTCAACCAAATGACCCGTAAGAGAACAAAAGTTTTATGCCCACTAAAATATTTAGCTTTGAAATTTGAGAACCGGAGATGACAAGGTTGAATGGAACTCATAAAGAGCAATCTAGCTTTGAAATTTTAAATAAAGGACTTAGGCCCACTAAAATATTTGATTGGCATGAAGGTAGCTCGATCGAAAAAGGCAATTACAGTATCACAAAGGAAATATGTGATTAACTTACTCAAGAAGAATAGAATGAGAAAGAGCGTGTCTTGCTTAGCTAAATTTAAGTAGCTTTTAAGCGTGTTGAAATGCATTTTTAAGGGCTAGAGCTGGTTTGGTGAATAAGCATATACGTGTGCGGATATAAGTGTTGAACCAAAAAAAAGCAGCTGATGTTTTAGGTGAAAAAAAGCTGATAAGCACTTTTTCTTTTAAATGACTGAAATATCATTAAATCTGTCAACACTATAAAGGAGCTCACTACTGTAATATTTTAATTTTAAATTTTAATTCAAATACAAACTAATTTATGTCTCAATTCACTTCAAGTTATAAATTGATTAGATAAAATTATGTTTAAGTGACAAACATTCACGATGTGATTACAACTGCTCATGAAATGAAAGTACAAACTGAAGACTGATATGTAAACTTGTGATTCTGTTTTTTCAGCAAACATGTAGCGTGCAAAAGTGCGAAAACTGTCCCCCTTTTAGAACCATATGTAGATAAGTAGTACACTGGAACTCTGGAAGTAATCTTTTATTGGAAAATAGGTGAAAACAAAGACACAAAGAAAAAGTAAAAGCATTCTAAAATATCTAACATGTACAGAAAAGAGACTTTTCTTTGTATCTTTTTTTTTTTATGAAGTAAGTTGTTTCATTAACAAAAGTCATCTAGGGGATGTAACGTTACAAGGAAATTGAAAGGCATAAATAGTACTAAATGTTAGTCCCTCTACATCTTGTCATTCTAAAGACAAAGGAGCTAACAAAATCCATTAATTGGTCAGTACTGATTACAGTAGCTAACTTAGTCCAGCAAAAAAGATTGAGTAAGCATTTAGCTTTGAGAGAGTGATTTGGAGTTAAGATTCCATCAAAACATCTGCTATTCCTCTCATTCCATAAACACCAAAAAATAGCAGCAGGGATCATCAACCAGATCTTTTTGATGGTCTTATCAACTCTCCATAAACTCCAGCTCATGTGTGCATCTCTCAAATTCTGTGGCATGACCCACTTCAAACCAGAAAGACAGTAGAACATGTTCCAGAGGTCGGTGGCCACTGGGCAGTGCAAAAATAGGTGGTTGACAGTTTCCTCATTCTCCATACAGAGGTAGCATCTATTGACCAACTGAAAACCTCTTCTGTTTAGGTTGTTGTGTGTTAAACATGCCTCATTGAGCGCAATCCAGTTATGACAAATGACTTTAATAGGTAGCTTAGTCTTAGCCTTTTCTTTGTATCTTTCTGCAACTAAGCTGTAATTGACTTTTGAGGGACAAAAGAGAACACACATAATATACAATTTAAAATCAATAATGGTGTCAGCGAGCATTTGTCCGTCGATGGAGAGATGGAAGGATGAGAAATCAACATAGGACAGGTAGTGCATTTCAGAAACGAGTGGAGTTAGGAATTTTCATGGTGAAGGATATTTTTGAATTATAAGAAAGTGTGAGGGATAGCAATGTAAAATACTTGGTCAAATTTAAAGAGCTTTTAACTAAAAAGTCATAAGTGAGGGTCCAATCTATGGTTTTTGGCTTGTTTTGGCTTAAAAGCATATTTGGTGTACATCAAAACAAGTCGAAAAGTGCTTTTAAGCTGTACCAAAAGCTAGTTGGCAAACTTACCTATCACATGAATGGCATGATATAGCATTCGCCGCGAGTCTAAGTCAATTATGAATTCACCCTATGAAGAGAATCTTGCCACAGCCTACCATATCCTGATATACTTGAAGAATTCTACGGGAAAATGCTATATTTCGGAAGAAATGCACACGTATTGAAGCACACATACTGACTAAACAGGATCCATTTTGGTAAGAAGGTCCACATTAGATTATTATACATTCATATGGCAAAACCTAGTAACTTGAAGAAGCATATAACAAAATGCAGTAGCCCGCATCAGTACTAAAGCAGAATATAGATCTACGGCACATAGAATATGTAAACTGGTGTGGCTTAAGTGAATTTTGGAGGAACTAAGAAGAACATAGAGTATGCCTATGAAACTGTACGGTGACAACCACGCAGCCATCAGCATTGCTCACAATCTTGTTCAACAGGGTAGAACAAAATATATTGAAATTGGCAAACACTGTTGGGAATAAACCCCTACAGAAATAATATTTACGGTAATAAAAGCGGAATAATAACGTAGCACCGAGATGCGGTAATTAACAAGAATAAAAGAGTAACAACACCGCCAAGATTTTTACGTGAAAAATCCTTTTGAATAAAGGAAAAAACCACGGCCCCGAGAGGAGCAACTGATATCACTATAGCAAGAAATTTTACACTTTGTAGGTCCGAGTAAAATACTCCAAAGACCACTACAACACTCAAAAGAAATAACCCTCTTTTGATATTCCCACCTCACTACAATATCGCTCACTCTCTATTTTTCTCACAGACTATTTTCTTATACCTTGTCTGTGAAACCTCACTCTTTCTTTCTCTCTTTGTTGGTGTGTAGAAATGAGAGTTGAAGCTCTCCTTTTATAGCCGAAGTCTCACTCTCTAAAGCCTACTATATTTGACAATTTACACGCACTTTTCCTTCTTTTTCTTCAATGTTGACAATTCAACAAAGTTGGCTACCAAACCGAAGAAATTAAACAAAGTTGGCTACCAAACCAAAGAAATTTTCCTTAGGCACATGCCTATTACTTTGGCTTTTGAATTTGATGGACCCCATAAATCTCCCCCTCCAGTATCATTCATCTAGAGGAGGTAGCACTGTCTTCTAGTTTGAGTGCATGCCGACAAGTTCTTTGCATAGCTCGAACTTGTCTCGTGCTACCACCTTGGTTAGCACATCTGCGAGATTCTCAATTGTAGAAATCCTCAAAACTTTTAGAGATTCATTCTCTACTATTTCTCGAATCCAATGATATTTCACGTCGATGTGTTTGGTCCTTGCATGGTACATGGAGTTCTTGCTAAGGTCTATTGCACTTTGACTGCCACAATAGACGACATACTCCTTCTGATGCAATCCAAGCTCTTGAAAGAACCGTTTCAACCATATCATCTCCTTGCCAGCTTCAGTAGCGGCAATATGCTCTGTTTCAGTTGTAGAGAGTGCGACACACTTCTGCAACCTCGACTACCATGATATAGCTCCCCCTGAAAATGTAAACAAATATCTAGTAGTGGATTTTCTGTTATCAATGTCACCTGCCATATCGGCATCTGTATAGCCCTTCAAGATTGGATCAGATCCTCCAAAACACAAACAATCTCCCGCGGTACCTCTCAGGTACCTGAGTATCCACTTGACTGCTTTCCAATGTTCCTTTCCAGAATTTTTAAGGAATCTGCTAACAACACCAACTACATGAGTAATATCAGGTCTGGTGCATACCATTGCATACATCAAGCTTCCGACTGCTGAACAATGAGGAACTCTAGCCATGTTCCCTTTCTCATCCACTGTTGTAGGACACATCTTCTTGCTCAACTTCAGATGACCGGCAAAAGATGTGCTGACTGGCTTAGCATTCTTCATGTTGAAGCATTCCAGTATACGTTCAATGTACTTCTCCTGAGACAGCCACAACTTTCTGCTTGTTTGCTCTCGAACTATCTTCATACCCAAAATTTATTGTACTGGGCCCAATTCCTTCATATCAAATGACTTGGACAAATCTCCCTTCAACTTTGCGATCAGCCCCTTGTCTTTTCCTACAATTAACATGTCGTCCACATACAACAATAATATAATAAATTTATTCTCAGAAAATCTTTTGAAGTATACACATGGATCAGAATAGGTTTTTATGTATGTTTGACTTTTCACGAATGAGTCAAACTTCATATACCACTGCTTTGGTACCTGCTTCAATCCATAAAGACTCTTATTCAATTTGCACACCATGTGTTTCTTTTCAGCTACTTCAAATCCTTCTGGCTGCTCCATATAAATCTCCTCTTCCAAATCTCCATGAAGAAATGCAGTTTTCACATCCAACTGCTCCATTTCAAGATCTAGGCTAGCTGCTAAGCTCAAAATTGTTCGAATAGAAGTCATTTTGACAAAATGTAAAAAACATTCGTCAAAATCAATACCTTTCTTCTGTTCGAAGCCTTTTACCACCAATCGAGTTTTGTATCTGGCCAGCTTGCCATTTCCATCTTTCTTGAGTTTAAAGACTCATTTGCATTTGAGTGGTCTTTTTCCCTTTGGAAGTTCAACCAGCTTGTACGTGCCATTTTTCTGTAGAGATTCTATCTCCTCTTGCATGGCTTTCATCCACTGGTTCTTTTCTAAATGAGACAGCACCTCCCTTTATGGCTCCCCTTCATCACTGATGAGGACATACTCTGTGGAAGGGTACTTGCATGACTCTACCATTGGCCTCTCTGATCTTCTCAGAGGTTGAGGTTGTTCTTCTTCCTGAGTGGGGTACTCCACTTGCTCGACATCATCATCAAGTTGCTCCCCCTGCTCAATAACCTCACCAGGTTGCTCCCCCTGCTCGGCAACCTCGTCGGTCCTATTTTTTGCACTTGTGGGATTGTTAGAAGTAGAAGGAATAGTAACAAGGTTAGGAATTATACCATTCTTGGCATTTTCTGGCATATAATCAGCAGTTCCAACTTCACTTTCTCAGAAGACTACATCTCTGCTTCTGATGACCTTCTTCTTTACAGGATCCCACAATCTGCATCCGAACTATTCATCTCCATATCCGATGAATATGCAGGGAACAGATTTATCATCCAGCTTTGTTCTCTGCTCCTTTGGTACATGTGCAAAAACTCTGCAACCGAACACCTTCAGAAGCGAGTAGGATACCTCGGTGTTGGTCCAAACTCTCTCTGGGATATCAAACGCCAACGGAACTGATGAACTCCTACTGATCAGGTAACAGGTTGTTTGAACTGCTTCACCCCAGAATGACTTAGGCAGTTTAGCCATTCTGAGCATGCTTCTCACCTTCTCCACAATGGTGCGGTTCATCCTTTCGGCTATGTCATTGTGTTGTGGGGTTCCAGGAATTGTCTTTTCATGTCTAATCCTATGGCTCGAACAGTACTATTCAAATTCCCTTGAAGTGTACTCACCTCCATTGTCACTTCGGAGACGTTTTAGCTTTTGGCCTATCTCCCTTTCCACGAGAGTATGAAACTTCTGGAAAACTTGAAACACCTGATCTTTGGCTTTCAAAATATAAACTCATAATTTTCGTGAAGCATCATCAATAAAAGTAACAAAATATTTGTTACCGCCCATCGATTCAATTTCCATTGGACCACAAACATTAGAATATACTAAATCAAGTATATTCAATTTTCTTCCAGACGATGTCTGAAATGAGACTCTATGCTGCTTACCAAATAAACAGTAGTCACAAGGTTTTACCGTTGTACCTTTGGCATAAGAAATGAGTGATTTCTTGGCAAGAATCTGCAATCCCTTCTCGCTCATATGACCCATTCTTTTGTGCCACAAATCTACAGAAATCTCATCTTGTGCCGCGTTCAATTCACCTTGGCATATTTCTGCATTTGTCATGTACAACGTGCCACGAGCAACTCCCTTTGCAATCACCAATGATCCCTTGGTGAGTCTCCACTTTTGATTTGCAAAATAGTTCTCGTATCCATCTCCGTCTAAAGCAATTCCCGAGATCAAGTTCATCCGCAAATCAAGTACATGTCGCACGTCCTTTAGAACCAATGTGCATCCAACATTTGTGTTGATACAAATGTCACTAATCCCCGCAATCTTTGAGTAACTTGTGTTACCCATTCTCACAATGCCGAAATCACTTGCTACAAATCTGCAAAAAAGATCTCTTACCAGTGTGGCATGGTAAGATGTTGTATCAATCACCCATTCCGACTCTGAACCTGATAAGTGCATGCATTACTCTTCCTCGTTTATAAAGAGGACAACATTATCATTGTTTTGCACCATGGCGGTTGTGTTGTCGTCGTTCTTCTGGCCACTAGTTTCACCTTTGTCCTTCCTTGGATTTGGGCAATCGTTTTTGAAGTGACCTGGTTGATCACAATTGTACCAATTTCTAACTCTTGATTTGGATAGGTTCTTAGACTTCCCACGAGCTCCGGATCTACCATAGTTGCTCGAACTCCTTTGATAACTCCTGCCTCTACCTTCTGTGATGAGAGCATGTCCTTGATTTTAAGGCTTCTTTCTCATCTTCTCATTGAGTAGGAGAGCCGATGTGACATCTTTCAACTCAATAGTAGTCTTACCGTGCAGGATGGTTGTTGCCAAATTATCGTACGAAGATGGCAACGAGTTCAACAACAAGATGACTTTATCTTCTTCCTCGATTTTCACTCTGAGGTTGACGAGCTGTGTGATTAGTCCGTTAAACACATTTAAATGAGACAAAAAATTCGTACCTTCACCCATGTGTAGGGCGTATAACTGCTTCTTCAGGTACAATTTATTTGTCAGCGTTTGGGACATGTATAGACTTTCCAACCTTGTCCAAATGCCACATGTTGTGTCTTCATCAATGATGTTATTTACCACATCATCTAATAAGTGCAACCGGATTGCACTAGCAGCCCTTTCATCCAACTCAGCCCAATAAATGACTGAAATATCCTTAAATATGTCAACACTATAAAGGAGCTCACTACTGTAATATTTTAATTTTAAATTTTAATTCAAATACAAACTAATTTATGTCTTAATTCACTTCAAGTTATAAATTGATTAGATAAAATTATATTTGAGTGACAAACATTAACGATGTGATTACAACTGCTCATGAAATGAAAGTACAAACTGAACACTGATATGTAAACTTGTGATTCTGTTTTTTCAGCAAACATGCAGCGTGCAAAAGTGCGAAAACTGTCCCATTTTAGAACCATATGTAGATAAGTAGTACACTGGAAGTAATCTTTTATTGGAAAATAGGTGAAAACCAATCCAGTTATGACAAATGACTTTAATAGGTAGCTTAGTCTTAGCCTTTTCTTTGTATCTTTCTGCAACTAAGCTGTAATTGACTTTTGAGGGACAAAAGAGAACACACATAATATACAATTTAAAATCAATAATGGTGTCAGCGAGCATTTGTCCGTCGATGGAGAGATGGAAGTATGAGAAATCAACATAGGACAGGTAGTGCATTTCATAAACGAGTGGAGTTAGGAATTTTCATGGTGAAGGATATTTTTGAAATTATAAGAAAGTGTGAGGGATAGCAATGTAAAATACTTGGTCAAATTTAAAGAGCTTTTAACTAAAAAGTCATAAGTGAGGGTCCAATCTATGGATTTTTGGCTTGTTTTGGCTTAAAAGCATTTTTGGTGTTTGCCAAACATCAAAACAAGTCGAAAAGTGCTTTTAAGCTGGTTTAACCAGTTTTTAAGGCAATCCAAACACCCTCTAAATGAAAGCCAGCTAAAAAGCAATTGATAAGCATAGAAGGAAAGTCGGCGGATACAGCACCGTACCAAAAGCTAGTTGGCAAACTTACCCATCACATGCATGGCATGATATAGCATGTGCCGCGAGTCTAAGTCAATTATGAATTCACCCTATGAAGAGAATCTTGCCACAGCCTACCATATCCTGATATACTTGAAGAATTCTACAGGAAAATGCTATATTTCGGAAGAAATGAACACGTATTGACGCATACATACTGACTGAGCACATTAGATTATTATACATTCATATGGCAAAACCTGGTAACTTGAAGAAGCATATAACAAAATGCAGTAGCCCGCATCAGTACTAAAGCAGAATATAGATCTACGGCACATGGAATATGTAAACTGGTGTGGCTTAAGTGAATTTTGGAGGAACTAAGAAGAACAGAGACTATGCCTATGAAACTGTACGGTGACAACTACGCAGCCATCAGCATTGCTCACAATCTTGTTCAATAGGGTAGAACAAAATATATTGAAATTGACAAACACTTCACAAAGGAGAAGGTTGGAGCTGGAGTTATTTGAATGCCATCTATTCCGAATTCACAACGAGTGGCTGATATCCTTACTAAAGGATTATTCAAACCATACTTCCTATCAGGCTCTCCAATCTAATTCAAGGTTCAGTCATTATAAACGCATAGAAAATTTTGATTTGAAAAAGTGTCGAAATTAGGAAAGAAATTGTAAAAAATGACTTGAAAAGAACTATTTTACCCAACAGCTCTTTCTCCTCGAAATCTTCAGTGTATCGACCCTGCGTAACAACACATAAAGATTCAGCTAGAGACTAAAAAACAAAAAAGCAATAGCAGGCAACACTAAGCTGGATATCTAAATTTTCGGCTCTTCCAGGTTTTAACATGAAAAAAGCTAACGTTTGTTACAGTAGTTAATGCTATTGGTCGTCTTTTTTTTTTTTTTATAATTTTAACTTTCCGAATATTTCGTCGAGTAGAAGAACTGAGTCAGGGAGCTAGAATCCACTAAAACCTTTTACTCTATACCTGGTTTGGCAGGATTGAACCCTCCTTGGGTGACCCAAGTCACACCCATATTCTCTTTCCCCTTTCAATTAGAACCCTTCTTCAGTGACCACCAATAAAACCCACATTTAATATTTTGCTGAAAATTTTCGAGAATTCGACGGAGAGATATAGAACCAAACTGAGTTTTTACTTTAGGCGACTTTTGCCGTTCGGCTTTGCAAGGAAAAAGAAGGAAACAGTACGCTACTTAACATTATTGGATCAAATTCCTAATTGTGCCATATATTTGGTACAGAAATTGCTAGAATGCATGAAAATATGTGGAAGAATATACTACTTCACAATCACAAGCAATTTTCAAAAATGCAGAGTTCATACAGTGAAAACAATAATAAAGCATAGCTCATACCATAATAATCGGTCTCTGATCTGAAACAAGGGAAGTGGTGAGAGTGAGTGCTTTCTTCAGTGTTTTAAAGGAAGTACTGGCGTTAAGTGAATACATGCACCCGGGAGAGAATGGAGTTTTTATCCCAAATTGTCCCTTATTTTACCATTGTGTAAGTTTACTTTGTATTTTATCTATTGCCACGACACTTATTATCATTTATGTTTGCTAAACTTGATCACGTTTAGTCAATTTAACAAAAGATCTAAAGTGAGAGCTAAAAACTAATTGTGATTCATTGAGTTAACTGGGTAAAGAAATTTTTAATACTCAAATTTTGCAAAACCGATGTAATGAATCTAAACTTGTTTAACGGGCCGGGTTGACCTGGTTTCGGACCGGACCGAATGGAAGGGGGTCGGGTAGGGCTGGGTTTGGGGGCTTAGGGAGTTGATCCGTATATATTTTTTTACCGGTTAATTAGATCGGTCAAACCCGGTCAATAAAAATTAATGTTGAACCGGTTAACCGGACCGGACCGGTTGAGAAAAATAGTGACCGGTCGGTCACCAATCCTGGCCGGTTATCAAGTTTTTAAAATCGAGCTTAACGGGTCCGGGCCCATCCGGTGAAAAATTGAACCGGAACGTTTCCGGGCCTAAGGGCCCGACCCGGCCCACCTCTTTGTCACCTTTAAGATTGTAGAAACAAGTGTGATAATTTTAAAAATAAAAAATAAAAAAAATAGTCGTTGAACCGGGCCGGGCTGGGCTATTTAACCGGTTCGATAGTAATTTTTATTGATCGGGTTTGACCGGTCCGGTTAACCGGTAAAAAAATATATACTGACCAACCCCCAAACCCAACCCTACCCGGTCCCCTTCCACCGGGTCAGTCTGGTTTACAACCAGTCTAGGCCGGTCCGGAACTGGGTCAATCCGACCCGTTAAACAGGTTTAGGTTCATTACATTGGTTCTGTAAAATTTGAGTTCTGAAAGTTTCTTTACCCAGTTGATTCAGTGAAATCATTGTTAGTTTTTAGGTCTCCCTTTGGGTCTTTTGTTAAATGAACTAAACATGTTCAAGTTTAGCAAACTTAAAAAATAATAAGTGCTCAAGGCAATAGATAAAAAATAAAAGTAGACTTAACCCCAAAGATAAGAGACAATATTGGCTAAAAATTCAGAGAGAATGTGCAGGTGAGCACGTGAGATGGTTTTTGAAGTTTGTTGTGAGTGTGATGTTGGCGTTTGTGAAGCCTTTCTTTCACCTTTTTTCGTTTTTCCGTGCTTTTCTATTTTATTATAAAATAAAAATTACAAAATGATAGAAACGTAAAGTTTTTTTTTTTCCCTTAGAAACGTATAGTATCATTTTTATTCTAACAACTTTTGATTTCCTAAAAGTATTAATTACTCGTAGACAGAAAAAGAGAAGGATAGGCCATTTGTTATTTTATTTATATAATAACTAAATTAATTTTTATTTTATTTTATTATATTATTATTGCTAGTTTGTTACTTTATTTTTATTATTTCTTGAGCCGAATGTCTATCGGATCTCTACCTCCACAAGGTAGAAGTAAGGTCTGCGTATACATCATACTCCCCAGATCCCACATGTGAGATTACACTAATTACACTGAACTTGTTGTTGTTGTTGTAATAACTAAATTAGTTTGTTTTGTGATTTTATTTCTTCAAAAGTAAAAATGACTAATGATAGATTAGAAAATAAGGTAAAACTCGTGAGAATTTACGTTGAGCCAAAGACTGGACGGATAATTTATTCCTACTTAATTGCTAACTGGACCCACCAGAATACTTTAGTAAATTATAAGTGCACGACATGGATTATAATTTCTCAGGGCTTAATTCATCCCCTCACTGTCTTTACAATATTTGCTTCTTGTGTCATTATAATATGTTATTTGCTTCTTTACTTTCTTTTCATTTCTTTATATATATATATATATATATATATATATATATATATATATATAATTCATCTACTCACTATCTTTACACTATTTGCTTCTTGTGTCATTATATATATATAAAGAAGCAAATAACATATTATAATGACACAAGAAGCAAATATTGTAAAGACAGTGAGGGGATGAATTAAGCCCTGAGAAATTATAATCCATGTCGTGCACTTATAATTTACTAAAGTATTCTGGTGGGTCCAGTTAGCAATTAAGTAGGAATAAATTATCCGTCCAGTCTTTGGCTCAATAGGAAATGGTCATGATATCATTGAAGAATGACGTCATCCACGACAAATTGTACAAAGAACTGGAGGGGAACTTCTTTAACAGAGCAGAATACTTTACACTTTCTCAACATGACCAAGGGAGTTAGGGAGGGAAGGGAAAGAAAAGTAAGAGTATAGAGAAATATGAGAAAGAGTACTTATACTAAAGTAAAAATATAAATAAACTTTTTGATTGGTTTAGTTTTCTTTTCTTAATTCAATTGTTTAATGCATAAATATTAAGAGCCCGTTTGGACATAAAAAAAATTTCTTTTTTTCAAAAATTTTTTACTTTTTTCGAAATCAGCGTTTGTTCATAAAATTTCTAATTTTCACTTGAAAATGCATTTTGTAATTTTTCGAAATTTTGAAAAACTCCAAAAAGTTATTTTTCAAAAATTTCACTCATATTACTCACAAAACTTCAAAAATAACCCAAAATTATATTCACTTTTTTTTTGAAATTTTACAAATCTTATGTCCAAACGCCCATTAAGTGTAGAAATATACTGAGTATGTTGTTATTGTTGTTGTTAATGCATAAATATTAAGTATGAAAAGGGATAAATACTTTATTTTAATTTTCAATTATGTAATTATTTAATTTCATAATTTTGATCACAAAATTTCTACTCAATCTCTTATCATTTGAAGAGTAATATAGTAATATTTTCTAGCATAAAAAGAATTTATTTTCACGAAATTAACTTTTCATCTAATACAAAAAGAGAAGTTTTGGAACATTATATAAAATTTGTAAATTTGAATTTAGTTATGTTACATAGAAATCAAACATGGAAGTAAAGAAGATGAAATGGTATAATTAAATTTGTTATTTAATTCTCACATTATTACACTGTTACTCGATGAGAGATGCTGCGGTTTAACTTCCAAATATGGAGGGCACAAGTACTAAAATGAAATAAGACCATATTGAATAACAAAAAGTAGAGAATATAGGGTGTGTTTGGCACGAAGGAAAATATTTTTTAATTTTTCCATGTTTTGTTGGTTTAAATGTTTTGAAAAAATATTTTTCTTATGAACTCATTTTCCTCCAATTGGAGGAAAATATTTTCCTTATCAAGAGAAGGGAAAATATTTTTCAAAACTCCTTATCAACATTCCCCACCCTATCCCCTACCCTCACCAACCCACGCCACACCCCACACCCCATGCCTACCCACCCAACCCCCTCTATCCAAAAAGGCTTTTTTTTTCAAATTTTCCGTCACCACCCACCCTACTACTCCCCAATAAAATTTTACTTTTTTTTTTAATTTTAAATTTCTGTTTTTTCGTTTTTCTGCACACCCACCTCCCCACCCCGCTAAATCCCACCCTCAACTACCCCGACCCCCGCACAAAATATTTTTTTTCTTTTTTTTTGTAATTTTCAATTTTCTATTTTTCTCTTTTTTCTGCACCCCCCAATCACTCCCCCACCCTTCACCCCACACCCCATCCCCGCACAAAAAAAAAGTTTTTTATTTTTACTTCTTTTTTTGTAATTTTAAATTTCTGTTTTTTCATTTTTCTGGACCTCCCGGGATTTTTTTTTTTATATTTTCAGTTTTAATTTTTTCATCTTTCGGTTTACAAGTTCGAAATTTTACAAGTTCCAAAGTTATGAGTTCGGAGGTTTATGTGTTTTGAAGTTTACGGGTTCGAAATTTCGCGGTTTCGAAAGTTTAGCGGTTCGAAAGTTTATGAAATTTATGGGTTCAGAAGGTTATTGGTTCGAAAGTTTTTGGCTTCATGTTTATTATATCTAAATTATTTATGAATACTCTTGAGAAATTATTTTTCTTAATTTGCTTATCAAACGAAAAATGAATAAGATTACAACTTATTTTCCAAGAAAATATTTTCTGGTCTGTTTTACCAAACACACTCATAGTGTCCAGAAATAGGAATGTATCCATCTCTTTCCACTTTTCTTCCTTTAACCAAATAGAGGAAGAAAACAAATTTTGGCAGGCCTTTCCTATCTTTTCCTTTCTGCGGGCGTAGACCTACCCTTTATTTGGTTTACTTATTTTTTATTTTTTTTAATATAACATGTCAATATGAATTGAATATGGATTTAATTTGTAACACTAATAAGTGTAAAAATAATTACACCATAAGTGAATGTTTATCAAGAGATTATCTATTATTTACTAAGTAATAAATAATCTAATTATCTAAATAACACTATTAATACATAGAATTTTAAAATATGTATTTTCTTTAATATTCCATGCATGACTCGGGGTGTGTACTGACACTATATATTTGCAGTCTTTTCATGACTATTACGTACTTAAATATGACTTTGTATAATCAAATAAAATATGCATATGAGTCGTATTGAGAAATTTATTTTGTATGAGACTCAACAATTACGTGACAAACAAAACTTGTATGAGACTCCATTCATATTTTGCCAAGTAGATTTTGGGGCCCACTGTTGTCCCGTCCCTCTTTCTCGTGAAATCGGATTTCGATACGTGACAACTCTTTTAAAGGAAGATGTTAAAAGAGAGAGTCGCCACCTAATGGGTTTGAGGTGCGTTAGGGCACCTATTTGCAAATAACTCTAGTTTAACCAGTTTGCGTCACCAAAGATTAGGTAAGGGCTCAAATTACCTCGAATAGAAGGTGTTAGGCACTCTTCGAGGTCCACAACTGTGGGTCCCGGCCGAACTTGAATTATATGAATTAGTCAAATAGTCAGAGGGAAAAACAACAAGTTTGAAAACAAATCATTATTAGAAAGTCCTTAAGTAAACACAGATAATTGGTTTAAAGACAAGATGGGGGTCCTAAGATTTTTAGCCTAAAGGATCACCCCGTGCAACATAAATAATACTTCGTAACTCCCTCGAGATGGGGTGTTACTCGTATTATTCAGCGGGCACAGACTATCATCTACTGCTACCCGATTACTATCTTTAAATATTTACCTAAAGCGCACTAGTTGATTCTAAACCGTGCCATATGCGTGCACTACCCGTCCCATGCCTATGGCCCAGGAGGCGTTTGGGCCTCTATTTTGGATGGTTTCTAGACTTAGCTTAGGCTGCTCAGAAATGATAAACTAGGCGACATACAAAACATGTTGGACTTCATGTAAAAGCAATTAAGGGCTCAAGTTAGCCTCCACACTTAGACAACAAATGCACGTGAATAAATTTTCACATTAAATGTTAGACAATTTCAGGATTGAGGCAAATTAAAGCCATTAGGCCTTATAGACATGGTTTCTATGTGACCTGGATTTCAAACATGCAAGCAGTTTCAGATGCAAGATGCTACCTTTATAGACGTGATTTCTGAACAACTATACATTTTAGGGAATCTGGTATTGCGAGTTGATTGTTGAAATTACAGATTACAAGTGGTTAAACCTATAGACATGATTTCTAGGTGATTTGCGCAGTAGTTGGCAGTGATAACTATTGAAAATACTCAGAATTACTTAGTTTGATCCTATAGGCATGCTTTCTAATAGCGGCAGAGTTAAGCAATGAAACAGTGTTTGAAAGTTCAATATTAACACATTAAGGCGAGTGGTATTACCCTATAGGCAGGATTTCTAATGATTAGCGATTGAAACTGATTTTATACTTAAATCCTATAGGCATGTCTCCTAAGTGAGCAATTATAATAACAACACATTAACCAATTAAACCCTATATGCATGATTTCTAAAATACAAATTTGGTAGAACATAAATTAACAGAACCCTTTGGTCGTAGCACCTAATGAATGTGTTGTAATGCACATTGAGACATTGGTCATTTTATTTTCTATAGGCATGATATTTAGCATGTAGAAACAGAATATGTTAAACGAATTAAATACCTATAGGCAGGTTATCTAACACACACAATAGCAGAACATGTTCGAGCAAAGTAACCTATAGGCAGGATTTCTACACGTTTCATGCAAATATTAAAATAAACTAATTTTCCCAATTTTACTAACACCCCAATTGTTATTATAACATTATTACAAGCCCAATGAGTGAAATAAATTGCAGAATTATAGAATAGCTATAGTGGGCCTAAGACAGGCCCAAAGTATACCCAGCCTGGCTAGGCCTTCAATACCATATCCATACAGTTTCACATCTGCCTAGAAAACAAACTCCATTTACATAAAATAACCCACATCCAGTAGCCATAACTTGATCAAAAGTCCCAGAGGTATAGCCATTTACACAAACCAATTGATTTATCCACTAGGTGACAAGAGGGGGCAAAGTTGAGCAATTAGAAAAAAGGTGACAAAGAACCTTGGACCCTAGTGTGTCGGAGTTCCCAAGGGCTTCAAGAACCCATGGAAATGCTCACACTAGGGAGGTTTATAGGGGAGACTTAGGGGAAGGGCTTTGGATTTCAGCCAGCCCCAGAATTAAACAAGAAACAACCAATGAAAATAGTAGTAGGGTAATAGGTTTGGAAAACATTTACAAACTTGAAAAATAATCACATAATGAACTCCAAAAGCAAATTAACACACTGGTCACGGTGACATGTGCTAAGAGACAAAGATTTTAGGATTGCAAAGTTAATAGGCAAGGGCATTAGGCTAGTAAAACCAAGTAATACAACCAGTTTATGACTTAATGGATCAGATTATACTAACTCAGGTTTAGACAGTATAACACAAACAGTGTCAGGTATCATAGAGGGTATTAATCAAAGTTTTAAAAGATCACAAGTTATTAGGGGTACAGATTGGTCATGGCAAGAACACATATAGTTGAAACAATAGTCATAGGAGTATACAACATTCGGAGTAAGGTCTTAAACAAAATGGGGGCAGGTTAATAACATCAATTGGCCATTAGAAGTTCAGAATCAGGCAGAGAAACATGGATTAGACCATATAGTCAAAATAGAACATTTGAATTATCAACAATACTAAACTAAGCATGCTTCATTCTTTCCAAACTAACTAAGCTAGGTGCAGAGACATTATTAGGCTAACAATCATAGGCAGAATTAGGCAGAAAAGAGTCAAAGAAATATATTAAATCATGCAGTTTCAGAGAACATGCTTAACATAATAGAGTAAACATTGCAAAGATTTAGAAACTAACCAGTGATTGTTCAATAAACAAGAAAAGGATTGCAGTGAGGACCCAGAGTCCTGAATATGTTAAGTTCCAAGGGTTTCAAGAACCCATGTAGTGCTCACACCCAAGAGAGGTCAGAAAAAGTAGAAGTCCGGTGGCCTTGGCTTTCAGCCGGCCAAGAGCCAAACAGAATAGAATAGTAAACAAGTATAGAGTAGAAAACTTCAGTTTTTAGTGAGAGAACAATGATTAAAGTTCTGTCCAAAAAAGGGAAGGGGGATAGGTTTATATAGTGTAGAAATCGAACACATAAACATGGAAAACGAATTATTCAGACGCAAATAAGAGAGAAAGAAAATATTCCGGAATCAATTAGAAACGGTTTTAGGGCATATATCAAAGGGGTTCAGTAAATCAACAGGGAAACACACAAATAATACCAAAAATCATTTAGAGTCAAATTTAAGACAAAGAATAAAGTAGAAAATAGGGAAACATAAGGAAAAAGAGTAGTCAAACACAGAAAAGGAAAAGTATCAGTTAAGAATCAGTAAGAAACAAAGGGGAATTCAAACCCTAGCTGACAGAAGTCAAAGATTGGCCAAAATCTCGGCTAATCGGACCCATATAGCCATGGTCGTGAAGTATATGGACTAGATACATGTCCAGATTCAAGTGGTCAAAGGGGAATGGTCGAAATCTAAGATGTAGTACTTGCCATGTTTAGGCAAGTACTAGGCGGTAACATAGAATCGTAGGAGATGGTGATATAATACACAAAAGGTAAGAGAATCATGGAAATATCCATGGTTGAGGCGGATTTGGAGAGGTTTTTTGAGAGGCGGCTAGGGTTTCTGTGAGGGGGAGGGGTGTTTGAAGGCGGCGGCTAAAGGGAAATGGGGATTAGGGCTTACGGTAAGGGGATATAAGGAGACGGGGGAAATATGTTGTGAGTCGTTGATCATTTTTGATCAACGATTGGGATTTGAGAAGTGTTGGGTCTGTTTTGGACTGGGTTGGGTCGCTTAGGATTGGGCTAGGGTTATTGAACCAAGGTCTGGGTAGTTTAGGTCCGAAAAATAGGTAAGTTTTGGGCCAGATTTTAAATACCCAATATTTAATAAATAAATAATTTATGAAAGTAGTTAATAAATAATAAAAGTATAATTTGTGCACTAAAATGATTAAAAATAATTAATTAACATTACAAAAATATAAAGAGTCATTTTCTGCATAAATAATGTAATTATATATGCATATGGGCTATTATTGCAAAATATGCAATTTAGCCTTAAAAATGCAAATGTAATTATAAGAAATGCACTAAAAATATTTAAAACCTCATATTGGAATATATTATAAGTTTAGATGATTAAATCATCATAAAAAATAATTTGAAGGATAATTATTGGATATTTATACAATAAAATACATAAAGAAATTGATTTAAAGCCTTTAACAATTATGGAAAATTATGAAAAAAAATCTTGTATAGGTTTATAAACTAAATGATAATGAAAATATACTATTTTGAAAGTACATATATATATTTTAAAAATATGAGAGAAAATGTGTATCAACAGCTGCCCCTCTTTACCCGGGAATGATGAAAGAGTTGTCGGGTAAAGAAATGATGACCGATTTTGACCGAATGGGGTGATTTAAAAAATGGAGGCCAAACTCCGGTTTTTGAGTTGCCTGCATATCCCTGGTTTTACGGAAATCAGGCCGTGTGTAGTTCTGGATCCAGCGGTGAACAGAGCCGATGAAGTTGTTGTAGGAATGGACAGGTTCTTCTAGATAGGAAGACATCGGAGTTGTGAATGAATGTACCTTGGAACGGTTATGGGTATTTGAATGGTCATCAAGTGTAAATAGGTAACGGATGGTGGTTGGTTGTATTTGAGGTAGTTACAGGGTGTGAATATTGAACGAAAACTGGAGCGAAGATTGCTCCCGTTGGGAGAACGGTTACCTCCTGGATTACTTGCAAAACTTAAATACAATGCATGCAGGTGTATATTGCAATAATTTAAACATGATGCAAATTCTCTTTGGACCATAAAAGTTGTCTTTGGACGATAGAGATGATGTCCTTAGACCATGATGTCCCGAGCCATGAATTGCATGATAAGGGATTCGCATGCCATGAAATGATGTTTTCAGGCCATGAAAATGGTGCCTCTGAACTATGACGCCTTTGAATAATTATGTGAAATATTCGAGAGATTCTCAGGCCATGGCATGGTGTCTTTCGGCTATGAGGATGATGCCTTCGGACTATGACGCCTTTGGACAGAATGGCGATGTTTCAGCCCATGAGATGCAAATACAGGATGTTTGGTCATATGCGAAGCAAAACAAGACAGAGCTTAGTCTTGTGTAAGATCAGGGGTTGAGCTTAACCCCGAGAAAAATAGAAAATAATGCTAGATTTCAAGTAGCATAGCATTTGGTGTTATGCAAGGAAAGGCAAATCTTAGCCTTATGAAATTAGGGAGGCAATGTTTATCCTCATGCGAAATGGAAGACAATGCTTAGTCTCATGCAAAGAGGGAGCATGTCTTAGCCTTATGCAAGATGGGAGACAATGCTTAGTCTCATGCAATAGGAGGCAGGGCTTAGCCTCATGCAAATGGGAGACAATGCTTAGTATCGCGCAGGACAAGGCAATGCTTAGCCTTATGCAATTGAGGAGGCAGAGCTTAGCCTCATCCAAGCGGGAGACAATGCTTAGTCTCATGCAGGGGAAGGCAATGCTTAGCCTTATGCAATTGAGGAGGTAGGGCTTAGCCTCATACAAAGGTGGAGACAATGCTTAGTCTCATGCAGGGGAAGGCAGTGTTTAGCCTTATGCAATTGAGGAGGCAGGGCTTAGCCTCATAGAGATAATGCTTAGTCCCATGCAGGGGAAGGCAGTGCTTAGCCTTATGCAATTGAGGAGGCAGGGCTTAGCCTCATAGAGATAATGCTTAGTCCCATGCAGGGGAAGGCAGTGCTTAGCCTTATGCAATTGAGGAGGCAGGGCTTAACCTCATGCAAAGGTGGAGACAATGCTTAGTCTCATGCAGGGGAAGGCAGTGCTTAGCCGTATGAAATTAAGGAGGCGGGGCTTAGCCTCATGCAAGATGGAGACAATGCTTAGTCTCATGCAATGAACAGAAAATAAGTAGTAGCAGAGTATTTTTTTAGCTGGAAATGTGTTTGCGCTTGGCAGCTTTGTCGTTATGAAGATAGTGATTCCGAGGTGTGCCCGAATTTGAGAATATTTCTTGTTCCTGCATCCAAAGGACAATCGTGAGTTTTACGGGGAAGGTTGGTTCGTGCCTCCACCTGCCTACTTTGCTTTGCTCTGTATCGAAGTCCTGCTTGAGTTACCACGGGTAGCATCTGGTTGTTTCATAAAAATAAAGTTTTTGAAAATATGCGTGCATATGATGAATGTAGTTATTTAAAATACATTAGTATGCAATATCGGATAAATTAGATGAACCAATGACTATGACACTTTAGAGATATTGCGACTTCCTTAAAATTTTGAGTGTCCTCCTCAAAATTCTGCCCCAGTTTACTTAGGCGATTCTCTGACCGTTCTGCATATGATGACGTTGGCTGGACTTGCTCCGGAATTTTGAGGGTCCTCCTCAAAATTCTGCCCCGGTTTCTGGTTGTAGGGAAAATGAAAATTTTATTGAATTGTGACCGAACCCACAGGGCTGCCTACATATCCCCTCCTAAACGGGAATCAGGTCGAGCGTAGTTCAATTACATCAGATGAAGAAATGCGAACATTCTAAATATAATATCTTTTGACTGCATCTGAATTGATAGGCTTTGGACAAACCTCTCCGTCCATTTCTGCGATTATGAGTGCTCCTCATGCTAGTACTCGGTGAACCGTGTAGGGCCCTTGCCAATTGGGCGAAAATTTCCCTTTGTCTTCATCTTGATGCGGGAAGATCCGCTTCAGTACTAGCTGCCCCAGTGTGAACTGTCTAGGTTTGACCCTTTTGTTGAAAGCTCTGGACATCCTATTCTAATAGAGTTGACCATGACACACTGCATTCCTTCTTTTCCCGTCAACGAGAGCTAATTGTTCATTGCGGCTTCTTATCCATTCTACATCACTGAGTTCAACTTCTTGTATAATTTTTAAAGAAGGAATTTCAACCTCGGCAGGAATGACAACTTCGGTACCATAGACCAGCAAATAGGGAGTTGCCCCGGTTGATGTGCGTGCTCCGGGTACTTTCCTTTTGCTAAGTATTCCTTGATATCATGGAACCACGGATTCCCATCTATTTCTTCTTCAACATGAGCACAATAAGCTGGTTGATTATAAATTCTCGTCGGAATAGGGTCGATGAAATTCTTGTCCGGGTGTTGTATCAAGGAAGATAGAGTGGCCAATGCATCTGTGAACTCATTCTAGATTCTCGGGACATGTCTGAACTCTATCTTTGTGAACCTCTTCATCAATTTGTGCATATGATATAGATAGGGTAATATCTTGGTATTATTTGTAGCCCACTCTCCTAGAACCTGATGTACTAGAAGGTCTGAATCACCCATTACCAGCAATTCCTGGATATTCATGTCAATGGCCAAATTTAACCCCAAGATGCAAGCCTCAAATTCTGCCATGTTGTTGGTGCACGGAAACCTGAGTTTTGCGGATACCGGATAATGTTGACCTGTCTCTGATACCAAAACAGCTCCAATACCCACTTCTTTGAAATTTTCAGTCCCATTGAAAAACATTCTCCAGCCATCATAGGTTTCGGCGATATCTTCCCCTACAAATGATACTTCTTCATCGGGAAAATACATTTTTAGCGGTTCGTATTCTCCTCCTACGGGATTTTCTGTAAGATGATCTGGTAATGCTTGTCCCTTAACCGCCTTCTGAGTCATATAGATGATGTCAAATTCACTCAACAGTATCTGCCATTTTACCAGCTTCACGGTAGGCATGGGTTTCTGGAAGATGTACTTCAGATAATCTATCTTTGATATGAGATATGTAGTATAGGCACAGAAGTAGTGTCTCAATTTCTGAGCTATCCATGTCAGCGCACAGCATGTGCGTTCCAGCAAAGAGTATTGTGCTTCGTAGGGTGTGAACTTCTTACTCAAATAGTATATGGCCTGCTCTTTCCTCCCCGTCTCTTCGTGTTGTCCCAAGACACAACCGAAAGCTCCATCTAGTACGGAGAGATAGAGTAGCAGTGGTCTACCAGGTTCTGGCGGGACCAGGACTGGCGGTGTGGACAAATATTCTTTGATTCTGTCAAAAGCTTTCTAGCAGTCTTCAGTCCAACTGGTTGTGACATCCTTCTTTAACATTTTGAAAATCAGCTCACATATCACGGTTGATTGTGCTATGAAGCGGCTGATGTAATTAAGTCGTCCCAAGAAGCTCATCACGTCTTTCTTGTTCTTTGGAGGTGGCAAATCCTGGATAGCCTTGACCTTTGATGGGTCTAGCTCAATTCCTCGGCGGCTGACGATGAATCCTAACAACTTTCCTGTGAGGACCCCAAAGGCATTTTGCGGGATTCAATTTCAAATTGTACCTCCGAAGTCGATCAAAGAATTTTTGCAAGTCTGCTATGTGATCTGTACTCTTCTTGGATTTGATGATGACGTCATCCACATATACCTCTATCTCTTTGTGTATCATATCGTGGAAAATAGTTGGCATGGCCCTCATATAAGTGGCCCCAGCATTCTTCAGACCAAACGACATCATTTTATAGCAGTACACCCTTCACGGTGTAATAAAAGCTATCTTTTCGGCATCCTCTTCATCCATCTAGATCTGATGATATCCCGCGAAGAAATCCACAAAGGATTGGAGTTCATGCTTGGCGCAGTTGTCGATCAGTATGTGTATGTTGAGTAACGGGAAATCATCTTTGGGACTTGCTCTATTTAGGTCCCGATAATCGATGCATACTCTGACTTTCCCATCCTTCTTCGGAACTGGCATGATGTTAGCCAACCAAGTTGGATATTCAACCACTCTGAGAACCTTAGTTTTGATCTGCTTGGTGACTTCTTCTTTGATTTTTAGACTCATATCTGGCTTGAACTTTCTGAGCTTCTACTTTACTGGCGGACACATAGGGTTGGTGGATAGTTTATGAGCCACTAGGGACGTGCTCAAACCAGTCATATCATCATAAGACCATGCGAAAATGTCTTCATATTCTTTCAGGAAACGGGTGTATTCTTCTTTCTCTGATGGTGACAGGTGAATGCTTATGGGAGTTTCTTTGACTGTTTCGGAATCTCCCAAGTTGACTATCTCAGTTTCGTCCAGGTTGGAATTAGGCGTGTTCTCAAAATTTTCCACTTCTCTGACAATTTCATCGGGTATCATATCCTCTTATTCTATTTCTTTTGAGTCACTATCCTTATGTTACGTTGTATCATTACATGTCACAGTTGTTGGTTCATCACGATAAGAAATAGTAATGTTGTAGAGAGAAAAATATAGAGAATAGTAATAAATAATAAAATAGCAAATCATTGATAATTATCAAGATGTCAAACAAAAGCGATTTTTAATAATTCAAACAAATGTTTCAAAACAAAATACTGAAAATGTTTTAAAAATGCTCATAATAATTATTTTCAAAATAAATAACACTAGCAGCCAGGCTACCTTGGAACTCGGTGGGCCCTTGATGGTGTGGCAGTCCAGTTCCTGAGAACAACTCCCTTCTCCACTATCTGGATGACGAGGCCTTCTTCCTCCTCCTCCTCAACTATTACACTGCAGTCCATGTCTTCATCTTCCAAGAATAGATTCCTTAAACCAGCTAGTGCCTCATCTTCTTCAGATCCCCACATCATATCAGCCTGATGGAAGGATTGGCTCAAATGTGGTATCGGCTGCTCGAGAGGGTAATAAGGACCACGCCATGGTGGTGACCAATTTTGATACTTGTGCCAGGTGTATTGATATCCCAGTCCAAGGGTCGTGCCGTGACGTTTTAACTGTATTAGTTTGGTGATCCCTTGGAGATTCTTGCCAAGACCCTCGCCGGGTTCATACCCTGTCCATGCCAATATGCTTTCTATTTTGCTACTCCACCATTTGTTCATCTCGATCGTGTTAACACGATCAATGCGATGGTAAGTCTCTCCCCTTAACTTCCTTCTATTCTCCACAACCGGGACAGTCTGGTTGGTGTAAATAGGGTTACTCCCATCTCCATGAATGATCACCTCCTGATGATTTTATTCGAACTTCACAACCTAATGCAGAGTAGACGCTACAGCCCTAGCGGCATGCATCCAAGGTCGTCCCAATAACAGATTGTATGAGGCGTATATGTCGAGCACTTGAAATTCAACATCAAACCAAGTTGGACCCATTTGTAAGCAGATGTTGGTTTCTCCGATCATGGCCCTTTGAGACTCATCGAACGCTTTTACGTTCATAGTTCCTGCTCATATCTCATGCAAACCTTTACCTAACCTCTTCAAAGTAGTCAACGGGAAGATGTTGAGACTTGAACCCCCATCTATCAAGACCCTGGAAATGAATTTGTCTTCGCACTGTACTATGATATGCAATGCCTTGTTATGGCTCAAACCTTTTGGTGGCAATTCATCTTCGTGGAAAGTGATCTTATGGCTTTTCAATACTTGTCCTACCATGTTGGCCATCTCTCCACTGGTAATGTTGTTGGGTACATAAGCCACATTCAACACTTTCATCAACGCATTCCTATGTGCCTTAGAATTCTGCAGTAGTGATAGAATGGATATCTAAGCAGGGGTTTTGTTCAAATGATCGACCACAGAATACTCCCTTGCTTGCACCTTTCTCCAAAGATCATCCGGGTTGGTTTCAATGATAGGTTGCCTGGAAGCGGCTTCTTTACTTGTTCCCCCCAAATGCTCGGGCGTGTAAACCCTACCAGTTCTGTTCATACCTTGTGTTGCACCAGTTTCTTCCATTTTCCCATTTTCTTTCCTTCTCGCTTATGCAGTATAGTCCGAGGGCACAATATTGGAATTAAAGGATGGTGTGGGTGCTACCGTTACGGTGAATGGTGTGGTCACTTCTACTTCGAACGAAGTTGGCGTGGCTGAGGGCGTTGTTACTTCAACCTCGAACGGAGTCGATGCGGCCACCTCAACTTTAATCAGTGACTGTATCTGTACCACTATAGGCATAAGAGTGACTGGAGGCATTTTGGGATCATCTTCTTCTCGAATGAGCCCAATTGACCCCTCTGGGTCCTATTCTTCATCAGTTTCTATAACATTTACCCTCTTGCCCTTGTGATCCGGGATAGGATTGTTGTGGACATTAGGTGCAGTTTCATTTTCCTGTATAACTTTGGTATCAATCAGCGTCTGGATCTTATCCTTCAGAGTGCGTCATTCATCAATAGTGTGACCCTTCATGCCCGAATGGTAGGCACATGTCTTATTCGGATTAATCCATTGAGAGGAATTTTCCAGGGAGACAGCGAGAGTGGGAGTGACATAACCGACAGCTTTCAATCTCTCATACAATTGGTCAATAGGTTCGGCAATAGGAGTGTATTGTCTGGGCGGCCTATGGTTGAAATTTGGCCTGGGTTTTTGGTAGTTTTGACGGGCTGGTGGTGAGTGGTAATATGCTGGTTGAGTGTTGTAATTGTGGTAGGCGGTAGCGGGTTGTTGATATCTAGGAGGTGAAGGCTGATATGTGGGTGAAGGTGTTTGGTATGTGAGAGGAGACTTCGGACCTTGGGCTACCATCATAGTCCCTACTTCCTACTTTTTAGATATACCCCCCGACTGTAAGGCTTTGTTCGTAGCCTGGAGTGCCTTGAAATTTGTTACCATCCCGCTTTTGATTCCCTCTTCTATTCTTTCTCCTAATTTGATGATGCCGGAGAATTTATGATTTTCAATAACCATCAACATCTCATAATATTGCGGATCCTGGGCCCAGACAAAGAATTTGTTCATTTGTTCTTCTTCCAATGTTGGCCTTACTTTTGCAGCCTCTAATCTCCACCGAGTAGCATACTCGTGGAAAGTTTCTGTCGGCTTCTTCTTAAGATTCTGGATATAGAAGATGTCTGGTGCATTCTGTGTGTTGAATCTGAACTGATCCATAAAATCTGATGACATGCTTAACCAATTAATCCACTTCGTTGGATTTTGCCTGATGTACCAGGAAAAGGCATCTCCGGTGAGGCTCCTCATGAACAAATTCATGCGGATTCTTTCATCTTTACCAACCCCTACGAGCTTGTCGCAATACGTCCTTAGATGTACCTTTGGATCACCTGTCCCATCGAACATTTCGAACTTAGGAGGTTTGTAACCCTCTGGCAGTTCTACGTCCGATTGAATACATAAATCCTCATAGTTCAAACCTTTGATGCCTTTACCACCTTCAATACCTTGGACTCAACTTCTAAGCTTCTTAAGTTCTTCCGCCATGTTCTTGATGAGCAGGTCCTTCTCGGCGGATTTCGGTGTATACAGGGTTTGTTGTGAAATGTGGGGATAAGGTTTCCACATATATGGGGTTACTTTGGTGGACTCTAGGGATTTGGGTGTAGTGGTGATCATTGGTTGAGTTTTAGGGATCAGAAGTAGGTTGTGGTGCATTTTGAGGAGTGTGGTAGGTGGTAATTTGTGGGTACTGGGTCGGATGATGATGATGTTATGGAGGAGTTGGTACTGGTGGAGGATTAGGATTTTGGGGAGGCGTGTCATATTGATGAGGTGCGGGAGGATTTTGCGGGTGCTGGTTTTGTGTGTTTTGAGGAGGTTGGGTTTTGGGCATTTTGTTGGTTGATGTCGGGAACATTCAGGGTAAGGGAAAGGTTTGCTAAGTTACGAACCAGCTCAAGTTCCCCTTGTTACTGGAGTATCTTTTTCTCTAACCGTAAAAACAAGTCATTCTGAGCCAGAGTACTTCGACCATCTAAAGTTTCGACATTCTCGGCGTGCGCAACGTTGTCTTCCCTGATACTACTCATATCGTCCATCTTAGATTTTCCTTTGTTCTTGGGATCACTTGGAGGAGGTGGAGGACCTCTAGATCTGGTATGATATGTTGATGATTCCAGTATGCACGAACCAACCTTAGGGGATGAGAATAAACAAAGAAAATAAGAAAAACAAAAGGTAAACAAGTCAGTAAGGAGTATTAAAAGGATATTTACGATATTTAAACATGTAATACAGAATTATAAATTCGCGTCCTAATTTGGGGATCTCATCGTTCCCGAGGTAGGCCTAGCGACATATAACTTTGGAGAAAACTCAATGCCGATAACTGCGTTATTTCATTAATATGATAAATAGACCAAATCTCTACTAAAACGACAATAATTATAAAGAGTCACTAGTGGCATTTGCCTTGTTACAATCAAATTCTAAAACGAATCTAGAAAACATCATTCCTAATCTACTCGGTCCCAGAGGGACCTTCTCGAAGCTTGGAATTCTTAGCCCCGTTAATCAAATTCCCAGGTCACGCATGTCCAACAGTAGATACGCCCTTGCTAGATGTCCTCCTTCATTGCCCTCTGCATTCTGATAATCCGAGACCCTTTTCCTTATCTTTCCCTCAATTTCCATCAAACCCTGCTCCAAATACTTCAACCTTTCTGTTGATTTAGTAGCGATTCCCCTCCATTCCTTGATTGCTTCCCTGTCCACTTTATGTTGTTCCAAATGCCTGGCCTCAGATTCAAAGACCCTTTTGCGCAACCTCCTGTATTTGACTTGTGCTTTAGCAGCGTCGTCTATGACCCTATTTCTCAAATCAACCCTTGGCTTGACCTCTCCTGCCATGTCATCGACCAACCATGATAGGTATAAGTACACATGGCCGACATGATACTTGTCTGGCTCGATAGTATCTTTCTCCAAAATAATCTTTTGATGCCACATGTGCTGTGCCTCGAACTTGAATGGAATGGCATTCCCTTGGAAGTCTGCTTTGTAATGAACCATTTTGGAAACTCGTGGTAAAACATGTTTTCTCCCAGCTTGCCTCATAACTCTGATAGGAGCATAAGGATAGATTCCCCTTAATCCGATTAGCACTAGATGAGGAACATCTCTCAACCTGATGATGAATTCACTGCTAGGGAACCACTCGAACATCTAATGTACCTTGTCATCAGTCAAATTGCTAAAGAAATGTACCCAACTCACAGCGTTTTCCGGTTGTGCAAACCTGTTTGGGATAAAAGTCATTCTCTTCGGATGGTGATAAGCTATGTGGTCATTCCATAGTCGTCGCAGAAATTCTTGACGTTATTGTCCTCTCTGAAGGTGTTCCAACAACCATATGCAAAGCAACAGATTGCAACCCTCGAAATGCCTACATCCCTTTTTACAACGGCCTAAGGCTCGGTACATCTCAGCCACGATCATTAGGACAATAGTGTAAGTTTGCCCCCCAATTCCTTCCATTAGGGTCTTAGTGACCATAGCTAGGCGAGTGTGGATCCTTTCCCCTTGTATCGGGAATATCAGCATCCCTAGAAAATAGACAATGAATACAAAAACTTGGCGCTGAGTCCAACCCAAAGAAGTGATGACAAATTCATCATGGTAAAGACGATATGACTTGCTGTGACCATAACGCTCGTAAAGGAAGTCGAATGATATGTAAAATTTCTTCAGACAGACTAACTCATCATTTTTCCTGAAACCCATCATTTTTAGGAAATCTTGAGAACTACGGTTTTTCGGTACCAACAAACCAGGGCTATCCCATGGGATCCCAGCGAAGCCTCCTATTTCCTCTATAAGGGGAGTCATTTCTATATCACCAAAACAGAAGACGGGCCTCTTCTCATCCCAGAACATGGTGACAGCCTCAATTAACACATTGTTTGGCTGAATATCTAATAAAGAAGGTAAATTCCTAAGAACTCTTTTCACATAGTTTTTGTCACTTGGAGAGAGATTTTACCACCAATCTATCAACAAAGATGGGATACTTCGAACCATGCCGAACCTGGGGACTTCGTGCCTCATTTCTGCAAAACAAATAAAGTTAGCTCTTTCCCCCTCCGGATTTGACTATTTACACATTAATGATTAGCATATCGGCATGTTTTCTCCAAATAATGCACATATCATGATTGTACCCATTGGGATTTAAGAAAATCCCGGTGGGCTTTGGACAAGGCTTGCCTTAGAGAGTTATTACGCGGACAATATTCTAACCCATACTAGGTTTAGACATGATGCATGCACAACTAATATTAGAGTGGGGGTTTCTAGAAGAGTCTAGGCCGGTACCCTCAAGTGGACAAATTGAGAGGGGAAGGCACAGAACCATTGATTGCACCGCCGATCGACTAGTTTTACCGCAAATAAGCCTTTCCAAATTTAAAAGGGTGATTTAGTAATAGCGCGGACACTCATTAAGTGTCGCTATGGTATTAATTATGCACGAGTGGAATATGATGTGGAGCATGCTTTATGTAAAGATAAAGCAACACGTTGTCAAATATTTTACATGATAAAGATAGTAAACACAGTATTAAATGGAGCGTAAAGACATAAAAAGAAAGGAAAACAAGGAAGAAGTTAGTTCGCACAATGTGAAAGAATTACAATAAAGCAAGAAAGAGGGTAGGGGTAAGGAGAGACATGATGTAGCAAATTTAAAAATGATTCGGATCAAGTGAACATGACTAGAAAATAAAGGAAAACGCACACTGTAACCAAATTAAGCAAAGATTTACATATTAATACAAATTCAAAATATAGGGAAATAGGGGAAAGGGTGTGCATGTAGCCATAAAAAGGGAAAATGGAAGCAGGATGTTCATGTAACGATAAAGAACAAGGAAACACATTCATCAAAGAAGACTAATTCATATAGACCAAGTTCGCTATGATAAGAGCCAAATAATATCCCCAGCAGAGTCGCCATGCTGTCGCGCCCCTCTTTCTCGCAAAATCGGGTTTCAACAAGTGACAACTCTTTTAAAGGAAGGTGTTCAAAGAGAGAGTCTCTACCTAACGGGTTTTAGGTGCTCTAGGGCACCTATTTGCAAATAACTCTGGTTTAATCAGTTTGCGTCACCAAAGATCGGGTAAGGGCTCAAATTTC
The DNA here is from genome assembly GCF_000715075.1 of Nicotiana tabacum. NCBI lineage: Eukaryota > Viridiplantae > Streptophyta > Magnoliopsida > Solanales > Solanaceae > Nicotiana > Nicotiana tabacum. Next base: position 119,959,516 of record NC_134081.1, read on the forward strand.
CTCGAACAAAAGGTGTTAGGCACTCTTCGAGATCCACAACTATGGGTCCCGGCCGAACTTGAATTATATGAATTAGTCAAATAGTCAGAGGGAAAAATAAGAAGTTTGAAAAAAAATCATTATTAGAAAGTCCTTAAGTAAACACATATAATTGGTTTAAAGACAAGATGGGGGGCCCTAAGTTTTTTAGCCTAAAGGATCACCCCGTGCAACATAAATAATACTTCGTAACTCCCTCGAGATGGGGTGTTACTCGTATTATTCAATGGGCACAGACTATCATCTCCTGCTACCCGATTACTATCTTTAAGGTTTTACCTAAAGCGCACTAGTTGATTGTAAACTGTGCCCTATGCGTGCACTACCCATCCCATGCCTATGGCCCAGGAGGCGTTTGGACCTCTATTTTGGATGGTTTCTAGACTTAGCTTAGGCTGCTCAGAAATAATAAGACTATGCGACATACAAAACAAGTTGGACTTCATGTAAAAGCAATTAAGGGCTCAAGTTTGCCTCCACACTTAGACAACAAATGCACGCGAATAAATTTTCACATTAAACGTTAGACAATTTCAGGATTGAGGCAAATTAAAGCCATTGGGCCCTATAGACACGGTTTCTATGTGACCTGGATTTCAAACATGCAGGCAGTTTCAAATGCAAGATGCTATCGTTATCGACGTGATTTCTAAACAACTATACATTTTAGGAATTCTAAGTGACTACACAGTTGCCTACTAATTACAGGTTGTAAGAGATTAAACCTATTGACACGCTATCTAGATGATTTACGCACTAATTGGCAGTGATAATAACAGGAGATATTCAGAATTACTTAGTTTGCTCCTATAGGCATGCTTTCTAATAGTGGCAACGAAATAATGTTGAAAGTTCAATTTTAGCACTTAAAGCAAGATTTCTACGATTCGCGATGGAAACTGATTTTAGCTCCTATAGTCATGTTTCCTAAATGAGCAATTATAACAACAACACATTAACCAATTAAACCCTATAGGCATGATTTCTAAAATGCAGATTTGATAGAAGATAAATTAACAGAACCCTATGGTCGTAGCACCTAATGAATATGCTGTAATGCACATTGAGACATTGGTCATTTTATTTTCTATAGGCATGACATCTAGCATGTAGAAACAGAATATGTTAAACGAATTAAATACCTATAGGCAGGTTATCTAACACACACAATAGCAGAACATGTTCGAGCAAAGTAAACACTTATAGGCAGGATTTCTACCTGTTTCATGCAAATATTAAAATAAACCCATTTTCCCAATTTTACTAACACCACAATTGTTATTATAACATTATTACAAACCCAATGAGTGAAATAACTTATAGAATTACAGAATGGCTATAGTGGGCCTAAGACAAGCCCAAAGTATACCCAGTCTAGCTAGGCCTTCAATACCATATCCATACAGTTTCACAACTGCCAAGAAAACAAACTCAATTTACACAAAATAACCCACATCCAGTAGCCATAACTTGATCAAAAGTCCCAGAGGTATAGCCATTTACACAAACCAAATGGTTTATCTAGTAGGTGAGAAGAGGGGGCAAAGTTGAGCAATTAGGAAAAAGGTGGCAAAGAACCTTGGACCCTAGTGTGTCAGAGTTCCCAAGGGTTTCAAGAACCCAGGGCAGTGGTCACACTAGGGAGGTTGATAGGGGAGACTTAGGGGAAGGGATTTGGCTTTCAGCCAGCCCCGGAATTAAACAAGAAACAACCAAAGAAAATAATAGTAGGGTAATAGGTTTGGAAAACATTTGCAAACTTGTAAGATAATCACATAATGATCTCCAAAAGCAAATTAACATACTGGGCACGGTGACATGTGCTAAGAGACAAAGATTTTAGGATTGCAAAGTTAATAGGCAAGGGCATTAGGCTAGTAAAACCAAGTAATGCAAACAGTTTATGACTTAATGGATCAGATTATACTAACTCAGGTTTAGACAGTTTAACAAAAACAGTATCAGGTATCATAGAGGGTATTAATCAAAGGAGATTAGTTTTAAAAGATCACAAGTCATTAGGGGTACAAATTGGTCATGGCAAGAACACATATAGTTGCAACAATAGTCATAGGAGCATACAACATTCGAAGTAAGGTCTTAAACAAAATGGGGGCAGGTTAATAACATCAATTGGCCATTAGAAGTTCAGAATCAAGCAGAGAAACATGGATTAGACCATATAGTCAAAACAGAACATTTGAATTATCAACAAAACTAAGCATGCTTCATTCTTTCCAAACTAACTAAGTTAGGTGCAAAGACATTATTAGGCTAACAATCATAGGCAGAATTAGGCAGAAAAGAGTCAAAGAAATACATTAAATCATGCAGTTTCAGAGAACATGCTTAACATAATAGAGTAAACATTGCAAGGATTTAGAAACTAACCAGTGATTTTTCAATAAACAAGAAAAGGATTGCAGTGAGGACCCAGAGTCCTGAATATGTTAAGTTCCAAGGGTTTCAAGAACCCAGGCAGTGCTCACACCCAAGAGAGGTCAGAAAAAGTAGAAATCTAGTGGCCTTGGCTTTCAGCCGGCCAAGAGCCAAACAGAATAGAATAGTAAACAAGTATAGGGTAGAAAACTTCAGTTTTTAGTGAGAGAACATCGATTAAAGTTCTGTCCACAAAGGGGAGGGGGTGGGTTTATATAGTGTAGAAATCGAACACATAAACATGGAAAACGAATTATTCGAATGCAAATAAGAGAGAAATAAAATATTCCGGAATCAATTAGAAATGGTTTTAGGGCATATATCAAATGGGTTCAGTAAATCAACAGGGAAACACACAAATAATACCAAAAATACCAAAAATCATTTAGAGTCAAATTTAAGGCAAAGAATAAAGTAGAAAATAGGGAAACATAAGGAAAAAGAGTAGTCAAACACAGAAAAGGAAAAGTATCAGTTAAGAATCGGTTAGAAACAAAGGGGAATTCAAACCCTAGTTGACAGAAGTCGAAGATTGGCTGAAATCTCGGCTAATCGGACCCATATAGCCATGGTAGTGAAGTATATGGACGAGATACATGTCCAGATTCAAGTGGTCAAAGGGGAATGGTCGAAATCTGAGATGTAGTACTTGCCATATTTAGGCAAGTACTAGGCGGTAACATAGAATCGTTGGGGATGGCGATATAATACACAAAAGGTAAGAGAATCATGGAAAAATCCATGGTTGAGGCGGATTTGGAGAGGTTTTTTGAGAGGCGGCTAGGGTTTCTGTGGGGAGGGGGGGAGGGGTGTTTGAAGGCGGCGGCTGAAGGGAAATGGGGATTAGGGCTTACGGTAAGGGGATATAAGGAGAAGGGGGAAAGGTGTTGTGAGTCGTTGATCATTTTTTATCAACGGGTGGGATTTGAGAAGTGTTGGGCCGGTTTTGGACTGGGTTGGGTCGCTTAGGATTGGGCTGGGGTTATTGGTCCAAGGTCTGGGTAGTTTAGGTCCGAAAAATAGGTAAGTTTTGGGCCAGATTTTAATTACCCAATATTTAATAAATAAATAATTTATGAAAGTAATTAATAAATAATAAAAGTATGATTTGTGAACTAAAATGATTAAAAATAATTAATTGACATTACAAAAATATAAAGAGTCATTTTATGCATAAATAATATAATTATATATGCATATGGGATATTATTGTAAAATATTCAATTTAGCCTTAAAATGCAAATGTAATTATAAGAAATGCACTGAAAATATTTAAAACCTCATATTGGTATAGATGCTAAGTTTAGATGATTAAATCATCATAAAAAATAATTTGAAGGATAATTATTGGATATTTTACAATAAAATGCAGAAAGAAATTGATTTAAAGCCTTTAAAAATTATGAAAAATTATGGGGGAAACAAGCTTGTATAGTTTTATAAACTAAATGATAATGCAAATATACTATTTTGAAAGTATATATATGTATATATGTATTTTAAAAATATAAGGAAAAAATTGGGTATCAACAACTGTCATGCCCCAAACTCGGGGAGCGCGACCGGCCCTTAACCGAGAGAACCCGGCCAAGCAAGCCTGTTAGATTTCCTTTTACCCAAACTCATCCATGAATAAAGAGGAGATGTACTCCATTAATCAAACATTGAAAAGGTCTATTAACAACCTTCTTTTCATTCCCATTAGCAACTTCATTCATAATTTCAAAAATATTACGAGTTTATAGAATTAATGTAAAATGTGATTTCCAAATACCAAGACCCACAACCTGTCTACGGAGCCTCTAAGTACAATAGAAGAGTTATATGGAAATGCCGGCAACAAGACCCCGACTATACCTCAAAACACACTACATGAGAAATAAAAGATACATGACCCCGAAATGAAGTGGGGCTCACCAAATCAGCTGAAAAGAGTGTACTGCCATCACTGATCAATGCCTCCTGATGTAGGACCACCTGCATCCATTAAAGATGCAGCGCCCCCGGCAAAAGGGATATTAGTACTGTCGAATAGCACTACTATGTATAGCTAAAAGTCCTCTTTCAAAATAGAATGCCCATATAAGAAAAGGTAACACATAGAAACAATAAGTCACGATCCACAACATCCAAATATCCAGTTAAAAAACATGATAATTTTCCAAATACGAACTTCATATACAATTTTTGATTGGGAGATCATTAGCACCGATATACCACCGTCTTTGTTAGCACGGAGTCCGATCACACCTGATCGGCTAGGCCATCTCCCCACGAACAATGTGGTTTGACAATGTGATGCGAAAGGAAGTTGTTACCAAGAGTAGGACCACCATATGCGCAATATGGCGTCTGATCTCCACTTGATCAGTTAGGCTGCCTTCCCACATATGTCGTGTGGGTTGACTTTTCCAATTCACAAGGTTCCCGTTTCATCCCAATTAAGAGGAATAATATCATAATTTTCCAAAGATTCCAATTTCATCCCAAATAAGGGGAATAATTCCAATCCACCCCTACACCGGCACGTGTAGTTTCAGGTGTGGGCCTTATGACCCACCCTTCCTCGGTTTTGCTAATGATGCTCCCAAAAATATTTTTTTTTTGATTTGATTTGCACACAAAGGTAACATAAATACAATTGTACATACCTCAACATCTTTCACATTGTCTAAATTCTCATTAGTATTTCCAGTCATTCATAACGACAATATTTCCCTGGCTCATTTGGCCATTCACAAGATTTTTTATTCCTGGCATGATGGCCGTATTTCATAATCCACACTTTCACCTCTTTCAATTTCAAAGATCACCATCAAATATCAACATATAGAAAATTTCAAAAATCATATACTTCCAATCCATTTGAAATGCGAACTTCAATCACAAATGGTTTCTTCCCAAAGAACGAAGCATACCAACCAACAATAGAAACACACATAAAAAATCATAAACAATCAATACACCATTTACTCTTGCAATACTCTTCCCCAGAAATGACAATGTACAATTTCAACACATGAGTATATAGAACTCGAATCACACTGAATATATTTATAAAGCAGAGCATTAGTTAAAGCTGCCACTAATGTGCATGAATTGAGCACAAAAGCTCTTAGGCAAATTCTAATTTTTCAAATCACTTTAACACGGTTGAGTCGAGGCTAATTTCATATTCTTTATCGCATTCTCTCAAATCATTTGCACTACTAGCCACAATCATAACTTAAATTCTTGGCACTTGGCCACACTCTATATCCCCAATTCAATTATTTCATTTCCAATCACCTTTATAGGTTATCAACAATAAGACATTTCCAATCAAGACTTTAGGTACACATATAAGCAATTTTGAGTCTTAAGCATATCGAGTTTTTCTCACCCAATTGGTATACTAGTTCTCATTTAAAACACGACTCAAAGCCACAACATTTTAATACGCAACCCATACTTTGAAACTTACGGGAACATTATGGAATTCAATTCCAAGAGATAAAGTTTAGCCAATATATCTCGCTTTGAGCTTTCCTTAAATTACTACAATATTCCGGAAATTCTAGCAACCCTAATCTATTTGAGACATAACAAAATTGGACATAAATTGGGAATATATTCATGGTTTCAGCTCATTTGAGCATTTTATCAAACACTAGGTGTGCAAATTTGGCTACAAGATTTCCTTCATTCCATAACCCAATCTTTACTTATCTGAGCTCAAAAATCTTCCCATAAACCTTATTGGTACATATATGTATACATAATACTCTCACACCTAAGAATCATACTTCTCATGACATACTTTTAATCAAAATCCCAATATTTAGGACTAGGGAGTAGAATCTTACTTATTAGATAAAGATCTTGTGAAATCTTCAAGCCTTGAGCAAGAATTGATGAACAAAATAGCTAGGTCTTCTCTTTCTCTCTATAAGATAGCTCTCTCCTCTCTCTACAAAATCACATTTTACCTTCTAAAATGACCCTCTAAGGCCTTATATCAAAATTGGATCGGATATAAAAATTTTCAAAAATGACCCCCGAAGTCAATTATGTGGTGCAATTATGCTATAGCATAATCGTTTTGTGGGAAGAAAACTTGCAGCATAATCAATTATGTGATAGCATAATTGCAGCATAATAGTTTGTCCGCCTTTGCTCCACTTTGTGATGCTTATGCGGTCCGCGGAACCGTTTTGCAGTCGCGAAATTGATCGCAGATCCCGCCTTTGGTAATTTGTTCATAACTTCTTGTGGGAGTTTCCAAATGACGAACAGTTTAAAGCATTGGAAACTAGACACATAGACCTTTCTTTTGATATGTAATAAACCATATAACTCTTCATATCAAGAGATGTATTCTCATTTGAAGTTAAGTCTTGTGCGAACTCACTTGAAACTTTATTCCATCATAAAAGTTTTAACTTGACTTAGCCTTGGGGCTCTTCTTAGACCATAAACCATTCTTAATGTACCTCATACATATATTATCATGATAAATTGATATAATTCTTATAATAGCCCTTGTCTGCACATAAAATAATATAATTAGCGCACATCAACTTTGTTAATAGCGCTTAAATACTTCGAAATTTCCTGGGGTGTTACATTCTCCCCCACTTAAGAACATTCGTCCTCGAATGTTTTACAAGTCACTTCTAAGAATAGAGTTACCATCCTTTTACCTCTAACCATTATATATAGGCGCTTATGTCTACATGGGTCTTATACTTCCCTTCCAAAATCTCAACTTACTTATGGCCCTCAAAATTCGGCTATCTTTATAAATTCTTAAGAATTTTGACAGAGTTTCCCCTATAACTGGACGTATCCACCTGCCATAGAATCACTAAAATCATCCTATCAACACATTCACAACTTGAAAAAGAATCACCACGTATATCAACATCATAAACTTCATCATTACAGGCATTATATTATCAAGAGTGATATCTTGACATGAGCTGCACGTATTTAAATCATAACACATACAAAGTACCTTTCAAATCACAATCATTTGACTATACACTCAAGTGAGAACATTTTATTTCCTTAACACTTTTGGCCTTCAAGGTGGCCTCCTCGACTTATCGACTTCGCCATAACACATTAACAGAGGCAATCTCAACTCCCGGACTTTTCTAACAAGGATAGCAAATAGATGCTCCTCACCATCCAATTATCCATTAACTTCACTTTCTTAGACATAGACACATGAAACACCGGGTACACGGAGAACAATAATAGGGAAACATCATACTCATAGTTTGGCCTATTTCCTTTCAAGATTTCATAAGGCCTAATGCGACTACATATACTTTAACTTCCTTAACAATTCACACAATATATTCATAGACAAATCTTTAGAATAACCTGTTCACTTTCTTCCATTCTAAATCTCTACGCCGAACACCCAAACTAAAAATTTTGCGACCTCCAACAATTACTCTAATATGTGCTAGCATGAATATGACCATAAAATGTTCTATCCAATATATTTGATCACAGAATGATGCTTATTCTTTGACATGTTTGAACCTTTAACCCCCCATAGTTTACTAAAAATAGGAACAACGAGGTTTGAGATTGGGCTGGAATTATTCAAGAATCCATCAATGTGTCGAGCACGGCATTTCAGGAGGTTATATCCTAAGAGACATGAAGGTTACTACTAATAGTGGTGACATGGTTAATCATTGTGATGACATCATTGATTTGACACATGAGGCATAGAGTTGACTAGTAGGCATTGATAATGTAGGGAAAATTAGTTTAACTCGAAATGAGAATATTCTAGCACCCTGAATGTGATATGGGTTTCAAGATACACAAAGTTAAATTACGCTCTTAACTGTATTTGACACAAGAAATTTATGCCACAAACCCATGAGGATGAAAAAGAAGTTGAACACGTGTGAGATTATTATCATTCTCACAACTCAACCTTTGCCAATAGTTGATCCTATATGATAGGACTAGAGATACGACAACTTGTCTTCCAAATCAATATGCTCTCATGTTACTAGACGGTGAAAAGGATTCGTGATAATATACACAAAGGAAAAAAGTGATTGTTCAAACCATAAGAGCCACATACACCGGAGAGAAAAAGAGTGACTCAAGAAAGATCTCAACAATAGGTTGTTTTACATTAGATTTGATACCACATAGGTAAATCTTATGGCGGTGCGTGCATAGGCACAAATGACCAGATGTTATCCATTTGAATAAAAAGGTTGTGTACGAAATTCATCAGGTATAGTCTCTTGTTGAGAATTTAGGAAAGCAAGTGGGAAGTATTAATCCTAGAGTTATAACTCAATTCAAGGACATAATTATAGAGCTCAATTCCACAAGAGGTTGTAAATAACAGAATTTGTGATAGAGTGGATTCACGAATAATGTGTCTCGTTCAAAGAGTAGATACATGCAATGTTTTGTGATTCAACGTTTTGGTTAAGACCATATTTATGTAGGCCTCTTAAATATGGTTGTACATATACAACAAGGAAAATAATATGGTGTTCATAATGATGTACTAAGGAGTGACTTACTTGATGACTTTAAATTGACAGGGCAGTACCTTAATTAATGCCCCTCTACTCCACATCCAAAACATACATTATTACCATAGTGACATACACCCAAATGACATCTCATACACTTCACACAACGAGGATGGGGTCCGCTAAATTGATTCTTACCACTTACCCGATATTTATCCTTTTTGCATACATCATAAGCATTCCCCTTAGTCTTCCTCCAAGCCTCTATGGCGGGAGTAACAATCTCTACAACAGCTTGTTGTATAGACTTTTGGAATTGCGCAAATCTACCACCCCTAACACGCTTCTGAGCATACTCACAACATGACGCAAATTATTTTTGCCCACATATCGGGCAGACCGGAAGAGGTATATCCAACCTAAGGGTATTTGTTCTTCTTGTGTCCCCTCTTTCCATAACCATAACATATTTGAAGAATCATCCAACATAAACCCGAGTGTCTAAACCCGAGTGGCTCTTCATGCATATCAAACATTCCGGCTTATTGATGCCAATAATCCTCTTTCATTTCTTAGGTGCTCTCGCCACATAATCTGGTGGCGTGGTGACATTATACACTTTTCCTAGCAATTGGTTGTTTCATTCCCTCCTTGATTCCTCAAACCCATAGGTTACTCATTTGGAAAATGAGACATGACGAGGAATTTAGCTTCTTATCTTGAGCTATATCGCACGATCTGGAGTATCAAAGAAGTGTGAAATTCCTAAATGTCCATGTAGCCTCCTCATTATAGATGTGGTAAACAACACACCGATAAGAAAGACTCTACTAGACACGGCTCCGAGACATCCTAGGACACTTTAAAACCTTAGGCTTTGATACTCAGTTTGTCACGCCCCAAACTCGGGGAGCACGACCGGCGCTCAACCGAGAGAACCCGGCCGAGTAAGCCTGTTAGATTTCCTTCTACCCAAACTCATCCATGAATAAAGATGAGATGTACTCCATTAATCAAACGCTAAAAAGGTTCTATTAACAACCTCCTTTTCATTCCCATTAGCAGCTTCATTCATAATTTTTAAAATATTATGAATTTATAGAATTAATGTAAAACGTGATTTTCAAATACTAATATTTCTAATTCAATTCCCAGCATCAACCACAACCCACAACCTGTCTACGAAGCCTTTAAATATAATAGAAGAGTAATATGAAAATACCGGCAACAAGACCCCGGCTATTCTTCAAAACACAGTACATGAGAAACAAAAGATACATGACCCCGAAATGAAGTGGGGCTCACCAAATCAACTGAAAAGAGTGTACTGCTATCACTGATCAATGCCGCCTGATGTAGGACCACATGCATCCATTAAAGATGCAGCGCCCCCGGCAAAAGGGACACTAGTACTGTCGAATAGCACTAGTATGTATAGCTAAAAGTCCTCTTTCAAAATAGAATGCCCATATAAGAAAAGGTAACACATAGAAACAGCAAGTCACCATCCACAACATCCAAATGTCCAGTTAAAAACATGATAATTTTCCAAATACGAACTTCATATACAATTTTAGGTTAGAAGATCATTAGCACCGATATACCACCGTCTTTGTTAGCACGGAGTCCGATCACGCCCGATCGGCTAGGCCATCTCTGTCATGACCCAAACTAACTCTATCGTGATGGCGCCTATCGTGGAACTAGGCAAACCGACTCATTTCCAAAACAAATCGATATTTTCATTTCAAAGAAAAATTCAAGGCTATTTAACATAAAAACCTTCGTAAAGGAGTTCAAATCAAAACAAAAGTGCAGAAAAGAAAAGCCCGACATCGGGATGTCACTAGTCATGAGCATCTACTACAATTTGTCTGACAATATCGAGACTAACATAGTCTGAAAAATAGCTAAATACAACTAAAGGAAGATAAGAGAGAGAAGAGCAGGGCTGCGATTGCCAGGCAACTACCTTGCTATCCCCGAGAAAATCTGCAACCAGAATAGTCTACAACCGCTACCATGTCCAGCTACACCTGGATCTACACACAAGGTGCAGGGAGTAACGTAAGTACGCCAACTCAGTAAGTAACAACAGTAAATAAAGCCCAAGTAGTAGTGACGAGCAATAAAGCATATAAAGTTCATATCATGAAATCTCGGTAAAATACAGCATGCTTTAAAAATCAGTGTTGGAATCAAATCATCTCGTTTAAACCCAGTTCCAGTAAAAATTATTTAAAGATATTTTCCAACAGTTTTTCAAACAAAGGCTCAATGCAAAGGTGAGCAAAAATGATGAAATCATAATCAGCCCCCCGGGCAACACCACTCGTATACAGCCCCTCGGGCAAACCTCACAATCACCCATGCCTCTTGGGCATACCTCACAATCACTCATGCCTCTCGGGCATACCTCACAATCACTCAGTAGGTACCAGCGCTCACTGGGGGTATGTACAGACTCCGGAGGGGCTCCTTCAGCCCAAGCGCTATATCAAGCCAAATCATGGCATAAATCACTCAGGCCCTCAACCTATATCAAACATGTTGCGGCGTGCAGCCCGATCCCATAAATATCCTCACAAATCAGGCCCTCAGCCTCACTCAGTCATAAACCTCTGAAGCCACTCGGGCTCTCAGTAAAAATAGGGTACTCATCTTAAAACAACATTTATATGCATCAAAACAGAGTAATAAAACTGAGTTATGCAGTAAACAGGTAAAACCATGACTGAGTACAGATTTTCAATTGAAAAACAGTGAGAGGATAGTAAGAAAAAGGCCCGTAAGGGTCCAAAAAGCACTAGCACAAGGCCCAAACATGTCATTCTGCCCAATTTACAGAAACTCATTTCTAAAACTCATACGTATCATATAGTTTCAACAAAATATGCAACTTTACGGTTGCTACAGGACGGACCAAATCACAATCCCCGACGGTGCACGCCCACACGACCATCACCTAGTATGTGTGTAACCTCAAAATAGTAACTGATACGAAACCCGGGGTTTCATACCCTCAGGACTAGATTTACAATTGTTACTTACCTCAAACCGATCAAATCTCTACCCTGCGATGCTCTTGCCTCTCAACTCGGTCTCCAAATGCTCTGAATCTATTCACAATCAGTACAATACCATCAATATACACTAATGGAATGAATTCCATAAGAAAAACTATCAAATTAGCCCAAAATCCCGAAATTGACTCAAACCCGCCCCCGGGCCCACGTCTCGAAATCCGACAAAATTTATAAAACTAGAAATCTCTTCCACTCACGATTCTAACCATACCAAATTCATCAAAATCCGACCTCTTTTGGTCCCTCAATTCCTTAAATCAAACTCTCCAAAATCCCAAGCCCTAACCCCTCATTTTCACCCCTAATTTCCACTAATTACATGATTAAACAACGGAAAATCATCATTTATACGAGTATTAGGGCTCAAGCAACTTACCTCATTGATATCTCCTTGAATCCCTCTTCAAAATCACTCCCAAAAGCTTCAAAACCGACTAAAAATGGTGAGAAATTGACCAAAATCCGCGAAGTCTCCTTTTTATATTTTTTGCCCAGGCCTTACGCACGTGCGGACCAGTTTTCGCACCTGCGAAAAATCCATCGCAGGTGCGAAACTCACTTAGGATCCCAGGTTCCGCATATGCGGCCCAAACCTCGCGCATGCGAAAGCGCACCTGCGTATTTCCTTCCGCTTCTGCGAAGCATGCCCAGAATCCTCCTCTCTGCATCTGTGCCCCAGGCCTCGCACCTGCGGGCTCGCAGATGCGACCTCACCTATACACCTGCGTACCCAGCCTTCCTTGACATTGTCCGCACCTATGAACTCCCACGCGCACCTGTGACCTCGCACTTGCGGCTCTCCCCTCCGCAGGTGCGAAAATATCAGTAGCAGCAGATTCAGTTGCATTTTTCAACTTCAAACAATCCGTTAACCACCCGGAATCACCCCAATGCCCTCGGGACCTCAACCAAAAATACCAACAAGTTATATATCAACATACAAACTTAGTCGAACTTTCGAATCACTCAAAATAACATTAAATCACCAAATTACCCTCGGATTCAAGCCTAAGAACTTCTAAACTTCCAAATTCGACAACTGATGACGAAACCAACCAAACCACGTCCGAATGACCTCAAATTTTACACACACATCACAAATGACACCACGAACCTACTTCAACTTCTGAAAATACATTCCGACCCCGATATCAATTTTTTCATTGCCGACCGAAATCGCCAAATTTTTAAATTTTGCCAATTCAAGCCTAATTCCACTACAGACCTTCAAATCATATTCCGGATGCACTCCTAAGTCCAAAATCACCTAACGGAACTAACGGAACCATAAAAATTCATATCCGAGATAGTTTACTCATAGGTCAACATCTGGTTGACTTTTCCAACTTAAACTTCTAAATAGGAGACTAAGTGTCTCAATCCACTCCGAAACCACTCTGGACCCGAACCAACTAACCTGGTATAACATAATACAGCTGAATAACACATAAAGAAGCAGAAATGGGAGAAATGGGGCTATAACTCCTGAAACGACTGGTCGGGTCGTTACAATCTTCCCACGAACAATGTGGTTTGACATGTGATGCGAAAGAAAGTTGTTACCAAGAGTAGTACTACCATATGCGCAATATGGCATCTGATCTCCACCCGATCAGCTAAGCCGCCTTCCCACATATGCCGTGTGGGTTGACTTTTCCAATCCACAAAGGTTCCAGTTTCATCCCAATTAAGGAGAATAATATCACAATTTCCCAAAGGTTCCAATTTCATCCCAAATAAAGAGAATAATCCCAATCCACCCCTACACCGGCACGTGTAGTTTCAGGTGAGGGTCTTATGACCCACCCTTCCTCGGTTTTGCTAATGATGCTCCCAAAAAATATTTTTTTATTTTTTTTGATTTGATTTGCACACAGAGGTAACATAAATACAATTGTACATACCTCGACATTTTTCACATTGTCTAAATTCTCATTAGCATTTCCAGTCATTCATAACGACATTATTTTCTTGGCTCATTTGGCCATTCACAAGATTTTTTTATTCCTGGCAAGATGGTCGTATTTCATATTCCACACCTTCACCTCTTTCAATTTCAAAGATCACCATCAAATATCAATATATAGAAAATTTCAGAAATCATATACTTCCAATCCATTTGAAATGGGAACTTCAAACCCAAATGGTTTCTTCCCAAAGAATGAGGCATACCAACCAATAATAGAAACACACAAGAAAAATCATAAACAATCAATACACCATTTACTCTTGCAATACTCTTCCCCAGAAATGACAATGTACAATTTTAACACATGAGTATATAGAACTCGAATCACACTGAATATATTTATCAAGCAAAGCATTAGTTAAAGCAGCCACTAATGGGCATCAAATGAGTACAAAATCTCTTAGGCAAATTCTAATTTTCCAAATAACTTTTAACACAGTTGAGTCGAGGCTCATTTCATATTCTTTATCGCATTCTCTCAAATCATTTACACTACTAGCCACAGTTATAACTTAAATTCTTGGCACGTTGGCCACACTTTATATCCCCAATTTAATTATTTTATTTCCAACTACCTTTATAGGTTATCAACAATAAGACATTTTCAATCAAGACTTTAGGTACACATATGAGCAATTTTGAGTCTTAAGCATATCGAGTTTTTCTCACCCAATTGGTATACTAGTTCTCATTTAAAACACGACTCAAAGCCACATCATTTTAATACGCAACCCATACTTTGAAACTTACGGAAACATTATGGAATTCAATTCCAAGAGAGAAAGTTTAGCCAACATACCTCACTTTGAGCTTTCCTTAAATTACTATAACGTTCCAGAAATTCTAGCAATCCCAATCTATTTTGAGACATAACAAAATTGAACATAAATTAGGAAGATATTTATGGTTTCAGCTCATTTGAGCATTCTATCACACCAAAGAATCATACTTCTCATGACCTACTTTTAATCAAAATCCCAAAATTTAGGGTTAGGGAGTAGAATCTTACTTATTAGATGAAGATCTTGTGAAATCTTCAAGCATTGAGCAAGAATTGATGAACAAAATAGCTAGGTCTTTTCTTTCTCTCTCTAAGATAGCTCTCTCCTCTCTCTACAAAATCACATTTTACCTTCTAAAATGACCCCCTAAGGCCTTATATCAAAATTGGATCGGATATGAAAATTTTCAAAAATGACCCCCGAAGTCAATTATGTGGTGCAATTATGCTATAGCATAATCGTTTTGTGGGAAGCAGACTTACAGCATAATCAATTATGCGACATCATAATTGCAGCATAATAGTTTGACTTTGTCCGCCTCTTCTCCACTTTGCGATGCTTATGCTGTCCGCGAAACCGTTTTGCGGTTGCGAAATTGATCGCAGATCCAGCCTTTGGTAATTTGGTCATAACGTCTTGTAGAAGTGTCCAAATGACGAACGATTTGAAGAGTTGGAAACTAGACACATAGACTATTCTTTTTATAGGTAATAAACCATATAACGTTTCATATCAAGAGAGGTATGCGCGTTTGAAGTTAGGTCTTGTGCGTACTCACTTGAAACTTTATCCCATCATAAAATTTTTAACTTGACTTAGCCTTAGGGCATTTCTTAGACCATAAACCATTCTTAATGCACCTCATACATATATTATCATGATCAATTGATATAATTCTTATAATAGCCTTTGTCTGTACACAAAACAATATAATTAGCGCACATCAACTTTTTTAATAGCGCTTAAATACTTCGAAATTTTTCGGGGTGTTACAACCACTTTCAATAAAAATTGGCCCAACTCTCATCCCTTACCCGATCACTCTCTTTCTCCTCCTTTAGATTGTTATGTCGAGGAAGAAGCAACCCGAAAATAAACAAGCTAAAGAATACCAAATGTCAACGTGGAAAACCCTTCAAATCAAAGGTAAAAACCACATGATCACAAGGATCCAAAAGCTCTACTATAACAATAAGAGAGTTACAAAAGTTTTCCAAATTGGATCACAATAAGTTCTAAACATGGAGTAACAAGAGCAACAAGAGCAACGACAAATTAATTGAAGAAAGAGGAGAAACCACAAAACTGGAGCTGTTGTTCGAGGCTCGAAATCATATGTTACGGGCCTCCAAATCCAATCTCCACCATTCAAATCAAATATCAAGATGTTACGAACACTCAGTCAAAGGTTCAGCCCCATCCAACGGTTAACGAATTGAAAAACGTGATTTAGTTGTTGGTCGAAACAAATAACTACAGCAAAACAAATACTTTTTTTCTCTATTCTCTCTTGATGAAAGCTCTCTCAAAAACCACTCTTATGTGTTAAAGTCTTTCAAAGACTTATACCAATGAGAATAAAACAATTCTCCAAGGTTATCCTATATATAGATAATGAGTGGTGTTTTCTCTTAAAGCCAAAATCAACTCTAGATAGGAATAAAAATTGAATCCAGTTTCGAATAGGAATGAAAACCAAAAGAGAATAGGATTAGGCCATTGGGCATTTGATCGGACAACATGGGCATGGCCCAACACCGATTTATGCTATTTCCTTACCAAATAATGTTTATCGTTAACCAAAATTCAATATTTCTTGTCTAACTCGTCCAATTTCAAGCACCTTAAAACTAATTATTTCTCTTATCCTTCTTTCTCATAAGCAATTTCATCATTTTTCAATGACACTCAAATCCATCAATTACTCAAGAAAGAAACGGAAAGGAAAAAATACAATTAACCTTGACAAATAATTATATTTTGGCACCATTTCCATGAAACCCAGCAACACAAAACAGCCATAAACACCTCTCCATAAACATATCCTCCACGTATTTGGTCAGATTTAAAATCAATTCTGGGTCAATGATTATCAATACAAGTCAATTTCGCCCTTAGATATATGCAGAGAGGAATATAATGAAAAAAAAATGTAAACTTTTTGGTGTGTATAGAGCACTTACAGAAGAAAAGGAACAATAGAGAAAGGAAAGGAAGAAGATAGTTTGAAAATTGAGGGAGAGAATCGTGCTGGGAAAGGTTTGGCTCACACAGAAATGCCTAAGTTAGTTAGTAAGAAAGTAGCATAAATCTGGAAGAGGAGGAAAAAAGGAATGGTTCTAAGAGAGAGAGAGAGAGAAATAAGGCAGGGCCTGAGAGTTAGGCCAATTTTTACTGAAAGTGGGACCCAAAATCTGCTTGGCAAAATATGAATGGAGTCTCGTACAAGTTTTGTCTACCATATAATTGTTGAGTCTCATACAAAATAAAATTTCTCGAGTCATATTTCTTCTTAAGAGTTTGGCGTTGTAGATCCATTTGAAAAGTCAAATAATAGAACTCGAAGTCCAATGTACTCAAGGCGGATCTATGTAGGAACTTTGGGGTGGTACGGCACCGGATGCTCGGATAAAATTTTATTTATTTATTGATATTTTACTGAAAAATATAATATAGGTTTTGAGTGGCACCCGAAAGTAACAAAATGAATGTGGGTGCCACGATTGAAATGACAAATTTTCACATGCAAAACTCTGGATCGAATCCCACTTAATCCTAAGCTGATGTTTATTTCTCCTTGTAGTCCCAATTGCTCCTTTTTATTAATTCCTTCTATTTTCTTCATTTTTGTATTTCTTCTCTCTTTCTCTTTGTACAACCTCATTATTATTATTTATTTAGAATGATATGTTTGCTTCCTTTTTCTCATTCTAGATCTTTAAATTTTATTTGAATGTGATTTTAATCATTTTTTAATTATCTAATGTTATATTTTTCTTGATTTTTTAAAAGTGAGGGCATCAATAAATGCAATACTATCTAACTATATGTAGGTTGATTCGATGTATTTGCTAACTTAAATTTTATTTATGTTTTTTAATCATAATAAATAGAATTTGTATTGAAAGAATTAGATCGAATTGGACAGTTGTTTTGGTGATCACATATTTATTTATGTACTAAAAATCTAGTAAACTGATTGAATTATTTCATAATGGATCGGATCGAACCGAACTAATTTAAAATGGGTTGAACCGGCAGAATGTACACCTTAATTCAATCTCTTTCGTTAGTGATAGGTTTGTACTAAAAATAATGGCACTCGTCGTCATCAAATCCTGGATCCGCCTCTGAATGTACTAGTAGTGAAGTTTCAGCTAGAGTGTTAAATTTTCCCTCCTCTAGGACTGCGAAGATTAGAAATGGACTAGACTCTGATCGAATCCACTATGGCTATTAGAACTTCTTTATTTTAATATTTTCATATACGTGGTATTTGTCGTAAAACAAAAAAAAGGACTGGATTTGGACGCTAAATAATTCTTTTCTTTTAGTTAACAAAAAATATCTGGAGTTGGACTCCAAATAATTCATTTTTCTATTTGCAATGGAAACCCGATGCTTTTTTATTTAGGAGTCAAGACACTCACTAGTCAAATAATCTGTGCAATATAGCATACGAAAATAATAGAAAACAAATAACAATAAGGGCAACACCAATCAACTAGTGATTTAAACAACAAGGCAACAGGAACATCATAAATATTACTCAACGAATAATAAATACAGGTATAACCAATTAATCAAGTCTTTCAAAATATACATCTTTTATCTATAAGTCTTTCAATGAAAGTCTCTAGAATATTATCCTTTTCAAATAAATATATCTTTCAAATAGAATTCTTTCAAATAAATCTCTTATGAATATAATTCTTTCCAATAAATATCTTTCAAATATAATTCTTTCAAGTAAATAACTTTCAAATATAATTCTTTCAAGTAAATATCTTTCAAATATAATTCTTTTATGTAAATATCTTTCAAATATAATTCTTTCAAGTAAATAACTTTCAAATATAATTCTTTCAAGTAAATATCTTTCAAATATAATTCTTTCAAGTAAATACCCTTCAAATATAATTCTTTCAAGTAAATATCCTTCAAATATAATTCTTTCAAGTAAATATCTTTTAAATATAATTCTTTCAAGTAAATAACTTTCAAATATAATTTTTTTCAAGTAAATATCTTTCAAATATAATTCTTTCAAGTAAATATCCTTCAAATATAATTCTTTCAAGTAAATATCCTTCAAATATAATTCTTTCAAGTAAATATCTTTCAAATATAATTCTTTCAAGTAAATAACTTTCAAATATAATTCTTTCGAATAAAAGTCACCATGTGACGCCTCATTTAACTTTCATGGCGTGAGAAATATATTCAACACATCACATCAAATGGCACGGCAATACCTTCGTGCACTTATCTCATTCTCACTCAATATATATATATATATGTATATATATATATATATATATACATGATAATATAATTCAAATGGCACGGCATCACCCTTCGTGCTTTACACTCTTCCTCACCAAGCACATGTATATCATTAACAAGCAAGGTAGGAAGCATAAATAACGTCAAGGAGAGTGTTTAATCCACAACACAATACAACAATTCATATCACAATTTGCCACTGACCACAATCAAGTTCCAATATGTAGCAGAATCAATAAATTTCTCAATAAATAGCCCAAGGCTCCACATTCTTGATAATTATATTAACTCCTCAATTTAAACTTATTTAATAAACATTTGCAGATAAGGATTCCATCATGAATTTAGTTTCAAGAAATATATCAAATCAACAAACACACGGAATTCACATAAAATCCAAATAACAATAACACCAAATTATTATATAAAACACAAACTTGACAATTAAGGAATGCAGCATGATAACTCAAGTATTTACTAGTGCTAATAATTATCCAATTTAATACATAAAGATGCCTAAAACTTTAAAATAATAAAATTTGTACATATAAGCCCGAGTACGTACTCGTCACCTCGCATACACGGCTTCCAACCACACAATTTCCAAATAAAACTCAATGCCTAAGGGGTAATTTCCCCACTCGAGGTTAGGCAAGATACTTACCTCTTTGAAGTTATGCCGATATTCCAAAATCGCCTTCTTGCTTGAATTGACCTCCAGACCACCCAAACCTATCCAAATTAATTGTATAACTTCATTCAAATTCATCGGAAATAATTCCGGATAATAATATGTCAACTTAAAAATTAATTCCAAAAAGTCAACAAAAGTCAACACGGGACTCGCCTCTCGGAACCTGATATAATTTTCATGAAATCCGAACACCCATTCCGATACGAGTTCAACTATACCAATTTTGTCGAATTCTAATAATAAATCGACCTCCAAATCTTAAATTTAAACCAAGAGGATTTTCTAAAATTTTCAACCCAATTCACTAATTTAGTGATAAAAACAACAATAGATTCATGTAATTTAACCAAAATCAAGTTAGGAATTCTTACCCTAATGTTTTCCTTGAAAAACTCTCGAAAACTCGCCTCACTCGAGCTTCCTTGGTCCAAAAATGAAAGAATGAGACGAGTTTGGACTTTATTCTGCTGCCCAGGGATTTGTTCTTCGCGTTCGCGACCCTTCCCTCGCGTTCGCGATGAACAAATTCTCCAACAACCATTTTCAAACTCTTCGCAGACAACCTCTAGTATAATGGTCATAACATTTTGTACTAAACTCCAAATGACAAATAGTTTAACTTTCTGAAAACTAGACGCAAAGGGCTATAACTTGCATTTGTTGCTCATCTCTTCATTCCTTATAGATTGCGAGATATAAGCTTCCAAAGTCAGCCCTGTGCAACAGAGATTTCCAAATTCTTCCCAGATAGCCTGTAGTGTATCTACTATGACTTTTGGCATACAACTCCAAATGACAAATGGTTTACCTTTCTGAAAATTAGAGAAAAAGGGCTACAACTTTCATTTTTGGATTATCTCTAAATTCCTTATATACTACGAGATATGAGCCTCCAAAGTCAGACTATTACAACAGAGATTTCCTTCTTCGCGAACGCGAAGAACAAAGTCCCAACAGCAAAATCCTTCTTCGCGAACACGAGAGGCTCCTCGCGAACGCGAAGAACAACACCAGATATCAGAAAATCAGCATCCAAAGTAGCCCAAAATGATCCGAAACATACCCGAAACACACCCGAGGCCCTCGGGACCTCAACCAAACATACCAATGCCTCCCATAACATCTTACGAACTTAGTCGAACCTTCAAATCACCTTCAACAACACCAAAAACACGAATTACACCTCAAATCAAA
Source organism: Nicotiana tabacum (assembly GCF_000715075.1). Classification (NCBI taxonomy): domain Eukaryota; kingdom Viridiplantae; phylum Streptophyta; class Magnoliopsida; order Solanales; family Solanaceae; genus Nicotiana; species Nicotiana tabacum. The sequence continues at coordinate 119,980,728 of NC_134081.1, forward strand.
ATCTATGAACTTTGAACTTTCAAATTCTATATCTTGTGCCGAAACACATCAAATCAATTCGCAATGACTTCAAATTTTGCACACAAGTCATAATTGACATAACAAAGCTATTCAAATTTCCAGAATCGGATTCCGACCCCGATATCAAAAAGTCAACCCCCCGGTCAAACTTTTCAAAATTTTGACTTTCGCCATTTCAAGCTTAATTCCACTATGGACCTCCAAATAATTTTTCGGACACACTCCTAAGTCCAAAATTACCCAACGGAGCTAACAGAATCGATGAAACTCCATTCTGGAGTCGTCTTCATACATTTCCGACTATGGTCAAAATCCTAAGACTTAAGCTTCCATTTTAGGGACCAAGTGTCCCAAATCACCCCGAAGCATCCGGTAACTGAATTCAACCGCGCACGCAAGTCAATACACATAATACGAAGCTGCTCAAGACCTTAAGTCGTTGAACGGGGCATTGATTCTTAAAACGATAAGTCGGGTCGTTACATTGCCATAAATGGTTTGCAATTGCAAATGAACAGTACCTCACTAGAAACCAGCAAACTCAAACTTCTCCGAAATGATCTGAAACCACCTTGAAACTCATCCGGAACCTCCCGGACACAAACCATATATGAATTTCAATCATAAAACATGCTACAGACCTGATCGCGCACTCAAACACTGAAAGGAGGTCATCTTGACCCGATATTGACTATGGTCAAACTTTCAAATTTCTTAACTTTACTAGTCTCTCAACCAATGATCCAAAAATACACCCAAGCCACTCGGGACCCGTCAAATCATATCAACAAGTCCTAAAATATCATACGAACTTAGTCAAAATTTCAAATTACATCAAACAATACTAGAACCACGAATCATACCCCAATTCAAGCTTAATGAAACTAAGAAATTTTAACTTCTACATTCAATGTCGAAACCTATCAAATCACATCCGATTGACCTCAAATTTTTCACACAAGTCATAAATGACATAACGGACCTATACAAATTTTCAAAACTGGATTCTGACCCCGATATCAAAAAGTCAACTCCCCAGTTAAACTTCCCAAAAATTCAATTTTCGCCATTTCAAGTCAAATTCCACTTAGGACTTCCAAATAATTTTTCGGACACGCTCCTAAGTCCAAACTCATCATACAGAGCTATTGGAATCATCAGAATTCGAATATGAGGTCGTTTACACATAAGTCAAATCTCCGGTCAACTCTTATCATTTAAGCTTCAAAAATGAGAATTGTTCTTTTAATTAAATTCTGAATCTTCCAAAAATCAAACTCGACCACACTCGCGGGTAATAATACATATTACAAAGCTTCTCGAGACCTTAATTCACTGAACGTAGTGTAAATTCTTAAAACGACAAGTCGGGTCGTTACATTCTCGATCATAATCAGCCACTATATCTACATCCTTCCGATGGACCTGGATCCATGTCTATAGGGCTTGTGCTAACTGGAATGGAGAATTATACTCTCTAAAGTCGTGCTATGAATGTTGCTTTGTTAGAAAAAAATAAGTTATGTCTAGTCGATGGATCGACTTCAAATGAGGACTTTGGATCTGAGTTAGCACATCAGTGGGGTCGATGCAATGCGATTGTGAGCTCGTGGTTAATGAGCAATGTTTGTAAGGATTTGAAAACTGGAGTACTTTTTCATCCAATGCTCATACAGTGTGGATTGTGTTCAAGGAACATCTTGGTAAAGTTAATGGATCGAGTTATACTATTTGCACAAGGAGATTTTCACAATGACTTAGAGAATTTATTCTGTTTCTACATACTTTACCAAGCTCAGAGATCTATGGGCAGAGTATGATTCTATTTTGCCTCCACCTCTAGCAGCATAATATGTTGAGCATTTAGAATATCAACGTGTGTTACAATTTCTCATGGGATTAAGCGATAGATTTGAACAATCTAGAAGCTAGATCTTCTTAATTCCTACCTTGCTATCTATCAACAAAGCTTATGCCATGGTGGTTCAAGATGAAAGCAAGCGCATGATCACTAGTAGCAGTTATGGAAATGCGGGGAACATTGAGCCTAGTGCCCTGTTTACTGCACAATCAGGAAACAAACAAAGAAGAAATTATAGTTTGGAATGCGACTTTTGTCACCTAAAATGGCATACTAGAAAATATTGCTATAAACTACTTAAATGTGATTTTGTAATAAAACTGGACACCTGAAGGAGAATTGCTACAAGATTGTAGCTTATCCTCCAGATTTCAAGCCAAAGAGAAAAATGAATGTTGTTTTGCTAGAAGGATCAAGGCAACAGTCTCACACCACACCAATGCCTAATCAACAGATGAGTAATGTAGCAATTCCAGCCCAGTTCTTCACACGAGATCAATACAATCAACTTATACAACTGTTGAACAAGAACTATGTTGGAGATGCCAGTGCTCACATGGCAGGTGAATGTTTTTGTGGCAATGTAGAATTTTGTGAGAATATGGTACTTTGCAAATGGATTATAGATACTGGTGCTACGAACCATATGAATGGTACTAAAGACTTATTACATAATAAACAATCAGTAGGAAGCACATGACAAGTTCAATTGCCTATTGGAGATTCAACCATAATTTCACACATGGAGGAATGTTAACTCACATGAGGTGATACTCTTAAGGATGTCATTTGTGTCCCAACTTTCAAGTTCAATCTTTTGTCAGTGTCAGAGATGACAAAGGACTTGAAATGTTGTGTCACATTCTTTTCACAATGTTATGTATTTCAGGACATCTTATCTGAGAATGTGAAACAGATTGGTAAAGAGGAGGAAGGATTATATGTGTTGTCCTCATCAGTTGGAAGGAAAGTGAATTGAGCCATTGCAGCAACTAGTGAAGCAGGTGCAGACTTATGGCATAAACGAATAGGACATGTTCCAATGCAGATTCTTAGGAAAATTCCTAGCCTACTGAATAATACCAGTTTCTCTTGTAACAATCAGTTGAATAAGTGTGAGATATGTCCACTAGCAAGGCAGATTAGAATACCATTTTCACTTAGTAAGAGTAGAAACTTATCTAGTTTTGACTTGGTACACATTGATGTTTGGGGTCCTTATAAAGTTACTACTCATAATGGAATTAGTTTTTTCCTTACTTTGGTGGATGATTGCACTAGATGGACTTGGGTGTTTCTTATGAGACTAAAATCTGATGTGGTATTTTTGCTCAAAACTTTTATTGCTTTGGTCAAGACACAATATGGTAAGCCAATTAAGGTGTTTAGGTAAGATGATGGAGGAGAGTTTTTTAATCATTCTTGCAAGGACTTATTTCAATTGTATGGCATTGTGCATCAAAGTTCTTGCCCATACACCTCTCAGCAAAATGGGATAGTTGAAAGAAGACATAGGCACATACTTGAGATTGCCAGCGTGTTAAGTATTGGGGCCATTGCATTAACACAATTGTTTACATTATCAACAGGATTCTCTCCTCAATTCTTGCAGATAAATCCCCTTATGAAATGCTACATGGGAAACAACCTTATATTTCACATTTGAGAGTGATATGATGCCTGTGCTTTGCAACAAACTTAATCAAGCATGATAAGCTTGAGCCAAGGGTTATGAGGTCTGTTCTATTGGGGTATGCAGCTAGGGGAGTTCATGGTTCGGTTTGGATTGGTTTTTCTATAAAAATAAATCAAATTAAGTAAGTCGATTTTTTAAATATTAGAACCAAACCAAACCAATTATGTCATTTTTTTAATCGATTCGGTATATGTCGGTTTTTGTTGATTTCGTTTTTTTCCGTTATTTATTGGTTTTTTCTTAAATATGAGATATACACTACCAAACACATATTCCGACGACTACATTTTCAACATAACACTATCAAACCAATTGCGCTTTGAGAAATCTATCATTTAGCCAAGATATATTAATGATAATTGAATCAAATAGTGATGAATAATTTTAGGACTCAATTAAAAATAAATTATTTTAACATGAAATAAATTTTTGTATTTAGCAAAAGAAAACTACTAATCAAACTAGAATGTAAATGCAAAGAACTAAATTATTATAATAACAAAGAACTAGACTAAAAGTGCAAATTATTAAATGTAACATAGAATTTTAGAAATTTTGTATAAAAATATACATATATACAGGTAAAATAATAAATTTTAAATAGCTACTTTTATATTCGGTTTGGTTTGATTTTTTCGGTTATTTTTTGATTAAAACCAAAACCAATCAGATTTGATTAATTTTTAAAATTCAAAACCAAAACCAAATCAAACCGAAAAAGTATCGATTTTTAGTCGGTTCGGTTCGGTTCGATTTTCGATTTGGTTTGATTTTTTGGGTTTTTATGAACACCTCTATATGGAGCACACCAGAAGGGTTACATGCTATTATACTTGGAACACATAGTTTTCTTCCTTAGCACAGATGTAGTCTTTTATGAAGATATGTCTCCTTTCCAATCACTGGACATTAATTTAGCAGATTTCTTTTTGGACTCTACTCATGTTCCTAAACATGATCTTATTACATATTCAGCTCCAATTGCAATACAGGTTCCACACAAGGAACCTTGTACACAATCAACACCATGTTTTTCAACTTTACCTGAGACTTCCTGCTCCACAGATACTACACCTACTTCGATTCCTGATGGTGCATCTATACCTGATGATTCCACTATTGCTGATGTTCCAGCATTGTCACAACCTCAAATTCCCACCGTAGGAAGTCGTGATGGCACCTAGTCTCTAAGACTAGGTAAGCCTAACAATGCGGAATAATCATAAATATCTGAAATAAATAAACTACAATTCAAATAATTACAGCTCCCAAAACCCGATAGAAATAAGTCACAAGCTTCTAAAACTTTATTCTCAATGTTTCTATGTATCAAGGTCTAAAGAAAAATAAGGAAGCAACATAAATGATAGAAGGGAACTCCGGAGTCTGCGGACGCTAGCAGATATAACTCGAAGTCTCCGTGCGCAGGTAACTCACTGACGTCTAGACTGGTAAGATGTACCTGAATCTACACAAAAAGATGTGCAGAAGCGTAGTATGAATACACCACAACGGTACTCAGTAAGTGCCAAGCCTAACCTCGGTAAAGTAGTGACGAGGTTAGGTCAGGCCCTACTGGAGAATAGATAATGACATGAGAAAATGTTTAAACAATTTAATAGGATAAAATGACTATGTAAATGAATCAAATAGTATGTCACATTTAATGACACCAAATAATTTCAAATAATATCTCGTGGAATCAAAACAGAATTTCTTTCAACTTTATGAAAATCACAACAATTAATCGAAGGCAACTATGGCCATAAATCACTATCAAAAAGGGCACTACCGAAGCACCGCCTCGTAGTCCCAAATTATAAATAAATTCACAATATCTCATTTCCTTATATCACCGCGGGAGCCTTCACAATTTATTTAAAGAAAATATTTTTCCCGAAATAGCCTCCCGCATTTTAGCCACCCTTATCACACCGCATGACTTCTAGTAGTCACCCCTACTAGCCACGCGTATCAAGCTACCCTTATCTCACCGCATGCGTTTCAATACCCAGATCTTATACCACTGCATGTGTATCAATATCACAATATATCATAATTTACACCTCAAGTGCCCAATATTTCAATTTTTCCAAAAATAAATCGACAATAATATTTTTCAATAATAAAGAGCCCACGGCTCATGCCAAAATAATCCAACAATAATATTTTTTCCACAATAAAGAGCTTACGGCTTCATCACAATGAGTGCCAAAAATCTTACGAAAATATTCAGGAAAATAATATTTCAAAACCTTTAATACGTTGCTTCAATATCAAATTTAAAAATGTCAAATACTTCATATTAATAATATTTAATTTAAAGAAAATTAACCTTCAAATAATGCACAGTATAAAAAGAAACCAAGTTTCAATTTAACAAGTAAAACAATTAGCAGAAAAAGGTCAAACAAATTTAAAGTATATATCTCAGATAAATGATGAAGAATATAACAAGATAAAATAATTCAACAATGATCTACACAATTTAAAAATATAATCTTTCACATTTAGCCCGTGTACACACTCATCACCTCGTGTACACCACTTTCAACACAGTTCAATAATCACATTCATATTAATTCTAGGGAAAATTTCCCCCACACAAGGTTAGACAAGTCACTTACCTCGACTTGCTCCAAGTTAACCAAGTATTATACTTTTTCCTCGATTTTCCGACTCCGATCGACTCATATCAAGTCATAATTAATTCGATACAGTCAACTAAAATTATAGGAATCAATTTCATAAGAAAATACTACATTTTTCAATAAAATCCAAAATTAGCTAAAAAATTGCCCGTGGTGCCCACGCCTCGGAATCTGGAAAAACTCACAAAATCCGACAACTCATTCAATTATGAGTCCAACCATATTAGTTTCACTCAAATCCGACTTCGAATCGATACCGAAATCTCAAAAATTCGTTTCTATGAGATTTTCTAAAATTTTTCAAATTTCAATCTCAAAACACTAATTAAATGGTGAAAACAATGATATATTTGTATAGACCAAATCAGAGTTGGAATCACTTAACCCAAATGTCTTTGCTTGAAAATCTGTCAAAAGTCGCCTCTGTTCAAGCTCAAGTTTGTCAAAAATAGCAAATGGGTCGAATGCCTTTGTTTTTATAACTTACAGATCTGTCCAGTCTGATCAGGGAGCTCGATCTCGGAAGCTCGATCTTGGGAGCTCGATATTGGGAGCTCGATCTTGGGAGCTCAATTTTTGGGAGCTCGATCTCGGGCCTCGATTTTGAGCCAGAATTTCCAGCAGAAAGGAAAAATTGCAGCAGCTGTTTTAAATCCAACTTTTGATCCGTTAACCATCCGAAACTCACACGAGGCCCTCGGGACCTCAACCAAATATACCAACAAGTCCTAAAACATCATACAAACTTAGTCGAACCTCTAAATCACATCAAACAACGCTAAAACCACGAATCATACCCCAATTCAAGCTTAATGAAACTAAGAATTTTCAACTTCTACATTCGATGCCGGAACCTAACAAATCAAGTCTGATTGACCTCAAAATTTCCACACAAGTCATAAATGACATAACGGAACTGTGAAAATTTTCAAAATTGGATTCCGACCCCGATATCAAAAAGTCAACTCCCCGGTCAAACTTCCAAACTTTAAATTCCTATTTTAGCCATTTCAAGCCTAATTTCATTACGGACTTCCAAATAAAATTCCGATCATGCTCCTAAGTCCAAAATCACCATACGGAGCTGTTGGAATCATCAAAATTCTATTCCGGGGTCGTTTGCGCATAATTCGACATCCGATCGCTATTTGAATTTAAACTTTTAATTGTTCTTCAAAATTCCATATCTCGGGCTAGGGACCTCGAAATTTAATTCCGTGCATACGCCCAAGTCCCAATTCACGATACGGACCTACCAAAACTGGCAAAATACTGATCCGAGTCCGTTTGCTCAAATTATTGACCAAAGTCAACTCAATTGAGTTTTAAAGCTCTAATTCATATTTTAATCCATTTTTCACATAAAAACTTTTCAGAAAATTTTACGTACTGCGCACTCAAGTCGAGGAATGATAAATAGTGCTTTTCGAGGTCTTAGAACACAAAATTAATTATTAAATTTAAATATGACATTTTGGGTCATCACATTCTCCACCTCTAAAACAAACGTTCGTCCTCGAACGGAGTTAGAAAAAGTACCTGAGCTGGTGAATAAGTGTGGATAACGGCTGCGTATATCATGCTCGGTCTCCCAAGTCGCCTCCTCGACCGGATGACCCCTCCACTGAACCTTCACGGAAGCAATGTTCTTTGACCTCAGCTTTCGAACCTGCCTATCCAAAATAGTCACTGGTTCCTCAACATAAGATAGATCGTTGTCCAACTGAACCGAACTGAAGTCTAACACATGAGACGGATCGCCGTGATATTTCCGAAGCATGGAAACATGGAATACCGGAGGAACCGCAGACAGACTAGGTGGTAGTGCAAGTTTGTAAGCCACCTCTCCAACTCTCTCAAGAATCTCAAAAGGCCCAATATACCTAGGGCTCAACTTGCCCTTCTTCCCGAACCTCATCACACCCTTCATAGGCGAAACCCGGAGCAATACCCACTCACCAACCATGAATGCAACATCACGAACCTTCCGATCTGCATAACTCTTCTGTCTAGATTGGGCTATACGAAGTCGATCCTGAATCAACTTAACCTTTTCCAAGGCATCCTGAACCAAGTCTGTACCCAATAGTCTAGCCTCGCCCGGTTCGAACCAACCCACTGGAGACCGGCACCGCCTACCTTACAAGGCCTCATACGGAGCCATCTGAATGCTTGACTAGTAACTGTTGTTGTAAGCAAACTCCGCAAGTGGTAAGAACTGATCCCAAGCACCCCCAAAATCTATCACACATGCACAAAGCATATCCTCCAGTAGTGCGTTTGGACTGCCCGTCCGTCTGAGGGTGAAATGTTGTACTTAAATCTACCTGAGTACCCAACTCACATTGTACTGCCCTCCAAAACCATGAGGTAAACTGTGTACCCCGGTCAGAGATGATAGATACCGGTACACTGTGAAGTCTGACAATCTCGCGAATATATACCTGAGCCAGCTGCTCTGAAGAGTAAGTAGTAATCACAGGAATGAAATGAGCTGATTTGGTCAGCCTATCCACAATCACCCAAACTGCATCAAACTTCCGCTGAGTCCGTGGGAGCCCAACAACGAAATCCATAATGATCCACTCCCATTTCCATTCTGGAATCTCTAACTTCTGAAGTAATTCACCCGGTAGCTGATGCTCATATTTCACCTGTTGACAATTTAGACACCGAGATACATACCCCACTATGTCTTTCTTCATCCGTCTCCACCAATAATGTTGTCTCAAGTCCTGATACATCTTTGCAGCACCCGGATGAATGGAGTACCACAAATTGTGAGCCTCCTGGAGAATCAACTCACGCAAACCATCCACATTAGGCACACATAGCCTGTCCTGCATTCGTAATACATCGTCATCTCCAATAGTGACTTCCTTGGCATCACCGTGCTGAACTGTATCCTTAAGGAAAAACAGATGGGGGTCATCATACTGACGTTCCATGATACGATCATAAAGAGAAGACTGAGAAACCATGCAAGCCAAAACTCAACTCGGCTCGAAAATATCCAGTCTAACAAACTGGTTGGCCAAGGCTCTAACATCCAAGGCTAAAGGCCTCTCTGCTACCGGTAAATATGCTAAGCTGCCCAAACTCTCCGCCTTATGACTCAAGGCATCGGCCACCACATTAGCCTTCCTAGGATGATAGAGAACGATGATATCATAATCCTTAAGAAACTCCAACCATCTCCGTTGTCGCAAATTAAGATCCTTCTGTTTAAACAGATGTTGTAGACTCCGGTGATCGGTGTAGATCTCACAATGTACACCGTACAAATAATGCCGCCAAATTTTTAAGGCATGAACAATAGCTGCTAACTCCAGGTCATGTACAGGATAATTCTTTTCATTCACCTTCAACTGTCTGGACGCGTAGGCAATCACCCTACCATCTTGCATCAACACTGCACCGAGACCAATACGCGACGCGTCACAATACACAGTATAAGATCATGTACCTGTAGGTAATACCAATACTGTGGTTGTAGTCAAATCTGTCTTAAACTTTTGAAAGCTCTCCTCACATTCCTCGGTCCACCTAAACAGAGCACCATTTTGGGTCAATTTGGTCATAGATGCAGCAATAGAAGAGAAACCCTTTACAAATCGGCGATAATACCCAGCCAAACCAAGGAAACTCCGGATTTTCGTAACTCAGGACGGTCTGGACCAACTCTGCATTGCTTCAATCTTATTTGGATCTACCTTGATCCCCTCACACGAAAATATATGACCCAAAAATTCCACTGAATCAAGACAGAATTCACACTTTGAAAATTTTGCATATAACTTCCTTTCTCTCAAAATCTGAAGCACAGTCCTCAGGTGTCGTTCATGATTTTCCCGACTCCAGGAATACACCAGAATATCGTCAATAAACACAATGATGAAGGAATCAATATAGGGATGAAATACATTATTCATTAAGTGCATAAATACTGCTGGGGCGTTGGCCAGACCGAAAGATATCACAAGGAACTCGTAATGACCGTACCGAGTCCTGAAAGCAGTCTTCGAGATATCTGGCTCCCAAATCTTCAATTGATGATAGCCTGAATATAAGTTGATCTTAGAGAATACTCTGGCACCCTGAAGCTAATCAAATAGGTCATCAATACATGGCAATGGATACCTATTCTTCACGGTAACCCTGTTCAGCTGGCGGTAATCAATACATATCCGCATAGAACCATCCTTCTTCTTTACAAATAAGACAGGAGCACCCCCAAGGCGATACACTAGGCCGAATGAAACCCTTATCAAGCAACTCCTGTAACTGTTCTTTTAATTCTTTCAACTCTGCTGGGGCCATACGGTATGGTGGAATAGAAATGGGCTAAGTGCCCGGTAACAAATCAATGCCAAAGTCAACATCCCTGTCAGGTGGCATACCCGGAAGATCCGCTGGAAATACATCAGGAAAATCCCTTACTATAGGAACTAACTCTACAGTAGGAGTATCAATACTAACATCTCTCACATAAGCCAGGTACGCATCACACCCCTTCTCAACCATTCGTTGAGCTTTAAGAAATGAAACAACCCTGCTAGGAACATGATTTGAGGTACCTCTTCACTCTAGCCACGGTAGACCTGGCATAGCCAACATCACCGTCTTGGCGTAACAATCAAGAATAGCGTGATAAGGCGACAACCAGTCCATGCCCAAAATAATATCGAAATCCACCATACTGAGCAATAATAAATCAGCTGTGGTCTTAAAACCACTGATAACAATTAAACACGACCGATACACACAGTCCACAATAATAGATTCACCCACGAGTGTAGATACATAAATAGAAGAACTCAAGGAATCACGTGATACGTCCAAATACGGGGCAAAATAAGATGACACATAAGAATAAGTGGAGCCTGTATCAAATAAGACTGACGCATCTCTATGACAGATCGGAATAATACCTGTGATAACAGAATCGGATGCAACAACATCTGTCCTAGCAGGAAGGGCATAATATCTGGCATGTCCTCCCCCTCTAGGGCGACCTCTACCTGCCCGACCTCTACCTCTAGCTGGCTGTGCAGGTGGAGTGGCAACTGGTGCAGTAATTATGGCCTGAGAAGCCTGAGGACCCTGTGGAATAGGTGGGGCTTGAGAAATCCGTGGAGGTGCACTCCTCCTAAGTCTGGGGAAATCCCTCATGATATGACGAGTGTCACCACACTCAAAACAAGCCCTCGGAGGACGTGGCTGCTGGGACTGGCTCGGGCCTGATCGACTAGACTGCCCGCTGAAAGCACCCCGTACAGGAGGTACAAAAGACACTGGTGGTGCATAATATGGAACCTGAGGTATGGGAGTAGTCGGAATACCACTGGAAGCTGGAAGTGCTGAATGAATAGGACGGCTCACATAACCTCTACCATGACGGGCTGCAACTAGGGCACGAGAATTATTATATGTGCCATAATCTCGGGGTCTCTTAGCTGCCCTCTCTTCCCTCTCCCCAGTCCGCATACCTTCCAATATTCTAGCAATTGACACCACCTATTAGTATGTGATGCCCATCTCTAGCTCTCGGGCCATACTGTATCTGATACTAGGGTGAAGACCCTCAATAAATCTGCAAACCCGCTCTCGAACAGTAGCAACTAAGGCTGGTGCATGCCTAGCCAAATCACTGAATCGGACCGCATACTCTGACACGGTCATAGAACCCTGGCGCAGCTGCTCAAACTCTGCGCGCCATGCATCTCTAAGACTCTAAGGAACATACTCCCTTAAGAACATATCTGAAAATTGAGTCCAAGTGAGTGAAGATGCCTCAGCGGGACTATCCAACTCATATGCCCGCCACCACTGGTAGGCTGCTCCTCTAAACTGGAATGTTATGAAAGAAACCTTACTGGAATCCACAATACCCATAGTACGAAGGATACAGTGACATTCCTCCAGAAAACCCTGAGCATCATCTGAAGCTAAACCGCTGAAAGTGGGAGGGTGGTACTTCTTATACCTCTCAAGCCTGAGCTGCTCCCCCTCTGAAACTGCTGTCCTAATATCAGGCCGAACTGGGACAACTGGCTGCACTGGTATAACCTCTGGGGCATGGTCAACTTGGGCACGTGGCTCTGGAGTACGGGTGGCGGGAGTCTGCGCTACTCCCCCAGCCTGAGATGTGGCAGGAGCAAGTGGAATTAATCCTGCCTAAACTAAAGTGCCAAACATGTTCAAAAACTGGGCAAGACTTTCCTGAAGTGCAGGAGTAGTAACAAGCGTCTCAGGTGCCTGCTCTCCAACTGGAGCTACTGGCAGGTGCTCTGGCTGCACCACGTGGTCTTCCTCAGCCTCTGACTCGGCCTCTGCCCCGTCCCCGGCCTCTTGCGGCTCCAACTGGAGCGCGGGTGTCTGATCATCAGATCCAGATGTGTGTGTCCTCACCATCTGTGAGAGAATAGAAAGACAATTGTTTAGAACTTTGAAGTCAACAAAGGCGCACCATCTGTGTTCTCAATGTTTCTATGTATCAAGGTCTAAAGAAAAATAAGGAAGCAACATAAATGATAGAAGGGAACTCCGGAGTCTGTGGACGCTGGCAGATATATCTCGAAGTCTCTGTGCGCAGGTAACTCATTGACGTCAAGACTGGTAATATGTACCTGGATCTGCACAAAATGATGTGCAAAAGCGTAGTATGAGTACACCACAGCGGTACCCAGTCAGTGCCAAGCCTAACCTCGGTAGAGTAGTGACGAGGTCAGGCCAGGCCCTACGGGAGAATAGATAATGACATGAAAAATGTTTAAACAATTTAATAAGATAAAATGACTATGGAAATGAATCAAATAGTATGTCACATTTAATGACACCAAATAATTTCAAATAATATCTCGTGAAATCAAAACAGAATTCCTTTCAACTTTATGAAAATCACAACAATTAATCGAAGGCAACTATGGCCATAAATCAATATCAACAAGGGTACTACCGAGGTACCGCCTCGTAGTCCCAAATTATAAATAAGTTCACAATATCTCATTTCCTTATCTCACCGCGGGAGCTTTCACAATTTATTTGAAAGAAAATATTTTTTCTGAAATAGCGTCCCGCGTTTTAGCCATCCTTATCACACCGCATGACTTCTAGTAGTTTTTCCTACTAGCCACGCGTATCAAGCCACCCTTATCTCACCGCATTCGTTTCAATACCCAGATCTTATACCACCGCATGTGTATCAATATCACAATATATCACAATTTGCACCTCAAGTGTCCAATATTTCGATTTTTCCAAAAATAAATCGACAACAATATTTTTCAATAATAAAGAGCTCACGGCTCATGCTAAAATAATCAAACAATAATATTCTTTTCACAATAAAGAGCTCACGGCTCCATCACAATGAGTGCCAAAAATCTTACGAAAAATATTCAGGAAAATAATATTTCAAAACCTTTAATACGTTGCTTCAATATCAAATTTAAAAATGTCAAATACTTCATATTAATAATATTTAATTTTAAAAAAATCAACCTTCAAATAATGCACAGTATAAAAGAAACCAAGTTTCAATTAAACAGGTAAAATAATTAGCAGGAAAAGGTCAAACAAATTTAAAGTATATATCTCAGATAAATGATGAAGAATATAACAAGATAAAATAATTTAATAAATGCGCAACAATGATCTACACAATTTAAAAATATAATCTTTCACATTTAGCCCGTGTACACACTCATCACCTCGTGTACACGACTTGCAACACATTTCAATAATCACATTCATATTAATTCTAGGGAAACTTTTCCCCACACAAGGTTAGACAAGTCACTTACCTCGACTTGCTCTAATTTAACCAAGTATTATACTTTTTTCTCGATTTTTCGACTCCGAACGACTCGTATCTAGTCATAATTAATTCGATACAGTCAACAAAAATTATAGGAATCAATTTTATAAGAAAATACTATATTTTTGAATAAAATCCGAAATTAGCTCAAAAATCGCTTGTGGTGCCCACGCCTCGGAATCCGGCGAAACTCACAAAATACGATAACTCATTCAATTACGAGTTCAACCATACCAGTTTCACTCAAATCCGACTCCGAATCGATACCGAAATCTCAAAAATTCATTTCTATGAGATTTTCTAAAATTTTTCAAATTTTAATCTCAAAACACTAATTAAATGGTGAAAACAATGATATATTTGTGTATATAGACCAAATCTGAGTTGGAATCACTTACCCCAAATGTCTTTCCTTGAAAATCTGTCAAAAGTCACCTCTGTTCAAGCTCAAGTTTGTCAAAAATGGCAAATTGGTCGAATGCCTCTGTTTTAATAACTTACAGATATGTCTAGTCCGATCAGGGAGCTGGATCAGGGAGCTCAATCACGGGAGCTCGATCAGGGAAGCTCGATCTCGGAAGCTCTCGATTTTTGGGAGCTCGATTTTGGGCTTCGATTTTGGGCCAGAATTTCCAGCAGAAAGGAAAAATTGCAGCAGTTGTTTTAAATCCAACTTTTGATCCATTAACCATCCGAAACTCAACCGAGGCCCTCGGGACCTCAACCAAATATACCATCAAGTCCTACAATATCATACGAACTTAGTCGAACCTCTAAATCACATCAAACAATGCTAAAATTACGAATCATACCCTAATTCAAGCTTAATGAAACTAAGAATTTTCAACTTCTACATTCGATGCTGGAACCTATCAAATCAAGTCCGATTGACCTCAAAATTTGAACACAAGTCATAAATAACATAACGGAGCTGTGAAAATTTTCAAAACTGGATTCTGACCCCGATATCAAAAAGTTAACTCCCCGGTCAAACTTCCAAACTTTAAATTTCTATTTTAGCCATTTCAAGCCTAATTTCACTACGGACTTCCAAATAAAATTTTGATCATACTCCTAAGTCCAAAATCACCATACGGAGCTGTTGGAATCATCAAAATTCTATTCTGGGGTAATTTGCACATAATTTGATATCCGGTCGCTATTTGAATTTAATCTTTTAATTTTTCTTCAAAATTCCATATCTCGGGCTAGGGACCTCGGAATTTGATTCCGGGCATACGCCCAAGTCCCAATTCACGATACGGATCTTTCAAAACTGTCAAAATACTGATCCGAGTCCGTTTGCTCAAAATGTTGACCAAAGTCAACTCAGTTGAGTTTTAAAGCTCTAATTCATATTTTAATCCATTTTTTACATAAAAACTTTCAAGAAAATTTTACTGACTGCGCACTCAAGTCGAGGAATGATAAATAGTACTTTTTGAGGTCTTAGAACACAGAATTAATTATTAAATTTAAAGATGATATTTTGGGTCATCACAAGCATCTAGCTGTGATCCACCCACACATGGTTAGGAGATTAGGTAATCAGGGAGAGTGTCTAAACCTCCCATTTGGCTGCAGGATTATGTTCAGCCTACCAAGGGAAGTCCGTTGGATGCTGCAGATATCCTATTTCTGGGGTACTCACCTATGATCACATTGCACCTAAATATCAAAGTTATATATCCCAATTTTCTATTGACGTAGAACCAGTGACTTACCAAGAGGCAGTTAAAGATAAGAGCTGGGTAGAAGCTATGCAGTCAGAAATAAAGGCCTCGGAAGACAATAACACATGGGCTCTTGTTCCTCTACATAAGGAAAAGAAGGTTATTTAATGTAAATGGGTATTATAAGATTAAATACAATGCTTCTGGTAAAGTTAAATGGTTCAAATCTAGACTTGTGGCAAAAGGATACAATAAGAAAGAATGCTTAGACTCTCAAAAGACATTCTCACATGTGGTGAAAATGGTGACCGTCCGGAGTGTGCTTTCCATAGCAGCTTCAAACATTGGACCATCCATCAAATGGATGTGTACAATGCATTTTTGCAAGGTAATCTCTTTGAGGAGGTGTGTGAACTAGCACTAAATATTTTTCTCAATAATAGCATATAATTTATTCTCTTTATCTCAATTTATATGATACAATTCGGATTACGAAAGTCAAATGAATTTTTCTTATCGTAATTCTTTTATTTGCCATTAAAATATTATAAATTTTTAATTATTTTGATTTATAATATTGTTGTATAGTTTCCAAATATATAGTATTTGAGTCATTTCCCTCAATTGCGAACCATTTATAGAAATTGCGAAAATACTATTCATTCGCAATTGCGAACCATTGATCGTAATTGCAAAAACACTGTTCATGGGAGGTACTGTTCATTCGCAAATGCGAAGTTTTGTCCGCAAATGAGAACCTGGGCAGAAACTTAAGGATTGAAAATCTGTCATTTCTTCATTTTCGATTGGGATTATTGGAGCTCGATTTTTGGGCGATTTTGAGGATTTCTTCATGACTTCGACTAGGGTAAGTGTTCTATATCCTAAAGTGATTATATTTCATGAATCTATGGTTATATTCATCGTTTAATTCGAATTTAAATGGAAGAAATTAAAAAATTTGAAAAATCTTCCAAAAACAAAAATTTCAGATTTTGAGGACGATTTGTTGTTGGAATTGGATAAAATTAGTATGGTTGAACTCGTATCAGAATGAGTATTCGAATTTTATGAAAATTATGTCGGGTTCCGAGAGGTGGGCCCCGCGTTGACTTTTGTTAACTTTTTGGAATAAAATTTTAAATCGACGTTTTATTATTCGGAATTATTTCTGATGAATTTTAATGAAGTTGTATAATTAATTTGGATAGGAGGTCAATTCAAGCAAGAAGGCGATCTGAAAAATCGGCATAAATTCAAAAAGGTAAGTGTTTTGCTTAACCTCGAGTGGGAGAATTACCCCTTAGGCATCGAGTCTTATGTGCCATTTGTGAAATATGAAAAGCCGTGTACGCGAGGTGACGAGTACGTACTCGGGTTTATATGTGAAAAATTTATTGAGTTAAAGTCTTGAAAATATTGTGTAATAAATTGGATAATTGTTGACATATATTTAATTATCTATTTGTCATGCCTCAAATCACATTTATTGAATTTATTTTTATATGACAATTTGATGTAATTATTACTTGTATATTTATGTGAATTCCATGAGTTTGATGGTTGATATTCTTGGAATTTAATTTTCATTATGTGTTTTCCCTATGCAAATAATTAATTAAGCAAGTTTAAAAATAAGTGTTAATATAATTGTCTAAATTTGGATTAATGAAGACTTTGCTTTATGCTGAGTAATTTCTATCTCTGTTGATTGTTTTTTTGGGGGTGTTATACACATTGTGTGGAGCCTTCGGCTATTTGTTGTGAAATTAATTGATTTGGTCGTATCTTTAGAATTTTGGTTGTGTCCATTGGGCAAATTGTGATATGAACTGATTTTGTTATATTGCTGTTATAATTTTCTGTGTAAATTGTTGTGTTGTGTGAGTTATTATTTTGGGGAGATAAGGGTGGCATTTTACCGTTGATATTATGTGGGTATAAGGGTGACATTTCACTGTTGTTGTGTTTGTTGGAATATTATCTGGGCGGAGCGATAAGGGTGGCTATAGGAGCGATAATGGTGGCAATAGGAACGATAAGGGTGGATATTAATATTGTCTGGGCGGAGCGATAAGGGTGTCTATAGGAGTGATAAGGGTGGCTATAAGAGAGATAAGGGTGGCTATTGTCAGGGACGATATGTGATGATGTGGAGTTGCAGTGTTGGTGATTTTCATGTGATGTTGTGATTTTTCTTGTGTTTACTTTTATACCTTGTGCAATTTGTCTTGTTGTTGGTAAATTAATAACAATCTGATTTATGTTAAAATTGGGAGCATGTGGCTATTACCAGGCGGATTATAAAATGAAATATGGGCACGAGGTGCCGTGAGTAAATAATGAGGGTATGGGTACGTGAATTGTTCGTGCAGTTGTGATATGAAATGTGGGCACGAGGTGCTGTAATTAAATGATATTGATATTTGGCACGTGAATTGTCCGTGCAGTTGTGATATGAAATGAGGGCACGAGGTGCCGGAGAAATACGATGATTTATTTATGAGCACGAGGTGCCGTGGAAATATAAAAAATATGCTGAGACCCGTGTTTACGAAAAATATGAAAATAGGCTGAGACCCGTATTTTTATGATTATGAAATGAGGTGTCACATGATGACTTTTTAATTGAAAGAATTATATTCAAAATATTTATTTGGAAGGATTTTTATTTAGAAAGTATTATATGAAAGAATTGTATTTGAAAGATATTTATTTGAGAAAATTATATTTGAAGAGATTTGTTGAAAGAATTATATTTGAAAGATAATTATTTGAGAAAATTATATTTGAAAAAGAGTTATTTGGAAGAATTATATGTGAAAAATATTTATGTGAAGGACTTGATTTAATTGGGTGTAATTGTATTTATTAATGGTGTTATTGTTGTCTTGATGTGCATATCACTGGTTGTTTTATATTTCCCTTATTGTCATTTGTTTTCTATTATTTTGTATATTATATTGCACAGGCTATTAGACTAGTGAGTGTCTTGATTGTACCTCGTCTCTACTCCACTGAGGTTAGTGTTGATACTTACTGGGTATCGATCGTGGTGTACTCATATTATACTTCTGCACAATTTTATGCAGAGCCAGGTATTGGAGATATCGGACTTGAGCATAGTTAAAGCGGGATCGTAAGGATTCAAGGTAGAGCTGCCTGGTCGTCGCAGTCCCTTAATGTTTTTTCATTTCATTGTACTGTTAATTTTTAATCAAACAGTATTGTATATTCGGTCCTCGTGATCATTCCATATATTCCGTTAGAATTCGTGACTCAGTACTACCAGTCTTGGGAGGTTGTACATTCATATTTGTTCCACTGTTAGTTTTGATTATTTATTTAATTAAAAAAAATGGCTTCCAAATGTAATTGAAATCGGCTTACCTAGTATTAGAGAATAGGTGCCATCATGACGCCTGTGGTGAAATTTTGGGTCGTGACAGAGAATTATGGATTCCCCGACTGTAATAGTTCTGTTGTTTACAGTACTGCTTGATTCATCAGAAATCACCATGAATTACGTCAAATCGAAGTACCCAAAAAATTGCAATTGCACAAAATTAGGGTTTTAGAAAATAGAACTAAGCGGATTCTCTCGAATTTTCTTCAATTGCTCGAAAATTCCCTAAAATTACTCGATCAATTACTCTGATACCGTGTTAAATTCTTATGATCGAGCTGAAGCAATTATCAGATTTAGAGAAGAGAAGAGAATAAGCATTTCGAGAGGAGAAAGCAAAGAATGAAATTTCATCTTCAATTGTATAGGAATTACACTGTAAAACTCTATATAACTATTGCCTTATACTTTAACTAACTAACTAGTGCCAACTCATAGACAGTTGTACAATTATCATACTAATAAGATAACTACAGTTACAAGGTGACCTAACTATGGTTAAGTTAAAAACGTGGATACATACTTTACAGGTAAAGAAATTTACCGTCAAACTTTTGGGATGTCAATTTTTTTGGGAGGAAAGAACTTTGTGCGCTGATTGAGATGTGGGAAGGTCTAGTCTTTGAGCACGGCCAATTGAACCGAATTCAAAGCCTCCTTTAGAACCCAATTCAAAGTAGTATGAGTTTTGTTTGTTTTTAGAGGAAACTCATCTTGTAATTAGATTAGGGTGTTATTGTAGGGATTTTTTCCTTCATATATACTATAAGAAACCTATTTACCTAAATTGTCCAAGTATTGTAAATTACCTACCATGAATAGATTTTTCTTACAAAAATTATACAATTGCCTAATATGGTGTCCTTCCAGATGTGGGCATCTCTGATTAGAAGTGTGATTCAAGCCAAAGAATATTATTTTTTTCAAATTTTATATGCTACAATCTACAGGCAATATAAGACACAATAGATGCCTAGTTTTCTGCAAAATCTACCTCTACGGATGATTTCCTCAGTTTTTCCACAAAAATGCAACAAATTCCAAACAAAATCCTTTCAGAAAATACTGAATGTAGATGAATGTGAAGTATGATCAATCAGCTTAGAACATATAGCAGATTTCTAAACTTTTTATATCATTGCAAAACTATTTTTTCTAGCTTGAATTTGGGGATACGACTTAATTTCAAGTCAAATCTGGCGATAATGCTTCAGCGCAATGGTCAGTAGGACAGCTTTGGAATATATATAGATTTTGATATTAACGAAATTATAATCAATGAAGATTCAAGTTATAATGCTTTGAATGCCACAATTGTAGAACACATATTGATAGACATTTTTGTAAAAATCATCGATATCGAATACGGTGTCCTCCGATGGAAATTCGCAATGATACATGTGTGTGATATGGAGATGAAAAAAAAAGATAACAAAGATCTAGGAATGTATCTGATGTGTATAACAGTAAATGATTTCGATTTGGAGCAGAGTTCCTCGAATGCTAGCACAATTGTAGGTTTGTTTTTTTATTCCTAATTTTTTTGAGTGTTAGATGAAGATGGACCATCTCTTGGGTAGACGACCTCTGTATCAGCTTCTTCTGCCATATAGTCATCTTTGTGTAGCAAAGTCAATCTAGATAGTTCTTTTGGGGCTTCAATCATGTTGATGAACTGAGTGAAACAACCATATAAGGGAGTTAATGAACTTATGTATATAATTTGTAGTTACATTGTTTGTAAAATAAACATGTTGAATAGTTGTGTTAAACATGTTGATACTTGTGTTAGCATTAATGTATGTACAAAATTAGTAATATGGATTGCAAAAAATTTACCCTAATCCAAGATGGTTTGATCATTATGATGACCCAAAAGGTCATCTTATATTTTAGAACTCGAACCTGCGCTCTTAAGCCTTAAAAATCTCATTTTTACCCTCCTCGATTTACGTGCGTAGTCCGGGCATGTTTTCGGAAAGCTTTTATGTTGAAAATAAAAATTTATGCCTTAAAAGTTGATTTTAGTTGACTTCGGTCAACATTTTTGGTAAACAGGTCCGAATCCATATTTTGATGGTCCCGGTGAGTCCGTATTGAATTATGGGACCTAGGCGTATGCCCGGAATCGAATTTGGAGGTTCCTAGCTCATGTTATGAATTTTTGATAAAAATTAAAAGTTTGGAAATTATTTGTTTTTAAGAATTAATTGATATTTAGCATTGTTAGTATCGGGTCCGTATTTTGGTTCCGGAGCCCGGTACGGGTTCATTATGATATTTAAGACCTGTCTGTGAAATTCGGTGAGAAACGAAGTTGATTTGATGTGATTCGGACATCCAGTTGAGAAAATAGAAATTTTAAAGTGTTCTTGAGAATTTCATTCGATTTGGTGCTAAATTCGGAGTTCTAGGTGTTATTTTGGCGATTTGATCATGCGGGCAGGTCCGTATGATGTTTTTAGACTTGTGTGCATGTTGGTTTTGGAGCCCCGAGGGCTCGGGTAATTTTCGGGTAATTTGTGTTGCAGTAGCTGTTTTGGTGTGCCCTTCTTCGTGTTCGCGTAGGTAGTGTCGCAAACGTGAAAGCTAAAATGGGGGCAGGGGAATTTTCTTCTTCACGAACGTGAAGGACTGGTCGCGAACGCGAAGCATTGGGGGTGGTACCCTTCGCGAATGCGATCTGTCTCACGCGTACGCGATAGTTTAAGGGACCTGGGGAGGGGGCATGTTCTTCTACGCAAACGGGTCCTCTGGGTCGCGAACGCGAAGGCTTGGGGGGAGCTGCCTTACACGAACGCGTAGAAAGACTCGCAAACGCGAAGGCCTCAGGCCGCTGTGCATCGCGATCGCGACAGGCCTCTCGCGAACGCGATGAAGGCCTGTCCAGCGACATAAAACAGACTCTAAACATGGGTTTAAGCTATTTCTTTAACATTTTTCAAGAACCAAATGGGTATAGGCGATTTTCCAAGAGCCATTTCTTCCCCAAATTATTGGTAAGTGATTCTAAACCATTTTCTTTCAATTACCCATTACATTTCTTGAATTATCAACCTAAAATCTAGAGTTTTCATGGTAGAATTAGGGGTTAGGGTAAAAACTAGGGATTTTGGGAATTTGGGGATTTAGACCTCGATTTGAGGTCGAATTCCAAAACTAATTACATATTCGGGCTCGGGGTTGAATGGCTAAAAGGATTTTGGTCCGAACCTCGGGTTTTGACCAAGCGGGCCCGGGGTTGATTTTTCAACTTTTTGGAGGAAAACTTTGGGAAATTTAATTTATTAAATATAATTGATTCCTTTAGCAATATTTGATATTATTGAGTCATTTTTTAATAGATATGAGATGTTTGGAGGTGAATTCCAAAGAAAATGCTGTGATTGAGAATTAAGTGGCCTTCAGAGCAAGGTAAGTGTTGTATATAACTTTGGCTTGAGGCAATAGGTATTGTGTGAGTATTTGCTACGTGTTTTGTTGTTGAATACGATGTATAGTTGAGGTGACGAGCATCTATGCGTTGTGGTCGATTCATAGCATGCGAGTGAAATTCTATTCTTGCAAATTTGTAGTCTTAAATCTTGTTATCCATGCTTATTGTTGTTGTTGAAATATTGGGAGACTTGTATCCGGTTCCACCAAGGTTGATAAAATTGTGAATATTGATTCGAGGTTGAGATGTTAAATTGTGAAAGTAATCATTAGTGAAATATTGATTTCTTTGTGAAACTTCTCTCTATCCATTGTTATTGATTCTGTAAATTGTGAGGAAGAGTGTAAAGCACAAAGGGTGATGCCGTGCATGATTTATTTCTATCGTGAGGAAGACCGTAAAGCACGAAGGGTGATGCCGTGCGTGATTTATTTATATGGTGAGGAAGAGTGTAAAGCACGAAGGGTGATGTCGTGCATGAATTAATTATATTGTGAGGAAGAGAGTAAAATCATGAAGGGTGATGTCGTGCAGTCTTATTAATTATATTGTGAGGAAGAGAGTAAAAGCACGAAGGGTGATGACGTGCAGTTTTCCTTGCTGTTTTAATTGCTCAATTCGTTTAAGGATTTCCAGTTTAATTTTGCCTTTTCATTATTCTCACTCTTTATGTTGTATTCCCCCCACTGTATGTTCCCTTCCCAAAAATTCTGCATTATTTCTTTATTTACTTTTGTTGCCACTAGAATGTTTATATTGTTCAGGTCATATGTGGGTGTCTTGTCTTAGCCTCGTCACTACTTCGTCGAGGTTAGGCTCGACACTTACCAGTACATAGGGTCGGTTGTATTGATATTACACTCTGCACTTTCTATGCAGACTTTGATACCGGTTCGGGTTGATCGAGACTTTTGCTATTGGTCCGTTATCCGGAGACTCAAAGTAGATCTGTCGGCATTCACAGACCTTGAAGTCCCCGCCTATCTTTTATGTTCTACTGTTTCTTTCATTCAGACAGTTGTATTTCTTTCAGATTATTACTTGTAGTAAATTCTAGAATGCTCATGAATTGTGACTCCAGATACGGGTTGTAGTAATTTATATAGTTTTATGATATTCTGCACTTATTATATTTCATCTTAGTTAATTATTGTTAATTATTGAATGGAAATAAGAAATTGGTTAAGGATTCTCTAACGTTGGCTTGCCTAGCAAGTAAAATTTTAGGCGTCATCACGGTCCTGTCGGTGGGAAATTTCGGGTCGTGATAACCGTTGTGCATCGCGATCGCGACAGGCCTCTCGCGAATGCGATGAAGGCCTGTCCAACGACTTAAAACAGAAGCACGGGTTTAAGCCATTTCTTCAACATTTTTCAAGAACCAAACGGGTAGTGGCGATTTTCCAAGAGCCATTTCTTCCCCAAATTATTGGTAAGTGATTCTAAACCATTTTCTTTCAATTACCCATTACATTTCTTGAATTATCAACCTAAAATCTAGAGTTTTCATGATAAAATTAGGGGTTAGGGTAGAAACTAGGGATTTCGGAAATTTGGGGGTTTAGACCTCGATTTGAAGTCGGATTCCAAAACTAATTACATATTCGGGCTCGGGGGTGAATGGGTAAAAGAATTTTGGTCCGAACCTCGGGTTTTGATCAAGCGGGCCCGGGTCGATTTTTTGACTTTTTGGAGGAAAAATTTGGGAAATTTAATTTATGAAATATAATTGATTCCTTTAGTAATATTTGATATTATTGAGTCATTTTTGAATAGATACGAGTGGTTTGGAGGTGAATTCCAAAGGAAAAGCTGTGATTGAGAATTAAGTGGCCTTCGGAGCAAGGTAAGTATTGTGTCTAACTTTGGCTTGAGGGAATAGGTATTGTGTGAGTACTTGCTATGTGTTTTGTTGTTGAATACGATGTATAGTTGAGGTGACGAGTATCTATGTGTTGTGGTCGAGTCATAGCATGCGAGTGAAATTCTATTCTTGCAAAATTTGTAGTCTTAAATCTTGTTATCCATGCTTATTGTTGTTGTTGAAATATTGGAAGACTTGTATTCGGTTCCACCAAGGTTGATAAAATTGTGAATATTGATTCGAGGTTGAGATGTTAAATTGTGAAAGTAATCATTGATGAAATATTGATTTCTTTGTGAAACTTCTCTCTATCCGTTGTTATTGATTTTGTGAATTCTGAGGAAGAGTGTAAAGCACGAAGGGTGATGTCGTGCATGATTTATTTATATTGTGAGGAAGAGTGTAAAGTACGAAGGGTGATTTATGATTTATTATCGTGAGGAAGAGTGTAAAGCACGAAGGGTAATGTCGTGCGTGATTTATTTATATGGTGAGGAAGAGTGTAAAGCATGAAGGGTGATGTCGTGCATGAATTAATTATATTGTGAGGAAGAGAGTAAAAGCACGAAGGGTGATGTCGTGCAGTCTTATTTATTATTTGGTGAGGTTGAGAGTAAAAGCACAAAGGGTGATGCCGTGCAGGTTTCCTTGCTATTTTAATTGCTCAATTCGTTTAAGGATTTCCGAATTAATTCTGCCTTTTCATTATTCTCACTCTTCATGTTGTATTCCCCCACTGTATGTTCCCTTCCCATTATTTTTGTGTCATTTCTTTATTTACTGTTGTTGTCACTAGCATGATTATACTGTTCAGGTTATATGTGGGTGTCTTTTCCTAGCCTCGTCACTACTTCGCTGAGGTTAGGCTTGACACTTACCAGACATGGGGTAGGTTGTATTGATGCTGCACTGTGCACTTTCTGTGCAGACTTTGATACCGGTTCGGGTTGATCGAGATTTTTGCTATTGGTCCACTGTTCGGAAACTCAAGGTAGATCTGTCAGCGTTCACAGACCTTGAAGTCCCCGCCAATCTTTTCTGTTCTACTATTTCTTTCATTCAGACAGTTGCATTTCTTTCAGATTATTATTTGTAGTAAATTCTAGAATGCTCGTGAATTGTGGCTCCAGATCCGGGTGGTAGTAATTAATACAGTTTTATGATATTCCGCACTTATTATATTTTATTTTAGTTAATTATTGTTAATTATTGAATGGAAATAAGAAATTAATTAATGATTCTCTAACGTTGGCTTGCCTAGTAAGTTAAATGTTAGGCGCCATCATGGTCCCGTCAGTGGAAAGTTTCGGGTCGTGACAGTTGGTATCACAACACTAGGTTAGATAGGTCTCATGAGTCACGAGCAAGCTTAGTAGAGTCTGAAGGATCGGCACGAACACGTCTGTACTTATCTCTCAGAGGCTATGAAGTTTAGGAACAATATCACCTCTTTCATTCCTTATCGTGCGGCAATGATTTTGCTTGAAACCTATATCTCACATTCCTTTATATCTACTCGTGTATGACATTGCGCAGTCGGTATCAGTTGTGCGTCGACGGTTCGTGATGCTGCAGATAAACTACGAGGGAGCCAGAAATGCTCAAACATTGCCTCAACCTGTGGTTTTCGACTGAAGATGCGGACGTATAAAGAGATCACCCAGTGAATAATATGGGGGGGGGTGCAACGTACCTTGGCATCTGGTTGATTTATACGAGTTGTGAAGGTTAATATTGTGGACCATCAGACGTGGTGAACTATGACTTCGCGCCGAGTGGGGGAGTCCACTATCAATGAATGGATTGCGAGTCATGTGTTATATCAGTTTCGGCCTGAAATGTATATATGTGGTACTGAAAGGTTCTCCCAAAAATTTACATGTGTTTAAGGCCTGAGATTTTGTAGAGGATAAGGTTGGGACTTGCGGTATGTCGGCCTCTGTCATAATCTTATACTTCAGTACCAAAGGAGTTAGAGAAACAACATTAAATTTACAGAAGGTCTATTCAGCGTGGACGTCACGGTTGTGGATTTTGGGGTGCTTCGGAGGAAGTACAGTGGTTGACGAGATTCTAGACTAAGAATTGTCGGTATGGAGCTCTACTTTTGTGATCATTGTATATAAATAGGGGTAAAGTTTACCCCAAAGAAGAATCGAAGAGTATGTTAAGAAATGGGTCAGTTCAACAGTGTTGAGTCAGCATAACAAAAGAAGAAATTGGCCTTGGGAGAGATAATTCTCCACAGGTGTTTGTGCCAAGCCTATGAATAGGGCAGACTAGCCAATACAACACCGCGCACTTGGCACGGTTCTCAGAAATACTTTTGAAAGAGTTTGTTTCCCGGACTCTCCGTAATGCATGGCGCATAGGGTTTGAACGATTGTGTCAGGTCACCATGACGGTGTCATAATATGCCATCAGGTTCAATAAGTTAGCTCGTCATATTCCTACTTTGCTTCCTATAACCAGAGAGCGAGTCCACAGACTCATTAAAAGGACTTAATTATGATCGTAAACTTTTGTATGACTCGGAAGCTACAGACTGATACTTAATTTCCACTAGTTGTAGAAATTGCCAAGATATTAGAACATGTTCGTGGTGAGGAAACTAAGGAGACCAAGACGTCTCGAGGTTCCGGGGGATTCAGTGGATTCTACTCTGCAGTTAAACATCATTATGGCAGGGGCTCGGGCAGTCGGCCAGCCCAGTCCGCACATCGGAGTACCTGGGGTGCTCCAGTAAGTTCTTTTAATGCACCACCAGTATGAGTTTCCTACAATGGTTATTTCAGTTATCTGGCACAGACTCAATATGAGCAGCCAAACCCGCAAAGGGGTGTTATGAATACGGCAATACTAGGCACATCATGAGAAAATTGTCCCAAACTTGGGAGAGGCATATTTTATCAAAGCACTCAGGCTACGTACTCCATTGCAGTTACTACACCACCCACACGATCAGTTAAGGGTGGAGGACAGGCGGGTAGAAGGCGTCCTAGAGGTGGAGACCCAGCCGTTGTTATATTTGTTTTATGGTATGGTGGAGGTCGTTACATCAAATGGTGTCGTTATAGCTACGACCTCGATTTAAAATAAAGGAATAATTTCCTTAACTTGATTTGGTTCTGAATATCAAGACGAGTCCTCCTATTGTGCTCCACTTATGAGTGAGCTTCGTAATTCTATAATCTACTTATGTGTTTACTTCTGTTGGGAGGTTTTATGGAGATAACTACACCTATCATTCCATGATAGACTCTAATAAGATCTGTGAGGCTAAAGGTGCCTTTCTGTTACTTATTTCGGTATGTTTTGATGTATTTCCGGATAATTAATTACAAATTGTGAATTATATGCCCTACCAGTGTGGGGTTCATTATGTGTTGTGATTTTGTTTAACGAAAGTTATTTAAAAGGATAAAGTGGAAAGTTTCGATTGGCAAGATATGCATATTACTTGTGATTCAGAACTGAGGCCGAGGTCCTCATATTTTAAAATAAATTGATATGTTTAAACCGGGCTATGAGCTGCGGTGGAAGTTATATAAGTACGAGATCCTTGTGATAAAAATTCTTCTGTTTAAATTCTCAATTGTGAGAAAAATTAAATTTGTACAATAGTACTAATAGGGAGTCATGTCTGCTAGGCTTATTTAAAAAATAAATAAGTAAATAAATTGTATGAAATTCTCTGTGCATACTTGCCAAATTCGTGTTGTAATTATTGAGTTTTAACCTACGAGATAGGTGCTCGCCCAGGTGATGTTAAATGTGACTCGTTAATTCGGGTAAATAATTACGAGGTCTTCATGCCTCGCATCTCGTTATTAGTATTGTGAAGGTTTGAAATGAGATTTTTGTTAACATGAAGTTAATTGACGATTCTGTAATTGATTATGAACAACTATTAAGACTAGATTTACCCAGAAGGGTCCCCCATTTAGATGGTCAGACGAGTGTGAGTTGAGCTTTCAGAAGCTCAAGACCGCTTTGACTACAACGCTAGTGTTGGTATTACCCACAGGTTCATGATCGTATATGGTATATTGTGACGCCTCACACATTGGGCTTGGTGCACTATTAATGCAATATGGCAAGATAATTGCATATGCGTCGCGGCAATTGAAAGTTCACGAAAAGAATTATCATGTTCATGACTTAGAATTGGCAGCCATTGTTCATGCGCTAAAGATTTGGAGGCATGACCTCTACAGTGTCTCATGTGAGGTATTTACTGATCATCGTAGCCTTCAGTATCTGTTCAAACAAAAGGATCTTAATTGGAGGTATAAAAGATGGTTGGAGTTGTTGAAAGACTATGATATCACCATTTTGTATCACCCTAGAAAGGCCAATGTGGTGGCCGATGCTTTGAGTAGAAAGGCTGTGAGTATGGGCAGTCTTGCGTATATTCCAGTTGGTGAGAGGCCATTAGCTACAGATGTTCAGACTTTGGCTAATCAGTTCATGAGGTTATATGTTTCAGAATTCAGTCGGGTTCTAGCTTACATAGTGCGGCACGATGGTGCCAAGCAGGTTACTATTGGAGATGATGGAGTTTTGAGGATGTAGGGTCGTATTTGTGTGCCTAATGTGGATGGAATTTGTGAGTTGATTCTTGAGGAGGCCCACAGTTCCCAGTATTCTGTTCATCCGGGCGCCGCCAAGATATATCAGGACTTGCGGCAGCATTATTGGTGGAGAAGAATGAAAAAGGATATAGTTGCATATGTAGCTCGGTGTCTGAATTGTCAGCAAGTTAAGTACGAGCATCAGAGACCTGGCGGTTTGCTTCAGAAATTAGAAATTCCTGAGTGGTAGTGGGAGCGTATCACTATGGATTTTATTGTTGGGCTCCCACGGACTCATAGAAAATTTGACGCAGTTTGAGTCATTGTGGACAAGTTGATCAAGTCAGCACATTTCATTCCAGTGGCAGTTACCTATTTTTTAGAGAGGTTAGCTGAAATTTACATTTGTGAGATTGTCCGCCTTCACGGGGTGCCCGTGTCTATTATTTCAGATCGAGGTACGCAGTTTAACTCACATTTCTAGAGGGTTGTACAGCATGAGTTAGGCACGCGGGTGGAGTTGAGTACAACATTTCATCCACAGACAGACGGACAGTCAGAGCGCATTATTCAGATATTGAAAGATATGCTTCGCGCTTGTGTTATAGACTTTGGAGGTTCTTGGGATCATTTCTTGCCACTTGCGGAGTTTGCCCATAATAATAGCTACCGGTCGAGCATTCAGATGGCTCCATATGAGGCATTATACGGAAGGCGATGCCGATCGCCAGTTGGTTGGTTTGAACTGGGATAGGCTCGGTAGTTGGGTACCGATTTGGTACATGATGCCTTGGATAAGGTCAAGATTATTCAGGATCGACTTCGCACAGCTCAGTCTAGGCAAAAGAGTTATGCCGACTGTAAAGTTTGTGATATTGCATTTATGGTTGGAGAAAGAATATTGCTCCGGGTTTCACCTATAAAAGGTGTAATGAGGTTCGGAAAGAAGGGCAAGTTGAGCCCTAGATATATCAAACCCTTTGAAATTCTTGGAAGGGTGGGTGGAGTAGCCTACAGGCTTGCATTACCACTTAGTTTATCAGCGGTTCATCCAGTGTTCTATGTGTCTATGCTCCGGAAATATCATGGTGATCCATCCCATGTGTTAGATTTCAGCTCTGTCCAGCTGGATAAGGATTTGACTTACGAGGAGGAGCCGGTGGCAATTCTAGCCCGGCAAGTTCGCCAGTTGAGATCAAAGAGTTACCCTTCAGTTCGAGTGGAGTGGAGAGGTCAGCCTATTGAGGCAGCTACTTGGGAGTCCTAGTCCGATATGCGGAGTAGATATCCTCACTGTTTTACCAGCCCAAGTACTTTTCTATGTCCGTTCAAGGACGAACGATTGTTTTAGATATGGAGAATGTGATGACCCAAAAGGTCATCTTATGTTTTAGAACTCAAATCTGCGCTCTTAAGCCTTAAAATCTCATTTTTACCCTCCTCAATTTGCGTGTACAGTCCGAGCATGTTTCTGGAAAGCTTTTATGTTGAAAATTAATGAAAAAAAGATTTTATGCCTTAAAAGTTAATTTTAATTGACTTCGGTCAACATTTTTGGTAAACGGGTCCGAATCCATATTTTGACGATTCCGGTGGGCCCGTATCGAATTATGGGACCTGGGCGTATGCCCGAAATCGAATTCGGAGGTCCCTAGCTCAAGTTATGAATTTTTTATAAAAATTAAAAGTTTGGAAATTATTTATTTTTAAGAATTGATTGATATTTGAAAATGTTAGTATCGGGTCCGTATTTTAGTTCCGGAGCCCGGTAATGGTTCATTATGATATTTAAGACCTGTCTGTGAAATTTGGTGAGAAACGGAGTTGATTTGACGTGATTTTGACGTCCAGTTGAGAAAATAGAAATTTTAAAGTGTTCTTGAAAATTTTATTCGATTTGGTGCTAAATTCGGAGTTCTAGGTGTTATTTTGGCGATTTGATCACGCGAGCAGGTCTGTATGATGTTTTTAGACTTGTGTGCATGTTTGGTTTGGAGCCTCGAGGGCTCGGATGAGTTTCGGATAGGCTACGGGGTGATTTGCACTTAGAAAATTTGAGATTTGTGCTGCAGCAGCTGTTCTGGTGTGCCCTTCTTCGCGCTTGCGTAGGTAGTGGTCACGACCCAAACTAACCCCTGTCGTGATGACGCCTATCGTGGAACTAGCCAAGCCGACTCATTTCCAAAACAAACTGATATTTTCATTTCAAAGATAATTTCAATGTCATTTAACATAAAAACTTTCATAAAGGAGTTCAAATCAAAATAAAAGTGCGGAAGGAAAAGCCCAACATCGGGGTGTCACTAGTCAGGAGCATCTACTACAATCTGTCTAGCAATATCAAGGCTAACTCGCCGCTACCGTGTCCAGCTACACCTGAATCTGCACATAAGGTGCGGGGAGTAACGTGAGTACGCCAACTCAGTAAGTAACAACAATAAATAAAGACTGAGCAGTAGTGACGAGCAATAAATCATATAACGTTCATATCATGAAATCTCAGTAAAATACCTTGTGCTTTATAAAATCAGGATTTGAATCAAAATATCTCGTTTAAACCCAGTTCCAGTAAAAATAATCATTTAAGGATATTTTTCAACAGATTTTAAACAGAGGAAAAATGCAAAGGTGAGCAAAATGATGAAATCATAAACAGCCTCTCGGGCAAAACATCACTCATATACAGCCCCTCGGGCATACCTCACAATCACTCTTGCCACTCAGGCATACCTCACAATCACTCATGCCTCCTAGTCACTCAGCACTCAGCACTCGGCACTCGGCACTCGGCACTCGGCACTTGCACTCAGTAGGTACCTGCGCTCACTGGGGGTGTGTACAGACTCCGGAGGGGCTCCTTCAGCCCAAGCGCTATAATCTGCACGGACAACTCACGTGCTATAATAATAAAATATGTTGCGGGCGGGCAGCCCCGATCCACACTCATCCTCACAATCAGGCCCTCGGTCGATATCAACATGCTGCGGCGTGCAGCCTAATCCCATAAATATCCTCACAAATCAGGCCCTCGGCCTTACTCAGTCATAAACCTCTCAAGCCACTCGGGCATTTCAGTAAAATAAGGCATTCGGCCCAAAACATTTATATGCATCAAAATAGAGTCATAAAAGTGAGTTATGCGGTAAACAAGTATAAACATGACTGAGTAAAAATTTTCAATCGAAAACAATGAGAGGATAGTAAGAAAAAGTCCCTAAGGGTCCAAATAGTACTGGCGCAAGGCCCAAACATGGCATTCAGTCCAATTTATAGAAACTCTTCTAAAACATATAAGTATCATATAGTTTCAACAAAGTATGCAACTTTACAGTTGCTACGGGACGGACCAAGTCACAATCCCCAACAGTGCATGCCCACACGCCCGTCACCTATCATGTGCGTCACTAAAAATAGTAGAATGATATAAAAAATACGGGGTTTCGTACCCTCAGGACTAGATTTACAATCGTTACTTACTTCAAGCCGCGAAATTCTTATTCTGCAATGTCCTTTCCTCGTGAATTGGTCTCCAAACGCCTCGAATCTGGTCATAAATAATTCGTTTCAGTCAATAAAATTCATTGAAATTAATTCCATAAGATAATAATGATTTTCCATAAAAATCCGAAAATTAGCTCAAAAATCGCCCGTGGGGCCAACGTCTCGGAACTCGACAAAAGTGACAAAATCTGGAAACCCATTCAACCACTAGTCTAACCGTACCAATTTTACCAAAATCCGACCCCAACTCGACCCTCAAATCTTCAATTTAAACCATGAGGGTTTTCAAATTTTTCCCAACTCAATTCACCAATTAAATGATAAAAACAACCATGGATTCGGGTAATTTAACCAATATTGAGTTAAGAACACTTACCATGTTGTTTCCTCTTAAAAGCACCCAAAATCGCCTCAAATCCGAGCTCCAAATCGTCAAAAACTGAAAATGGGAACTCACTGCCGAGGCTTTTCTTATTCGCGAACGCGGTCAGTGCCTCGCGTTCGCGAAGCACAAAATAGCTCCCGTCCAAATTCCTTCTTCTAAGCGAACGCGTTCAACCTATCACGAACACGATGCTTCGTTCCCCCTCACTACGCGAACGCGACACCCCCCTACGCGAACGCGTAGACCAATTGCCTGGGGTCTTCGGCTGCTTCCTCTCTTCTTCGCGAATGCGTAACACCTCTCGCGTTCGCGATGCACACCCAGTCCACCCTTCGCGAACGCGTGCTTCTCTTCGCGATCGCGAAGAGCAAATATTGCCAGCCTCTCAGTTCCTGTTCGCGAACGCGAAGCTCCACTCGCGAAAGCAATGAAGGAAACCAGATGGTGCATCAGAAAACTTCCAGCAGAGTTCCAAGTCCAAAATTCAACCCGTTAACCATCCGAAACTCACCCGAGCCCCTCGGGACCTCAACCAAATATACAAACAAGTCCTAAAACATCATACGGACTTAGTCGAACCCTCAAATCACCTCAAACAACGCTAAAACCATGAATTACACCCCAATTCAAGCCTAATGAACTTTTAAATTTCTAATTTCTACAAACGACTCCGGAACCTATCAAATCACGTCCAATTGACCTCAAATTTTGCACACATGTCATAAATGACATAACAGATGTATTCCAATTTTCAGAATCTGATTCCGATCCCCGATATCAAAAAGTCAACCCCCTGTCAAACCTCTCAAAAAAGTAAACTTTCGGCATTTCAAGCCTAATTCGTCTACGGACTTCCAAATAATATTTCGGACACGCTCCTAAGCCCAAAATGACCATAAGGAGTTATTGGAATCATCAAAATTCAAATCTCAGATCGTTTACACATAGGTCAACATCCGATTGACTTTTCCAACTAAAGTTTCTACTTAAGAGATTAAGTGTCTCAATTCACTCTGAAACCACTCTGGTCCCGAACCAACTAACCCGATATAATATAATATAGCTGAATAACACAAAAAGAAGTAGAAATGGGGAAAACGGGGCTATAACTCTTGAAACGACCGACCGGGTCATTACATCCTCCCCCTCTTAAATATCCGTTCGTCCTCGAACGGGTCTAGAAATATACCTGGAGTCTCGAATAGGCGTGGATATCTGCTCCGTATCTCTCGCTCGGTCCAGGGGGCCTCTTCCACAGGCTGACCTCTCCATTGTACCTTCACTAAAGCTATATCCTTTGACCTCAACCTTCGAACATGCCGATCCAAAATAGCCACCTCCTCCACATCATAAGTCATATCACCCTACAACTGAACCGTGCTGAAATCCAAAATATGGGACGGATCTCTAATATATTTCCGGAGCATGGAAACATGAAACACTGGATGCACACTCGACAAGCTGGGTGGCAAGGCAAGCTTATAAGCCACCTCCCCTATTCTCTGAAGCACCTCAAAAGGCCCAATGAACCGGGGGCTCAACTTGCCCCTCTTCCCAAACCTCATAACACCCTTCATGGGTGATACCTTCAGCAAAACCTTCTCCCTAACCATAAAAGACACATCACAGACTTTCCTATCAGTGTAGCTTTTCTGCCTAGACTGCGCCATGCGAAGCCGCTCCTGAATCAATTTCACCTTATCTAATACGTCCTGGACCAAGTCTGTACCTAAGAGCCTAGCCTCACCCGGCTCAAACCATCCAACCGGAGATCTACACCTCCTCACATACAAAACCTTGTACGGAGCCATCTGAATACTCGACTGATAACTGTTGCTATATACAAACTCCGCGAGTGGCAGAAACTGGTCCCATGACCCCCCAAAGTCAATGACACAAGCACGCAACATGTCCTCCAATATCTGAATAGTGCGCTCGAATTGCCCGTCCGTTAGAGGGTGAAAAGTTATGCTCAACTCAACCTGAGTACCCAACTCTCGCTGCACGGCCCTCCAAAATTGCGATGTGAACTGAGTACCCCTATCTGAAATGATGGAAACTGGGACACCATGCAGGCGAACGATCTCTCGGATGTAAATCTCAGCCAACTGCTCTGAAGAGTAAATAGTACCAACTGGAATGAAGTGCGCGGACTTGGTCAGCCGATCCACAATAACCCAAATAGCATTGAACTTCCTCGAAGTTCGTGGGAGCCCAACTACAAAGTCCATGGTGATTCGCTCCCACTTCCACTCTGGGATCTCTAATCTCTGAAGCAAGCCACCCAGTCTCTGATGCTCATACTTAACCTGCTGACAGTTGAGACACCGAGCCACAAAGCCAACTGTATCATTCTTCATCCGCCTCCACCAGTAGTGCTGCCTAAAATCTTGGTACATCTTCGCAGCACCCGGATGGATGGAATACCGCGACTTGTGGGCCTCCTCAAGAATCAACTCTCGAAGTCCATCTACATTAGGCACACATATCCGGCCCTGCATTCTCAGCACGCCGTCGTCACCAATAGTCACATCCCTAGCATCACCTCTCTGAACCCTATCCTGAAGAACGAGCAAGTGTGGGTCATCATACTGACGCCCCCTGATACGGTCATAAAGAGAAGACCTGGAGACCACACAAGCCAATACCTGACTAGGCTCCGAAATATCCAATCTGACAAGCTAGCCCACTAAGGCCTGAACATCCAATGCCAAAGGTCTCTCTGCTGCTGGAAGATATGCTAAACTCCCTAAACTCTCTGCCCGACGACTCAAAGCATAGGCCACCACATTGGCCTTCCCCGGATGGTACAAAATAGTGATATCATAGTCCTTAAGAAGCTCCAACCATCTCCGCTGACGCAAATTAAGATCCTTCTGCTTTAACATATACTGCAGACTCTGGTGATCAGTATAGATCTCACAATGAACCCCATACAAATAATGATGCCAAATCTTCAAGGCGTGAACAATGGCTGCTAACTCAAGATCATGGACAGGATAGTTCTTCTCATGGGTCTTCAACTGGCGCGAGGCATAGGCAATCACTCTACCCTCCTGCATCAAAACACAACCAATGCCTATCCTCGAGGCATCACAATACACGGTGTAAGAACCTGAAGCTGATGGCAGAACTAACACTGGAGTTGTGGTCAAAGCAGTCTTGAGCTTCTGAAAGCTCTTCTCACACTCATCCAACCACCTGAATGGAGCACCCTTTTGGGTCAATTTGGTCAAGGGAGATGCAATAGATGAAAATTTCTCCACAAAGCGACGGTAGTAACCCGCCAAACCAAGAAAGCTCCTAATCTCCGTGGCTGAGGACGGTCTAGGCCAACTCTGCACCGCCTCTATCTTCTTTGGATCCACCTGAATACCCTCGCTGGACACCACATGTCCCAAGAATGCTACTAAACTGAGCCAAAACTCACACTTGGAGAACTTTGCATAAAATTTCTCCTCCCTCAATCTCTGTAATACAATCCTCAAATGTTGAGCGTCCTTCTCCTGGCTACGAAAGTACACCAGGATGTCATCAATGAATACAATGATGAAAGAGTCCAAATAAGGCTGGAATACACTGTTCATCAAATGCATGAACGCTGCTGGGGCATTGGTCAGCCCAAAAGACATCACCAAGAACTCATAATGGCCATATCGGGTCCTGAAAGATGTCTTAAGAATATCTGAATCCCGAATCTTCAGCTGATGATAACCGGACCTCAAATCAATCTTAGAGAACACCCTCGCTCCCTGAAGCTGGTCGAATAAATCATCAATACGAGGCAAAGGATACTTGTTCTTGACTGTGACATTGTTCAACTGCCTGTAATCAATACACATTCTCATGGAACCATCCTTCTTTTTCATAAATAGAACCTGTGCACCCCAAGGTGACACACTAGGCCGAATAAACCCCTTATAAAGGAGTTCCTGAAGCTGTTCTTTCAATTCCTTCAACTCTGCCGGTGCCATACGATACGGTAGAATAGAAATAGGCTGAGTGCCCGGCACCAAATCAATACCAAAGTCAATATCCCTGTTAGGCGGCATGCCTGACAGGTCTGCAGGAAACACATCCGGAAAATCGCGTACCACCGGAACAGAATCAATGAAAGGAGTCTCTGCACTAACATCTCTCACAAAAGCCAAATAGGATAGGCAACCCTTCTCAACCATACACTCAGCCTTCAAATATGAAACCACCCTACTTGGTACATAATCTACAGAACCGCTCCACTCAACCCTCGGAATTCCCGGCATAGCCAACGTCATCGTCTTAGCGTGACAATCTAGAACAACATGACATGGAGATAACCAATCCATACCCAATATCACATCAAAGTCGACCATACTAAGCAGTAAAAGGTCCACTTGGGTCTCCAGACCCCCAATAGTCACCACACATGACCGGTATACGTGGTCCATAATAATAGTATCGCCCACAGGAGTAGATATATGTACAGATGAAACTAAGGACTCACGGGGCATATCCAGAAAATGGGCAAAATACGAGGAAACATATGAATACGTGGAACCAGGGTCAAATAATACTAAGGCATCTCTGTGGCAAACTGAGACAATACTTGTAATCACAGCACCTGAAGCAATAGCATCTGGTCTAGCAGGGAGAGCATAGAAACGGGCCTGACCACACCCTGATATGCCTCCCCCTCTAGGGCGACCCCTAGCTGACTCACCTCCACCTCGAGCTGACAGGGCGGGTGGTGAGGTAACTGGTGTTGTAGTCGGAGGCTGACTCCTCTATTGAGATAGACCTCCATGATGATGAGGACACTGCCTCCACATATGCCCAAGCTCCCCACACTCAAAACAACTCCCTGGTGCTGGCGGCGAAAACTGAAGGGAACCCTTAGCACCGGATGACTAGTAGAAGAACCTGGCATGGAAGAGCCCTGAACAGGTGGAGCATGTGACGAACTCTGAACTGGAAGGGCACTAAGTGATGAGTGGCCCTGATGAGAACTGTGAGAACCATGGACAGATGATGCACCCCGATGAAATGGACGAGCTGACTGAGCCTGCCTGAAATGACGACCTCTACCGTGTTGGAACTGACCCCCAAAAGGAGCACCACTGAATCCACCCTGACCACGAGGCCTCTTGGCCTCCCTCTCAAACTTTCCTGACTGCGAACTATCTCAATCTGCCGAGAAATGTCGACAACCTCATCAAAGGTAACACTCGAAAGCCGCTCCCTGGTCATGAGCAATTGTAGCTGATAAGTAAGGCCATTAATAAACCTCATGATCCTCTCTTTGTCCGTGGGAACCAACCAGATAGCATGACAGGCCAACTTAGAGAATCGCATCTCATACTGTGTCACAGACATATCACCCTAGTGAAGCCGCTCAGACTGTCTGCGCAGCTCCTCTCTGAGGGATAGAGGCACAAACTTCTCCAAAAAGACCACGGAGAACTGTTGCCAAGTAAGGAGTGCTACGCCAATAGGCCTACGCCTCTCGTAAGTCTCCCACAATCTGAGTGCAGCCCCCCAAAAAACTGAAAGGTAGTGAATAAGACCCCACAAGTCTTCAAAATACTAGTAGTACGGAGTATCCCCTGACACCTGTCTAAAATGTCCTGAGCATCCTCTCTCTCTGTGCCACTGAAAGGTGGTGGCTGAAGTCTTCCAAACCTCTCCAACCTACGCTGACCATCCTCAGGCATAACAGGAACCACATAATCCTGAGCAACAGTAACCGGCTAGGCTGGTGGTGCCTCCGGTGTCTGAAGTCCCTGAATAACCTGCTCGAATGTGCGAGCGATGGGAGTCTGAGTGCTTCCCCTGGCCTGAGAAGTGGTTGCGGCCGTCGAAATAGAGACCGCATGAGCAAGGCCGGTACATGCTGTCAGAATCTGAGCTAGGGCCTCCTGAAGGTCTGGAATCACAATAGGCACAGGTGGTGCCTAAGCTGGTGCATCAACAACTGGAACCTGGTCCTGATCTGGGACAACCGGTGGATCAGCAGGTACTGCCCCAGCTGTTGTACGGGCTGCACCTCTGCCCCTACCACGGCCTCTACCGCGGCCTTGGCCTCTAGCGGCCCTGGCTGGTGGTACTGGTGGCTAGCCATCCTGACCGGTAGTACGAGTCCTCACCATTTGTGAGAGAATGAAACAACAAATGTTTAGTTACTAGAATCAACAGATTCGCACGACAAGAATTCAAGAATGTGGAAATTTTTCCTAAAGGTTCTGTAGCCTCTCGAAGATAAGTACATGCGTCTCCATATCGATCCGCAAGACTCTACTAAACCCGCTTATGACTCATGAGACCTATGTAACCTAGGCTCTGATACCAATCTGTCATGACCCAAACTAACGCCTGTCATGATAGCGCCTATCGTGGAACTAGTCAAGCCGACTCATTTACAAAGCAAACCGATATTTTCATTTCAAAGATAATTTCAATGTCATTTAACATAAAAACCTTCGTAAAGGAGTTCAAATCAAAATAAAAGTGCGGAAGGAAAGGCCCGACATCGGGGTGTCACTAGTCATGAGCATCTACTACAATCTGTCTAACAATATCAAGGCTAACATAGCCTGGAAAATAGCTAAATACAACTAGAGGAAGATAAGAGGGAGAAGAACAGGGGCCGCGATCGCCAAACAGCTACCTTGCTATCTCCAAGAAAATCTGAAACCAGAACACTCAGTAATCGCTACCATGTCCAGCTACACCTGAATCTGCACACAAGGTGTAGGGAGTAATGTGAGTACGCCAACTCAGTAAGTAACAACAATAAATAAAGATTGAGCAGTAGTGACGAGCAATAAAGAGTATAGCATTCATATTATGAAATCTAAGTAAAATACCTCGTGCTTTTTAAAATCAGGATTTGAATCAAAATATCTCGTTTAAACCCAGTTCTAGTAAAAATAAAAATTTAAGGATATTTTTCAACAGATTTCAAACAGAGGAAAAATGCAAAGGTGAGCAAAATGATGAAATCATAAACAGCCCCTCAGGCAAAACATCAATCATATACAGCTCCTCGGGCAAACCTCATAGTCACCCGTGCCACTCGGGCATACCTCACAATCACTCTTGCCACTCGGGCATACCTCACAATCACTCATGCCTCCTAGTCACTCAGCACCCGGCACTCGCACTCACTAGGTACCTGCGCTCATTGGGGGTGTGCACAGACTCCGGAGGGGCTCCTTCAGCCCAAGCGCTATAATCTGCAAGGACAACTCACGTGTTGCACGGACAACTCACGTGCTATAATAATAAAGTATGTTGTGGGCGGGCAGCCCCGATCCACACTCATCCTCACAATCAGGCCCTCGGCCGATATCAACATGTTGCGGCGTGTAGCCCGATCCCATAAATATCCTCACAAATCAGGCCCTCGGCCTCACTCAATCATAAACCTCTCAAGCCACTCGAGCATTTCAGTAAAACAGGGCATTCGGACCAAAACATTTATATGCATCAAAATAGAGTCATAAAACTGAGTTATGCGGTAAACAAGTATAAACATGACCGAGTATAAATTTTCAATCGAAAACAATGAGAGGATAGTAAGAAAAATCCCCTAAGGGTCCAAACAGTACTGGCGCAAGGCCCAAACATGGCATTCATCCCAATTTACAGAAACTCTTCTAAAACATATAAGTATCATATAGTTTCAACAAAGTATGCAACTTTACAGTTGCTACGAGACGGACCAAGTCACAATCCCCAACAGTGCATGCCCACATGCCCGTCACCTAGCATGTGCATCACTAAAAATAGTAGAATGATACAAAAAAATCCGGGGTTTCGTACCCTAAGGACTAGATTTACAATCGTTACTTACTTCAAGCCACGAAATTCTTATTCTGTAATGTCCTTTCCTCGTGAATTGGCCTCCAAACGCTTCAAATCTGGTCATAAATAATTCGTTTCAGTCAATAAAATTTATTGGAATTAATTCCATAAGATAATAATGATTTTCCATAAAAATCCGAAAATTAGCTCAAAAATTGCCTGTGGGACCCACGTCTCGAAACTTGACAAAAGTTATAAAATCCGGAAACCCATTCAACCACGAGTCTAACCATACTAATTTTACCAAAATCCGACCCCAACTCGACTCCCAAATCTTCAATTTAAACCAAGATGGTTTTCAAATTTTTTCCAACTCAATTTACCAATTAAATGATAAAAACAACCATGGATTCGGGTAATTTAACCAATATTGAGTTAAGAACACTTACCCCGTTGTTTTCTCTAAATATCACCCAAAATCGCCTAAAATCCGAGCTCCAAATCATCAAAAACTTCAGAACTTAAACTCACTGCCGAGGCTTTTCTTCTTCGCGAACGCGGTCAATGCCTCGCATTCGCGAAGCACAAAATAGCTCCCGTCCAAATTCCTCCTTCTACGCTAATGCGTTCAACCCATCGCGAACGCGATGCTTCGTTCCCCCTCACTACGCGAACGCGACACCCCCCCTACGCGAATGCGTAGACCAATTGCTTGGGGTCTTCGACTGCTTCCTCTCTTCTTCGCGAACGCGTAACACCTCTCGCGTTCGCGATGCACACCCAGTCCACCCTTCATGAACGCGTGCT
The DNA here is from genome assembly GCF_000715075.1 of Nicotiana tabacum. Lineage (NCBI taxonomy): Eukaryota > Viridiplantae > Streptophyta > Magnoliopsida > Solanales > Solanaceae > Nicotiana > Nicotiana tabacum. The sequence continues at coordinate 120,022,204 of NC_134081.1, forward strand.
TCTCTTCGCGAACGTGAAGAGAAAATATTGCTATCCTCTCAGTTCCTCTTCGTGAACGCGAGGCTCCACTCGCGAATGCGATGAAGGAAACCAGATGGTGCATCAGAAAAATTCCTGCAGAGTTCCAAGTCCAAAATCCAACCCTTTAACCATTGGAAACTCACCCGAGCCCCTCGGGACCTCAACCAAATATACCAACAAGTCCTAAAACATCATACGGACTTAGTCGAACCCTCAAATCACCTCAAATAACACTAAAACCATGAATTACACCCCAATTCAAGCCTAATGATCTTTTGAATTTCTAATTTATACAAACGACTCTGGAACCTATCAAATCACGTCCGATTGACCTCAAATTTTGCACACAAGTCATAAATAACATAAACAGAGGTATTCCAATTTTAAGAATCGAATTCCAACCCCGATATCAAAAAGTCAACCTCCCCCCGGTCAAATTTCTCAAAAGTCAAACTTCTCAAAAAATTAAACTTTCGGCATTTCAAGTCTAATTCCTCTACGGACTTCCAAATAATATTCCGAACACGCTCCTAAGCCCAAAATTACCATACAGAGCTATTGGAATCATCAAAATTCAAATCCGAGATCGTTTATACCTAGGTCAACTTGAGTGTCGTGAACGCGAAAGATAAAATGGGGGCAGGGGAATTTTCTTTTTCGCGAACGCGAAGGACTGGTCGCGAACGCGATCTGTCTCATGCGAATGCGATAGTTTAAGGGACCTGGGGAAGGGGGGTCATGTTCTTCTACGCGAACGCATCCACTGGGTCGCGAACGCAAAGGCTTGGGGGGAGCTGCCATACACGAATGCGTAGAAAGACTCGCGAACGCAAAGGCCTTAGGCCACTGTGCATCGCGATCGCTACAGGCCTATCGCGAACGCGATGAAGGCCTATCCAGCGACTTAAAACATACTCTAAACACGGGTTTAAGCCATTTCTTCAACATTTTTCAAGAACCAAACGGGTAGAGGCGATTTTCCAAGAGCCATTTCTTCCCCAAATTGTTGGTAAGTGAATGTAAACCATTTTATTTCAATTACCCATTACATTTCTTGAATTATCAACCTAAAATCTAGAGTTTTCATGGTAGAATTAGGGGTTAGGGTAGAACTAGGGATTTCGGGAATTTGGGGATTTAGACCTCGATTAGAGGTCAGATTCCAAAACTAATTACATATTCGGGCTTGGGGGTGAATGGGTAAAAGGATTTTGGTCCGAACCTTGGGTTTTGACCAAGCGGGCCCAGGGTCGATATTTCGAATTTTTGGTGGAAAAATTTGGAAAATTTAATTTATGAAATATAATTGATTCCTTTAGCAATATTTGATATTATTGAGTCATTTTTGAATAGATACGAGTGGTTTGGAGGTGAATTCCAAAGGAAAAGCTGTGATTGAGAATTAAGTGGCCTTCGGAGCAAGATAAGTATTGTGTCTAACTTTGGCTTGAGGGAATAGGTATTGTGTGAGTACTTGATACGTGTTTTGTTGTTGAATACGATGTATAGTTGAGGTAACGAGCATCTATGCATTGTGGTCGAGTCATAGCATGCGAGTGATATTCTATTCTTGCAAACTTTGTAGTCTTAAATCTCGTTATCCATACTTATTGTTGTTGTTGAAATGTTGGAAGACTTGTATCCGATTCCACCAAGTTTGATAAAATTGTGAATATTGATTCGAGATTGAGATGTTAAATTGTGAAAGTAATCACTGATGAAATATTGATTTCTTTGTGAAACTTTTCTCTATCCGTTGTTATTGATTATGTGAATTGTGAGGAAGAGTATAAAGCACGAAGGGTGATGCCGTGCATGATTTATTTATATTGTGAGGAAGAGTGTAAAGCACGAAGGGTGATGCCGTGCATTATTTATTTATATTGTGAGGAAGAGTGTAAAGCACGAAGGGTGATGTCGTGCATGATTTATTTTTATCGTGAGGAAGAGTGTAAAGCACGAAGGGTGATGCCGTGCGTGATTTATTTATATGGTAAGGAAGAGTGTAAAGCACGAAGGGTGATGCCGTGCATGAATTAATTATATTGTGAGGAAGAGAGTAAAAGCACGAAGGGTGATGCCGTGCAGTCTTATTTATTATTTGGTGAGGTTGAGAGTAAAAGCACAAAGGGTGATGCCGTGCAGTTTTCCTTTCTAGTTTAATTGCTCAATTCATTTAAGGATTTCCGGTTTAATTCTGCCTTTTAATTATTCTCACTCTTTATGTTGTATTCCCCCACTATATATTCCCTTCCCATTATTTTTGCGTTATTTCTTTATTTACTGTTGTTGCCACTAGCATGATTATACTGTTCAGGTTATATGTGGGTGTCTTGTCCTAGCCTCGTCACTACTTCGCCGAGGTTAGGCTCGACACTTACCAGTACATAGGGTCGGTTGTACTGATGCTGCACTCTGCACTTTCTGTGCAGACTTTGATACCGGCTCGGGTTGATCGAGATTTTTTCTATTGGTCTGTTATCCGGAGACTCAAGGTAGATCAGTCGGCGTTCACAGACCTTGAAGTCCCCGCTTATCTTTTCTGTTTTACTGTTTATTTCATTCAGACATTTGTATTTCTTTCAGATTATTACTTGTAGTAAATTCTAGAATGCTCGTGAATTGTGACTCCAGATTCGAGTGGTAGTAATTAATACAGTTTTATGATATTCTGCACTTATTATATTTCATCTTAGTTAATTATTGTTAATTACTGAATGGAAATAAGAAATTGAGTAATGATTCTCTAACGCTGGCTTACCTAGCAAGTGAAATGTTAGGCGCCATCACGGTCCCGTCGGTGGAAAATTTCGGGTCATGACAATCATCCTCTCTTCCAATGCAGAAATCCATATCTTATCCTTTGTTGCTGTCCAATTAAGGATAATGGGGATCGAATTGTTAACCCTTGTAGCAATATCTATGTTAATTGTAGAGCAACACTCATACAACCAGATTTGCATAGCTAGGGGGAAAACTCGAAGAAGGTAAAAATGCACAGATGGGCTCAACTTATGCCTAGCAGACTGAAGCAAATTTGTATAGGCATCTTTACCCCATCGGTAATTTGCATATTTCCATGAGTCAACCAAATAGAACCGAAAGTGGTATATCAAATCATTCTTTTTCTCTGAAGCAAAGAGGAAGAACTTTACGAGATACAGAATACATAGCTTGACTGCATCCTCGTCATTCACCCAACTACAACCCAACATAATTTGTTGCAGGTACGACTTCTCAACTTTTTCCTTATTTGGGAAATAACTCCTCATTATTTTACTATCATATTTAGGAGTGTACCCAAAGTCTATTACTTTGTAACACATTTGAGGCCGGTAATAAGAGCAAACTCCCTCAGTCCAAAGTTCGCCATTTTAAACAAATTTCAGCTTGAGCAGAGGCGATTTTTGATACATTTTCAAGGAAATGTCATTGGGGGTAAGTGATTCTAACTTGGATTTGGTCTATAAACATAAATATATCATTATTTTCATAATTTAATTAGTGTTTTGAGATTGAAATTTGGAAAAGTTTAGAAATCTCATAGAAACAAAATTTTGAGATTTCGGTATCGATTCGGAGTCGGATTTGAGTGAAACTGGTATGGTTGGACTCGTAATTGAATGGGTTATCAGATTTCATAACTTTCGCCGGATTCCGAGATGTGGGTTCCGTTGGCGAATTTTTAATTAATTTCGGGATCTTTTCTTAAAAATATAGTATTTTCTTATAGAATTGATTCCTATAATATTTAGTGATTGTATCGAATTATTTTAGCTAGATTCGAGCCAGACGGAGTTGGATAATCGTGGAAAAGGCCTTATAGTGGATTAAATTGGAGCAAGACGAGGTAAGTCTCTTGTCTAATCTTGTGAGGGGGAAATTACCTCATAGGTGATTAAAATTAAATAATCATTGCTAATTGTGGGGTCTACGTACGCACGAGGTGACGAGAGTCCGTGCGTAGCTACTATTAATGCTAAAGTCCGGGTAGTTTAGGACTCAAAGCATGCCTTACTTGTGTAAATTGTATTCTTTGATTTATTTATATTAATTGATATCTATATGAATATATTGTGAATTGTTAGATAAAGATATTAAAGGATGAAAATCTCATAGGCTTGATTGTCTGTTTAAATCAATTAATTGTTAAAAAAAAATTGTTCTCCTCCCGAATTTACCTTATAATAAATATACTGTCCTTCCGGAGGCACATAAGAAAATGTCCTCCTTTCTTGTGGAGCGGGCCGAACGCCTCGGCAGGATAGATGCATCTATGGATCACACCGCACGTCCCTCGGCAGTGTACACGACACTCTGGATCGGGCCGTACGTCCTCGGCAGAAATCGTGCTTAATAATAATAATAATTACACGATACTTTAATAATTTATTTCAGCTTGAGAAGCTAATTAATAAATTGGAAAATCCTTGAAATTTAATGAATTATTATTCTTGCTTGTTTAAGAATTAATTGTTACTCATGTAAATGAGATTTAATTGATAAATTAGAATTTATTCGAATTGAAGAAATTTAATTAATATATTGAGAATTGTTACATTTGAAGGAATTTGATTATTTCTGCTGATTAAATAAATTATTGTAAATTCTGTAAATCATGTTGATTTAAATATTCTAGTTTTATTTCAGTTATTATTACTGACCCATAGTGAGTGTCAAAGTCGGTCATCTCGTCTCTACCACTTCGAGATTATGCTTGATACTTACTGGGTACACGTTGTTTATGTACTCATACTACACTTGCTGCACTTTTTTTGTGCAGGATCTGAGACACGTACTAGTGGAGGACCTATCATCACATACCCACGTCATCCCAAGACATAGTGGTGAGCTGCCTTTCTGAGCCGTTCTGCAGCTACCAGTATCTCTTCTTATATTTATATTCTGTCTATTTCATTTCAGACAGTATTTGGAGTTTTGTATAATCTACTAGATGCTCATGCACTTGTGACACCGGGTCTTGACACACACATTGGTAGAAGTTGGTATTTCATTATTTTTTTGGAATAAAAGTTTAACCAATGTACGATTGACTTATTAGTTGGCTTGCCTAGCTATAGTGTTGGGCGCCATCACGACCTATAGGTGAAATTGGGTCGTGATAAAATAACTCATATACATAATATCTACAAAAATTTTACAAAGAAAAAACAATTAAATTGGGTTTGAAACAAAATTGAAACAATTAACATACAACACATGACATATTCATCATTCATACTGGCAGAACAAAAATTAACCAAGAAAACAAACAAACTCATGAAATACATACCACAAATAAATTTTCATCAATTATCATACAACAAATCTGCAATTGCAAAAATATCTAAAAAAGTTAGAAAACAACAACATATATAATGTAGACAAAATTTTTATAATAAAAATAAAATAAAAAATAGGTAGCAAAGTGATTATGAAAATGGCTTTTTACTAAAAGTAAAAAACAAATATGGTAATGACCATAATTTTACCTTGTCTAGAAGGTGTTGAGGTATGTGTATAGGAGATTTATGAACCTTCTTCCTTTTTGAAGGCTTGCAAGCAAGACACATGTTTTTTTTTTTCTTTTTCTTTTTGCAGATTTGGGAATCACTTCTTCCTCCACGAAATCGTCATCACCAACGATTTCTTTGCCCTTCCGATTACTGGTTTAGCAAATGACGATCCTTCAGCAGTATCCCTATCATGCTTCACTTTTTTTCGCACCTCCATTTTAGAGTTATTCTTCACATTATTAATCAAGTTCAAACATTCATTTATCTTCTTTTTTTTTTTTTAAAAAAAGAAGACATTCATTTATACTTCTTTTATAATGTGTACATGTTTTAGGATTTGAGTACCTGTTACTGTCATGGAGACCATCAATCACTAATTTGACCATACAAGAAAAGAAGTTTATATTAGAGGATAATGCGTTCACAAAGTTTTATTTAATAGAAAATAATGCTACTCATCCGATTTAGATATATATGCTCACCTTACCGCTTGTTTGGATGGTTGTTATATATAGTATAATATTGTATTGTATTGTTTTAATATATATAATATTTGGATAGATTTTATTTTGTTTGTCGTCGTTTCATGATATCATGCATCAACAATATGAAGAATAAACTTGTAATATTATTAAAAAAAAGTAAGGTACGAGGTAAAATTATTATATAAAAAGGTAGAGTAAAAGATAAAATAATGATTATTTAATAATAAGAAAGGGCAAGATGAGAGAAAAAAAGAAAGAAAATAATGCGACCACACCAAATCGGTCGTTTCATAAAGTGATACTTTTCGTCATTACGTAACGACGGATTTAACAATACGATATAATAAAATTTAAGTAACAATCAAAACAAACATTATATTTAAAGTAACAATAGGATACAATACAACACGTAACAACCATCCAAACAATCGGTTAATCTTTTGGCATTCAAAGAGTAACCTTAACTCCCAAATATACTACTGTTGTCATATGAAGTAAATTTTTCGTTTTCTTAATTCGTTGTTTCTCTTTTATACACCCTTAATTGATTTTTTGTGTTAATTATTTTCTGACATTTTCTTAGAGATAAAAACCTTAAAATACATAGCCATACATAAATTCATTTCTCCTAGAAAAAAGTTGGCTTTATACTAGATGTCTGAATCAATTAATGCAGTAAAGAACCAAACCAGGGTAAAAAGAAATCATCAAAAAGTTATTCTGCACTCTTTTTGGCCAAAGGCCAGAAATAATATGGACATATCATCTATTTTCTAAAGTTTTGTTGAGAAATGTCAAGCTCAAATATAAATTAAAGTTAAAGCTCTTTTGTGAATGACGATAATAATTTATTAATTATAATTAGTAAATTGGTGTATTTGAAAAGCTTGATATTAGGTGAGGTAAAGACTTAAGATTATACTATATCTTATATTTATTGTACTAATATTTAAACTTTAGCTTACAATGAACTTTAAATTTAATTAGAGTGGTGCCCACTTAAAATTTTGGTAAATCAATGACGTAGTGTATCTGCTAGTATTCAAATTGACTATTGCATTATTATAAGACGCTAAGGAAGAAGCTATGGATTGATTAAAATCGGGGTTAAATATATGTATTGTTTGGATTTATATAACTTTCCATCAATATATTTGTCCTATCAATATTTGCTCTATATATTTGAGAATTTTTGTATAGCGTGATATCTTCTTTTGTTAATCTGGCTAAGCATGATAAACAATAGTAATTATTTTTACGATCATATAATTTTTAAATTTTTTTATTTACACCTCAATACATCATATAATAATATTTATTTAACTTTTTTAATTATATATTATTGATATAGGTACATGTGCAATAACGCATAGTTTTTTTAATGAAATGGGATGATTCCTGACCAACTTCACCGAATTTTCATAATAATGATACTTAAGTGAATGTGGAGTGATTTTGTGGTTAGAAAATAAGTTATAATAATTTTACTTTATGAGTTAAGCGACCTTTTGCATATCTAACCCCTAACCCCTTTTTATCTATTATATCAATACAAAGATAAGGTCCCACAGTAATCTACTTTTTCCCTTTGAAATAATGATAAATTTAATTTTGTAATTTGATGGACTTTTACATCCTTAGAAACTAAATTACATCTACATCTTAAACACATAAAAAATAATGACGGATCCAAGAATTTAAGTTCGTGGGTACTGAATTTTTTTTGGGCATAAAGTTATTATCAGCCACATCATATAAAAACATAGCTATTTGAATATGATGATGAAAGAAGTTAACAAGAGAACACATAGTATTAATATTATGGACGTTGTAAAACTGGCTATTTTTTTTTATGGGTTTCTCCCTTCGGGAGGAATTACTCGTCTTCAGGAGCGTCGAACTTTTGAGTCCTTTTTCTTTTTCTTTCTTTATAGTGAATTGGATTTTGTAAAATAAGAAAAGATAAAACAAAGTCAGCAATTTTTTTTTTAAGAAAGTAGGTAAAAAAGTGGTTGGTGAAAACTGGAAAGAAAGAAAAGGAGAAAATACCTTGATATTATAAGGAAAAAAAACAGAAATAATTGGCCTATTTTAACATATAAAAACAACGGCGGATCTAAGAATTTAAGTTTGTGGGTACTGAACTTTTTTGGGCATGAAGTTATTATCAATCACATCATATAAAAACATAACTATTTGAACATGATGATGAAAAAAGTTAACAAGAAAACACATAGTATTAATATTAAGGACGTCATAAAACTGCCTATTTATTTTATGGGTTTCTCCCTTCGGAAGGAATTGCTCGTTTACAGGAGCGTCGAACTTTTGAGTCCTTTTTCTTTTTCTTTCTTTATAGTGAATTAGATTTTGTAAAACAAGAAAAGATAAAACAAAGTAAGCAAATACAATTTTAGAAAGTGGGTAAAAAAAGTGTTTGGTGAAAATCGGAAAGAAAAAAAAGGAAAAAATACCTTGATACTATAAGGGAAAAAACAGAAATAATTGACCTGTTTTAAAAAAAGGCTTGATGGGAGAGAGAATCGAACCTTCGCCCTTCACCTTTCATAAAGTTCCGGCGCTCTTCCACAACCAAAGCAGTCATCAAACTTTGTCTCATGGGTGCTTTTGTAATATTTTATATTCGTTTTCTCAACTTTTCTATACAACTATACATACTATGTGTCGAGGCTAATGGGTGCTCGAGCACCTAAATTTAATTTGTAGATCCATCCCGGCATAATAATATAAATAAATATGCTAACAACTACATAGTATATGATTTTTGGATAATTTGAACAAATTTTTAAGAATATTTGTGTTGTTAAAAGTTTATTTTTTCAAAATATAAAAAATTGATAATATTTAACATGAGATAGAGATTAGTTCCCTAAAAAATATAAGAAAAATTAACCTAAATAGCTGTCTATCCAACCATTTAAGCTAAATATAAATAATGGATGTATAATATTTGTATAATTCATGTGTAATTCATATATAATCAAATTTAATCAGTATATAATTTATGTATACCAGTTAGAAAAAGTAAACAGTAAATCCAGTCGGCTATTTTTGTAAAGATGCCCAAAATAAACCTCGTAGGCTCGTGCTTGAACATGACCCGAGTTCTTTAATAGATGACCCGAGATCACATGTTGCGGGTTCGTATATAAACATCGCAACGGTTTGGAAAGCACTTTCCCCCCTTCTCCGCCTGTAAATTGAATGAATGCAGAGAGGGAGGAACTTCATCAAAGCCATTCGTAGAAGCTTTTTCGCTCCCATTTCTCAGGTAACTAACACTCTTTTTCTGCCCTAATCATTGATATATAGCTTATGATGACATTGTGTAAGTGTTCATTCACGTACAGATGGATCAATCCACGCGTTACCGTTACAGCCCAACTTTGAAATGGAACCCTATGGTTGAAGAATACTTCAGTAAAGCATACGGAGCTGAACATTTCTCTCGTATTTCTACTTCACTCACGTAAGCTATTTCTACTGTCACTTTCAGTTTTACACTTTTTCTTTTGTTATATCTGTTAGAAAACCTGTGAATTAACTTGAGTTCTACGTTGAATTGATAGAAAGTAGTTTTTAGATTTGATGAAGTAGAGTTGAGCTCAATCTCTGTGTTTGTAGGTTCTGGTAAAGCAATATAGGGAAAAACGAGGTTGAGCAAAAGAAGATAGTAATAAAAATTAACCTATTGGTAATTAAATTCATTATTCAAGTAAAAAATTGTGGCTTCGGAGTATTTCCTCGTTTGTTATGATTTTTTTAATGGCCTCTTCTTGTTTCCAACATTGTCTCAACATGTTTCTTTGTTTGTGATTGATATTTGAATGCCTTAACTGTAGGCACGAAAAGTGTCACTTATGGTTGCTTTACATGTAGATGTTTCCTTCTAACATACAAATTCGAATGCTTTTCTTAGGCGCCCATCATGTTACTCTTGCATCCGGGTGAATACGCTCAAATCGACAAGTGATGCTGTTATGGAGAAGCTTTTGGAAATTTTTAAGGAAAGAGGAATGCTTGATGTCGCAGTTCAAGAATCTATTATTACACAGAAGCCAGATAATTGTTGTAAGGCAACCTTAGAATGCACTGGAAGTGCAGAATCTCTTAAGGCCATCGAAAGTATTTCAAAGTGTCAATTTCCTGGCATGGACTATGTAGTTTTTGTTAAAGGTTCAGGACCACATGCTATTCATTATGGGTACAATGAAGGCAAACCTCTTAAGGAGGTAATTGTCAGCCGAAAGTGTGCGGAGGCAGTTCTTCGTGGTGCCCAAGTGAGTGAGTTTTTCAGCACTTAAATAAACTTGGTCAGCTATAGGAATTAGTGAATTGGAGAAGTCCATTGTCTTTCTCTCGATTCAATGAGGATGGTAGATACTCCCTCTGTTTCAATTTAGGTGACACTTTACTTATTAGTCTATTCCAAAAAGAATGACACATTTCTATATTTAAAAACAACTTAACTTTAAACTTTTCATTCTACCCACTTTACCCTTAATGAGAAGCTTTTATAACCACACAAATATCATGGCCCTACTAAGCTTTTGCCCCTTAAGTTTTTAGCATCACATGTTTCAAAAATCTTCTTTTTTTCCTTAAACTTTGTGTCAAGTCAAACTATATCATCTAAATTAAAACGGAGGGAGTATATTTCAACCTGTAGATGGGAGGATGAAACCCGAAACAAGATGGCATTTCTAACTTTACCAAGTGATATGTTATGTGTTTAAGTTATTTAGATTGCTGCTTAGCTACATCCCATGCAAATACACGATGCTTTGGTTGGTATATGATAGTGTCTGAAAGTTGTATGTTCTTATCTATTATCTTGTCCTGTCTATTGTGTTAAACACTAGACTGTTTTCCCAGCAACGTACTTGCCTATGCTTTCAACAATATTATAGCCTAAATAAATCTTCCCTTTGGAAATATTTTCATGAAGTACATTGAAAGAACTCAAAAAAAAAAAACGAGGAAAAAGGAAAAAAATTCATCATTAAAGAAGGAACAGTGCTGTTTAGTGCTTTATTCTTCTCTTCTTTATTTTCTTACTTTATCCTGTTTTATTCAAGGGTGTAAATTTTGACTGCTACTTCAAGAAGTAACTCACCCTTCTTCTCCATTTATCCACTATTTTAATCTGAAGCTATGTAATAGGCTCATTTGTCAGGATATGTGACATCTTGACCTTCAATATCACTTCATGTTATGTATTAGTTTTCTGTCTATAGGGTGCATATGGACAGTAGACACATGTCCTTGCAAGGCTGCAAAATTACCAAAACAATGGCATTGGAAGATCTTTCTTCTTTAATTTGCTAGAATCTTTTCGTAAAGAGTGCACCAACCAACGATTCCACTAGTTATGTAAAAGAGATTCAGTCGATTGAAGTAAAAGGAAAAAATGACTCCTTTTTGCTCTGACTTGGGAAATGGGCCTCAACTTTTTCTCTCTTTAGCTTTTCTTTCCAGCGACATTATTATGAGGGATAAGATTTTCTTCATTTCAGATGACAAATCTTTTCAAGTTACAGATATTAGCGAAAATGATATCAGATGGCTTTCTATTACTGAACGCAGTAGACGTTTTTCCTGCAAAATCACAATTGATGAAGATAACTTGAAGTGGGTATGTGAGAATCTCAAGCAAGCTTCTAGGGGTACTGGGGATCATTACAGAAGATGGGGAAGATTACAACATCCACGTCTCTACAGAGTATATCAAAACTACAATATTCATGGCAGGTTCGTGAGAATAGAAACATGGCTGGGCAACAGGAAGTCGGCGATGATCATTCCAGAAGCTGGGTACAACAAAGGATGGGTAGATATTGCTGAGAAGATATTGCGATTTCTGGGACCTGCTAGAAACCCTAGAATCATTCAGCCACCAACACCTCAACTGAAATCGTATTTTGATGCAGCAAAAATACAGAGTTGGCCGGAAAAAATGGCACTCAACGGAAAATCTGAACAGTGCAGACTCCAACCAGCATCCCCTTAGCAGATGCCTCGTTGGTAGAACTGGTCTCAGGGTAATTCCCATGGACCATAACCTCTTTCTGTTCGAATTCCCTTCTAAGTAAGAGGCAGGCAGAATCAAGATTGGAGACTGGTTTTGGAATGGTCGACACTTGAAGCTCGAATGGTGGTCGCCAAACGCCGGAACTGAACGAGAAAACAAACATTCAGAGCACTTCTGGATAAAAGCCTTCGGCATCCCACTGCATGCTTGGTCCCTGGACACCTTCAAGCTTATTGGTGAAAAATGTGGTGGCTTCATTGGCATTGATGAAGATACAAAATCCAGGAACCATCTTTTTTGGGCCAGAATTTGCATAAGAAACTCAGATCAACAGTCGAGATCAGTGGTGGATTTAGACGTGGGTACATGGAGATATGAGATCAAAATCATACCGGAAAGCCAATCTGCTCCGATGCCGATCGGTAGCTCTATTATGGTCGCTGACAAAGTTGTTGAAGAAGGACCATCGAGCTTTGTGAAACCCTCGCCAGTCGCTTCAACTAGCTGGTCAGATGATAGGCACGTGAGCCCTACAGGCTTTAATTCAAAATTGTCTATTCCTCCTAATGGGCCGACCTAATACCAAAATACAACACCAACTTCAGTTAATAAGGGCAAAGCCAAGTTGGGCCAAGATTACACAGGCCCACTTAAGAAGACCAAAAAGAGGAAGCCCAAAATTGTTTCTAAATGGAAAGTGGTGATTCCAGACCCATGCCTCAGCAGAACTCCCCACTCTATATCGGAGCCCATCTTTGACCCAATATTGGTGGAACTTCAGAGTCTCAAACCCAAATCTCCAGTCAAAGCTGCAATAGAAGTATACTACGATGCCGATGACAAAGCAGAATTCAACCCTTATCCAGTAGCATTGGCGCTGCCTTATCACGTCCAGGAACCATCATTGGTTAGTGACTCAGAATCTGATTTCTCCTCCTTCTCTCTCAGCGAATTTGTCCCTCTTCCATGGCATGACAAGAAGGACCTCAATATGCAATTGATTGATACACCCACTATTGTTGAAACTTCCAAGTGGACAAAAATGGCGATGATAAAAGCATGCAAAGCATTTAGGGTTAATTTTATGGGGTTCGAACACGAAATTCGTGGCGTCATCCTGCGCATGGAGCAGAAAAGACAACTTCAACTTCAACAGCAGAAGAAAAATTCAGCTACTAAAAAAGGGAAAAACAAAGGGGAATGTGAACTTAAAAAACTAAACTGGGTTTGAATGACAGTGCAAGGAAAGGAAGGGGCATGCTTCACCAATCATCTCCTGAATGAGAATCAAAATCCTAAGTTGGAATGTTTGGGCGCTAAATGACAAGAAGAAGAAGAGCACACTCAAATCTCCGATTAAAAAATGGGGAGTGGATGTAGTGTGTTTACATGAGACTAAAATTGAGAATTGGAACTCAAAACTAATAAGGCAATTGTCGCGTAGTCGATCGGTTGCATGGGCTGAACTTCAAGCATCCGGTACCAGAGGGGGTATTCTTATACCAACGAGGCAGAAGAAATTGGAACTGTGTTGATACTCAGACTGGCATTTTCTCAATGTCCTGCAGATTTGAGAGTCTTCAAGAAGATTTTAAATGGGTCTTTACCAGGGGTATATGGACCTCATACCAATTCAGAAAGGGAGGATTTATGGATTAAACTAGCTGGAGTTAGAGGTTTATGGTCTGATCAGTGGGTGATTGCAGGGGATTTCAATGTATGCATATTTGAGAGTGAAAGATTGAATTGCACAAGAAGATCCAGGGCAATGAATTCATTCTCATAAATCATTGATGACTTAGACCTAATTGACCTTCTTTTGTAGGGAGCTCAATACACTTGGTCAAGAGGGGAAACTTCTCTCCAAGCTTCAAGGATTGACAGGTTCTTGATTTCCTCAGTGGAATGAAACATTCAAATCAATAAATCAAGTGGCCCTTCCAAGGGTATTATCAGATCACAAACCAATCTTGTTAGAAAATGGTGACTGGGAAGCCTCTTCATCATATTTCAAATTTGAGAATATGTGGCTTCAAGCGGAGGGGTTCATGGATAGGGTCAAAAATTGTTGGTTGTCATACAGTGTGGTGGGAACTCTAGATTTCATCCTTATTCAGAAGCTAAAGAGTCTTAAAAAAGACATTAGCAACTGGAACAAGGAAACTTTTGGAAAGATTGAGGCTAGGAGAAACAAGGCACTTGATGAACTAAGAATTCTGGACCAAACTTCAGAGAATAGAATCCAATCCCTAGAAGAAAAATTGAAAGCTTTCAACCTGAAGGTGGAGCTGCAGCAGATTGCAATAGCTAAAGAAACCTCTTGGAGACAGAAGTCAAGGTGCTTGTGGCTAAAAGAAGGGGACAAAAATACCAAGTACTTTCAAAGAATGACCAACTACAACAGAAGAAGCAACATTATTGACAGGTTGAAGATAGAGGATGAAACCATTGAGGACAAAGCATTGATCAAGAAGGAAATTCTGGAATTTTATCAGAATCTGTACAATGAAAGTGAACCTTGGAGACCTAATGCTGACTTTGAAGGCATTTCTACACTGAGCTTGGAGGAAAATGATGGGTTGGAATCCTCTTTTGTAGAATCTGAGGTTCTTGAAGCATTGAAATCATGTGCTCCTAACAAAGCTCATGGTCCAGATGGGTTCACTATGGCTTTCTTCCAAAAAGCATGGGATATCATTAAAACAGACATCATGGCTGCACTTTACCATTTCCACCATAATTGTCACATGGTTAGGTCTTGCAATGCCACCTTTATTGCTTTAATTCCAAAAAGAAAAGGTGCCATGGAGCTTAGGGACTACATGCCTATTAGTTTAATCGGCAGCGTATACAAATTGCTCTAAAAAATCCTAGCAGAAAGGCTTAAAAAGGTTGTTGATAAGCTGGTTTCTGGTTTCTGTACTTAATGCCTTCATTAAGTACAGACAGATCACTGGTGCCTCCTTAATTGCTAATGAAGTGCTGGGCTGGAGAATGAAAGGGGGGAACCTGGTGTTCTATGTAAGTTGGACATTGAAAAGGCTTTTGATCAGTTAAGTTGAACTTACCTTTTGAACATACTAAGTAACTAAGGCAAATGGGATTTGGTGGAAAATAGATAAGATGGATGAATTTTTGCATTTCAACTGTTAAATATTCTGTCTTGGTAAATAGGAGCCCTATTGGTTTTTTCTCTCCTAAAAAAGGCCTAAGGCAAGGAGACCCCATCCCCCTTTCCTCTTTATTTTGGCTATGGAAGGACTCACCAAAATGTTGGAGAGGGCTAAGCAACTACAGTGGATACAAGGTTTTCAGGTGGGAAGGAACCCTTGCAGCGCAATCATAGTATCTCACCTGCTTTTTGCAGATGATACTCTTATCTTCTGCGGCAACGAGAGATCACAAGTTTTGAACCTTAACTTAACACTAATGATATTCGAGGCACTCTCTGGACTGCACATTAACATGATAAAAAACATTATCTACCCCGTGAATAATGTTCCTAACATCTGGGAGTTGGCCGACATGAGATGTTGCAACATAGGTACTGTTAGTTTATAGATATGTATAGTGTAGTCTTGTCCCACATTGGAAGAGGAGTAATATCTCCTTGTAGTGTATAGCTATAAATAGGGGCCTCTTGTATTGTATTTATCATCCAATATCAATAACATATTTTCTCCCGTGCCTTTTCACATGGTATCAGAGCATTAGTGAGAAAAGATCGCTGTGCGTCATTCCAGCGTTAACCGGGAAGAAAGAACTTAGTCATCGTGTAATTTTTCCGGTGACCTAAGGCTTGTCTAAGTGAAAGTCACTTTCTGTCGGTGTTGTGCTAAAACCAACACCACCACGAGGTAGATCACCCTCCGACTACCAACCCCTGAAATTTTATCCGGCAGAAAACCCGCCACGCTCCTCCACGCGCCGGCAACAACTTTTCCGGCGAGGGTTCCGGCCACTTTCCGGCCATTTTTTCGCGAAGCTTCTTCAGGACAGTGTGTTCTCCTCAAAATTCCGAGCCTACCCATCTAATTCAAATCAAATTCCGGCCACTTTTATATTTTTCCGGCGTGAACAGTGACCTTCCTGGCCATTTTTTTGAAAATATTTCTTCAGGACAGCTTGCTCGCAAAGGAATTCCGAGTCTATCCATCCTGGTTACAACAAATTCCGACAACTTTGGAATTTTCCGGCGAGCTACAGTGTTTCCGGCGTGAACAGTGTTCCGGCACAGAACAATATTCTGTTTTCCTGCTGTAAACAGTGTTTTTCAAGCTATTTCTTCAGTTTTCTCACAGGAGTTACTTATTTCCACTATTTCAAGTTAACCCTACTACTACAAATTGTAGCGACATGGGAACCGATGCTTTGAATAGTCGGATGGTTTCTTTAGCAGAGTATATTGAGTTCCTTCATTATAAAGCATGTAAGCAGACATCTTCTGAGATAGCTTCTGTTGTTCAAACAGGTAATAGCGTGACTTGTTTCTCCCAATCTTCATCCTCTGAGTTTTGGGTCATTGATTCAGGTGCATCAGATCATATTTCTGGTAACAAATCTCTTTTCACTACTATTTCGTATTCTCAATCTCTTCCAAAAGTCACAATGGCCAATGGGTCTCAAACCATGGCAACTGCAGTAGGTCAAGCAAGCCCACTTCCTTCCTTACCTTTAGATTCAGTCCTTTATGTTCCCAATAGTCCTTTTAATCTCATAGCTGTTAGTCGCTTAGCCAAATCACTTAAATGCGCTGTTTTATTTCTTGATGACCATGTTTTTATACAGGAACGCAGTACGGGGCGGATCATTGGTACCGGGCGTGAATCAAACAGACTTTATTACCTTATCCTTGCTAAATCATATGGACTCACATCTTGTCTTCCTTCTACAACTTGTCCTGTTACTGATTCACCAGATTTATTACATAAACGGTTGGGACATCCCAGTTTGTCAAAACTTCAGAAAATGGTATCTGGTTTATCTCACTTGTCAGCTCTAGAGTGTGAGTCATGTCAGCTCGGTAAGCATACCCGCTCCCATTTCCCTCGACGTCTTGATAATCGAGCAGAGTCACCTTTTACTTTAGTCCATTCAGATATTTGGGGTCCTAGTCGGGTCAGTTCCACCTTAGGATTCCGCTACTTTGTCAGTTTCATTGATTGATTATTCTAGGTGCACTTGGATATTTTTGATAAAAAATCGATATGAGCTGTTTTCTATTTTCCAGACCTTCCACACTGAAATTCAAAATCAATTTGGGGTTTCTATTCGCACATTTCGTAGTGATAATCCCCGAGAGTATTTGTCTTCCCCATTTCAGCAGTTTATGAAATCTCATGGGATTATTCATCAAACATCTTGTCTGTACACATCTCAACAAAATGGGGTAGCTGAAAGAAAGAATAGACATCTTATTGAAACTGCTCGTACCCTACTCATACAATCTCATGCTCCGTTGCGTTTTTGGGGGATGCCGTTCTTACATCTTGCTATCTTATTAATCGTATGCCATCTTCAGCTATCCAGAACCAAGTTCCATTCTCTGTCATGTTTCCCCATTTACCTTTGTTCTCTCTTCCACCCCGTATCTTTGGAAGCACTTGTTTTGTCCATAACCTTACTCCAGGAACAGATAAGTTAGCTCCTCGTGCTCTTAAGTGCGTATTTCTGGGTTTCTCGAGAACACAAAAGGGGTATCGATGCTACTCTCCTGACCTCCAGCGGTACCTTATGTCCGCTGATGTTACCTTCTTTGAAACCCAATCATACTTCACAGGTTCAGGTCATCACTTAGATATTTCTGAGGTACTACCAGTTTCATCTTTTGGAGATTCAGTCACTCCAGCTCCACCACCTACAGCTCCAGTTGTAGCTCCACCACCTATAGCTCCAGTTGTAGCTCTACCACCTATAGCTCCAGTTCCACCACCTACAGCTCCGGTTGTAGCTCCACCACCTATAGCTCCAGTTCCTCCACATAATCCAGTTCAACCTTCTGCAGCTCCACCATTCTTGACTTATCATCGTCGTCCACATCCAGCATCAAGCCCAGGTGATTCACGCCCCGCATCAGATTCTGCACCTACTGCGGACTTGTCTCCTCTTAGTCAACCAATTGCACTCCGCAAAGGTGTACGATCCACACTTAATCCTAATCCCCACTATGTCGGTTTAAGTTATCATCGTTTGTCGTCACCACATTATGCTTTTATATCTTCTTTGTCCACTGTTTCTATCCCTAAGTCTACAGGTGAGGCACTATCTCATCCAGGATGGCGACATGCTATGATTGACGAGATGTCTGCTTTACATGCGAGTGACACTTGGGAGCTTGTTCCTCTTCCTGCAGGTAAGTCTACTGTTGGTTGTCGTTGGATTTATGCAGTCAAAGTCGGCCCGGATGGCCAGATTGATCGGCTTAAGGCTCGTCTTGTTGCAAAAGGATATACTCAGATTTTTGGGCTTGATTATAGTGATACTTTCTCTCCCGTGGCTAAAGTAGCATCTATTCGTCTCTTTTTGTCCATGGCTGCTGTACGTCATTGGCCTCTTTATCAGTTAGACATTAAGAATGCTTTTCTCCACGGTGATCTTGAGGAAGAAGTTTATATGGAGCAACCACCTAGTTTTGTTGCTCAGGGGGAGTTTAATGGTTGTGTGTGCAGATTGCGCAAGTCACTATATGGTTTGAAACAGTCCCCTCGAGCTTGGTTTGGTAAGTTCAGCACAATTATTCAGGAGTTCGGCATGACTCGTAGTGAGGCTGATCACTCTGTGTTTTATCGGCATTCTGCTCCTAATCTGTGTATTTATCTAGTGGTTTATGTTGATGATATTGTTGTTACTGGTAATGATCAGGATGGTATTACTAATCTGAAGGAACATCTCTTTCAGCACTTCCAGACTAAGGATCTGGGCAGATTGAAGTATTTTCTAGGTATTGAGGTCGCTCAGTCTAGCTCAGGTATTGTTATTTCACAGCGGAAGTATGCCTTAGACATTCTTGAGGAGACTGGAATGATGGGTTGCAGACCTATTGACTCTCCTATGGATCCGAATGTTAAGCTTCTGCCTGGACATGGGGAGCCTCTTAGAGACCCTACGAGATATAGGAGGTTGGTTGGCAAATTGAATTACCTCACAGTGACTAGACCTGACATTTCTTTTCCGGTGAGTGTTGTACGTCAGTTTATGGATTCTCCATGTGATAGTCACTGGGATGCAGTTGTTCGCATTCTTCGGTATATAAAGTCAGCTCCAGGCAAAGGATTACTATTTGTGGATCGAGGTCACGAGCAGATTGTTGGGTACACAGATGCTGATTGGGCAGGATCACCTTTTGATAGACGTTCTACGTCTGGATATTGTGTTCTAGTAGGAGGTAATTTGGTCTCGTGGAAGAGCAAGAAACAGAATGTAGTTGCTCGATCTAGCGCCGAAGCCGAATATCGGGCCATGGCTATGGCGACGTGTGAGTTAGTTTGGGTCAAGCAGTTGCTCAAGGAGTTAAAGTTCGGAGAAATCAGCAAGATGGAACTAGTGTGTGATAACCAAGCTGCTCTTCATATTGTGTCAAATCCGGTGTTCCATGAGAGGACTAAACACATTGAGATCGACTGTCACTTTGCCAGAGAAAAAAATACTTTCAGGAGATATTGTTACAAAGTTTGTAAAGTCGAATGATCAACTAGCAGATATTTTCACTAAGTCTCTTACTGGTTCTCGTATTAGTTACATGTGTAACAAGCTCGGTACATATGATGTGTATGCACCGGCTTGAGGGGGAGTGTTAGTTTATAGATATGTATAGTGTAGTCTTGTCCCACATTGGAAGAGGAGTAATATCTCCTTGTAGTGTATAGCTATAAATAGGGACCTCTTGTATTGTATTTATCATCCAATATCAATAACATATTTTCTCCCGTGCCTTCTCATAGGTACCTTGCCTACCACATATCTAGGACTACCATTGGGGGCCAAGTTCAAATCTAATGAAATCTTGAGTGGTATGCTGGAAAAGTTTAAGAAAAGGCTTGCAACATGGCAAATGCAATACCTCTCCATGGGCGGCAGATTAACCCTCATCAACAGTGTCCTAGATAGTCTCCCAACCTACCACATGTCATTGTTCCCGATACCAAGCTCAGTCCTAAAACAGATGGATAAACTTAGGAGAAAATTCTTATGGGAAAGATGCAACACCACACATAAGTTCCTACTCGTAAAATAGTCTAAAATAATTCGGCCAAGATATCAAGGAGGCTTGGGTGTTACAAATTTATATTTGCATAGCAAAGCAATGTTATTGAAGTGGTTGTGGAGATATGGGCAAAAGGAACCTGGACTATGGAAGAACATCATTGACGCTAAGCTAAGTTGCGCGGACTCTTCGATTTTGGTGCCGTCCCCGTCCGGATACGGATACAGGGACGTGATATGTCCCGAATACGGTCAACTGACTTCGGACACTTTGACCGGAGTCCATCGACAAATTTGGGAGAAAAATTGAGATTTTGATTTCTCAAAATCAAAAATAAAATAGATTTAGGGGAATGAAAGAATAATGTCCATCGTGGAGAATTGAAAGATTGAATTGTACAATATTAATGTAAGTTTTTCACAGAATATCTCTCAAAATTTACAATATTTTTATAGCTGTATTTTTTATTAGCCGAATTCCCGCACCTGTATCCATATCCGGATCCGCATTCCCGAATCTTAAAATTTAGATTTTTCCGAATCCGATACTCGAATCCGTCCCCGTATCGGATACCCGCACCTGAGTCCGAGTAACTTAGACGCTAAGTATGGGCAACATAATCACTGGTGTACAAAGAAAATAAACACTCCTTATGGCGTTGGCCTATGGAAGAATCTCAGCAAGCACTGGGATGAATTCTTTCAAAATATAACCTTCAAGGTTAGGAAAGGAGATCATGTTAAATTCTAGAAAGACAAGTGGCATGGAGATAATGCACTGATGGATATATATCCCAATCTATACCAGATTGCACTCAACAAGGAATCCTCTGTTGCTCAGAACAAAGAAAATGGCACATGGTGCCTCCTGTTCAGAAGGAACCTACAGGACTGGGAGATTAGTGACCTACTAACTATGTTCAACTCTTTAGAAGGCCACATCAGTGATGTTCAGCAGCCAGACAAACTAAGATGGAAACACTCTAAGGGGGGCAAATACACAGTTCAAGATGGTTACAAACACTTTTGTTCCCAGAATGGTATGATAGATAACTAGCCTTGGAAACATATCTGGAGAACTAAGGCGCTTGCCAAGGTGAATTGCTTCACCTGGATAGCTCTAAAGGGGGTATGTCTCACTCAAGACAACTTAAGCAAGAGTAACATTACACTTTTTAATAGATGTTACATGTGTCAACAAAATTCAGAAAGTGTCAATCATCTTTTCCTCCATTGCGCAGTTGCAAGTGAAATCTGGAATCTCTTCGCCTCTATTTTTGGTCTGAAATGGGTTATGCCTCAGACAATAAAGCAAGCATATGAAAGTTGATGTTTTTGGAGAGTTAACAAAACCATCAAGAGGATCTGGAGAATGTTTCCAGCAGTAATTTTTTGGTGTATCTGGACAAAAAGAAATCAGGTGTTTTGATGGCATCTCAACTCCAACCTACTCCCTCAAGACTATTTGCTTAGTTAATCTATTTAGCTGGATTTATCTTTCCCCTGTAGCTAGTGCAGACCACCTTGTAGATTTAATTAGCTCCCTGTTCTTAGCATGGATTTTTGTATTGGAGCTAGTTATCTACCTTTCTGTACCTTTTGCATCTTCTTGATGCCTATTAATGAATCACCCTTACTTCATAAAAAAAAATAGTGCACCAACTTTAGTTAAATTACAAATATTGCACCCTAACACTTTAATCTTATCTTTTACTTATCATGTTCCCAGGTTTATGTGCCTGGTGTTTTGGCATGCAGTGCTCATGTCGAAAGAGGTGATGCAGTTGCAGTTTCAGTTGCTTTGGAACAGTCTGCTCCGGATGGTGGATGGGGTGTTGCAATGACACGTGGCACTGTTCTACAAGGATCACAAACAGGTAATCTAACTTCTTTTTTTGCACCTTTTCACATTAAATCAAGCGTTTTCTCTGATGTTCTACACTGAATACCCCAATGGAATTAGTGTGTTTTCTCTATGGAAAGCTTGCTGAGAAACTTAGTATTTCTTTGACATAAACTTGACATGTGTGTTTAACTGCAAAATACATTTTGGTCTTGCTTCTGGCTTTTCCCCATTTCACTTTTGCCCAAATATGACTGGGCATCAGTAAGTTTCTGATTTTATATGGCTAACACCTGCCTCAACTAATAGTTAGAGCTGGGGTTAAGCCAGTTGGTTTCAATGCAGAAAAGGTTTCATTTATCGGGGTGATGGCATGTGATTAATATACATAATCCAGATATTTATTTCTCTATAAACGAGAAATTCCGTAATGTGATGGTCAATGTGACTCCTTTTTTGGTGAATTTCTTGCAAAACGAAAATCTAGTTATGCAGTAAGTTTGAACCACAACAGCAACAAACCCAGTGTAATTTGAACCATTGGCTTCATTTCACCCTGATGTACTACTCATCCTCCTTATCACATGGGTATGGTGGGATATCCTGCATTCTTCTGGTTAAACACCAAGATGCTTTTTCATCTAATCTGATTTTTGGATACAAGTTTGCTATGGTCTTTTTCTTTATTACTTATTAAGAAAAAGGTGTGCGGTGGTCATTCTTAAATATATACTAAATCTGCTTGATTTGCCGAAGTGTTGTTTCTCTGTCTCACACACACAATCAACTTTTGCATTATATAAATCTATTGTATCTTTATATTATTGCTAAGTTGTATGACATCCTTCCAGCCAATAGAGTGACCAATCTCAGTGTTGTTTAGATCCTTATTATTTTGAAAGAGATGGCTTCTACATTGGCCAAGGAACAGCAATGATGTCAAGAGCTGGGTTATTTCGTGTATCTGAAGGAGTTGCGGTGGATATGAAGGAAAGAGTATTTAGACTGCCCTCCTTTTATGGTATAAATTTCTCGCCTTTTCCAGTATTATGGAAATCATTTACAGGATATTATGTGTATATATTTTTATGGAAAACTTTTTGTCATCCCACTTGATGATGAGAATCTGCTTCAACTTAATAAGTGTTTTTACCATCTAGTTCTTAAAAATATTTGCAGTGGAGCATTTTTAAAGTTGCTACTTAATTCTAGTCTGACAATGATGTCTCTGCCTTAATCTTTGGGGTAACTGTATTAGTTTTGTTTGCCGTTTCTCATCCAAGTTGAGAATTACTGCGGCACGTTTACACTATTGGCTGGTATTTTAAGTCTGCCATGGTTCTGAATGAGCAAATTTAACACACTCAAGTTCACAATGGCGGACGTGATGTAAGATGTCTGTGAGATCTGAAGTGTAGTATACTAGTATGGCTTTTGTTTGTTCGTTTGGTGCATAGAATCTAAGAGTATTGAAAGTTGTTGATGCATGTGATGACTAATTAGATCTCATCCTTTTATCAAGAAGTGTGAAAAAGACAATATTTCGTGTGATTTGCTAATTTTGCTTTAGGAAGCTTTAGTTTTTCGCCTTTCCAAAATTGTAGTGTTCAGAATGTCGAGAAATTTGCTGGCGTTTTGGAAGAGGAATTAAGACCAATTTTGTGGTTAGGCCGAGGATTGATTTTACATGAATGATATTTTGCCATTAGAGACCCTTCAAAGCTCTCTCTAAATATGTCTGCCATGATTGTCAGTTGCCTATTCATTTTCCTGAAAATGGACAAGGGAGAATAGGTCCCATTGGTGGTCGAAAAGTAGTGTGCATAATAATTTCTGGTCACTTTCGCTGGAGAGTAGAAAGTTTCCATTGCTAGATGGAGAAGTTAAAGGCTTTGGTCACTGTAAGAAGATAAGGCTATTTAGAGGGATGCCATATTTGCAAATTTTCAGCACAATTGGTTAGAGTCTGACGCTATTGCAAAGTCACTATCTTCCTGCAGATAGAGCTTGGGTAGATGCTACTGTCGCTTCCATTTGGTGTAATGAAAATGTAATCCTTTAATAGTCTAGAGCTGTCAGAGGCGCAGAAGGATGGGAAAGTCCATTAACTTCAACTTTTGTTGTTATCAGTGTCCTCAGCAGTCCTTCCTCTGATCTTTAAAGCTATCTTTATTTATGACAAAGGAAATACTTTGTACACTTCTCATCTCTATGAGTGATTTTTCATTGTTGTCTATTGTTTCTTGACACCGTGATTTTGTGTGTGAAAGAAACAACGAACAGGAAACATTATACGCATGATTATACTCATGTTTTTGGATTGTCTATGAAAAGCAACTTCTTTTAGTAGTTCTGAATACAGTGTTTGATTATAATATCTTGCTTTCAGATTTGCTTGAGGGTGAGATTTTTCTTCAGAACCTGCCAAGCATAATAACTGCACACGCCTTAGGTATGTTCATAGTTTCTTAGACATTCTCTGTTTTGTGTAACGGTTCTGTATCATCATATTATATGCACGGTAGAGATTCTTACGGTAGCTCATGGATTTTGACCTTTTGTTTTTGTTCCTTCTTATATGCTGCAAGTTTTGAAACCCAAGGCTCAAAGAGTAAATCCTGAATCTCCAAGGGGTTGCATTTGCTCGAAATCTTGTTTAGATGCACTCTAAGTTTTGCTTCCGAATGTTTGTTATTTAGTTTTGTCTTTTGTGCCCAGCTAAAACTCTTCCAGCTTGTAGTGTGGTTTATATTACTGCATCCTCAATTTTCAATATCATCACGAAGTGACTCGTAGAATTCTTGAGCATTTACTTGAAGTATCACAATATACTTTCGTTAACACTTGTTGGTGAATGCACATTATGTCATGAAAATGATGATTAAGTTATTCTTTTTGCAAGATATCATATTCTATAGCCTATGATATCCTGCAAAAAGAATAACTATATAACCTACTTGGAGTGATAGTTCAGTGATGGGACGCATGAAGCAGAAGTGGAAGTGAAAATTGATACACCAGTCATCCCCAAGAGAGATAGTTTTATATACCTTGGATCTATAATACAAGGCAACGGGGAGATTATCGAGGATGTTACACATCGTATTGGAGCGGGGTGGATGAAATGGAGGCTTGCATCTGGGATTTTGTGCCACCGAGACTTAAGGGCAAGTTATACAGAGTGGTGGTTAGACCGTCTATGTTGTATGGAGTTGAGTGCTGGTCCGTCAAGAAGTCCCATGTCCAGAAGATGAAAGTAGCTGAAATGAGGATGTTGAGATGGATGTGTGGACATACCAGGAAGGACAAAATAGGAACGAAGTGATTAGGGACATAGTGGGAATGGCCCCTGTGTAGAACAAGTTGCGGGAATCGAGGCTGACATGGTTCGGGCATGTGAAGAGGTTAGATATAGCTGTCCCGGTTAGGAGGTGTGAGAGGTTGACCATGGAGGGTCTGAGGAAGGGTAGGGGTAGGCCTAAAAAGTAATAGGGTAAGGTGGTTAGGCAGCACATGTCACTACTTCAGCTTACCGAGGACATAACCCTTGATAAGAAGGTGTGGAGCACAAGTATTAGGGTTGAAGGTTGACAGATAGTCGCGAGTCTCTCCTAGGCTTACCAGTAATACTAGTTCTATTGTTGTATTTTCTTATTCCTAGTTCGTTATTAGCACATGTTGTGTCATTTGCTTCCGTTACCTTGTTGTTGCAATTGTTTGTTGCTTTAGTTTCACTATTCCTTGAGCCGAGGGTCTACCGGAAACAACCTCTCTATCTTCATAAGGTAGGGGTAAGGTCTGTGTACACATTACCCTCCCTAGGCTCTACTTGTGGGATTACACTGGGTTTGTTGTTGTTGCTGTTGTCTTAATCTATAGCCTAATATATTTTACCTTTTGGAAAATGGAACACTGGTTTTGTGCTAAGTTACCTTGCTCTATGTCATCTATTTGTAACAACTTGAGATTGTATTCCTCTTTCTTTCTATGAAAGAAGTTTCTTCTTCTCTCTCTTTCCTTTTGACATTCTAATACAACTTATCACGTATGTTCTGCAAAAGTAGCTTGGTTAAGTGTTTTTCTCAACCCAAATGACACGTTTCTTCTTCCCACAACCAATTGTCCTAGATCCTCAACCAGGAGAGAGAGTATTGGACCTGTGTGCAGCTCCAGGGGGCAAAACCACAGCAATAGCAATCCTTATGAAGGACAAAGGGGAGGTTGTTGCTGTTGACAGATCTCATAATAAGGTGCACCTTTTGAACTTGGCAGGTGATTATAAGCGTATTATTTTTCTATAATATTTGCAAATATTTTAACTTAATAGTATTTTGGATTCCTTGATTCTAACCAAAAAGATTTGATAGTATTTTGGATTCCTTGATTCTAACCAAAAAGATTTGACATGGAAGGTTGTCACCTGGGTTAAAGGTGTCCTTAAATTGCTGGAACTTGCACCATTGCAGTCAGATCAATATATTGATTTTAAGTATTTGCTCAAATGCTGTAGCATTTTATGTCGAGTAATAGAAAGAATGACATGTAAGGTGACATATCTTACTTGAAGAAAATTTATACAATGGTATATGCTTTATATAAGTGACACTTGTTCAGATGCTGCTTTTTTGACTTGGAGAAATCCAGGTATCACTGTCCTATGATTGGCAGTAGAAGAATTAGCCTTTTTGACTCTTATTGACAAACCTTCCAGCCTTGATAGGAAGGCCCACCTAGTGCTTTCTTTTGAGGTTAAAAGCGCATGCTCGTCATTTCATAATTGGTAAATAAACTACATGAGTTAATACATAAAACGATTCCTATGACTAAGAACAAACTGTGAATTTTTGCACTAGTCCAGTTCAAAAGTCAAACTTCTTTCCATTTTTTGGATTGTATAGAAGAGGGACAAATTTTGCTGGTCTAATTGTGTTATGATACAGGTGCTTGGAATTCAGAAATTGGCGGCTGAAATGGGTTTAAGTTGTATAACTACATATAAGCTTGACGCACTGAAGTCTGTTTGTGATGGAGCTGAATCTGATAATTTGCCTAACGCATGCTGTAGTGAGGATGTTCAAAACATGCAAAAATCAGATTTATTATCCACTGATATAGATGGATCTGATGAAAAGTTACTATCTCAAAAGAATTGTGAGTACTCTGAAAACTTTCAATTTGAGCATGCTATTTTTCTGGTTTGGGATGAGTTGTTAATGTGGTATTCTGTTTGTTGTATGAAAAGATGACTTTGGTCTCTTCTTTTAGCCTGTTCAAGAGGTTTTGGCATCTCTCCTACTGGTTTATTTTTTTGGGGTCTTGTGAAACAGTAACCCCCCACTATAGTGATTCCACTACATTGATGTGCGTTGACCTTGCCATTGCCTGCCTAGCGACGTGTAATTAAATTAAGTAGGCTGATGTCTGTATACAGTTTATTTAAGGAAATTATGATGGGTATGAATTGTTTACATGTGCCATTTACATGTGTGTGTAAATTCATCAGACTGGTTTGCTAGTCCTTTGAAGAGTGCTAGCTCATAATTCTCTTAATTCAAGAACATTTTCACAAGCTCATGATCTGTAAATTCAGTATAAAAATGTTTACTGAAAGTTCCAATTAACTAGAGTAACTAAAAGAATCTTTCAGTCAATGACTTGCAGCTGAAGGATGGTCAGTACACTAGCAAAGCTGAACTGCGGAAACGTATCAGGAAACTCAAAAATGGGCCAGGAAGAAATCACACTGCAGGTGGGAGGGTTGAAAAGTCTAAAGGTTTTTCTCCCAATAGCTTTGATCGTGTGCTCCTTGATGCTCCTTGCTCTGCATTAGGTTTAAGACCTCGTCTCTTTGCTGGAGAGGTAAGACAGCTGCTGAATTGTCTCATTTCCATAGTATTCTTGCTCGTTTTCCTATGATTAAAGTTTCTCTACCATTTTATTCTGTTGGAATTTGGATGAAATAGAATTTTCTGCTTATGTAGGAATGGTTATGAGATGCACGCGGATAATCAGATAAATGTGGACGGGTTGTTATTTTTTCTGTCTGTCTTGTTTTGGACTATTGTATGATGTATAGATAGCAAATGGCTTATGCTGTCCTCCTTTAACATAAAAGCTTAATAATTGAGAATGAGTGTTACTGTAGGATAAGATTATGAAAAGAAGTGGGATAGTAAAAAACTAAAAGATCTTGTGGAGATGAGGAAAGGAATAAAACTTGTTAATTATATTTTGTGTAGGCTCTCTTTTATTTTATATTAACATGATTTGGTTAAAGTACCCAAAGCAAATGATGCTTTCCATGAATTTTATTAAGGGGTGGATCACTATCTTTTAATTTCCCTCTTCCCTTTAGTAAAAGATGACTGACTCTTAAAGTAATAGCTGGTCAAACCGTTTATCTTCTTGGGATGGTGACATCATGTCAAGCAATTCAGTTATGAAAGTGGATCACTATCTTTTAATTTCCCTCTTCCCTTTAGTAAAAGATGACTGACTCTTAAAGTAATAGCTGGTCAAACCGTTTATCTTCTTGGGATGGTGACATCATGTCAAGCAATTCAGTTATGAAAGTGGATCACTATCTTTTAATTTCCCTCTTCCCTTTAGTAAAAGATGACTGACTCTTAAAGTAATAGCTGGTCAAACCGTTTATCTTCTTGGGATGGTGACATCATGTCAAGCAATTCAGTTATGAAAGTGAATCAGTGGTACCTTCTTGAGGTAAAAATTAATTAATCCAATGACATGCAGATATTCTTAGACATCCTATTTTCCATTTAATGATGAGATTGAAAATGTCTTTCTTGTCTGGAAGTATCCGATGGATTGAGATGGAGACGAGGCTCTGATCAACTACACGAATTTTAATCAGAGAAAGTTTATTCCTATTTCCTGCATATTTCAACACTACTCCTCAAAAGTTATCCCCTTTTCATAGTAAGTTTGAGAAGACATTTCTGTTGTTATATGGAGGACAACTGATTCATAAAATGTTTCTCTTGTTATATCCAGGAGACAATTGATTCGTTGAGGAGTCATGCCAAATATCAGAGACGAATGTTTGACCAGGCTGTACAGCTTGTTCGCCCAGGTGGAGTTATTGTCTATTCCACGTAAGTACAACCATGTATCTCCTTATCAAAAAGTACAAACATGGATTTAAACTTTTTTAATGAGACTTGAGACTAATTCCATTATTGAGATTATTACAGCGAATTTCATCACTGCTTTTGTTGAGTTAGAATTATCATTCCGTCCGTCCTTTTTCTACTTAACTGACCTTGATACCAACTCTACATCTCTTTATGTTAATCTGAATTTCTCACTTTTTGGATCATGACAAATCTCGAGCTCCCTGTCTGCAGTCTTTTCAACTTGTTCCTTTGTTCTCGTGACTGACTTAGTACTAGATCCTAATTCTTTTTCATGCTAGAGGCTGTGGTTTCAGAAAGTATTAGATGTGGCCTGACATTGATTTTGAAACAGTCCGCTAAAACATATATGCGTAACAAGGTTCTTAGTTTTCCTTTATCTTTAGGCATGGCTGTTTATACAAATCCATGAAGGGGTTTGTCACAAATAGCCGTTCCAGAATGTGGACTCATGTCCTAATGTGTAAATACACGAGTACAGACCAAATTTCAATGAGACATTAAGGTGGACTTATGTCTTAGTGTTGAATACATGAACACAGACCAGATTTCAGTGAGATATTGAAGTTTGGAAGACTTCATTTGACAAATTAATAATTAGGACAGCACAAGTTATATGATAAGAAATCAATTTCACAGATATCCAAATATTATGCACGAGTCTAACACAAATGTTCACAATGTGTTTTTGAATTATGAAGGTGATAGAGAGAACCTCTAGCTGTGTGAAAGTCATCCCATGGATTATTTAGCAGCTGCTAAATTCTCTGTGAATGCAATATGCAAATTGTGATGCGCTTTTTTTTTTTTTTTTTTTTTTGCGTCCAAAGAAAATTTAGTGGGTTCGTGTGCACTTGCACTACCTCCATCCCCGCAAGAGATGAATTTGTTTTACTTAGTTAGAGAACTCTTTAGAATAATGTTAAATGTGAATAGTGAAGTTGCTAAAATCAATCACATCTTTTTAAGACAAAGCTACGCTGCTGTGCGTAGCTATTTCCAGAAGCTTTCTAAATTTTCAGCTCCATGAGATGCCTTCACCCTAGCTACGGTGCTTGACCAGGTTTGACTTCACTTAAGTAATGTGAGAAAATACGGGAGAAAATATATTATTGATATTGGGTACTCAATATAATACAAGAGGTCATATTTATAGCTATAGTCTACAAAGTACATATTACTCCCATTCCAATGTGGGACTACACATAACTAACACTCCCCCTCAAGCCAGTGCATAAACATCATATGTACCGAGCTTGTTACATATGTAACTAATATGAGAACCAGTAAGAGACTTAGTAAAAATATTTGCTAGTTGATCATTCGACTTTACAAACTTTGTAACAATATTTCCTGAAAGTATTTTTTCTCTGACAAAGTGACAATCGATCTCAATGTGTTTAGTCCTCTCGTGGAACACCAGATTTGACGCAATATGAAGAGCAGCTTGGTTATCACACACCAATTCCATCTTACTGATTTCTCCGAACTTTAACTCCTTGAGCAACTGCTTGACCCAAACTAACTCACACGTTGCCATAGCCGTGGCCCGATATTCGGCTTCGGCGCTAGATCGAGCAACTACATTTTGTTTCTTGCTCTTCCACGAGACCAAATTACCTCCTACTAGAACACAATATCCAGACGTAGAACGTCTATCAAAAGGTGATCCTGCCCAATCAGTATCTGTGTACCCAACAATTTGCTCGTGGCCTCGATTCTCGAATAGTAATCCTTTGCTTGGAGCTGACTTTATATACCGAAGAATGCGAACAACTGCATCCCAGTGACTATCACAGGGGAATCCATAAACTGACTTACAACACTCACCGGAAAAGAAATGTCAGGTTTAGTCACTGTGAGGTAATTCAATTTGCCAACCAACCTCTTATATCTCGTAGGGTCTCTAAGAGGCTCCCCTGTCCAGGCAGAAGCTTAGCATTCGGATCCATAGGAGAGTCAATAGGTCTGCAACCCATCATTCCAGCCTCCTCAAGAATGTCTAAGGCATACTTCCGCTGTCAATGACTATCACAGGGGAATCCATAAACTGACTTACAACACTCACCGGAAAAGAAATGTCAGGTTTAGTCACTGTGAGGTAATTCAATTTGCCAACCAACCTCCTATATCTCGTAGGGTCTCTAAGAGGCTTCCCCTGTCCAGGCAGAAGCTTAGCATTCGGATCCATAGGAGAGTCAATAGCTCTGCAACCCATCATTCCAGCCTCCTCAAGAATGTCTAAGGCATACTTCTGCTGTGAAATAACAATATCTGAGCTAGACTGAGCAACCTCAATACCTAAAAAATACTTCAATATGCCCAGATCCTTAGTCTGGAAGTGCTAAAAGAGATGCTGCTTCAGATTAGTAATACCATCCTGATCATTGTCAGTAATAATAATATCATCAACATAAACCACTAGATAAATACACAGATTAGGAGCATAATGCCGATAAAACACAGAGTGATCAGCCTCACTACGAGTCATGCCGAACTCCTGAATAATTGTGCTGAACTTACCAAACCAAGCTCGAGGGGACTGTTTCAAACCATATAGTGACCTGCGCAATCTGCACACACAACCATTAAACTCCCCCTGAGCAACAAAACCAGGTAGTTGCTCCATATAAACTTCTTCCTCAAGATCACCGTGGAGAAAAGCATTCTTAATGTCTAACTGATAAAGAGGTCAATGACGTACAACAACCATGGACAAAAAGAGACGAACAAATGCTACTTTAGCCACGGGAGAGAAAGTATCACTATAATCAAGCCCAAAAATCTGAGTATATCCTTTTGCAACAAGACGTGCCTTAAGCCGATCAACCCGGCCATCCGGGCCGACTTTGACTGCATAAATCCAACGACAACCAACAGTAGACTTACCTGCAGGAAGAGGAACAAGCTCCCAAGTGCGACTCGCATGTAAAGCAGACATCTCGTCAATCATAGCCTGTCGCCATCTTGGATGAGATAGTGCCTCACCCGTAGACTTAGGGATATAAACAGTGGACAAAGAAGATATAAAAGCATAATGAGGGGACGACAGACGATGATAACTTAAACCGACATAGTGGGGATTAGGCCTAAGTGTGGATCGTACATCTTTGCGGGGTGCAATTGGTTGACTAAGAGGAGACAAGTCCGCAGTAGGTGCAGAATCTGATGCATGGCGTGAACCACCTGAGCCTAATGTTGGATGTGGACGACGATGATAAGTCAAGAGTGGTGGAGTTGCAGAAGGTTGAACTGGATTATGTGGAGGAACTAGAGCTATAGGTGGTGGAGCTTCAACTGGAGCTGCAGGTGGTGGAACTGGAGATGTAGAGGAAGATGAGTGGAGCTGGAGTGACTGAATCTCCAAAAGATGAAACTGGTAGTACCTCAGAAATATCTAAGTGATAGACCTGAACCTGTGAAGTATGATTGGGTTTCAAAGAAGGTAACATCAGCGGACATAAGGTACCGCTGGAGGTCAGGAGAGTAGCATCGATACCCCTTTTGTGTTCTCGAGAAACCCAGAAATACGCACTTAATAGCACGAGGGGCTAACTTATTTGTTCATGGAGTAAGGTTATGGACAAAACAAGTGCTTCCAAAGATACGGGGTGGAAGAGATAACAAAGGTAAGTGGGGAAACATGACAAAGAATGGAACTTGGTTCTGGATAGCTGAAGATGCCATACGATTAATAAGATAGCAAGATGTAAGAACTGCATACCCCAAAAACGCAACAGAGCATGAGATTGTGTGAGTAGGGTACGAGCAGTTTCAATAAGATGTCTATTCTTTCTTTCAGCTACCCCATTTTGTTGAGATGTTTATGGACAAGATGCTTGATGAATAATCCCATGAGATTTCATAAACTGCTGAAATGGGGAAGACAAATACTCTCGGGCATTATCACTACGAAATGTGCGAATAGATATCCCAAATTGATTTTGAATTTCAGCATGGAAGGTCTGGAAAATAGAAAACAATTTAGATCAATTTTTTATCAAAAATATCCAAGTGCACATGGAATAATCATCAATGAAACTAACAAAGTAGCGGAATCCCAAGGTGGAACTGACCTCTGACTAGGACCCCAAATATCTGAATGGACTAAAGTAAAAGGTGACTGCTCGATTATCAAGACGCCGAGGGAAATGGGAGAGAGTATGCTTACCGAGCTGACATGACTCACACTCTAGAGCTGACAAGTGAGATAAACCATATACCATTTTCTGAAGTTTTGACAAACTGGGATGTCCCAACTGTTTATGTAATAAATCTGGTGAATCAGTAACAGGACAAGTTGTTGAAGGAAGACAAGATGTGAGTCCATGTGATTTAGCAAGGATAAGGTAATAAAGTCCGTTTGATTCACGCCCGGTACCAATAATCCGCCCCGTAATGCGTTCTTGTATAAAAACATGGTCATCAAGAAATAAAACAGCGCATTTAAGTGATTTGGCTAAGCGACTAACAACTATGAGATTAAAAGGACTATTGGGAACATAATGGACTGAATCTAAAGGTAAGAAAGGAAGTGGGCTTGCTTGACCTATTGTAGTTGCCATGGTTTGAGACCCATTGGCCATTGTGACTCTTGGAAGAGATTGAGAATACGAAGTAGTAGTGAAAAGAGATTTGTTACCAGAAATATGATCTGATGCACCTGAATCAGTGACCCAAAACTCCGAGGATAAGATTGGGAGAAACAAGTCACGCTATTACCTGTTAGAACAACATAAGCTATCTTAGAAGATGTCTGCTTACATGCTTTGTGCTGAAGGAACTCAATATAATCTGCTACAGAAACCATCTGACTATTCAAAGTATCGGCTCCCATGTCGCTACAATTTGTAGTGGTAGGGTTAACTTGAAATAGTGGAAATAAGTAACTCCTATGGGAAAACTGAAGAAATAGCTGGGAAAACACTGCTTACAGCAGAAAACAGAAAATTATTTTGCGACGGAAATACTGTTCACATCGGAAAACACTGTAGCTCGCCGGAAAATTGTAAAGTTGTCGGAACCAGGATGGATAAACTCAGAATTACCTTGCGAGCAAGCTGTCCTGAAGAAATGTTTTCAAACAAAATGGCCGGAAAAGTCATTGTTCACGCCGGAAAAATATAAAAGTGGTCAGAATTTGATTTGAATTAGATTGGTAGGCTCAGAATTGTAAGGAGAGCATACTGTCCTGAAGAAGCTTCGCGAAAAAATGGCCGGAACCTTCGCCGGAAAAGTTGTTGCCGGCGCGTAGCAGCTTTTCTGCCAAATAAATTTTCAGGGGTTGGTCGTCGGAGGGTGATCTACCTCGTGGTGGTGTTGGTTTTAGCACAACACCGACAGAAAGTGACTTTCATGTAGACATGCCTTAGGTCACCGGAAAAATTGCACGATGACTAAGTTTTTTCTTTCCGGTTAACGCTGGAATGACGCACATCGATCTTTTCTCACTAATGCTCTGATACCATGTGAGAAAGTACAGGAGAAAATATATTATTGATATTAGATATTCAATATAATACAAGAGGTCCTATTTATAACTATCAAAGTACATATTACTCCCATTCCAATGTGGGACTACACATAACTAACAAGTAAAAATAGGGTCCAGGTAATATTATTTGTTATCCTACGGTCAAAACACAAACACAACATTTTATTTTCAAAAACCTACGCACAAAACCTACGCACACACCTCTCTCTCTCACCTTTGCACTCCTACGCACAAATGCACCTCCTCCGTCACTTCTTCTTCTTCTCCGGTCAGAATCCGACAACTCTAAGAATCTCAGGTATGTTTCAATCTCTTCTCTCTCGTTTCTCCATTCACTCGCTGGTACATCTCCTCTTGAGGTTGACGTTGATTACCCTTCATCTTTTGCTCAGAACCCAAGACATGAATACCTTCCACATCATGTATGTGCCGCGACGCTTGAGTTTGTTGAAGTTGCGCTTTTGCAAGTTGATTCATAGTGGTGGTCAACTCGGCAATGGCTTGACCATGATCTTGCAACTCCCTGTTGAGGTGAATCATATTCGGATCCTCTTGAGGCATATTTGCTCGGGATTACCAAGCGGATGATGTCTCCGCCATCTCATCAAGTATGGCACAAGCCTCCTGGTAAGGCGTGGTCATAAAGTTTCCACCTGCAAGTTGGTTCCCTAAACATTGATTGGTTGTGTTAATAGAAGTTTTTTTTTTTTTTTTGATGAAGTAAGAGAATTTCATTAAAGACATCAAGAAGATGCATAGCAAAAGAAACCCATGTTAAAACTAAGGAGCAGACACAATCCAAAAAATGATCACAACTAGATACAGGTGCCTGATTAAGCCAAGTAAAAAGGTTAAATAAACATTTAGCTCTAAGAGCATGATTTGGAGTTTATATCCCATCAAAACATAAGCTTTCCCTTTCGGTCCATATACACCAGAAAATAGAAGCAGGGACCAAAAGCCAAGTTCTTTTGATGGATTTGCCAACTCTCCAAGAGCACCAGTTTTCGTAGGCCTCTTTAATACTATTAGGCATGACCCAGGCTAGTCCAAAAATTGAAAAGAACATCACAAATCTGCTGCAATTGCACAATGGAGAAAAAGATGCCTCACACTCTCTGCCTTCATCTGACACATGCAGCACCTATTGACAATGTAGATGTTCCTCCGACTTAGATTATCTTGAGTGAGACATGCTTCATATAAGGTTATCCAAGTGAAGCCAATTACTTTAGGTGGAAGTTTAGTTCTTTAGATGAGTTTCCATGGCCAGTTGTCGATCAACTCCTTGTTTGAGCACAAATGTGCATAACCTTTCTTGACAGTGAATATCCCATCATGTTGGCCATCCCATAATAGTCTGTCTGTTTCCTAAGGTTTGATAGCGACCCCTGCTAGCTTAGATTGAAGCTCCAGATAGTCATTTAGCTCCCAGTCCTGGAAGTTTCTCCTTGTTTGTAGGTCCCATGAGTTGTTGTGCCATATTTGACCCACTGTGTAGTTTTGATTGCTAGCTATGAGATATAAATTTGGGTAGTCTTCTTTCGGAGTCTGGTTCCCTAACTACTTATCCTTCCGGAATGATACATGTGCTCCATGCCATAGTTTTATTGAAGATTTGAGCTGGAATTCACCCCATATGCTTGAGATATGCTTCCAGCGACCAGTGCCATGTGGTAATCTGCACCACATCTTTCCACATCCCAGTGTTCTCCATGTTGTGCCTCCAATGCCACTTCATTAGCATGCTCTTGTTGTGCAATGCTAGGTCTTTTATGCCCAATCCTCCATGCTCCTTTGGCAGAATCACTCTTGGCCATTTCACCAGATGAAATTTGTTGTTTTGACTATTTCATTCCCACATAAAGTTTCTTCTAATCTTGTCTAGCCTTTTCTGCACCCTGGCTGGTATAGGAAATGGGGACATGACGTATGTTGTTATGTTGTCCAGGACACTGTTAATGAGTGTTATTCTGCCCCCGAGTGAAAGATACTGCATTTGCCAAGTTTCAAGCCTTTTTTTCAAATTTCTCTACTACCCCATTCCAGATATCTTGTGACTTGACTTTGGCTCCAAGTGATAGACCCAAATATGTTGTGGGAAAAGATCCCACATTGCAACCCATTAGCTCTGCTAGCTCCTCCATATTTGGGACTGTTTACGGGGTAAATAGTGCTCTTCAATCTGTTCATGTAGAGGCCGGATATAGCTTCAAAAATCATGAGTGTGAGGTTAAGATAGAGCACATGCGTCAGCTCCACAGAAAATAAGCAGGTCATCTGCATACAAGAGATGAGAGCCACTAATTGAGTTCCCAACAGAACTTCCACCTTGAAACCCTCCAACCAGTGTATTTGGTTTGCTTTGTCAAGCATTTTGCTAAATGCTCCAACAAGGGGATCCTCTCTTACCCTTTTTGTTCATTTTGCTAAGGCCTTCCATTGCCAAAGTGAACAAAAAGGTTGAGAGCGGATCCCCTTGTCTCAATTCTTTCTGTGGGGAGAAGAAACCAACATGACCTCCATTGACAAGAACTGAATACTTCACAGTGGTTACACAAAACTTGATCCACCTGATCCAACCTGCACCAAACCCTATCTTCCCAAGTATATTGAATAGGTAAGACCAGTTTAGCTGGTCAAAGGCCTTTTCAATATCAAGTTTGAAAAGGAGACCTGACTGCCCTGATTTCTGTCTCCAGTCTAGTACCTCATTAGCAGTTAGTGCAACAGTGATTTGTCTTGTTTTGATGAATGCATTTTGATGCCCTGAGACAAGCTTCCCAATCACTCTTTTCAGTCCTTGAGTTCTATTGCACCTTTCTTCTTAGGAATCAGTGCAATAAAAGAGGCATTGCATGACCTGACCATCTGTCCATTTTGGTGAAAGTGTTGGAGTGCTCCCATAATATCTTTAATTATCTCCCATGATTTCTGATAAAATGCCATGGTGTAACCATCTGGACCTGGAGCTTTGTCTGAAGCACACTCTTTAATGACTGCTATAACCTCATTTTCTGTAAATGTTCTCTCCAGCCACACTTTTTCTTCCCCTGTGATTGTTGCAACATCATCAAACCTTGCTGTAGGTCTCCAATTCTCATTTTCTGTGTAGAGTTGCTGATAGAAACT
Organism: Nicotiana tabacum; assembly: GCF_000715075.1. Classification (NCBI taxonomy): domain Eukaryota; kingdom Viridiplantae; phylum Streptophyta; class Magnoliopsida; order Solanales; family Solanaceae; genus Nicotiana; species Nicotiana tabacum. The sequence continues at coordinate 120,060,103 of NC_134081.1, forward strand.
AAGAATTTCACCCTTGATGAGATCTTTGTCTTCTGTAATTTCATCCCCTACTTTGAGTCTGTCAATTCCATTTGATCTTCTGTTTGCATTAGCCCTTTTCTGAAAAAACTTTGTGTTCCTGTCGCCTTCTTTGAGTCACAAGCATCTTGATTTTTGCCTCCACGATATTTCTTCTGCTTTGGCCATTTATTCCACTTCCATTTTTAGGCTTATGATCTTCTCTTTCTCTTCCCGAGTTTGTATTCTACCTTTAGTGTTCTGTTGCAATGTGAGAAGGTCTTCTAGTGCTTTTCTTTTCTTAAGCCTATCAATCTCAATTCCTCCTTATTCCAGATGGTAAGATCTTTTTTGAGTAGCTTGAGTTTTTGTGTAACAGTGAAGTCGGGATGGCCACTGACTTCATAGCTCTGCCCACCATGCCTTGACTTTATTCATGAAGCCCTTCATCCCCAACCATATGTTCTCACATTTAAAGTAAGAAGGGTTAGTGTTCCGGTCACCACATTCTAGCATCAGTGGAATGTGATCAGAGATGACATTAGGGAGAGCAATCTGATTGATTTTGCTAAAGGAATCATTCCATTCATTTGAGATAAAAAATCTATCTATTCTAGATGCTTGAATGATGTCCTCCCCTCTAGTCCATGTGTAAAAAGTCCCCTGCAAAGGAAGATCCACCAAGCAAAGATCTTGAATTACATTTGAAAAATTTCGCATGGCCCTGGATCTTTTCACACAATTGAGTCTCTCATTTTCGAATCTGCATACATTAAAGTCCCCCCTTATCACCCACTGATTAGGCCAAATCCCTCTTATGGCTCCAAGTTCACTCCACAACTCTTCCCTTTCAATGTTAGTGTGCGGCCCATAGACCCCTGTGTAAAGCACCAACTGAAGGCCTCATTTAGACTTTCCAACATACAAGAGAGAGAGTAAATCCCCTGCTGTATTTGAGTGCAATTCCACTGTCTTCTATCCCACATGATGATGATCCCACCCCTAGTACCACTGGCTTTGAGTTCAGCCCAATTGACCCATCTGTTGCCCCAAATCTGCCTGGCTAAGAATCTGTTCCACTCTTCTAATTTAGTTTCTTGAAGACAGAGAACATCTGGTTTCCACTCACTGATTAATGATTTAAGAGTGTCCCTCTTCCCATTATTATTCAACCCCTTTATGTTCCAGCTTAAAATCTCAACTTTCATCTGGAAAATGATTGGTATTTCCTATCCCTGTTCTTCTCTCACCCCATCATAATTCACCGAGCAAATCAATCTCTTGACAGTTTCTCCCTTCGTCTTCTTTGTTTTCTTGCTCCTATCCCTTGCTTTTGATTACCAGTTGTTGTCTTCTTTGTTCCATTCTCATAATCATGTCGAAGATTTCATGCTCAAAACCCTTTACGTTGATTCCAAACACCTTGCATGCTTTCCCATCACCAATTTGGTCCACTTGGATGTTTCAATTATAAAAGGATTCTGAATTCTCTGGTCTACAGAGTCGTACCATGGAGAGATGGACAGTCGCTGAAAGAGAGAGAAGAATGAGCAGAATCAGTGTCACTTACCAATGGTGAAGTGATCCCCATAGTTGGCGCAGGTAGAAGAAGAGGGTAACTCCTTTCCTCTGCTTCATCATCTGCTTCCAGGTGTTGTTCTGTATCTTTTGGTTGGTGAAAATCTGACGAGGATTTGATATGAGGAGTGGGTAATATAATAGATTGGCTATGGATTGGTGTAGTGGTAATTGGGCCTCTATATTTCCAGATTTGTTTGGGCCTTTTATAAATAAATTTCTCCTTTCTTTTTTCCCTGTTTTTTGGGCTTTTAAAATAGTATGCGTGGTCCAAAGTTTTTGTACCCGAAGGCCCAGCATTATCCGGTTTAAATGAAAATTGAACCGGCATCGATTCTTTGCAAAAGTTGTCCATCAATTTTGAATCCCTGTTAGGTCTGACCCCCACGTGATACTTCACATGCTTGTCAATAGACTTGACAATAGGTTTGGTGGGGTTTGAGGTGTTCTTTCCCTGACCCATCCCCTTCAGAGAAACAACGACCTTCTTTCCGGCGATTCGTACGTACTCATCTGGTAAGATTGCTCTTTCATATCTCCAATCACCCACTTCTAGCTCCACCTTGTGGAATCTCTGCTAACGATTCTTTCACGCAGATCCGTGCCCATATCAAATTGGTTCTTGATTTTGTATCTATGTCAATTCCAACAAAGCCTCCACATAATTCCCGATAGACCGGAAGGTGCTTTTTGACCAGACATTTAACGGGATACCAAAGGCTCTAACCTATTTTTGATCTGAGCGTGGCTTTGCCATGTTAGACCCAGTCACCGACGACCACCATTTAAGTGATAACTTTCTTTATTCCGAAACCACTCCCCTGCTTTAACTCTCTCGGCTTCCTGCTGTGATGGCAGTTGAAAAAGGAATTGATTGTGAGTTAGACTTGTTACACTGATTCTTGCTGTGACTTGCCATCTCCTAACGAACTAGTTCCGTAACACCTATGGTGATGGTGAAGGACTGAATGGGTTGTTGCGAGTACCAATTAGGACAGTAGATGAAAGATTGAGTGCTGTTGCTTGCGTCTGGTATGATTTTGACTGTATTATCCTCCACCACAACTTTCCCACGGTAAAAGGTTTGTTGCAATATGTTCTCGGTCATATCGTTGTTAGGACATTCCTTCACCACGGTTCTATAGCGTTCCCAAATTTCATTTAGTGGCTCATTTGGTTCTTGCTTGAATGCCAAGATTTCATCCCTCAAAGTAGCCATGTGCCAGGGTGAGAAGAATTTGGCAATAAACTTCTCTGCCAACTCATCCCAAGTATGGATAGAATGGTTCGGTAAGCGCTCTAGCCAATCCAAAGCCTTTCCCCTTAGGGAGAAAGGAAATAACCTCAATTTCAAAGCGTCCTCGGACACATTTATTTGCTTACTTCCCCAACAAGCATCTACGAATCCCTTTTAAGTGCTTGTATGCATTTTGATGAGGTGCTCCGGTGAAGTAGCCTCTTTGCTCAAGCAAGGTAAGCATGACATTTGTAATTTGCAAATTGCCCGCATTAATGCGAGGGGGGACAATTGTACTTGCATAGCCATCATTTAATGCGACATATTGTTGAGCCGGTTAGCCATGTGGAGGTGGTGGTGGTGGAGGCGGCGGAGGGTGGTTTTGGTTTTGCCCTCGACCACGGCGGTTTCCTTGAACCGGAGCCGCTTCTTCATCTACCATATCTTCTTCAATGGCCCCAAGAGGCAAATCACCAAGGTCATTGTTGTTCGCCATTGGTAACCTAGAACAAGCACATACGAATCAAAGTATCACGAAGTAAAGATAAGAACTCAAGAAAACACACAATTACAAAGTAACACAAGAACACCGTACTCCCCAGCAACGACGCCAAATATTGGTGACGTCCAATCCTGCACCTGTAAAGGAAGTGTAGCACGATCGTTAGCAATAATAAACCCAACAAAGGTTGGGGTCGAATCCCACAAGGAGTAGGTGTGTGTTAGAGTGTCCAAATGTGTATAAACTTGATAATTCTTAATGTAATCTTCAAACAAAAGGTGGTTGTTCAATTAATTTAAAAGTTACTTCTAAAATTACTATGTAAACTAGTCTAGGAATTTTATCGAACACTTAGAATACAAGTAAAGATATAGTTGTAACAAATAAGAGAATGCGCTAAGATTGTTCCCCTTCGTGTAGGCTATGCTTTTGGGTATACAAATATTCAATTCTAGTTAATTAAGCATGTATTATGACCTCAATTTCTATTCTACCAACTTAATGTCTTCCAACACTTGAGGTTTTTACCTCAAGTTGCTCTTCCAAGTCAACTAAGGCTCAATGATAAGCAATTGATTAATCCAAGTAGAAATCACACTATTCCTAGCTAGATTTCATTAATCAAGTGATTAACCCACTTAATTCCTTGCTAATTACCTTGTACCTAAGCAAAATTCCACTTTTCCTAGATAGAACAAGCAAAATAGGCATGTATTTAGTGTTTGCAACCACAATCAATCGATAAAGCATGGAATAATTAGATAACACAAAGCTTGATCAAACTTGAGAGTAAAATTAATAACCCAAAAACATCACCACACTTAGGTTTCACAATCCTAGCTTAATAAACTTAGCTAGACATATTAAAGAAGGAAAATACAAAAAGAGATGGAAATCTAAGCATAATAGCTAAAGAGGAAAGAAAGATTGTGTAAAACAATGGTGACGTCACCCAAAATCCCAAAGAGGAAATCCCAAAAGATGCTACATAATTATTCTTCCAAAAAGATCCCCTAGAGTGACTTAAAATAACTATTTATACCAAGTCCCACAAGTAGACAAAATTGCCCTTCGGATGGCATAGCTACGCAAAAGGTGGTGCGTAGCTACGCCCAACAACTCTCTCTTGTAATGCTTCAGGTCTTCAGTTGATGTAGGTAAGGAGCGTAGCTACGCATGGCAACATAGCTAATTCCAGAACACTATAAAATCTTCAGCTTCTAATGCCTCAGTAGCGTAGCTACGCACATCTTCCGCTTTTCTTTATCGCTGAATACATATGTAGCCCTTCAAACTTGTCCCATATTTCCACCTAGACACTTAAACTAAAGCTTGTATCTATTGGCAGTGTTATCAAAGACGAAAAGCGCAAAAAAGCTCCACGGCCCATTGGGGCTTTAAGCGCAAAGGGCAAATAAAGCGCGGACTTTAATGAAAAAAGGCGCAACTGGAGCAAAAAGTAAAAATATGTATATGTAGTCCAAGACCAATAATTATAAGCATGAACAACAAATATATGGACAAAAAAAGTTGAAGAAAAAATAACGATAAAGTGAAATATCAATTGTTCAGTGTCGCATTTTCAGGATTATACTCATGGGCAAGGAAAGTATGCTTTAGAGCCTTGATGCGACACTGAAGCGCCCGCAAAGCGAGGCGAAACGCTCAACATGTTTTGAGCCTCGCTTTAGGGCTTAAGCGAGCCTTTGACAACACTGCCTATGGGACACTTAATCTCTATTGAAACTGTCTTATTAGGCATAATTTGCTGAGGTGGCACAGTACGTGCATAACACAGATTTTTGGAGCGTGGATGTCACGACCCAAAATCTCACCTGTCGTGATGGCTTGTCACCCCTCCCTTCGCCGCCGCCATCATCACATACCATTAGCACCACTACCTTCACCCAATATCAAACACTACCCTAATCCTTCTACCTAGTCTCTATCCTCTCTACCTTAGCAGGCGACTGCAGTGGCAGCACTGAAGCACTACATGAGAACCTTTAACGGAGCCATCGCCAAATACCGACAATAGCTGACTGCAACTGGATAAGGACAATAAAATTTTTCCGAATATATAGGTCCCCAAGCCTTCCAAAATCAGCACATATCTCGATTTCCAAGCAAGACAAAGCTCCAATCAATTTTCCCAGCTTCAATTTAATTTCTGAATGAATTTCCACCATTAGAATCTTCAACTCGAATTCCCAACACTGAAGGTTTTTTTTCCTTGAAAAATTTCACCTCCAAATTCATAACCACAATGTTACAACTCGAAATTCTATCTCAGTAACGTTTCAGATCAATTTTCTAGTCAAACGGTAATCCGAGGCTTAAAATCAAACTTGGAACCATGACTTAAACAAGATTAACGGAAGGAAAGCTACCAAAATAATCGTGTACTCTTTTTTGTTATGATATTTGAAAATGAAAGACAGAGAGAAATTTGATGGTGTTGTGTGGATTTTGAAGGTGCAGCTCAGTGGGTGTCTACAATGGAGGAGTTCGGTGGCGTGAAGAAGGAGACGGTGGTCTCCATGTTTTTCTTCTTTTTTTCCTTTTTTCTTTCTGATGTGTCCTTCAGTGATTGGTGATTTTCTCCATATCATCGGCGTGTGATCCACACATTTTATATCTTTAGTTTATTGTTTGCAAGGTGTTTAATAGGTACAATTTTAATAGAGATCAAGTGCCTAATAAGTACAAGTCTTAGTATAAGTGTCTAGGTGGAAATATGAGACAAGTTTGAGGGGATCTGTATGTATTCAACCTTTCTTTATTTTCATTCTTTTAACACTTTTAAACTTCCATTCACCATTCTCATGCATGTTTTTGATACTTTTCTTTTCCTCTTGGCTCTTTAATCACTTCACACCCTGTAACTTCATCATTTAAAGCATAATTAATCAATTAATTCCAACAAACAGAGCATAAAACTCTATCAAAACACTAGAAAAATTAGTTGAAATGCTAACTTATCAAACATCAACTACTACTTCCTCCCTCCCAATTTATTTGACACTCTTTCCAATTTAGGACATCCAAAGATGTTTGACACTATTCCATTTCTATGCAATTTTTTACAATTTTCAAGAATTTGAATTCGTTAACTTGTTCAGATTTTCTGTAAATTTGAAAGACTGCACCTCCTTGGTGCAGTTGTTATATATACAAAATTTGTTACCTTCTCCAAAAAAAAAAAAAAAATTGTTCAGATTTTAGGACTTCAGCGTGATATTTTCTCCATCGAAATCTAACTTTGCAGCCATTACTTTAATATTTTCTTTCTCTACCACTATATAATATACAAGTCAAAAATTAACATTTTAAACTCCATTTGCAGTCATTGGAAGGGGAGCCTTAGCTTAACTAAAGTTGCTGCCATGTGACCAAGAGGTCACGGGTTCAAGCTGTGGAAACAGCCTCTTGCAGAAATGCAGGTTAAGGCTGCGTACAATAGACCTTTGTGGTCCGGCCCTTCCCCGGACCTCGCGCATAGCGGGAGTTTAGTGCACCGGGTTGCCCCTTTTAAACTCCATTTGCAGTCAAATACCGCCATATAAAATGGATTGGAAAGACCATTAGTATATATCGTTTGAATTCTTGAATGAAAAGTTTGCACTTATTGAAAGGGTTCCAAGAAAACTGGGATGGATCACGGATATAAAAGAATGATGACCAAGTAAATAAGGACGGAGGTGTTAGTAACCCTTAGACAACTTGTCCTAATTTTAAAAAAAAACCTTCCACAGACTTGACAGCTATTCCGAATGGGGCAATTGTACTTGGTAGTTGTCTCATTTTGTTAGCCATAGAAAGTCCATACTTTTTTTGGTCAAATAAATTTTTTATTCAACCAAGTAAAGATTTATACACAGCTAACTCTTTTGGACTCAAGAGTTAGTTCTCTAGGAAGATTAAAACTATACTCTAATTCTATCTATGCAGGGTAACAATTCAATCTATCTAATATACTCTTCCATTTACAATTTCTCTGCCCTTTAACATGTAACTGTATAACTATTTCCTTCACCCTCTGCCTAGCCTCTTGCTTCCTTTGTTGAAATCTTCTTGCATTTCTCTCTGCCCAGATATGATACACAGTTGCTGCAAAGAGAAATCCTAGAATATGAGCCCTTGGTCTGTTGTTGATCCTGCTTGCTACCCAAGTGACTTCCTCCTGCCAAGTGCCAATGTTCCTTCTTATTCCCAACCAGCCTAGGAAAGTATTCCACACCTGATGTGAATAAGGACAGTCAAATAGGATATGCTCCTAGGTTTCCTCTGTGTCAGATTCACACAGTACACACTCTTTTTCAACCTGTATTCCCCATCTCTCTAACCTGTCAACAGTAGATAGCCTGTGCTGGATTGCTAACCAGAGAATGAATTGATGCCTGGGAATAATACTTTGCACCAAAACTGTTTTCTTCCAATCTACTTTCTGAAACTGAGGAGTGAAGAATTGATATGCTTTCTTAATGCTGAACTTTCCCTGTATTTCAAAGCTTTTTAACAGTACCTCAGGGTCACCATGATTCACTAGCCAGCTCTTTGCTTCCAATATCTTCCTAACTAGCCAACAAGCTTGGTTAGGAATAGGAATTTGCACTAGATCTCTCTGCTTTATATAGAAACAGTGGATCCATTTTACCCATAGGCTATCCTTTTTTTGAGTAACAGCCCATAGAAGCTTACAGATTGCTGATTTGTTCCATCTATAGAATTCCAGAATATTTAATCCTCCAGCAGACCTAGGCATGCACAGTTTTTCCCAAGCTACTAGCGCTTTTCTGGAAACCTCATTTGTACCTGTCCATAGGAATGTTCTGCATACATTTGTTACCATACTGATGATCTTTTTTGGCAGTAGAAAGATTTGAGCCCAGTAAGTCTGCATCTCAAATAATACACTTTTAATCGGTTGCAGTCTCCCACTGTAAGATAGAAATTTAGTAGACCAGCATCTAATCTTTGCAATCATCTTTTCTACTAGTGGCAAACATTGGTGTATTTTGAGTTTCCTTGAAGATAGTGGTACTCCTAGGTATCTAAATGGCATTTCCCCAGCAGAGAAGCCCATCTCCTGAATGATCTGGTGCTTGAATTCACTGGACACCCCTGCTACATAGAGTGAACTTTATCAATATTGGCTTTAAGCCCAGAAACTCCAGACAAGTGATTAAATGCCTGTAACATTAACTGGATGGAGATTCTATCTGCCCTGCAGCACATTAGCAAATCATCCGCAAAACAAATGTGTACTAGATCCAACTTTGAGCATCTGGGATGGTAGTTGAAATCAGGGTTTTGTTTCAAGTTCTTCAGGGATCTATTCAAATACTCCATAGCCAGGACAAATAGGTAAGGGGACATTGGATCCCCCTATCTTAGTCCGTTTTTTGCCTGAAACCTTGTGGTCAATCCACCATTAATCAATAGTGAATAGCTGACAGTTGAAACACAAGCCATGATCCAGTTGACCATCTTCAAAGGGAAACCAAATTCAAGCAACACCATCTGTAGGAATCCCCACTCCACTGAGTCATAAGCCTTATGTTTATTTTGACAATACATCTAGGTGACACCCCTTTCCTAGAGTATCCTTTGACCAATTCATGGGCTATTATTCACATTGTCCAGAATACTTCTCCCCTCAATAAAGGCTGATTGAGATGGACCTACAATGAGATCCACTACTATCTTCAATCTAGTAGTCAAGATTTTAGCAATTAGCTTGTATAGAGTTGAACAACAAGCTATTGATCTAAATTCTTTGACCATAGTAGGAGCTGAAACTTTAGGTACCAGTGTCAGAGTGGTACAATTAATCTCTTTTAGAAGTTGTCCATTTTCAAAAAACTGTAGTATTGCTGTTATTACCTTTGCTCCAATAGTATCCCAGTATGCTTTTAAAAAACTCAGCTGGGAAGCCATCTATGCCTGGAGCTTTGTCATTTGGTAGTTCCTTGAGAGCCTGTATCACATCCTCCCTAGTCACAGGTTTAACCAGGTCCTGTTGCTGTGCTGCAGATAGACAAGGTCCATTTCTTGCTACAGCTATGTCAATACAAGGTAGCTCTGTTGCAGAGGTGCCTAATAAACTCTTGAAGAATGTGATGAATTCCTGTTGGACTGACTTTGGATCAGTGATTAAAACTCCCTGTTCATTCTGAATGGAAGAAATTCTGTTTCTACCCTGTCTAGCTTTCATGTGAGCATGAAAGAATTTGGTATTTGAGTCACCAGAGGAGATCCATGTAGCCCTGGATTTCTGTTTGAGGACTCTTTCATGAATGACATCCCATTTTTCCATCTCCATCAATGTCTCTTTTTCCTCATTTATAAGCCTGCTATTGAATAAGTCTTCTGCAAGATTGTCTTGGATATCACCTAGCTTTTGTTTCAGATTAAGCAATCTGCATTCTAATGAGGAGTATTCTTTATTCAAATGCTTAGCTTCTAACTCCACCAATTTCAGTTTCTGCCATATACATACAGTGACCTCTGATATTCTGCTGCCACACATTTTGGACAATTATCTTGAATGCTTCTTGTTGTAGCAGAACATTGAGAAGTCTGAAGGGGCTTTTCAGGTATTGTCTAGCAACTACAGTGTTGATCACTATAGGAGAATGATCTGAGCACTCAGGGTTGAGATAATTGGCTTCAATACTGCTGTTGTCTGTAACCACTCAGCATTACCAAACACCAATCAATATGGTTGTATATCCTGTCAGGGACATCTTGTTTATTACACCAAGAGAATTGCCAGCCTTTCCTAGTCACTTGTCCCACCCCCAAATCAGTAATGCAATTTTGGAAGTCAATTGTTTCAGTAGGATGGACTAGTACCCCATTGATTCTATCATCACTGTGAAGAATAGTGTTGAAATCTCCCAATATGATCCAAGGGCCATTTATAGTTCCTTTTAGTCTTCTTAACTGTTCCCACAATGGTTTCTCTTCAGTGATAGTATTATACCCATAGATATAGGTTAATTCACAATTAAACTGAGATAACCTATCCACAATATGACAGTGAATCAACTGGCAGAACTAGAGAGGATAGTCACTGCAACTGTTGCTCTTCTCCAGCCAATCCAAATCCTTCCATTAGGTGCATGAGCACAATCTGTATAAAAATCCCATTCCACCCCAAATCTCCTAGTAACTTTTGTAACTTTATGTTGTTTTACTCGTAGTCTCTTTAAATTTCCCAGCTGTCTGGGGAGTTGTATTAATTGGAAGAAGTGTACAAGAGGGGGACTAGACCTTACCTCCAACAATACAACAATAGGATAAAACGTTATCCTACAAAAATCAGGGTAGTGGTGGGCAAGAATAACCATACCCTGCGAATCGATAATGTGATTTAGCTAACAAAAGAATTGGCCTTGTCGAACCTTGATCTTAAGCTTGGCATCTGCCCAGTGTTTTGGAGAGCGAGAAGCGGAAAAAAGCGAGGAGGCCTCGCTTCACCGAAGTACGAAATTTTTTTCAGATTACAGAGTATTTCAAAAAGTGAAGCGAAGCACGCGCTTTTTTCATGTGAAGCGCAATATAACACATAAATAGAAAAAATTAAATAGGCATAGATAAATGACCAAGAACTCAATAAAAATAACATTTTAAGCAAATGTTTCAATTATAAATTAAGAAGTAAATAACAGATACTAAAACTAGATAGTCATTAATCCTCAAAAAGTCAACATATTAAGCAAATGCAAAACCAAATCACAAAAGGAACTGTTAAAACATGGCATAACAGTGACCAGCAGAAAACAGAGCAGTGAACAGCAAACAGCAGAAATTAAAAAAAAAAAAAAAAAAACAGAGCACAAGCATAAATTAGAAAACAGGGGTGAACAGAGAAATAAGAACTGAAAAAAATAGAAAAGAGGGGCAACTTCTCTATATCGCTTTAGGGCAGGGGTGATCCTTCTTCTGCACCTTTTTCTGAACTCGTGGTGGTTGTATCTACTCCGGTTGATTCTCTTTTCCAGTCTTCAGTATAGTGCTCAAATTGGACACAATTCTGACAGAACTTAGGCCTCCACTCATATTCAATGTCTTGATTCCAAATGTTGCCATCAGATTTTTCAATGGTTACCTTGTCTGGCAGTGGTTGAGTTATGTCCATCTTAATGAGAATTCTGGCATATGAGATCCTATCACCTTTGGCAGTCAATTTATCAGTACATATTGGTCGACCCAAATAGCTGGCAAGTCGACCCAAGTTCTCTTCAGTCCAGCATTGTAAAGGCAATTTAGGGAATGACACCCATAGAGGAACAAATCTCAGAGGCTCCTTGTTCAATTTAAAATCTGGTACCCATTCCTTTAGTATTATCGGTCTGCTGTTGAAGGTGTAAGGCCCATTTTGAAGTAAGATGTGCTTATCTTCCTCCGAGTCAAACTTGAAAATGAAGTAGTACCCATCGTCATGGAGGAATACTCTCGGAGTTGAAAAAAATGCCACACTCCATAGACAAACTGTAACATCTCCTTAAACGCAGGAGTGCCACCCAAAACATAACCAATTAATGCACTTCAACATTTCCTACTATGTTCCTCCATTTTTGTTTCATTTAGCTTCACAACTTTGACTCCATTTTTAATGACTGGGGGAGGGGGGGGGGACTTCAATTGCATGCCTAGGTGTTGAGCTCGATTGTTTTTAACCACATCCGCCATAGTAGGAATTTCAGATCCAGAGTTTACCTTGGTAGGGCTTGGCGCAGGTTGTGCAATGGGGAAATTCAGCCGTCGAGCAGTAGTATTAGTTGTCTCATCCTTATGTATCGGTACCGGCGACTGGATCTCCTGTGGCACACGACTTGGACCTTCTGCTCCCGGCACCCAGTTGATCAATTGCAATGGAACCAGAGCTTGGGGAACGCCTGACTGAAGGGTAATTACCCTCACATCATCATCTATCTTCGTCGCAGGGATTGGAGCTTGAGTTGCCTGTCGTTTCCGGCGCGGCATCGCGGGGAGCGCACGTTAGCACACCTTTGCTTAACTTGCGCCTGCAGAGCTTCTCTCTCCTCTCTCTAAATGTTGCTCTTGCAAATTATTTCAGTTTCACTGTTATTCTTTCCCAAGTGGTATAATATTACTTTTAAGTCCATACTTGTTAAGAGTGTAGATGATGGACCTTCTCAAAAAGAGTGTAAATCGTTGAATCTAGACATCCTTAATGGTGGTTGTGATTACACGGAAGTTGGTTGGAGATATTATGTTTGGCCAAAGTGAAAACTGCTAAATATGCTTGCTTGCTCTTAACCACTTGATTGAGCACCAAAACTTCCTCTTCCCTTTAATTTAGACATGACTCATGAGCACACTTGCTCTACACATAGTGTCTGCTGAGGATAGAAGTTCCTCTTTGGGAGCCAGATTAACTTATATTAAGATGTGATAAGATTCTTCATCAGCTAGAGAAGATTGTGCTGATTGTAGTTATGCCTTTCAGTTGCAATTTACTGATAAGGAGATGGGAGATGAGGTTTCAGAGAAGGAGTGGGTTGTGAGTAGATCTGATGGCTTTTCAGGAAAGTGCATGTTTGGCCTTTTAAGGACCTAGGGTTGCCCAGAGGTCACATGAGGTTTTCTTGTTTGATTGTTTTTGGAACATAATTCAAGTTTTAGCTTCCTTTACTTGAAAAAACGTAATGTATATGGGTTCTCTACTGCTTCCAGAGTTCTTTAAGTGCATATGTTTTTCTTTTGTGTTGTCTGAGTGGGGTAGCACCTGTAGTATTAATTAATGGAGTTCTTACTTTCTGAGAGCAGGGGCGAAGCTACACTCTGGTAAAATATTAGGTTTTAGAGGTATATAACATACATTGAACACTCTTTGTCGGAAATTTTGTTTACTTCTTTTAAGTTTGAACATCCTATGGGAAATTCCTGGCTTCGCCTGACAGTAATACCTCCATGCTCCCCCACATTTTTTGCTCATTTTTGAGACAAGCATTTAATGTCATGCGCTTTAATTATGTAGACTTAATGGAGTGGTCGACTGATTCTTCCAATACTTAGTCATATGTTTAATAGCCTGAACAACTGATGTTACTGCTTCCAACTTCAGATGTACAATAAACCCTGGTGAGAATGAAGCGTTGGTTCGATATGCATTGGACACACACAAGTTTCTCTCGTTAGCATCACAGGTTAGCTTAAAAGCTTGCATATTCATTTAAAACAATACTTCCAGTAAATTTATATTAAAGGAATTGTTTGCTGTGTAGAAATCATTGAGGATGTATAGTGAGAAATTACTTTTCATCAATATACTCATCAAGATTTTCTAGCTTACCATTGATCTTACTTATATTTCTAAATCATGTGTTTCTTTCAGCATCCAAAAATTGGAGGACCCGGCCTCACTGGTAGTTGTCAATTGCCTGACGGATTTATTGAGTAAGCATCTTTCCATTTCATAGTGTTTGCTTTGCAAGACGTAGTTGTCACTTGTGTGTTGAAAAACTGTATAAACAGTTTATACCCATGACATGTGCTTTAGCTAGTTAAGCTCATTTTGTTCGCATTCTCGTATGTTCTTATAAGATGGATGTGTTGGTGTCTATTGAGTAATTCCTAAAATATGTATGGCGAAGCTTGAATGTGTGTGCATGCCAAACAAAGATTGTAACAACTAAAAGATAAAGAAAGAACCTTTGAGTCATCTCTATTTTTTCTAAATTTTAACTGCCTAGACTAGTAGCAGAACAGAGATTAATATAGATACAGAATTTCTGCAATGGCTGTACGTTTATTTGAAAGGTAGTAGTTTTTCCATCGTCATTGTAGGAACGGCATCATATAAACATCATGGTGTGATGCTGTTTCTTGTGCGGAAACTCATCAGTATATGTTGCATTATATATCATGATTGGTGGTATTGACATCACCGCTGCTTTTAAATTTCCAGGGAATGGTTAAAGCCCGGCGAGGAAAATCGTGTTCAGAGATTTGATCCGTCATCCGACCTTGATACGATAGGATTTTTCATAGCCAAGTTCAGTGTTGGACACAAACATCTGAGTTGAATGTGACGTAACACTAACTCTGGGAACAGGTGATTTGGCAATGAAATTACATGAACTTCGATGATGCAAGTTCAGGCCCAATGTAGTAACTTGTTAGATTGCAGAATCAGTTAGTGAAACTTTGAATGCACGATAGACTAGCCATATACTGAGACCTGTAAGAGAACTGACAATCTTATATTTTGTTGGTATTTGAACTACTCTTGCCAAATTCTGCCAACTTCCAAGGATTAAACAACTCACTGATTGCACTAAAGAATGCTTAATCGTGATTACGACTTCCGCAGCTAGATATTGTGTTCATTGGAGACGGCTAAAGTTGCTAGTTCCGCATTGAAGATACTATCGAGCAAAAGACATAAGTATAGAGAAATTATTAAATAGAAAATGACTTGACAAATCCAATAAATTCCGCTCGTAATTGAATGGATAATACAACGAAACTTTGTGAAATTGTTTTTTACTCGCTACAAGTATTTCGCTCTAGCTCTCTAGTTCTCTTGGCTATCATTACATTTTTTGACTCGTGGAAAGTGGAAAGGCAGAAGCGTCTCTTTTGAAAGGAGTCAATAAAAAATCAAAATATGGGCTAACTTAAACTAATTTAAAACTTAAATCGAATTTTCTATTCTTACGCATTCTGAGTCTTTGCGAAATACTTAAACTATTGAAGACAAATCCAGTGAAATTGTACACGTCTGAGGAGGGTAATGTATACACAAATTTTACCCTACCTTATGAAGGAAGAGAAGTTGTTTCTGATACAATATATATTATATTAAAAGGACGAAAGACCCTTAGCGAAATGTTATTCGTCTTTTTTATCCTTGGTAAGTACATTTTATGTTGGATAAATTCGTAATTTTAATACAAAAAGGTATTTTGAGAAAAACAAAATTAAATTGCCCAACAATTTATGTCACTTTAGGTTTTAGCATTATATTTTTCTACCGTAATTAGTGTCCTTTTAGATTAGGATTGTTTAAACAGAATTGTCGAGCAATTAATGTTAGTCTTCTTTTATCATAATTAAAGCCACATTTTGGTCTTCTAGAATTCTAAACCAAAAGTACATAAGGAACAACAATTAATAACACTAGATTTAGTATTCTTTTAGTATAATAATAATTTCAGTAGGTTACAAAGTTAATTTTTTGTTGTCTAGAATTTTAAACCAAAACGAAATCAGAAGCAACATTTATTTTTGCTTTAGGCTTGGTATTCTTTTACCAAAATCGAACAAGAAGCATCAATTAATGTTAGTTTAGATTTAGTCTTCTTTTACTAAAATTGCCGTAGGATACACACACAAAAAAAATTGTAACCGTTTAGAATAAGGAGCTAAACGCTTCTATAAAGGGAGTCAGTATTTCATATTTTTTTATCATAAAGTCTTGATAATGTGGACGTGTGTCGAAGTAATTTTTTTGGGCTTGTCAGTTTTGTTTTTTATTTATGATATCCCATGTACCAATATCAGTTTAAAATTATCTCCACTAAATAGTTATTTACCTTTTTTCATTGGAGCTTAATTAAAAATCCGTAATGTATGTCTTTCTGTTGTGTGTTGCACAAACTTTTTTGGTTAAATCTACCTGAGTAGTCAAGTTTTTATTTTTCTTTATACCTGATTTTTAAGTTTCTTCCTCTTTTCTTAATGTTTTTTTTGTAACTGAATGAGCGGTACCGATATCTATTTGATGTGAAAAAGTATTTGCTAATGTATGTCTTTCTGTTATGTGTTGCACAAATATTTTTGGTTAAACTTACATGAGTAGTTAAGTTTTTTTTTTCTTTCTGGTTTTTAAGTTTCTTACTCTTTTCTTAATGTCTTTTGTAATTGAATGAGCGGTACTGATATCTATTTGATCTGAAATAGTATTTGCTAAATAATTAAATATATAGAAATATAAAAAATTATCATTTGTTGAAATAATTAAAAAAAATGATGACAATTAGTTAAGAACAGATTTCCTCTATAAGTTAGAATATGTTTTTTTTTATTAAAATTAGGACACAAAGGATGATATCTTTCTTCTTTCATAGGTCAACGAAACAAATTGCATCTTGCTGAGCCTTAAGTTTCTTTTTCTCATAAAAGGAAATATTTTGTTTCGATTCTTCATGCTTATAGAATGCGTAACATTTTGTGACTTTTTATCTATAATATTCAATTTTAAGCCACAAAATTTTATTAAAATTTGAAAATTTAAGGAGCCTAGCAGTTGAAGAAAAGAAAAGGAAATAATATTCATTAAACATGTCTTGAAATATAAACTTTTGTTCTTTGATAGATCAAAACTTCGAGTAATATGATGGATTATTAAAGAATATTAAATGTCAATTTGTTAGACTGACTTGACTTGTAAGAAAAATAATCACCAAGATTGAAGAATAGAAAAAATAAATACAAAATTAAATAAATAAATTTTCATAGCTAACTTTAGGGGCGCAATAAAATTAATGGTCTAAAGCCAAACTATAATAAGAGACCTTAATTGTTTTCATGAAATTCATGTACTAACGAGAAAAATTAAAAAGATTTACTTTCCCGTTTATGAATCAATCAAAAGAGATAAGAAAAATAGTTATTTTAGAAAAAGTGAATTGATGTTGAAAAGTTAAATCATTAGAAGTATAAAAATAAATATACGTAGATTAGGAAAAATAACACTTGAAGAGGGAGATAAAAGTACTAAGTAATTAATAAGAGAAGAAAACTTTATCATAATTTATTCACTCATTCAAATAACCTTAACCAAATCCAAAAAAGCATATAATTTAAAAAATATTTTACCAAGGATTATATGATATATATTTTACACCAAGAACATCGTCTATAAAGAGATATTAGATCAGATATAAAAATATAACATATTATAATTTTCTTCGTACAATAAAATATATATAAATACAAAAATTATATAATTAACCTATCTAAATTCTTAATCTTTGCAAGTTCAGAACATATCTAATATATAATTCTGCATTCGACAATTTTGTCAATATAACATTTATTTTTTAATCAAATACATTTTTCACTATCTCGACGTCAATTGCTATTACACATAATTATTTTTTACTCTAAATTTTATACAATTATTTATGATAGACGCGAAAAATACGTGCAACATACGTACACTAAATCTAGTGAAAATAAACGTAATTGAATGGATAAAAATTTGAAACAAACAAGGTGAAATCTTATTCTATCTTCCGAAAGGAAACATATTACATATCCATCCACCCCAAGTTTTGGGGTCGATTTCAACCACCAAAGGCTGGATTATACAGTCAACTTTGTTTTTCACAGCTTCTTCGAATTAAGCCATTGATTCCATCATGTTTTTTTCTTAACTTTGGAACCTTTTCATGGAATGTAAAATTATAGTTAATTGTTTCATAAAATATTATATTAACTACTTAAGTTCTACAGATAATTAATAAAATATTTTTTCCTTAATTTGTAAAATATATCACCATAAACAAATTTGTTATTTTGTTATACGTTTTCATATATAGTTTATAGAGACTAATCTAACATGACATATTAACTATAAATGTAAAAAAACCAAGGTGTGAGACTTTTTATTTATATACTAATTTCAATATTCTTAGACTTGGGATCAGTAACTAGGCTCAGGGACAATCGGATAAAAAATGGCGTGTGGTAGCCACTAAATAAAGTGGTGTTTATTTTTTATCCACCAATTCTAATGTTGAGCAAAAATAGCCACTACTCTATTAAAATTAATATGAAAAGATATTTTTACCCTTTCTTCTATTTCTTTTATTCCCAAACCCTTCCTTTATACGCTTCTCTCATTTAAGTTCAGAGCCAAAATTTCATAGGCAAAATTTCGCTCCCTTAATATCATTCCTGCATGCAACTCTCTTCTCTCGATTGAAGTTCAGAGCCAAAATTTCGCTTCCTCAATATCGCTCCTGCCCAGCCCACAACAATTTTCTGCGTATACTTTGTCCAACTTAATCTCTTCTCCTTTGTCATCTTCTCTGCAGCGAACCAACGTACTGGTATGTTTTCGATTTTGCTTTTATGCATTTTTCTTTTTGTATATCTCTAATCGTGATCAATGCTGTATTTGTCATCAAGTATGTGTGAAATGTCCAAAATAATGATTAGAACTTGATTCGCTGAGGAATAAGGTGCAGGTTTTTGTGAGAAAGTTATTGAGAACCTTTTGGTATTGAAATGTGTTTGTGGTTCAATCAATATATTAATTATGTAAGGACATTTCAGAAAAATAGTCCTAAGAATTTGTAAGCTAACTGTGTTTAGGAATTTTAGTTAACTGTGCTTCTATTAAAGATGCACCTATTAGGTCCTGGATTTTAGTTTATTAGTTTAAATATTAAGGACATTTCAGAAAAATAGTCCTACGAATTTGTAAGCTAATTTTAGTTAATTGTGCTTCTATTAAAGATGCATCTAATTAGGTCCTGAATTTTAATTTTTTAGTTTAAATATTAAGGACATTTTATAAAAATAGTCCTAAGAATTTGTAAGCTAATTTTAGTTAATTGGGCTTCTATTAAAGATGCATCTAATTAGGTCCTGGATTTTAGTTTTTTAGTTTAAATATTAAGGACATTTCGGAAAAATAGTCCTAAGAATTTGTAAGCTAAGTTTAGTTAATTGTGCTTCTATTAAAGATGCATCTAATTAGGTCCTGGATTTTAATTTTTTAGTTTAAATATTAAGGACATTTTAGAAAAATAGTCCTAAGAATTTGTAAGCTAATTTTAGTTAATTATTCTTCTATTAAAGATGCATCTAATTAGGTCCTGGATTTTAGTTTTTTAGTTTAAATATTAAGGATATTTCAGAAAAATAGTCCTAAGAATTTGTAAGCTAATTTTAGTTTATTGTTCTTCTATTAAAGATGCATCTACTTAGGTCCTGGATTTTATTTTTGTAGCTTAATTATTAAGGACATTTCAGAAAAATAGTTCTAAGAATTTGTAAGCTAATTTTAGTTTACTGTTCTTCTATTAAAGATGCATCTACTTAGGCCCTGAATTTTAGTTTTGTAGTTTAAATATTAAGGACATTTCAGAAAAATAGTCCTAATGTTTACGTTCTATTTCCTTCTTTATAGTGTGCTAATGGAAGGAGATCGTGTTTTCGAGTTTGATGATTGGCGTAATTCGATGAGCTATTGGAAAGGAGATTTTCAGTATAAGGAACAATAAAAAGTTTCTTGTCGAACACGCAATGGAAGAAGTTGAGGGATGGTGTTTTCTGAAACTTTTTCCGATTACAAGGTGTGAAGTTCTGTGGTAGACTTATTCATTGTGTGTTGCTTTCAGAAATTATAATAAATGACTCGCATTCAATGACATTCAAGGTTTTTGGTCATGAAGTGAAGTTTACACGTGAAACATTCCAGATAATTACTGGGTTGAAATGTTCTTCTTCAGTGGACTTCAAAGTTTTACGTGAAAAAGAGAATAGGCTTTCGAAAGTCTACTTCCCTGGAAAGGATAGAATCGAGTTAGGCGATTTGTGATATTTTATTACTATTCACCCATATGGTACAACTGCATCATTTGTAGGCAGCCATGACGATGCGATGAAGTTGGCAAAAATTTATTTTGTTGAATCTGTGTTGATGGGGAAGCGCAAGAATCGGAATGTGTCTGAGCGGGTAATGAAAATCGTAGATGACGATAAACTCTGCTCTTCTTTCAATTGGGGCTCTCTTTATTATGAAAAGTTACTAAAATCATTGAAGAGCTGCTTGAAGCCCAAACAAAATATTTCAGACAATGAGAATGAGAATGAGAAAGAGAAAGAGAAAGAGAAAGAGAAGGACAATTATACTATACTTGGTTTCCCTTTCGCCTTATGTGTTTGGATTATGGAAGTATTCCCAATTTTTCAGGAAAAATAATTTGTGAATTTCAGAGAATGTGGGTTCCCCCGGATGCTATGTTATTCAGATATAAAATCTCCACATTATGACACCCTATGTAAAAAATACTTCCATAATGAAAAAGTAAGTTAATAGGATTACTAGCTATTTTTTTGTTTATGTGTTTTAGTTCTGAATACTTACATTTTCTTTTCTTATATAATAGTTGTATCAGTTGATCGAGATGGTACCATTTCTTTCTTCTGAAGTAGATGCGGAGCCCACTAGTGTGCATGTGCCATTGTCTCAAGATCAAAGTTCAATGCCTTCAACACAATTTGATGAAGTCTTGCTTAAGAAAATTGTTAACGTAGGTTTTCTATCTTTGAATACCATTAGTTTTTTATTTGCTTATTTTTGCTTAAGAGACTTTTTTGTTTTTATGGTTTTTGATTCAGAGATTATCGGAGAAGTTCAAAAAGGATATGGAGGTAGAATGTACTAGAATACATCAAAAAATAGCTTTATCAGAAAAAAGGATTCAAAATGACATCAAGGTAATATCCTTAATTTATGTGCTTGTAACTCTAAGTTAAGGACACCATATCCTTAATTTTTGAGCTTGTAACTCTCAGTTTAGGACTTCCTATTCTTAACTTTTGAACTTATAACTTTAAGTTCAGGACTACATGTCCTTATTTTTTGAACTTGGAACTCTAAGTTAAGGACTACATGTCCTTAATTTCTGTGCTTGTAACTCTAAGTTAAGGACCAAGTGTCCTTAATTTGTGAGCTTGTAACTTGAAGTTTAGGACTACCTGTCCTTAACTTTTTAACTTGTAACTCTAAGTTCAGGACTACCTGTCCTTAACTTTTTAACTTGTAACTCTAAGTTCAGGACTACATGTCCTTAACTTTTTAACTTGTAGCTCTAAGTTCAGGACTACATGTCCTTAATTTCTATGCTTGTAACTCTAAGTTAAGGACCAAGTGTCCTTAATTTGTGAGCTTGTAACTTGAAGTTTAGGACTACCTGTCCTTAACTTCTTAACTTGTAACTCTAAGTTCAGGACTACACGTCCTTAACTTTTTAACTTGTAGCTCTAAGTTCAAGACTACATGTCCTTAACTTTTTAGATTGTAACTCTAAGTTCAAGACTACCTGTCCTTAACTTTTTAACTTGTAACTCTAAGTTCAGGACTACATGTCCTTAACTTTATAACTTGTAACTCTAAATTCAGGACTACATGTCCTTATTTTTTTAACTTGGAACTCTAAGTTCATGACTACCTGTCCTTAATTTCTGTGCTTGTAACTTGAAGTTTAGGACTATTTGTCCTTGACTTTTTAACTTGTAACTCTATGTTCAGGACTGCATGTCCTTAATTTCTGTGCTTGTAACTCTAAGTTAAAGACCAAGTGTCCTTAATTTATGAGCTTGCAACTTGAAGTTTAGGACTACCTGTCCTTAACTTTTTAACTTGTAACTCTAAGTTCAGGACTACATGTCCTTAACTTTTTAACTTGTAACTCTAAGTTCAGGACTACATGTCCTTAACTTTATGACTTGTAACTCTAAGTTCAGGACTACATGTCCTTATTTTTTTTAAGTTGGAACTCTAAGTTCAGGACTACCTGTCCTTAATTTCTGTGCTTGTAACTTGAAGTTTAGGACTATGTGTCCTTAACTTTTTAACTTGTAACTCTAAGTTCAGGACTACATGTCCTTATTTTATGAACTTGGAACTCTAAGTTCAGGACTAACTGTCCTTAATTTCTGTGCTTGTAACTCTAAGTTAAAGACCAAGTATCCTTAATTTGTGAGCTTGTAACTTAAAATTTAGGACTACCTGTCCTTAACTTTTTAACTTGTAACTCTAAGTTCAGGACTACATGTCCTTAATTTCTGTTCTTGTAACTCTAAGTTAAGGAACGCTTGTCCATAATTTGTGAGCTTGTACTTCTATGTTAAGGACCAATGTCCGTAACTTATAAGCAGCTAACATTCTGATTCTTATTTTAAATACTATCTCACAGGCTTTAAAGAAAAACCTAGGATCAAAGATTGATACTTTATTGAAGCTTCTTGACAAACCTCATGAAAGGACCATAGAGAGAGAACCTAGTGTTCCAATTAGCAAAGATGCAGTTGATGATCAATGTGATAATATAGATGTACATGTAGAAGATCATTATGAAAGCGATTATAGAGATGTGCATCTAGAAGATAAAACTGATATTGGCATCGAAATTGGGAAAGGTAAGATACTATTTTTGAATTTGTTATCATTGAAATTTATATTCAATAGCATAATACATATAACTTTTTTGTGATTACAAATGTGTGTAGAATCTTTTGATGGAGTGCAAGTTCAAGATGGAATGCAATGTCAAGACCAGAAAAATCCAAAAGAGACAAGTGTAACAGACATAATTTGTAAATCTGGAGTGCAATCTCAGGATTTAGAAAATCCATTGAGAACATGTATAAGTGAGATTGTATGCAAATGTGTTGAAAAAATATATGATCTATCTACACCTCTCTCACTTAAATAGAAATTTGGAAATCAAAATGATGCCAATCAAGGTTAGATGGAATTTTCATGACATCTTGAATGTTAGTTTTAGTAAACTATTAGTAACAAGTATTAATTATAAATGTTACAGAATCTTTTGAAACTGTAAGGAAAGAAGATGGAGTGGACTATCAAGATGATAAAATTTCAAAAGAGAGAAGTGGAGGACAATCTCAAGACATAGAAAATACCCAAGGAACAAGCATAAGTGAGATTGTTTACAAATGTATAGAAGGAACGTATGATATCTCTGCACCTCTCTCTCTTACAGACAATATTGGAAGCCAAAAAAATGCTAGTCAAGATAATGATTTAACTGGCATGATCTTGACAGTTGCAAAAGGTTAGACGGAGTTTTTTTTTTCATCTTATACATGTTTGTTTTAATCAAAGATTAGTAACAAGTACTAATTGTGTTAGCTCCTGTAAATATTTTGCAGAATCTTGTGAACTTGCAATCGAAGAACATGGAGAACAGTTGCAAGATAAAGAAAATGCAAACAATATGTCAACACTATTGTCTGTTAAAGAAATACAAGAAGGCAGCATGGCCAACACAAGCATTGATTGTGTCCTTAATATTGTATTCATAATTTAAATTGTCAAGACATTTCAAAAATTATGTCCTTAGTTTTTGTCTCTTCATTTGACAATTCATAGAATTGACGAACTTGCAGCAAACTAATATATATGTAGTGTTGCTTGCAGAGCAAAACAAAAATGAAGCCGTTAACCAATATACTAGAAAAAGGAAGAGAGATAGTATTGATTTTGATGGTCCATCATTTACTATTCTTACTCCTACTCCTCCGACTACACAAATGAGCATTGATGATGGTTTGTCTATGGAGGTTGAAGGAAATGTTGAAGAAGAGCTTGGTCGAGGGAAAAGGAATAAGAAGCTTAGTTGGCAATTGAAATCTCCTTTTGAACAGAAAAGAAAAAGAGGAACATCGATGGCGCACAATGAAAATACTCCTAAGTATACAGGCTGGATAAAATCAAAATATACTCGTACATGTATTTTTCATTATGCCAAAGATGATGAAAACGTATTGAAGAAATTCATTGGGTGGTTGGGCAAGGAGAAATGAAAAGGTCGCAAAAAAGTATAAGTCCCTAAATGTATTCATTATTTCTTAATTGCTTACATTTGTGTCTTGAACTTGTAATTTTAAATTCAGGACTAAGTGTATTGAGCTTCAACTCTAACTTCATGACTAAATGTCCTAAATTTTTGAGCTTGTAACTCTAAGTTAAGGATTAAGTGTCCTTAACTTTTGAGATTGTAAGTCTAAGTTCAGGACTAAGTGTCCTTAACTTTTTAACTTGTAACTGTAAGTTAAGGACTACCTGTCCTTAATTTTTAAATTTGCAACTCTAACTTCAGGACCAAGTTTCCTTAATTTTTGAACTTCCACTCTAAGTTCAAGACCAATTGTCCTTAACTTATGAGCTTGTTACTCTAAGTTCAGGACTTTAATTTATGAGCTTGTAAGTCTAAGTTTAGGACCAAGTGTCCTTAACTTTTGAACTTGTAACTGTAAGTTAAGGACTACCTATCCTTAATTTTTGAATTTGCAACTCTAACTTCAGGACCAAGTGTCCTTAATTTTTGAACTTCCACTCTAAGTTCAGGACCAATTGTCCTTAACTTATGAGCTTGTTACCCTAAGTTCATGACTAATTGTCCTTTAATTTATGAGCTAGTAAGTCTAAGTTCAGGACCAAGTGTCCTTAACTTTTGAACTTGTAACTGTAAGTTAAGGACTACATGTCCTTAATTTTTGAATTTGTAACTCTAACTTCAGGACCAAGTGTCCTTAATTTTTGAACTTTCACTCTAAGTTCAGGACCAATTGTCCTTAACTTATGAGCTTGTTACTCTAAGTTCTTGACTAATTGTCCTTTAATTTATGAGCTAGTAAGTCTAAGTTCAGGACCAAGTGTCCTTAACTTTTGAACTTGTAACTGTAAGTTAAGGACTACATGTCCTTAATTTTAGAATTTGCAACTCTAACTTCAGGACCAGGTGTCCTTAATTTTTGAACTTCCACTCTAAGTTCAGGACCAATTGTCCTTAACTTATGAGCTTGTTACTCTAAGTTCATGACTAATTGTCCTTTAATTTATGAGCTAGCAAGTCTAAGTTCAGGACCAAGTGTCCTTAACTTTTGAACTTATAACTGTAAGTTAAGGACATCCTGTCCTTAAATTTTGAATTTGTAACTCTAACTTCAGGACCAAGTGTCCTAAACTTATGACCTTGTTACTGTAAGTTCAGGACGAAGTGTCCTTAATTAGGAATTGAGAAGTAACTTATAAACTTTCTAACTTTGATATTTTCAAAATTTTCAGGGGACAAACTGATATATATACTGAGGATAATGGTGTGAGAAAGAATCCATATAAATTGTACCATCAAAAAATCAGTAGAAAAATGTTCTTCCTTGAGCTTGCAAATAGTAGCTTTGTACTTGATGATAAGGTTTGATAATTCACAAGGCATTTATTTTCTTTCTTCTTAATTTATTATTTTTTACTTATTTATGACTGATGAATTTTTTTTTCTTTTTTATGAAGCATATTACATTGCCCTGTATTATTTGAGAAAGAAGGAATGCTACCACCCTTGCGCCCATCCTTTTCGTTGCACAACTATAGATATACTTTTTGATAACTATATGCTAATTGTGTATAAGGATTTTAATGAAGATGCTTCAGATTTGTTTTGGTGTGATGATAATCAGTTGGTTCTCACACAATATGTGTGGGGTGACAATCGTAGATGTGAAATTGCTTGGACAGAGGTTGACAAAATCCTTTTTCCATGTCGGCTTCCTTTAGAAGATAATGATGTTGTGACACATTTTCTTTTCGGGGTATCAGACTTGAATGAGAGAAAGATTGATGTGTACGATTCCATATATAGTGAGCCATATGAGCAAGGAATGAAACACATTGAAATGTATGCACGCATGATCCCCCACTTGCTAAAGTTCTCACAGTTTGAGAAAAATCACAAGTCTTTTGGAAATGCATTCAACAAATTTGATATTCAGTGGCAAAGATCACCACACCAAACTGGATCGTACGTGTTGTCATTTGCTATATAATTTATATGTACTTTAGATTTATTTTATTAAAGATATTGTTTAATTGACTCCATATTTTTCTTAGGACTGATTATGGTGCATTTCTAATCAAGTATGTGGAGTTGTTGATGATGGAAAAGGATGTGGAGAAATTCCAACCTGAGGACATATCAAACTTCAGAAAAGAACTTGCAGCAAATATTTGGGCACATGGAGAGTGGAAAAGAAATTCTGGTTATGATACACCACCAGAAAATGTCGGCGATGACTATGATAGTGAAAATGAAACTTCCTGTCCAAAAGAGCTGTAGTGTAGTTGTAAAGAAAGTCAGTTGTAGTAAAATTGGTATAAAATTGTTGTAAAGAATCCATATGAATTCTGAAATATCCTGTAAATTGTCACAAGACACTTTATTTTGTTTGCATAGCATAATTTTTTGGTCACAACTATGCTAAATTACAGTTTCAGCAGTAATATGAAGGCATCGTGTTATTAATTTCTTTCTTTCTGTTAACTATTGATTTGTCCATTTTTTCACAGTTTTAAAGGGCCAATCTTTGATTAAATTGTCTTGAAGTTTTTAGAAATTCAAAGCAACACACATTGATTGTTGTAGAACTTCAGAATCTGTTAACTACATCCTTATTTGTTGAAGGATGAAAATAATATTCAAGACATATTTTTTTAAATGTGCTAAACTTCTGGAATATAGATAATAAACTGAGATTTTCAGAAGTTAAGGACATTTTAGAAATTTATATCCTATATATTAGATTCATACTTCAAATGTTCAGGACGTTTCAAAAAATTATGTCCTGAAGTCTACTTGTACCAATCTCATTTTAAAAATAAGATGTAGCAAGCTGTGTATAGCAAGCTGCAAATGTCAATTTTATAACTACTGATTTGTCCATTTTAAATTGCCAGTTTTTTTATTAAATCTGTAGAGATATAACAAAAGATATATTGATTGTTGTAGAACTTCAGGACATTATGTTCATAAACGTCCTGATTTGTTGAAGGATGAAAATAATATTTAGGACATATTTTTCTGAAATTCTAAACTTCTGGAAATCTAGATAATAATCTGAGATTTTCAGAAGTTAAGGACATTTTAGAAATTTATGTCCTTAATATTAGATTCATACTTGAAATTTTCAGGACTTGTAAAAGATTATATCCTTAAGTTTTACTTGTACCAATCTCATTTTAAAAATAAAGATGTAGCAAGTTGCAGGCATCAAATTATATAAAGAAAAGGACTTTCTTGTTTACTTACAGCAAGAATAAAATCTCATAAATAATAATTGGTCCGACAAAGGTAAATTGAACTCCCAAAAAAAGAAAAAGAAACAAAGAGCAAGTAAGTGCAAAGAAACTTTAAAAATTCAGGACATCTTTTATATAACCATCTGCTAATGTTTACTTACTCAAATAAAAACAATCTAAATGAATCCAATTTATAGCAAAAACTTAAAAGAGTAGATAAACATAAGTGGATATATCTATTATTCTCTATGCTTCCTTGAAAATGGATGGACTGCCGGAGAATATATACAAGATGTTCTATTATGACCAATTCTTCTGCAACGACCATATTTGAATGTTATTTTTGATGATTCGGTAGTTGGAATATGCCTTTTCTTCTGCCTTCTACCTGACGGGACTTTGAAATCTAGCGGTTTAATAATTTGTGACTTAACACTCTCTGGTACAATCCAAGAATCCGTATGTCCTACATGATATATTTGTCTTTTATATGTTTTCAGCCAAGATTCCTTTAAGTACCAGTTTGAGCAGAAATTGGACTTCTTGATGTTTCTCTTCTCGATAGCTGCAATTGCATGTATACATGGTAATTCATCAAATTGAAACTGAAAACAATCATATGTTCTTTTGTTTAAGTCCACCAAGAAAGTAATTCCTTATTCCTCAACTCTAGAATGCCATGAATCAACAGGGAAGACCTTCAAAGTTGAAAAACTATAAGTTAGTACATTATGTTAAATTATTATTAAAAAAATAAGCTAAAGTAAGAACATAATACTTACATTTAAAGTAAAAGCTAAATCTATCTTTTTCTTCAATTCCTCTTCTACCCAACAAGAAACGTCATAAAAAATTCCTTCTGCTTCATTTCTTCTTTCATAAAACCAACGTTGTAGCTTCACTTGGATGCCATCATTATTAATATAGGCAACTCCCTTGCTTCTAATAGCACAGAATTCATTGACTCAACTATGTTTGTTGTGAGCATGTCATATCTTCGTCGTGGACTACAAGAACGTGCCCACCTTTCCGGTGGTTCTTCCATCAAGTAGTCAAAAGTCTTCTTATCAACTTTTGCTATATCTGACATGTATAGATCAAATTATTTGCGCCTGTATACTCTTGCAGCACTTTGGAAAAGTTTTATGACCTCACTTTTCACTTTTCTTCGCTTTAGGTTCTGCTCCAAATGATAGATACAAATCCCATGGTGCCTTTTAGGATATACCTTTGCAATGCTATTTGCAATAGATTGATGCATGTCCGATAAAAAAAATTAAATTATCACGGCTCCCTATTGCATTGCGAAGCTCACTAAAGTACCACTCATAGGAATTATTATTTTCAGATTCTGCAATTCCAAAGGCTAGTGGGAATATTTGGTTATTTGCATCCTTTAAAACTGAAATCATTAAAACAACACGATATTTTGACTTCAAAAAATTTGCATCAACAACAATCACTGTTCTACAATGATTCCAACCAGCTATTGATGATCCATATGCATAAAACATATAAAGAAACTTGAAAATACAGTTTAACAGAAGGTTAAAAATACAAGATACCAAATCCTTAATATTTACACTGCACACATCAAAGTTAAGGACATCTTGTCCTTAATATTTTCACTGCACATATCAAAGTTAAGGACACAATATCTTTAATATTTTCAGTGCACACATCAAAGTTAAGGAGAACTTGTCCTTAACTTTTAGAATGCACACATCATAGTTAAGGACACCATGCCCTTAAGTTTTTCACTACACACATCCAAGTTAAGGACACCATGTCCTTAACATTTTTACTGCACACATCAAAGTTAAGGATACCATGTCCTTAACTTTTATAATGAACACATCAAAGTTAAGGACACCATGTCTTTAACTTTTTCACTGCACACATCCAAGTTAAGGACACCGTATCCTTAACATTTTCACTGCACACATCAAAGTTAAAGACACCATGTCCTTAATATTTTCACTGCACACATCAAAGTTAAGGACACCATGTCCTTAACTTTTTTATTGCACACATCCAAGTTAAGGACACCATGCCCTTAGCTTTTTCACTGCACACATCAAAGTTAAGGACACCATGTCCTTAACATTTTTATTGCACACATCCAAGTTAAGGACACCATGTCCTAAAGTTTATAAAATAGACTAATAAACTCTTTTTGATTGTTTACCTGTTGTTGTCGTCTATCTTTATGTTAGTGTATGTTCCCGGATTTTTACTTTTCATCATATACAAGTATGAAGACAATAATTCATAATTCTCTTCAGGAGTTCCTCTTATTAAAGCTGAAACACATTGAATAGTACGCCATGCCTTGTGATAACCAATGTCTAGTCCATGCAATTTTTGCATTTCTGCCATGACAGAGGCTGGTGTAACTTCAAACCTTGGGTCTTGAAGATTGTCGATAATGTAACCACTAATCAACTTTGAAGTTGCATGCCTTTGATCAGCTTTCATAGTGTTAACTGAGCAGTCATGATTTTTCTCAATCTTTACTATCTTGAATAGTGTTGAATCTTTAATTCTGAAAGCACGCACACACTACCCATACCTATCATCATTGCATTTCAATGAATATCTTGTTGAGCTTGATCTAACAACCTTGAATTCAAAATGTCCTTTAATTACTATATTGGAAAAACAGTTAATTATACTCTTCTTTTTGTCAAATGTTGATCCTACTTTTATTTCATCCAACGAAGTATTTTCTCTTAATATCGTAGTTGGGGATTCTTTTTGTTTCGAATTTGAGCTTTGTCTAGTTAATTGAGTAAAGGTTTTTTCAGCAACTTCTTCTATTACCGGTGCACTCTCTAAGACTTGAATACCCAAAGCTTGTTCGTTGTCAATCTCTATAATGCTTTGTCCTTCTACTTGAATAGAATCAAATGTTTGAAGCACCTCTTCAGTTATTGGTTGAGCTTCAACCACATCTATTTCCATTATCTGTTAGCATTTGTCTTGATTGTCTTGTTGAGTTTCTGTATTGACATGTTCAAAGGTGCTTGTAGAATCAAAAACTCTTTTCGAAATATCAACAATGAAACGACATCCCTTGAAGAGTGAATGACTTTTTAGTAACTCTATACATGTGTGAAGATCTAAATCTTTGGATACAAACATTCCCTTGCTTGTTCCCAAATTGATATCAAACTATATCATTGCTTCAAACTTGTCTCTATCCAATTCAATAACTTCAAAGACCTGGTTAATGAAATCTTCAAATCGAATTGCCTCAGGTACTAGAACAAGCTTTGTTTGATGATCAAGATACTTATAGTCTGCAGTCCATCTACCATTAAAAGCAACTATAATACATATTGTATCCATCCTGCAAGTCAAGAAAATGGGAAATTCAGGACATATTTATACAACAATCGTGAAGTTAAGGACAAGATGTCCTAAACTTTATCAATACAAGTTGCAAAACACAGGACACTATGTCCTTAATATTTAGAACAACAGTCATGAAGTTAAGGATATCATGTCCTAAACTTTATCAATACAAGTTACAAATACAGGACACTATGTCCTTAATATTTACACAGTAGTCATGAAGTTAAGGACATCATGTCCTAAACTTTATTAGTATAGGTTGCAAAAATAGGACACTATGTACCTAAGTTTTATACAGTAGTCATGAAGTTAAGGACATCATGTCCTAAACTTTATCAGTACAAGTTGCAAAAACAGGACACTATGTCCTTAACTTTGATGTGTGCAGTCAAAATATTAAGGACATGGTGTCCTTAACTTGGATGTGTGCATTGTAAAAGTTAAGGACATGATGTTCTTAACTTCGATGTGAGTATTGTAAAAGTTAAGGACAAGCTGTTCTTAACTTTAATGTGTGCATTGTAAAAGTTAAGGACAAGTTGTCCTTAACTTTGATGTGTGCAGTGAAAAAGTTAAGGACACGGTGTCCTTAACTTTGCTGTGTGCAGTAAAAATATTAAGGACATGGTGTCCTTAATATTTAGAACAACAGTCATGAAGTTAAGGACATCGTGTCCTTAACTTTATTAATACAATTTACAAATACAGGACACTATGTCCTTAATATTTAGAACAACAGTCATGAAGTTAAGGACATCGTGTCCTTAACTTTATTAATACAAGTTGCAAAATACAGGACACTTTATCCTTAATATTTTTTAGAACAACAGTCATGTTAAGGACACCAAATCCTTAACATTATTTTCTCAATATTTACAGAACAATCACAGAGTTAAGGATGCGATGTCCTTAACGTTATCAATACAGAAAAGAAAAAAAAATCAAATTCCTAGCATCTTATTCTTCAGTAACGAAATGAAAATTCACACAAACACACAAAAGCATATAGAGATATCTGAAACTTTAGAACCTACTGTAATTTATGGTGAATTTTGGACGAGAAAGTTGAATTCTGAACTTAGACAAAAAGTTTGAAATCGGAAGAGAAGCTTCTGCAATTTTGGACGATCACAACAATTCTCTGCACGTAAGTTTGAGCTGCTGCTGATCGTGAATAAGGAGCGTATGTATCAGCGAAATCTTATATAGCAGAAGGGTATTTTCGTCCGGACGGGTAAAAGTTTATTAAAGCAGTGGCTAAAGCCTAAATACATTTAAAACAGTGGCTTAAAAGTAAATACATGTGTTATTACTGGCTATCTGTGCACATAGGTAGATACCCATAGAAGTAAGAAATATGATATAAATACCATAAGGAGAGATAGATCAAGTGTTCTGAGGAATAATTGGTGAATTTTTTATAAAGGATTCACGGGATCGAGCAACAAACTACACTTCAATAAGAACAACATTTTTAAAAAACTCTCCTAATTCGTCATGCCAAAAATCTTTAAAATAAATAAAACACCTAACTATAATCTCCTAGCCTTAAGAATCGGCTCTAAAGCAAATTGTTTTTGTCACACTAGAGTATGGGCGAGGTGACAAATACTCTATTTGTTGCTATGGAACTGTGCAAAAGGTTTGTGAGGTTGAATTAGTTCTAAACAATTATTTTAAGATAAAGTTTCTCACGTATTTTTATTATTTGCATCTTTAACACCCTTCATGCTAGATTGGAAGAGAATATAGACAAGGTGGTTGTCACGACCCAAAATCTAACCATGGTCATGATGGCGCCTATCGTGTTACAAGGCAAGCCTACTTTCCAAAATATTTTTACTAAACCGATTATAAGAATTTAATAAAATATTTCAATATTTGAATTTTTTATAAACTAAATCAACTCTAAATATAATTATAGAAAATACGGAAACGAGCCCCAAACATCGGGGTGTCACTAAGTCATGAGCATCTAAATCTATGAACTAAGGAATGAAACTGTCTAACTGTCAATACAATCCAAAAGAAGAAATGATAAAAGGAGTAACAAGGTCCTGCGGACGCTAGCAGCTACCTTGCAATCTCCATAGATACCCGGCCTGAACTCAACGATCGTCGCGCTCTAACTCACCTGAATCTGCACATAAAGTGCAGGGTGTAGTATGAGTACAACCACCTCAGCAAGTAACAGAAATAACTAAGGAACTGAGCAATAGCGACGAGCTAAGTAAAATAGTCCAATTATTTATTTTCACAATTTAAAAATAAGCAGAAATAAATAGGTAAATTCCATAACTCTGTAAATTCTACAAAGAAGTTTAACAGATAAATGCAAAAACAACACAAATAAATACAACCTCACAACAGTGTCACTCCATCACTCATCACTTGCACTCAGCACTCAATACTCAAAATACTCAACACTCTGCGCTCACTGGGGGTGTGTACAGACTCCGGAGGGGCTCCCAAAGCCCAAGCGCTAAGCACGGACAACTCACGTGCCATCATATCAATACCTGGATCCGCACGGTCAACTCACGTGCTACGCGGACAACTCACGCGCTATGGTATCAATACCTAGACCCGCACGGTCAACTCACATGCTACGCGGACAACTCACGCGCTATGGTATTAATATCCTCACAACCAGGCCCTCTGCCTCACTCAATCAATATCAATACCTGAATCCGCACGGTCAACTCACGTTCTACGCGAACAACTCACGCGCTATGGTATCACTACCTGGACCCGCACGTTCAACTCACGTGCTACGCGGACAACTCACGCGCTATGATATTAATATCCTCACAACCAGGCCCTCGGCCTTACTCAATCACGTACCTCACTAGCCTCATCATCACCAACAAATAAGGGAACACAACCCACATCAAGTACCACCACATTTTAGCAAATAATAGAGACTGAGGTAATATGTACAATATTTTCTCTGACTTAGTACCAATAATGTGAGCATGAATAAAGCCTAAGCATGATCTCTAACTTGAAGGCAAACAAGTTCAACAACAAATAAACACATAACCACAGATAATAGCCATTAGGACTCACAACCTCACGGGACGGACCAAGTCTAAATCTCTCGCGGTGCACACTTACACACTCGTCACCTAGCGTGGATATCACTTCCAAACAATCACGTGATGTCAAATCTCCAGGTTTATACCCTCAAAGCCAGAGTTAAAACTGTTACTTACCTCAACAAGATGAACCCAACGTTGAGCAAGCTAATCAATACTCAGGAAATTTTCACTCCGTGCGTATCCACCTCTGAATGCCCTCTTGTCTCCTCAATTCAATGCCAACGATCCGAAACTGAAATTTAACCCCTTAATGATAATACAACGATCTACTATACTAAGAAACTTCAATCTACAATATCAACATCCATTGGGACCAATTTAGTAACAAATCCCATAGGTTCATTGTATTCATAAATTTCATCGCCAAGATTACCATTCACCTTCTCTCTTATTTTCTCAAAAGTACTATTCATGCCATGAACTAGAGTTTTATAATCCAATCTTTCAACCATTAAAACTTGTAACAAATGCTTCAAATACTTCTAACTACTCATAATAAACGAGTTTGAAGCATTGGAATTACCTCTAGTAGATCAATCTTGAAAAATCACAACTTTGGTGATTTTCGTGTTCTTGAGGATTTGATGATGAAATCTTGTATTTGGATGTAAAAATGATGTTAGAACTCATGTATATTGAGTGATAATCAACCCAAAATATCATTAACAACTTACGTTGGTTGATTGGACTTGACTTGAGCTCAAAATCGCCCCTTCACTTCAAGAACCCTAACCCCCAAATACACAAAATACCCTCTTTACCCGACCTTGTATTTATAGGCCCAGATTTCTGGGTTTCGGATGCGGACCTGGATGCTTCGCATCCCCACTTCACTCCTCTTTGAAGGTCGGATGCGGACCTGGACGCTATGGCAGCACTTCATTGCCAGCCTCTCTTTCGGACGCGGCCTCGGATGCTTCGCATCCGCAGGCTCCTCCGCCACCCTTTGGTAATTTGGTCATAACTTCTTGTAGGAATGTCCAAATGACAAACGGTTTGAAGCGTTAGAAACTATACTCAAATATATTTAATTTGATAGGCCATCCACCACATAACTATATATATATGTAGATATGCTCGTCCAAAGTTTGGTCTTGTGCGTACTCATTTGCAACTTTAGTCTATCATGAAATTCTCAACTTGACTTGCACCGAGGGCTCTCCCTAGACCCCACATCACTTATAATATGACTCATACACTTATTATCATATCTAATTGATATCCATTCCATTAATAGACCTCGTCTTCACACAAAATAATATAATTAGTGCACATCGACTTTCTTAATAGCGCTTAAGTACTTCAAAATTTTTCGGGGTGTTACATTCTCCCCCACTTAAGAACATTCGTCCTCGAATATTTCACAAGTCACTTCTAAGAGTAGAGTTATCCTTATACCTCCAACCATTATACATAGGAACTCATGACTACATCAATCTCATACTTCATTTCCAAAATTTCAACTTACTTATGGCCCTTAAAATTTGGCTTTCTTTACAAATTCGTAAATATTTTTGCAGAGTTTCCCCTGTAACTGGGTCGTCCACCTGCCAGAGAACCCCAATGGCTCAAAACCAATCCGTCAAGACTGAATCCTTCTAACTCAACCAAGCTACACAGGCCACCAAAAACCCAAGGACATTGTCACAAAACACCTATAGAACTCATTACCTCATACACACCCAAAGAACTAATCATATACATTACCATGCCGATCCAACCTACTACCAAGTTGTCCTATCTACCATAGTCCCTTCTGAATTACCTTCAAATTGATACTTTGCCCCGCCATAACGCCATAATCCTCAACCCAGACTCACCACACGAGACCCAAGCATAAAACCACACCGCCCTAAGGCTCATAAGTTGCTGAATACTCTCTTAAATATCCCCCAAAGTACCACAAGCACGCGCTCACACAATCAACACCTCAGTGCTCAAGCTACAGTCAAAAATTGGCCTCATGTCCTCCAGACTGGCCCAACATCAACGCACAAAAATTATATATCGCACCTCATCTAGGGAACACAAGCCGTCGATGCACAACTGATACCGAGCGCTCATGTTCGCATACAAATGCGTGAAAGGAATTCAAATAGTTACACTTCAAGCTGAATCAATACCGCACAAAAAGAATTCAAGAATGTGAAGTTTTCCTAAAGGTTCTGCAACCTCTCGAAGATAAGTACAGACGTCTCCATACCGATCCGTAAGAATCTACTAAACTCGCTCATGACTCGTGAGACCTATGTAACCTAAAGCTCTGATACCAACTTGTCACGACCCAAAATCTAACCATGGTCGTGATGGCGCCTATCGTGTTACAAGGCAAGCCTACTTTCCAAAATATTTCTACTAAACCGATTATAAGAATTTAATAAAATATTTCAATATTTGAATTTTTCATAAACTAAATCAACTCTAAATATAATTATAAAAAATACGTAAACGAGCCCCAAACATCGGGGTGTCACTAAGTCATGAGCGTCTAAATCTATGAACTAAGGAATGAAACTGTCTAACTGTCAATACAATCCAAAAGAAAAAATGATAAAAGGAGTAACAAGGTCCTGCGGACGCTAGCAACTACCTTGCAATCTCCACAGATACCCGGCCTGAACTCAACGATCGTCGCGCTCTAACTCACCTGAATCTGCACATAAAGTGCAGGGTGTAGCATGAGTACAACCACCTCAGCAAGTAACAGAAATAACTAAGGAACTGAGCAATAGCGACGAGCTAAGTAAAATAGTCCAATTATTTATTTTCACAATTTAAAAATAAGCAGAAATAAATAGGTAAATTCCATAACTCTGTAAATTCCACAAAGAAGTTTAACAGATAAATGCAGAAACAACACAAATAAATACAATCTCACAACAGTGTCACTCCATCACTCATCACTCGCACTCAATACTCAAAACACTCAACACTCTGCGCTCACTGGAGGTGTGTACAGACTCCGGAAGGGCTCCCAAAGCCCAAGCGCTAAGCACGGACAACTCACGTGCCATCATATCAATACCTGGATCCGCACAGTCAACTCACGTGCTACGCGGACAACTCACGCGCTATGGTATCAATACCTGGACCCGCACGGTCAACTCACGTGCTACGCGGACAACTCACGCGCTATGGTATTAATATCCTCATAACCAGGCCCTCTGCCTCACTCAATCAATATCAATACCTGGATCCGCACGGTCAACTCACGTGCTACGCGGACAACTCACGCGCTATGGTATCACTACCTAGACCCGCACGTTCAACTCACGTGCTACGCGGACAACTCAAGCACTATGATATTAATATCCTCACAACCAGGCCCTCGGCCTCACTAAATCATGTACCTCACTAGCCTCATCATCACCAACAAATAAGGGAACACAACCCACATCAAGTACCACCACATTTTAGCAAATAATAGAGACTGAGGTAACATGTATAATATTTTCTCTGACTTAGTACCAATAATGTGAGCATGAATAAAGCCTAAGCATGATCTCTAACATGAAGGCAAATAAGTTTAACAACAAATAAACACATAACCACAGATAATAGCCATTAGGACTCACAACCTCACGGGACGGACCAAGTCTCAATCTCTCGCGGTGCACACTTACACACTCGTCACCTAGCGTGGATATCACTTCCAAACAATCACGTGATGTCAAATCTCCAGGTTCATACCCTCAAAGCCAGAGTTAAAACTATTACTTACCTCAACAAGATGAACCCAACATTGAGTAAGCTAATCAATACTCAGGAAATTTTCACTCCGTGCGTATCCACCTCTGAATGCCCTCTTGTCTCCTCAATTCAATGCCAACGATCCGAAACTGAATTTCACCCCTTAATGATAATACAACGATCTACTATACTAAGAAACTTCAATCTACAATATCAACATCCATTGGGACCAATTTAGTAACAAATCCCATAGGTTCATTGTATTCATAAATTTCATCGCCAAGATTACCATTCACCTTCTCTCTTATTTTCTCAAAAGTACTATTCATGCCATGAACTAGAGTTTTATAATCCAATCTTTCAATCATTAAAACTTTTAACAAATACTTCAAATACTTCTAACTACTCATAATAAACGAGTTTGAAGCATTGGAATTACCTATAGTAGATCAATCTAGAAAAATCATAACTTTGGTAATTTTCGTGTTCTTGAGGATTTGATGATGAAATCTTGTATTTGGATGTAAAAATGATGTTAGAACTCATGTATATTGAGTGATAATCAACCCAAAACATCATTAACAACTTACATTGGTTGATTGGACTTTGACTTGAGCTCAAAATCACCCCTTCACTTCAAGAACCCTAACCACCAAATACACAAAATACCCTCTTTACCCGACTTTGTATTTATAGGCCCAGATTTCTGGGTTTCAGATGCGGACCTGAATGCTTCGCATCCCCACTTCACTCCTCTTTGAAGGTTGGATGCGGACCTGGACGCTATGGCAGCACTTCACTGCCAGCCTCTCTTTCGGACGCGGACCTCGGATGCTTCGCATCCGCAGGCTCCTCCGCCAGCCTTTGGTAATTTGGTCATAACTTCTTGTAGGAATGTCCAAATGACAAACGGTTTGAAGCGTTAGAAACTAGACTCAAAGATCTTTCATTTGATAGGTAATAAACCATATAAAACCATCCACCACATAACTCGTTATATATATGTATATATGCTCGTCTAAAGTTTGGTCTTGTGCGTACTCATTTGCAACTTTAGTCTATCATGAAATTCTCAACTTGACTTGCACTGAGGGCTCTCCCTAGACCCCACATCACTTATAATATGACTTGTACACTTATTATCATATCTAATTGATATCCATTCCATTAATAGATATCGTCTTCACACAAAATAATATAATTAGTGCACATCGACTTTCTTAATAGCGCTTAAATACTTCAAAATTTTTCGGAGTGTTACAGTGGTTGCGTTCCACTATCTCAAAGAGCTATTGAAGGGGTTGCAATTCATCCATCAAAAGGGAGTTATCCATGGAGACTTGTCTTCGAGACATTATCTTCCTGGATGATCATGTTAAAATTAGAGATTTTGGCTTAGGTTAGTTGGTTATTTCATTTCCTTTTATTTATTTATTCCGTATTAATTAGGTTATAACTGTTAACAAGGAAAACCATTAAAAAGAACTTTTTTAGCATGAGTGAAATTAGGAATAGCTAATACAAGTGCTTCAGCCATAGCCTTCTTTAAAACTCTGGTTTATCAGCTTCTGCATCCCAATTGAAATCATCCAAAACATGAGCCAATGCATTTGTATGTGATGTGTATGTATGTTGTACTTCAAATCTGAACTATTGATAATTGTGTAAGTCTAATCCTAGCCCTCCACATCTGCTGCTCATTACTCCTAATCAGCTAGCTTAACCATTAAATGAGTTTAACTTACTTTTTAACTGCCACTCCGTTTCAATTTAAATGATTAGAAAGAATGACACATTTCTATATTTAGAAAAAAATTAACTTTAAATTTTTTATTTTATCCATTTTACCCTTAATGAGAAGTTTTTATAGCCATACAAATATTATGACCCCACAAACCTTTTGTCCCTTAAGCTTTTAGGACCACATATTTCAAAAGTTTTTTTTTTCTTAAACTTTGTGTCAAGTCAAACTATATCATCTAAATTGAAACAGAGGGAGTACTAATTAAGTTGGATCATAACAATAACTTGCAACGTTTTAACTTTTCTTTTTCTACAATAACTTGCAGCTTTTTAACTTTTCTTTTTCTTTCATTTAGCTTGTAACTGTTGAGGTTTTTTTTTTTTTTTAAAGATGAAATAGTCTTAAAATGAGGGTGAATGGGAAATGGAGGGAAAATAAAATTTTTGAGTAAAATTTTAAGTTTCCCCTCTTGACAATGAGACATTGTCCCATATTGGAAGAGAAAAAGATTTTTGGTGGGTATATATATAATTGCTCTTCTTGTAGCTCTTAAAGAGTTAAGAAGAAAGCAAGCCTCGCGCCGTCGTCGTCGTCGCTCGCTCGGCTCGGCTTCGGCTACGGCTTCGGCTTCGGCTTCGGCTTCGGATTTGGTCAAATGATTGATTGATTAATTTTTTGGACTAAATTTATTTGTTAATAGTAAATATTAACGTAAGATTATCTGCATTTATAACGAATATTTTTCAATCCGTGTATTGACCACCAGGCAGCCGCCTAATGCTCTTCCCACCATGAATGTTGCACTCCTTCCTCTCAGCATTTCCATACGATTTTTTGGGTTTCTACTCCTTCGTTCTGCATTGTTTTAACTTCAAACAAAGCAACTGTAAGTGTGATTTGCTACCGAACTTTGTGTTCGC
The DNA here is from genome assembly GCF_000715075.1 of Nicotiana tabacum. NCBI lineage: Eukaryota > Viridiplantae > Streptophyta > Magnoliopsida > Solanales > Solanaceae > Nicotiana > Nicotiana tabacum. The sequence goes on from NC_134081.1 coordinate 120,100,107, forward strand.
TGAAACACTGGGGTTTGAAGTACCGCTACACCAGTGTATGATTCGTTCTATCCTGGGAGGAAATAATCCATTACCTTGGGTACTAGGAGGGGATTAAGTTCCTTAAGAAAACACAGTGAATTCAGTGGGCTCGAATTAATTACTGTTTCATTACGATAACTTATATTTTACAGAATTATTATTTACAAATACAGCAATATTGGCGGGACTAACAGTAACACTGGAGATGACTCAATTCCTTTTGGGGATGGACTAGGTAATATGATGTATCGAGCCCCAGAGTTGTCTATTGATCCCCGTTTAATTAACACAAAATCCGACATATTTTCGCTCGGATTAGTGCTTTTTAAGATGTCATGTCCATTGGGAACTGCATATGAAAGAGCTAGGCAATTTGAGGAGTTGAAAGAATCTGGTGAAATTCCAGAAGAAAAGATAGATGAAACTTCCAGAGAAATAATTTGTCAGCTCTTGAAGAAGGATCCGCAACAACGTCCTTCAACAGCTCAGTTGCTTTATCGTTACTTCCCGTAGTTTTAGAATCTAAGGTATGGCTACCGACTTCCGTCAATATAACAACATACTTATGGCTGTGTGCTTCCTCTGTGCAATATTTACTAACTGTTCCATTTTCTACTTTCCCTGCAGAAAAGGCTTCTTGCCAACCTTGGGCAGGTTCAAAGGGGCTATCTTGGGGAGCTTCATACTATATTAGCCTGTTATATATTGTTCAACCTTCTCTCTATATATATTACCCATTGAGCTACTCTAATCTTCTAAAAGACAAGGTTTAAGGAAAAGGAGAGGGCAAAAAAGAGTACTCGATCACTTGCTTATGTACACTTTAATTAATTCACGGGGTATAAAGACTTGGACATAGGTGCCAATGTACTTGGTAATTTAATCTACCAAATTTTAGGTAGATGAAAAGAATCGCCTAATACGTGTTGCAATTGGTAGGATTCATTACTTGAATTTTAAGATTGTTACTTCAATTCTTCCCCACCGAAAGACCAATCTTTGAGGCTTCCTGTGATATGATTAAAGAAGAGTGTTTGGTTTTTCCTAGCTAATTGAGCCTTAACATTGCATGATTATTAAAAGAAAAAGACGAGAATTTCTATCTATATTAACATTAATATTTTTACTAGGAACATGTGAATGAATGCAGTTTTTACTTGTTAGGTAGATACACTGTGTAGCATATATATATATTTTTTAAATCATTTTTGTTCTTTTACATGGTCTAGAATAGTAAATTTTTGTCATGTTATTTCTTCATTGCCCTTCTATGAGTTAATGATTCTACCGGAGAATCATAACCATTGAGTTATAGTAGTTAGTTTTCTTCAAAAGATTCTTTCACTTATGGTGACGTACAAGCAAAGGCGAATGCATGGTTTAAAATTTATGGGTTCTTGTCGTAATTTTAAATTAATATACAATAATAATTAGGTTCATAGTTAGATATTTATAAATATTTAGTAATTGTTTTAATAGAAATACATGATGTATACAAAAGTTACCGAGTTCTCGGAAACCTACGTACTATACTCTAGATCCGCCACTGAGTATAATAATTAAGGGACCCCAATTCCTTTACTAACTATTATTCAACGAAGGTTAGTTTTGGAGTGGAAACTTTTACTTCTAAATTATTATAACAAAGTCTTTTCACACAAATAAAAATTTCGTAAAAATTTGGGATAGAGTGATTCATAAAAAATAATTGGTTCAAGTATAATTAAGTTTACTACTATAGGAATGTAATTTTTCTATTCGGACGTGTATATTATATTCGCACGACTCAAAAAGGATTTAAAAAAAGCTTAGATTATACAGTTTGGAGTAGATAGAGAAATAAACCTAAGCTGAAAATTAGTTCATTAACAGAAAGTACGAATTGGAGAATTTTAAATACCTTCATAACTATATGACAGGTTTTGGTAATCAATAAAACATTACGAGAGGTTTGTGCCACATAAATTAAATTTATCTGAAAGGAGTAGCTGATAAATGTTTGTTCTGTGCACTGACCATGTATAATATTTCAAAACTATCAGGTTAAGTTATTTGCAATAATTAATAGATAATTGTTTATAAAGATATTATAACCGTGACAATAAAGTAGATAACTTGTTATATCATATAAATTAAAAATTCTTTACAATGTCTATTTATGTAACTTAAATTCGTACACGTATATCATGAAACTACTCATTTTTCAAACACAAAAAAAAAGTTCTCAAATTGAAGAGGAATAATTTACGATACCAATAATATGAAAGAATTTGAACATCCAACCCACAACCTTAATGCAATAAGGGGAGTAACTTAGAACATTATAAACCCCTCTAAAAACTCTTACACAACCGATGATGAATAAGGTATTCTTTAACACCCTCTCGTACGTGTAATCCATTTCTGAGGTTGACACATGAATTTTTTCTCCTTTTTCTTTGAAGTAGAGAGAGAAAGAGAGAAGAGAGAGAAAGCTCAACATGATTGGCCTCGAGTAAAGGGAGACAAATTATTTAGGCTCAATAGGCTAATTAATGACTAGGCCAGGAGCAATGTTAGATTAATGGCTTGATGGATTGAATTACAACAACAAAATATTGGGATTTGGGAAGGATAATGTGTATGCAGACCTTATCCTTATCTTGTGAAGGTATAGATACTGCTTCCGTTAGATTCTGGACTCAAGAATAGAAAGAAAAATAGATACATATATAATGGATCCAATGGCGGATCTACGCTTGGCGGCAGCACCCATCGGCTTTTGCCAAACTGTTTTATATACGGATACATAATACTTAAAAAAGTCTATAAAGTGGTCATGAGCACCCACTGTACTAAAATTAGTTAAGTACTCACGACCTATAAATTCTGGATCCGCCACTGCGTGGATTACTTCCTTTTGGACATGGTGCGTAGCATTCTTTTGAAGTGTTCTACTTGACATTGAATCCTTAAGGCTCCAGGCTGATTGTAGCCAAGTTCAAGAGCAGATATGTCAAGTAGAGTTACAATACAAGGGTGTTTCATCAATTTCATTGGTATCATTACTCTTTCCATTTCTTCTTCATTTCCTACAATCACAGGGATGTACCCTTTTCGAATTGCTTGATCGTCTTTCTCTTGCATATAGCTGAATCTCACATAACTATCACTGCAACTATATGCTGTAGATTTTTTTTCTCTCGCTCCAAATGATCTCATCCTCCCCATTATTTTTGCCATTTGTGAGAAAAACTACTATAGCTAGCTTGCGATTTAAGAATTTGCTTAAGCTACACTTATAATATCTTCTTGAATATATATACTAATGGAAATATGGCTTCAAAGAAAGTTAAGCGGTATAGGAAATATATAATATTTTGTAAGATAGTCATTTAATTAATTATTTTATTAAGTGATGACTCCAGGGTCATCACCTAATGCTTTTATAAATTATTAGTATGAGCATATATTTTGTTAGAGAGGAAATGATCTCCCTGACCAATGACATTTTAAATGGAAGAAAATAACCCAACAATGATTTCTTGTATTTTATTTACTTATTTCATGTGAAAAGGATTACTTTTTAGGTGTATATATATCTTTTGTTTTTCTCTCTGTAATATAGAAGAAAAAGAAAAAGAGGAGAAAAAAAAGAAATAAAGGAAGAAGAAAAAAACTCGGTTATAGTTATGCTAAATTTCCAATCTCGATTGATTAAAGAGCAATTCGGGACACAAAGCATCATGCATTAACACAGAATAACCAATCTCGATTGATTATCCTTTTTTATTGATGTGGGTGTCGTCTTCTATATGTATAAAGAAAGCCACGGTCAGGTTGGAGAGTACCACGAAGATATCACACATTAAAAAAAAAAAAAAACGATATTGGCGAATCATCAAGGTTGGTATTTCTTAATTTCTTTATTGCTAGTGTTTGAAGTAGTTATATCAACTAAAATTTTCTAAGTGAATATTATTTTCTCAGCTATTTAGAGTTCCTAAAAAGAAAAGAAAGACTCAAGAACTTGAGATTTGTTTTATTTATAGCTAGCTCAAAATAGTTTTGTCGAATTAGTTAATTTGCTTAATATGATATTTGACAAGAGATATGGATAGAATATAACACGCACGCAAAGTTATGGAGTATTTGACTAAGTGAAGTTTGAACAAGAAATAGGGACTACAACTTGCTCCAATGAGAATAAAAAATGGAAAAATGATATACCCGCTCTCAAAATAATAGCCGATAATATATATATATATGTTACATATAAAAATTATACAAATTTTATATATTTTTTCGGCTATCGAATGTAAATAGTTTCTTTTGGAGTACAGTATTACTCTTACTTTAGTTTTGCAAGTAAAACCCCAGCTTTTTGACCCTTGGTTTAAATAAAAAGCGTGTTAGTATAGTATAGTATCATTTTGGCAACACTACGAATATTCGTTTTTATAATTCTTGGAAAACAAGGAAACTAAAATATTTGAGTTTTCTATTTCCAGTAGTTACCTTTGGAGAATGAGATCATTAATTAAAGTAAGGACAAGCAACACATTAATTATCATGAGTTATTAAAAAGAAAATTAGAGATCATTATATTGTGAACATACTTTATCCTGCCTAGAGACTTTGAGAAGGTCTCTTTTGATCGGATAAATGAAGGGATTACTCAAGAGATTGTGTCATTAGATTTGATTCTTGATATCAAGCATGTTTATTGCCATGAATTATTCATGTGTTTGTAATTAATTAAGAATATATTTAAATGCATGACATTGCTTACATCACTTAATTAGTAAATTGATGTTGGGTTTTATATATGGCACCAAACATGCTGTATCGATCTATGTAGTGTGAGATGGTGATAGAAGCCATTTATGTGCCTTCTTCTTTATGGTTATTAGGTTCTGGTCAACTTTGAGTATATGCCTATTATGTATGGCCAGGAAGAAACATGAACGAAGAAGTGATAGAGCAGCACAGTGCACAAAGCATTTCGTATTTATGCAGGGTTTGGGGAAGGACCGCACCCCAAGGGACGTGATGTAGATAGCCTACCATAATAAAGCATTATTGTCTGTTTTCCATCTCGAACCCGTGACCTATAAGTTACACAAAGATAACTTTAATTTTACTTCAAGGCTTCCCTTTGAAAGAAGATGGGGCTTTTAACATATTTGACTGCACAACCAAAAATATTTATAGTCGCTAGTGTGTGTATATATATATATATACTCTAATTATATATATAAAAGCTATTATATATATACTATTTAAGATACTTTCCCTTTGTTTTAGAAAAGATTTCTGTTAGATAAAGGATAAAAGAAGGAGAAGGAAGAATGGGAACAATAAAAATTAAATTCACACTTATTATGTAAGAGATTTTTACCGGTACCACTAGGCAATAAACTTCGGGAAACATTACGGGTTGTCGTCAACCTTTTTCATTAAATAACCCTTAATCACTTATAGGGTCGCTTCTAGGCGGATTGGGCGGATATTTACGCTTAAGGGTTCGGCTTATAGGTTATTGGTTTGCAAATGTAACTAATATGCTAGCCACCCGATAAGATATCGGGCATATCGATATCGGACTAGCGATTATCGGGCGGCTTATCGGCTAAATCAAATAGACAGTAAAAATTACATAAGTAAGCAAGAGAGTAAATAATAGATAGATGATCCAATCACAAACACTCTCTAGTACGCTAATGAAGCTCTGATTGTTAATGTCAGTTTCTTCTTCTTTTAACTCCTTACCAATAAGCAAGCTAAAATACAAATTGAGGATCCTTAACCAGTAATAAAAGTTCAGTTAACATAAATTCTGGATATAGTTTTGCTTCAGTTACCAAATTAAATAATTCATTTGAGCAGAAAGATATCAAGAACTATCTAGATCTGCCTAGTCCTACCCCCTAAAAATAAGTTATGATAATGTTGACGCTCAAGATGCTAAGAAGTTGCTTCATAATGGGTAAAAATATAAATATAATAATTTTTAACGGGTTAACGATTTATCCGATAAGGAAATTGAGTAATCCGTCACAAACTGATAAACTGTTAATTAATTACAAAGTTTCAATCCGTTCAGCAACCGTTAATCCGATAACCCAATATCAATAAGCCAATAAATCACTTTTACGAATCGGTTACCGGAGAAGGTTCGATTTTGAACCGCCCTAGTCGCTTTATCTCCAAGGTATTCATTCGAACACCAGAGAGCAGATAATAAAAAGATTACTATTGATCCATACTGTACTGCTCCTTCCACAAAATTGTAATACAAGATCCCCTCGCACTGCATTATTTTTCCATTAAATAACCAATGTTTCTTTGTACGGCAGCTAGATAATTAAATATAAACACAGAAACTACTTTTCTTTGATAATGAAAGATGAGATAGAAGCTATTTTGCTACTATTAAGTACTAACTATTGTTAGGTTGTCAATCGTTTGGTTCGATCAATTATATTATAAAAATGATATCATACCAATTTTTCAATACTTTATTTTGTATAACTAAAAATAGATTTTTCGAATCCGTCCAAATCACTTAGATTTTTCGGTATCGGTATCGTTCGGTTAATTTTTAATTTTTTAATTGTCATGAGTCTCTAGTAAAAGTAATTAAGAACGCGACAATACACGTACTTACATAGGACTTTAGAAAAGCTCTCTAGATATTTTACTATTTAAAAGGTGATGAATGAAGGAAATATAAAAGATGACCACAATAGAAATCAATCCCACTATTCTCCGGCAACATAAAAGAAATTAAGAAAAAATAAGAGAAATATAATCACACGAATATGAAGATATTAATCAAGGTAGGAGTAAAGAATAGAGTATATTAAAAGATTAAATATCCAAGAAGAAAAATCTAAACTATACGAAAGAGAAGATATTCAATACCTTATGACTTTATACTCAAGATCGTTAGAATACCTTATGGCTTACTACTCAACATCTTAAAACTAATTTAATTTCAATAGGAGTAACAAAATAGATTTGAAAGTTGGGACTTTGGATTTTCATAATTCCAACGCCCAAGAAAAAAATTTAGTAATTTGTTATTTTTAAACTTATTACTATATAAAATATATTTTTCATTCATATATCTATTCGATTCGGTAATTTTTCTGTTTGTTTTTATAAAATTTAAAACTCTATCTTAGTTAACCGTACAGTTATACATTTATATAAAAATCTATTATTTTATTGATACAATTCAGTTCGGTACGAGCTAACGCAAATATGCTCAAGCAACGGCTACTTGAGTGACTCGTTTTGAGCGTGCACCCTATTCTCTGGATTTATTTCGATAACCTTGTAATACAATTTGTTTTAAACCAAACCAGCCCCAACTGTTTGCTGCATTTCGCTCCTCTTCTCAAACGATGTGAAACTGTAAAGTCTGCCTTTTCATCCTTCTCCGCTGATTCTTGATTCCATATAATCATCTTTTACTATCACTTTTGTGAACATTAAATTGATGATTTATGTTTATACACTATGAGGATGGCATAGGTTTTTGGATAAATTATTCTATGTTTCTCTGTGATTTATGCTAATTTACATTAGGTTAGTTAATCAGTTATAAAATTAACTGAACGATTGATCTTGTTAGTGAGGCTCTACAAAAATCTTAATATTTTTAGCATTCAAGATGTCCCCTAATGGTCAATGAAGTGAGAGGAGAATTTTGAATTCTCAAGTTTAAATTCCAGCAGAGGCAAAAAATACTAGGCGATTTTCTTTCTATCTGCCTAAGTCTTTGTAGACAGAGTTACTCGGTATCTGTAGACAGAGTTACTCGGTATCTGTGGCTTGGTTGGAGGTAGCAGATACCCGATAAAATAGTCGATGTGCGTGCCTGCCTGGACGCCACTATCAAGAGAAAAGAATTTTTTTGTATAATGTAGGTTAGAAATGGATGAAGTAATTCTCCAGTTATAAACTATTTAATTGAAGTCACTCCAATGGGCTTTACCAATAACTTGTGGGATCAATAGAGGGAGCACTGTTGGAGGAATAGCTCCTTGTTGCCCTAAAATCTGGAATGATATTTCTTTTCCATCAGTTAGATGAATTTAAGTAGCCTCCTATAGTGTTGTCAAAGGCTCATTTAAGGCGCGCTTAAGCCTTGAAACTCAAAAAAGCTCCGGGAGGGCTCTTCACCTCACTTAAGCTACTCTTTAGTGTAAGGCAAAGCTCTAAGACATGCGCCTCATTACCCATGGATTTTATTGGGAATCAATAGTTGTAAAGGAGGACATTATGAATGAATTTGTTACTATGTTCTTAATTACATATATTGTTTTTTTTCCCCTTGATTGCGCCTTTTTTTACTAAAGTCCACACTTTTTGGTGCGCTTTGCGCTTAAAGCCCTAATAGACCTAGAGTGCTTTTTAGAGCTTTTCGCCTTTGACAACACTGGGCCTCCTATGCCTAGCTTGGTATTGAGGCATAGCAGTTGTTGTGTCGTTGATTACCTTTGAGACCTATTTAGTACTAAAAGGTCAGGTTACTTGCACATTTTAAAAGGAGGATCTATTTAGCAGTTGGTGCACATTGAAAATTATGAGTGATAGGATATTCCATTATGAGGAGCAACTAAAAGATAAATTATGATGAGAACTTGTAATACAGGAACATAGCATTGTTTTCAAGTTAGAACCTTAAATATTTTTCTGAAAAGTTCTTTATAATCATTTTATATCTTACAATGTTTACATGTGTGGGACTAGGAATACAAGATACTCTACATATATAGGCTGTGGTGTTTGATTCGTTTTGTTCATTTCAAAGCAACCAAGTGATTTCTAAAGCTGCAACTCCATTTGATTTTGCATATTCAGGCCATTTAGAATAATCTTTTCCTCACCCTAGAAATGTACACATTGCAGAAAAAGCATGACATTTTGTTGAATTTAGGTGATGTGAAAACTTCTTGGTGGTTGGAATTTAATTTTTCTTCTTCTGGGACTGAACACTGTTTAAGTCTATGCATAACTTCATTTGTCTTGATGTACTCATCTCGAATGGGTAAAATATGTGTGCCTTTGCTTCGTGCATATCCTTCTAATAGACTAAAAATTAGAAAAAAGATAGAGGTACCTGAACTGGATACCTGCACATCCTCATATCGGATGCGTACCCGTAAAAGAGTCTTGTAACATAGGTTTGAGTTAACTATTTGGTAGGTTTCATGTCGTTTCCAGCAAAATACTCAGTTAGATTATCTGGTGTTTGGAACCTATGCTGTTCGGACTCTGCAAAAATATTGCCGGAGGTGCGTGTCGGATCCTCATCCAACACGGGTATGGCAGCATTTTTGGAGGGTCCACGAATATAGTTTGGCACCCTTGCTAGTTTGAAAGTCATCCTCTTTGGGTTGTGGATAGTAATCTATTTACTTTTGGACTGCTTATAACTTACTAAGGTGCCGAGGTGGGAAATTCTTGCAAAAATGACGCTATAGCAAGCTTTTCATATGAAATTCAAACATACAACAGGTGAGAGTTGAAAAAGGGCTTAGAGAAAATCGAATAAGTAAAGAAATGGAAGCATGCAATCGAAGATTAACAGCTTCTTCGAGCACTCTTCTTCTTCTATGCCCAAGAATGCAGTCCCATCTCAATGTGGTGATATGTTCGATTATGAGATGATACAGCCAGAAATTGTGGTCACATACCAGCGAAGACCTCAAAATCGAATTGGTGAAACGGATGGTGCATCAACTGGTGAAGCATCTAAGGAAATACACTTGGAGAATTTTGTGCCAAACGGGGGAATGGCAAAGTCTGAGAAAGTTCTCAATAAGAAAAGAAAGTTTGCCCAATTCTATTGTCAGTCTGATTTTTTATTGCATACTTGTACTGTCTGTGGCTTCAAATATGCCAGAGGTTATGAAGGGGATAAAAGTTTCATAAGATGTTAAAAGAACTATACACCTGGTATTCCATTCAAGGGTTGGCGGAATGAAAGAACTCTTAGAATTCCTTCACTTGAAATTGAATGAATTATCTTGGCGCTGGACGATGATCCTCCTCCTCAGAGAAACAAGGTGCAAGAAGTAGTGAGAAGGAAGAAAGACGGGCGTCAACCACACACCAATTTGGGGGAGTGAGTTTCCACAGGGAAATGGTAAGAAGAAATCAATCAACCAAAAGTCGAGTAGAGTCTGATGAAAGTGCCAGTAGAGTAGTCTTGTGTGAGAAGGATGTTGTATCTGCTTTATGTGGCATTAGAGCCATTTGGGTCACTCCCTCCAACAGGAGAAAACGTATTGGCAGCTATTTGCTGGATGCGGCCAGGGAAAGTTTTTGCAAGGATTTAGTTCTTACACGCTCAGAGTTAGCCTTTTCTCAGCCAACCTCAGTCGTAAAGGCCTTCATCTCCAGTTATACAAGCAGTCACGCATTCTTGGTTTATACAACTTCTGATCTATAACAAAGCTCTTCTCTTTGTTCATATCTCTGTTCATATTACTTTCAATAGCGTTGCTCAGATTATTTGAAATCTTGCCCATATGTTTGAGCTCATATCATTAAGTGGAGGATATTCTCTTCTCTATCCAACTGTTGACCGATGAGGTTTTTCACTGCTTTTATATCGATGTTGGATCGCAAATATAATGTTTAATTTTCTTCATATGCTGATAGTTCAGTAAATATTAGTACAATAACGCTTGTTCATAAATTGAACTTATACTTCTTATATTGTTATTTAAGTTTCAGAATAGCCTTCTCTTTGACTTGTGAAACTCATGAGTTCAAGTCTTGTTTATCTTTTTAAATAGTTCAAGCCTTATCAAAACTGAACAATTCACTTTATCTTTTTTCCTTCAATTTGATCGCTTTGAGTTTGATTCAACAAGAATGGAGCAAGAGGATAGTGGAGATTTTTTCCAAATGCAGTGTTTTCTAAGCCAACCTTTTGTTGTTCTCAGACATATGCTGATAATGTTGCATTTCTTTTCCTTCTTATTTGGCTTTTAAGAGGTTGGAGTTAATTGAACAATGATTTTCCTGTTGGCAGACAGCAGGTTGATACCAAGGAAATACTTGAGAAGAAAATGAATCTTGCTCAAGTAGCATTAGTAATATACCACAAACTAAGTATGTCAATTTGTCAAAAGGAAAATGTGGACAAAGCGTGCTCAAGCATTTCCAGGACTCGTGCCTGAGGAGAGTGTGGTTGATCTGGTTGTAGATCACACAAATCATCAGCCAATTGTAGATGGTGGATTGAGCGACATTCAGCCGACAGAGTCAAGGATAGCTGATGTTCCCGAGGTAGCATCAGAGACCGAAGGGTGCAGCTTATATATACCTATAGTCGCGTCACCTGTGATCACTCACCAGGAGCAATCACACAACTCTCATCAACCTTAGCCTTTACATGCTGTCAAAGGAAGTCAATCGCCTCAAATCATACAGAATTACAGAATTATTGGGTCAAGAAAGCTATGCAAATGCTGCCTCTCATCGGTTTTTAGATCCTCATCGGGTATTACATTCTTGATTTTTGCCTGTCAGCAAGTTAAATCTGTGTTCATCTTATCTCTCTTCTTTCCTTTTTGCTCTTTAACCATAAAGAGTGAAGTAGAGCCTTTGTCTTGAGGTTTGGAGAAATATCAGTAATATTGTGCTGATTGTGGAAATTCCCCATAGTGTATATTTGCATATTATGCTGTAGTTATGGTGTATAATGTTTATTGCCAGCTAAAAGAGTTTCTTTCCAGATATGAACTTCAAACATATCCTTGAAAAAATTCTTATCAAACTTAATGTTGAATTTGTAACCTGAAATAGATATAATCCTCCCTCTCTTCCTATCCATCACAAAAATGTTCAAGTAGAAATGTCTTCGCAAGAAGATAAGTAAATTGAAAATAATGAATTGAATTACATATTGCCATTGTGTTTTTTGGTAACTATCAACTTTCATTAATTACCAAGTAGAATATTTACAAATCCAGCCAGACTTTATACTCAGTCTACTGTTCATATGACGAACACATCCACAGTAATAGAAACTATCCTATACACCTTAACTAGGAAATCTGAAATTCTGTAGAGTCATCTTAAGATAGTCAGCAACACGAACATGACAGGTATAGGCTATTACTCTAGCTGCATCATCACTTGTTTTCGCTTTCTGCATAAAAACTTTGTTGTTTCGTTCAATCTATATTGCATATATGAACTCTATATATACCAGCGTCAGTAGTTTTGCTTGCTTTGTCTTTCCTCTTGTTCTCTGTTCTATCCAGATTTGCAATTGCCCCCATGACATCATTGATGGCCAATCAGTTTGTATCCATGCCATTAATTTGCTCCACACTCGTCGGCTAACTTCAGATTCAGCAAATAGATGATCGTTGCTTTCTCTGCTAGTTTGCACATTCGACATCTTGTATCTATCTGCATACCCCAGCCTTTTAGTCTTGTAGCTGTGAGTAATCTGTCTTGAAATTGAAGCCATGTTTTGAAGACTGCTTTTGGTCTTGCTGCATTCCCACACATTAGGTTCTTCCAGGTGACTTTTGGTAGATTTCCTATGATGTTTTAACTTCAATACCACACGGGGGGAGGGTTGATTTGTGTGGTGTCCAATTTTTTGCGTGCACATATTATAGAAGGACCTGATTCTTCTATGTGTTCCTTATACTACTGTTGCGGAATAATGAATGCAAAAATTAAAGAACACAAGTATTTTACGTGAAAAACACCTGGCTCAAAAGGTGAAAAAAAATTATGACCTACTTCCCAGTAGGATTTTCCCAAACTCTCCACTAAATTACTGAGCCGAAAACTGCATTTACAAAATACTTTTGTAAACCTAGGATTAACTCTAATCCCGTTGTGGCAACCAGCCTCTAACTGCTGCGACAACTTCAAGTTAACTCTAACTTGAATACTCTGAGTACCTATTACAATTGCCTCTAGATAAAGCTAAAAGGTACAATATGAAAACACCTACTATAATTGAACTAGAATAAAAGATAGACACTTGAAACTGGTTCTTCTATCTGGTTCATGTAGCTTCAAGTTCGCACACTTGAATCACACACGAACTGCTTGCAAAATGCCTTGTTATTTTGCTCTCAATTCACGTTTAGCTTCTGCTTTTGTGTGTTACCTTGTAGAGTGAGAACATCCTGCACTATATAGAGTTAGTAGATGACGAAATAACTAGAGTTCTAATGCTACTCTTCCTTGGTGGAAGAGTTCTAGTTAATCTCAACTTCTAACTCCTTCCTTATCTTGGATAATGTACTCGTTGAGTAAGGAGTCCTTCTCTTTATCAATTATACAATCTTTTCGATTAGGAGATATCTATTATTATGCCAGATTTCGTTTATCTCCTGCACGTGCATCTCATGTGCTTTGAATCTGCCTGTGTCTATGCATACCAATGATGGACCTGGTTCATCCCTGAGTTCCTTTGTCAATCTTCAAAACTATCCTTTACTTGGGCCAACAAATTTCCTCTTTTTGATGATGACAAACTCTGTGCTTTTTCATAAGCTTAGGTCCTGTTTCAACTTAGCTCAACATCAACACAATGTTAGAAATATTTTTTCTTTTTATCACTTATCATCAAGGACCATGTTCATTAGGTTATAAACATCATTGTTCAAAGTGCAAAGCACAACCTTTTTTCCCCTTTTGGCATCATCGAAAAGTTGCATAAAAATGTACGATACCCAGATTTTAAAACTTACTCATGGCCACTAGGGCTACTTCAAATGCAATCATGGATTAATCATCATAGATCAAGCTAAGAATTTTAACCATCAAAGAAATATAAACAAATAGTTAGAGCAAAAATAGTGAATTTCATTGATGATTGATAAGATTTTACCACAAAGCATAAAAAAAAAATAAAAACACTGGAAACATGAGCAAAAACAAAAATCCCGAACTGGGTCACTGGTTGATCTACACTAAGCTAGGAGCTTAAGGCTGAGAAGAACTAGGTGTTTGTTTGTTTTTTTTTTTTTGCTTGGAGGAGTTTCAGCATATCCTGAAGAATGCCATCATTCTTCTCCTTTTCTCTTGCCAGCTCAGTTCTGAGAGCAGCTCTCTCTGTCTCCACCTCAGCCAACCTTTTCTTCAGCCTCTCAATCTCAGCATCCTTATCCCCACTTTCTTGCACCAAGGCTCGCACTTTGCTATTCACTGGTACCTTCTTAGATGAACCAGGTTCTTTATGAGTGACATGGACTTCATAGTCACAAGCAAGCAGCGTATTTGCCCCAAAATAATCCTTGCTTATACCAACCTCCCTTTCTTCTTTCGAGTATAACTTTCAGTCACTCTCTTTAGTAGGTCTGCGAGGGTTTCCTGTTCAAATAAAACAGGTTCATCTATATTTTTCCCAAGTTGAACCAGCCCTTCAGCGGCTTCGCCAGACCCACTTCCCCCTATTTTCTTTACACTCTCCTCTACTCCAGCAGATTTTTCTCCGCAAACAACCATTGCACCCGTGTCTTTGGTTAAACTCACAGGAGTGGGTGAAAAATCAACCACTCTTTTACCCTTTCCCCTCACAGCACTTCGAACACCCTTGCTCTCTTTTTCTTTTTCTTTTTTATTTTTACCACCAATTCCTCCAGACTATGTAGTTTCAACACCTGCTTTAGACCCTACTAGTACAAACCTATTCTCCAAATTTGTTCTCTCCCCACAACAACCTTGCGAGCAAGCATCTTTACTCTTTTCTTAGAGGTTGGGGTGGTGGAAGAAATGATAGTGGGTGTGGAAGTGTAATCAAACTGAATTTCAGTTTTGAAAAGACTTTGGAGTGTATCCCTAAAATCTAGGTACTTCAATTCGGTTGGGACTCTTTTGAACAGAACTGGTTCATTTGTAACGGATAAGTCCAAAAGGAGTTTGGAATTAAGTAAGACTCTGCTCATTATCCAAATATTATTATTTCAAATTATGCAGAGTGTAGAAAACATACCGTGTTATCTTGATGAACCAGGTTCTTCACTGATAATTCTCTTGTGTAAGTCTAAATTTGTCAAAATAGAAAAAATATCATTAGAGATTAATGAGTCATTTTAACACATGGCATAGGAGTATACTATTGAAAGTATGAGTCTGAGCAAAAATTAATCTAATTATATACACATTTTCAGAATTTCTAACCAAAACCAACAATTTTTTTTTAATTTCTTTTTTTCGTTATGAATTCTGAACTGATCCTTTTAGATGATCTTAATCATCCCTAATTCTAACATGTTCCTTTCAAAGTGATCTCTACTTAGGGCTTTTGTGAAGATGTCAGTTATTTGCATGTCAGTAGCACAAAATTCCACAGAGATCAACCTTTTTTTATAGTTATCCCTCAAAAAGTGATGCCTAACATCTATGTGCTTAGTTCTCTTGTGATGAATCGGGTTCTTGGTCATACTAATTGCACTAGTGTTATCACAAAAAATAGGGATACAACCAACATCAATTTCAAAGTCTATTAATTGTTGTTTGATCCACAACAATTGAGCATAACATGAAGCAGCAGCAACATACTCAGCTTCAACAGTAGATAAGGCCATTGAATTTTGCTTTTTGGTAGCCCAAGACACAAGACATGAGCCAAGAAAGTGTGTCATACCTGAGGTGCTCTTTCTATCCACTAGAAAACCTGTATAATCAGCATCAGCATATCCCACTAGATTGAAATTACTACCTTTTGGATACCATAGACAGAGATCAGTGGTGCCTTTTAGATATCTCAAAATTCTCTTGACAGCAGTCAAGTGAGACTCCTTTAGATTTGCCTGAAATCTTGCACAAAGGCCTACACTGAAAACAATGTCAGGTCTACTAGTAGTGAGATACAACAATGAGCCAATCATTCCCCTATACAACTTCTGATCGACAGATGAACCAGGTTCATCTATATCCAGCTTTGTAGCTGTTGCAATAGGAGTGTCAATTTCTTTGGAATCTTTCATTTTAAACCTTTTAAGCAACTCTTTTACATACTTATGCTGATGGATCATAGTTCCATTTGATTTTTTTTTAATTTGTAAGCCTAAAAAGAAATTAAACTCACCCATCATGCTCATTTCAAATTCACTCCCCATTAGTTTAGCAAATTCTTTACTTAACTTATCAGTAGTTGCTCCAAAGATTATATCATTAACATATATCTGAACTACCAAGAGATCTTTACCTTTTTCTTTCAAGAACAAAGTATTGTCAACTTTACCTCTCTTGTAGTCATGCTCAAGCAAAAACTTTGATAATCTCTCATACCATGCTCTTGGTGCCTGCTTGAGCCCATAAAGTGCTTTGCCAAGTTTGTACACATGATCAGGACTCTCCTTGCTTTCAAACCCCGGAGGTTGATTGACAAACACTTCTTCCTTTAGATATCCATTGAGGAAGGCACTCTTGACATCCATCTGGTGGAGGGTGAATTCCATGTAAGTAGCAAAGGCTATAAGGAGTATTATTGCTTCCAACCTTACAAATGGAGCAAAGGTTTCATCATAGTCTATGCCCTCTTCCTGGCTATATCCTTGAACCACCAATCTTGCCTTGTTCCTTGTAACAGTTCCATCTTCATCAAGTTTGTTTCTGAAGACCTATTTTGTGCCAATTACTGATCTGTCCAAGGGTCTTGGTACCAGATGCCAAACTTGACTCCTTTCAAATTGGTTGAGTTCATCTTGTATTGCATTTACTCGGTCTACATCCTACAAAGCCTCAGCAATATTTTTATGTTCAATAAGAGATAAGAAAGCATCAAAAGCACAAAGATTCTTTAATGAAGATCTGGTTTTGATTCCAGAGGTTGGATCAGTAATTATGTTCTCAATGGGATGAGAAATTTGATACTTGTAAGGTTTCACAACCAACTGGTTTCCTCTTGATGTTCCTTCAGTGTTTTGTTGCTGTGGAACAAGTTCATGGACAGGTTTCATTGAGGTTTGGGGATCATTTCCTCTTTGTTCTATTCCCCCTGTCAGGTTGCCCTGGGTAGAAGGACCTGTTCCATCACATGTTCCTTCTTCCAGTGCTGCTTTAGTCTGAGCTATGATTTCATTTAAGTTTCTCACCAGCCCAATTGCTTCATCATCATGTTCCTGTCACTCAGAAAGAATGTTAGTTTCATCAAAAATCACATGAACACTTTCTTCAACACACATAGTTGTTTTGTTATAGATCTTATAATCTTTACTATGTGAAGAATATCCCAAGAATACTTCCTCATCACTTTCGGGATCAAACTTGCCTAGGGAGTCTTTACCATTGTTGTGCACAAAGCACTTGCATCCAAATGCCCTAAGATGGGATATATTTGGTTTTCTCCCTTTAAGTAACTCATAGGGAGTCTTCTCTACAAGAGGTCTAGTCATGCACCTATTTATGATGTAGCATACAGTATTTACAGCTTCTGCCCAGAAGTTATGGGGCAGTTTACTAGAAAGAAGCATAGTCCTAGCCATATCTTCAAGTGTCCTATTCTTTCTTTCAACTACTCCATTTTGTTGTGGAGTCCTAGGAGCAGAAAATTATGATATATGCCATGCTTATCACAAAATTCAGCAAATTTAGCATTTTCAAATTCAATGCCATGATCGGACCTGATTGATGCAAGTTGATTACCTAGTTGTTTCTGAGTTTTTCTAACAAAAGAAGTGAACATGTCGAATGCTCCATCTTTAGATGTTAAAAACAATGTCCAAGTAAACCTAGAGTAATCATCAACAAGCAGAATCACGTATCTTTTACCACATCTGCTTAATGTTCTCATTGGACCACAGAGATCTATATGGACCAGTTCCATCGTTCGGGTGGTACTTACCACTTTCTTGCATTTAAAGGAGGATCTTACCTGCTTCCCCCTTGCACAAGCCTCACAAACTTTGTCTTCCTTGAACTTGATATTAGGCAGTCCTATCACCAAGTCCTTGGAGACTAATTTGTTGAGTTGACTCAGGCTGGCATGTCCAAGTCTCTTGTGCCAAAGGAGGAGATCATTGTCTAACACACTTAAGCAAGTGAGTTTATTTTCTGACAATGTGGACAGATCTGCAATATATATATATATATATATATATATATATTGTTCACTCTTTTTCCCTGCAAAACAATCTTGTCAGTGGTAAGATTAATCACAAAGCATTTAGTATAGATGAATGCTACCAAGTTGCCTCTGTCACACAGTTGTGATACACTAATTAGACTATATTTTAAGCCGTCTATCAAATAAGCATTCTCAATCGAGTGAGAATCAGTCTTACCTACCTTACCAACCCCAATGATCTCACCTTTCTTCCCATTTTCAAAGGAGACATTACCTCATTTGAGGTCCTCAAGTGAAAGGAACTGGTTCTTGCATCCAGTCATGTGCTTTGAGCAGCCACTATCCATGTACCATATTTGGCTTCTCCCCTTCACTTGGACCTGCAAAAAGAAATCAGGGGTTAGTCTTAGGAACCCAAACTAGTTTGGGTCCCTTTCTATAGGCAAAAGGATGAATCAGATTCTTTTTACCCTAACTTGGTAGCCTATTCTTCCCTTGAGCAAACTTTTTATTCTTTTGACTAGCCTTTTCTTTTGCAGTGCATTCAATTTTATAGTGACCAGTCTTACCACAGTGTGTGCAAATTTTATTCTCAAGAAGTGTGAGATACTTGCTTTTGGGATCCCATTTAGGTGGCAGATTCCCAAAGCCAATTCCTCTTCTATTGATACTATGTTGTTCCTGTATCCATGACAGTGCATCAGAGGACATGTTCCATTTACAAGTTCTGTCTAGTTCATGCTTGACCTTGCCTAGATACTCTGTTAGAATTCTTACCTGATCATCCTTATACAACTCATCTTTTAGTTTACCTACATTTTCTTCTAGAGTGAGTCGTGTGCAATCAGCTGTCTTTTTACTTGTTTCTAATTTCAATTTTAGGTTTTCAGATCTAAGTTCTAGTACATTTGATTCAAATGCATGAACCTGGTTCTTTAGAGCAGTATTTTCACTTACAGTCTCACTAACTCTAAGTTCCAGGTTCTTACACTTTGCTTTTAAAATCACACATTCCTTAGACAGTTGTTCCTTTTCATTGTTTATATCCTCAGATTCATCAATGAAATCTAGAAGTAACTCAGATAGCTTTTCTTTAGACAAAAACTTAATCTTGTCTTTTAGATGGATTATACTTAGTTCGGATTCCTCATCGGATTCTCCAATTTCTGTAAATGCTTGTTCATATCCATCTTCATCATCTGAGTCCTCATCTGAGCTTTCTCCCCAAGCAGCAACCATAGCTTTTGTTGATCCTTTGTTCTTCTTGGGATGAACATGTTCCTTCTTTCTGTTTCTTCGTTCAGCTCTTTCCTTCTTCCATTCAATTTCTCATTGAGGGTAGTTTTTGATGTGGTGATCAGTTTTCCCACACTTGTAGCATCCCTCATTGGTCTGTTTTTTAGTAACCCTTGGTTTGTTGTAGCCTCCACTTCTCGAAGAACCCTTTCCTCTCATCAGGTACTTCTTGAAGTCCTTTGTGATCATAGCCATTTCATCTTCCTCTAGATCAGAACCTTCAGTGATTCTGAGTGCCAAACTCCTTTCCTTCTTGGGTACATCCATCTTCATGGTTTGCCTTCTAAGTTCATAAGCAGTGAGATTTCCAATTAGCTCATCCAACTTAAGAGTGGCAATGTTCTTTGATTCCAGAATAGTAATGATTTTGCTCTCCCGTGAGACTGGCAGAACCCTTGTCAAAATCTTCTCAACTTTGTCTTCTACAAGAATAACCCTTCCAAGAGACTTAAGTTCATTTGTTAGTATGGTGGACCTTGTATACATCTCTTGGATGGTTTCTCCTTCCCTCATAGTGAAATTCTCATATTGAGAATATAGTAAAGTTCCTCTGGACCTCTTCACCTGAGGTGTTCCTTCATGAGCTACTTGCAAAGTGTCCCAAATTTCCTTAGCAATAGTATAACTTTGAATTTTGCTGTACTCATCTGGACCGAGTCCACAAACAAGCCATTTCTTAGCTTTAGCATTCTTCTCCCATTTTCTCAAGTCGTCAGCAGTGTAGTCAGCTCTTGTTTTTGGCACCTCTTCTCTTTCGGCATTTATCTTCATGGTAGCCAATGGACCATCTGTGACAATGTCCCATAGCTCATAGTCTTCTCCTATAATGTGGTCTCTCATTCTGTTTTTCCACCAGGAATAGTACTGGCCATTGAAGAGTGGTGGCCTAGCAGTGGATTACCATTCCCAGTTTTCAGGTGGTGCACTCATCTTGATATTCTCCTAAGGTGTTAGCCTATTCAAGGATAACTTGCTCTGATACCAATTGATGTTTTAACTTCAATACCACACAAGAGGGGGGTGATTTGTGTGGTATCCAAATTTTCGCATGCACATATTATAGAAGGACCTAGTTCTTCTATGTGTTTCTTATACTACTGTTGCGGAATAATAAATGCAGAAATTAAAGAACACAAGTATTTTACGTGGAAAACACCTGGCTCAAAAGGTTAAAAAAATCATGACCTACTTCCCAGTAGGATTTTCCCAAACTCTCCACTAAATTACTGAGCCGAAAACTGCATTTACCAAATACTTTTGTAAACCTAGGATTAACTCTAATCCCGTTGTGGCAACCAGCCTCTAACTGCTGCGACAACTTCAAGTTAATTCTAACTTGAATACTCTAAGTACCTATTACAATTGCCTCTAGATAAAGCTGAAAGGTACAATATGAAAACACCTACTACAATTGAACTAGAATAAAAGACAGACACTTGGAGCTGGTTCTTCTATCTGGTTCATGTAGCTTCAGGTTCGCACACTTGAATCACACACGAACTGCTTGCAAAATGCCTTGCTATTTTGCTCTCAATTCACGTTTAGCTTCTGCTTTTGTGCGTTACCTTGTAGAGTGAGAACATCCTGCACTATATAGAGTTAGTAGATGAAGAAATAACTAGAGTTCTAATGCTACTCTTCCTTGATGGAAGAGTTCTAGTTAATCTCAACTCCTAACTCCTTCCTTATCTTGGATAATGTTCTCGTTGAGTAATGAGTCCTTCTCCTTATCAATTATACAATCTTTTCGATCAGGAGATATCTATTATTATGCCAGATTTCGTTTATCTCCTGCATGTGCATCTCACGTGATTTGAATCTTCCCGTGTCTATGCCTACCAGTGATGGACCTGGTTCATCCCTGAGTTCCTTTGTCAATCTTCAAAACTATCCTTTACTTGGGCCAGCATCCTATCATTTTCAGGTAGATGGCCCTAATTTGTTCCATATCTTCAAATTTGTGAGGTTAAGACCTTCAGCTGACTTTGGTACACATTTTACTTCAAGAAACCAATATTTTTCTAGTTATTTCATTTGCTCCTGACCAAATATAGCTTTTGCAGTAAGCTTCTATAGCCTTCATCACTTTGGCAGGTATTATGAACAGCTGAGCCCAGTAAGATTGAACTCCAAACAGAACTGATTTCACCAACTGGACTCGACCATCATATGACAACTTCTTTGCTACCCATGAAGCTACCCTTATAGTGATCTTGGATATTAATGGTTACCACTCTACCATCTTCAGCTTTCTTGTAGCCAGTGGGATCCCTAAATACCTAAAAGGTAATTCCCCTTGCCCATATCCCAGTAATTGCTGAATATAATGTCTGAGAGGATCATATACTCCACCAAAATATATAGCACTCTTTGACATGTTAGCTTGTAAACCCGAAGCATCTGTGAAGTTACCAAACTTTCTATGTAGTAGATCTATACAAGTTAGATCTCCTTTGGAAAACATTAGTAGGTCATCCACAAAACTCAAATGAGTGATATTCATTTTTGAACACTTAGGATGATATTTGAATTGCTTCCCATCCCTCAATTCACTAAGATTTCTCGTTAAGTACTCCATGACTATGACAAATAAGAAGGGTGATATTGGGTCCCGTTGCCTGATCCCTCTTGCAGCATCAAATGGTTTGGTTGGTTCTACATTGATTACTATGGAGTAATTAATAGTTGACACACATTCCATCACTTATCTAACAAACTTTGGAAGAAAGTGTATCTCTTCCAGCATCTGCTTCAGGAACCTCCAATCTAATGTATCATAGGATTTTTGAATACCTACCTTGATCATGCATCTTGGTGAAATGTATTTCCTTGTGTATGCCTTTACCAATTCATGTGCCAAGATCACATTGTCTGCAACGTTTCTCTCAGGAATGAATCCAGCTTGTGTTTATGCGATGATGCTAGCAATAACAATTTGTATTCTTCCTACCAGGACTTTAGCAATGATTTTATAGAGAACAGTACAACAGACAATTGGCCTATACTCTTTGATTGTAGCAGGATTAGCTACTTTTGGAATCAAAGTTACTGCAGTACAATTGATGCCTCTGAACATAGTACCTGTTATAAAGAACTCATTTACTGCTTCTATAACTTCATTCTTGATAATTGGCCATGCTTTTGTATAGAATACTATATTGTATCCATCCACCCCTGGTGCTTTGTCATCTCTTATAGAGCATAGTCCATCATAGATTTCTTGTTCTGTTACTATTTTACATAGCTGAAGTTGTTGAGCATGGTTCAGCTTTTTGCCTCTTCTCATGGTCTTCTTATTTACTGTTGCCACACTGGGAATTGTTGTGCCCATGAGTGACTTAAAAAACTGAGTAATCTCTTCTCTTATAGCTACTGAGTCAGTCAGTCTCCTTCCATCTAGAGAATCAATCTCTGTGATTTGTTTCCTCTATTTCCTATCCTTCATGAATGCTGAGAAGTAGCTAGTGTTAGAATCTCCAAGTTTTATCCACATTTCCCTCGCCTTCTGTTGCATAATACTTTCTTCAATCAAGGACCACTTTTCAAGTTAACATTTTATATTCTTCTCTTCTGATGCAAGTGTATCTCTGTAATGTGTACTTATCTTGGTCTGAATCTCTTTCAGGTCTTCCCTAGCTTATTCAATCTTCATAACAATACCCTTGAACTCAGTTTCATTTAGAATCTTAAGTTTTTCTCTTAGGTTTTTCTGCTTCAGCCAAAAGTTTCTCATTGTATATATATGCAGGTTCTGTGCCCATCAATCCTCCACTATCTTGAGAAAGTTCTCATGTGTCGACCAAACATTAAATTAAAGAATTTGAATGATGCCTTGATCTTTGGCTCCCTCAGGTTAGTATTTATCATCATAGAGCTATGATCTGAGATGTGAGGTAGTCTGTACTAAGTAGTGAGATGTCCAAACTGCATCATCCAATCTGCATTTCCCATTGCTCTGTCAATTCTACTCCAAATTCTGTCTCTACCTTGTTGTTTATTTGTCCATGTGTAGTAATCTCCCTTCCATGGTAGCTCATTCAGTACCAGGTTTTGAACACATTCAACAAAGTCCTTTATCTCCATACTAGTTACTGCGGTACCATATAGTCTATTCTGTGGGCACAATATGGAATTGAAATCACCCCAAATAATCCAGGGTTTAGATACCTTTTGTGAGATTCCTGCAAGCTGTTTCTATAGCTCATTTCTCTTTTCTAGTGTGTTATATCCATACACCACTGTCATATCATAATCAATGACTTGGTTCCTGCTAACCACATCACAATGTAATAATTGTATTTCTTGTTGTATACTCTTTATTAGATATACAACACTATCCCAAAGTATCCAGATTCTTCCAGTAACTGCATTTGCATAATTAGCTTCAAACTCCCATCCAGGAGCTATTTTTCTACTAATTTTGCCTGCATTATGCTCCTTGACTCTTGTTTTCACTAATCCAACTAACTTTACTTTATTCTCGTTAAGGTATGTAGCAATTTCTTTTTGTTTATACCTTTTATTTAGCTCCCTCACATTCCATGCTAGCCAAGACATTATTGATGGTATATGAATCCCCCTCCTAAATCAGAAGGGAGTAAGGCTACCACCACAACATCATCTTGTTGCAATATTTCAAACTCATTTCTCACCGGTATAACAATTTCCACTATTTGATTCATAGGTCTGCCATTTATTTCTTTAGCTGCCTTTCCTTTCAATAACTGCTTCTCTTTGGCTTGTGGATCTATCTCTTCATTTGCCATTGTTTCTGCTGATTGTTGTGTTTGTTTGGTTGCCCCTGCATAGCTGGTACCCTGCTGATCACCAGTAGAGGTAGCTGGCATACAAGTGTCTACCTTTGGTACCCAAGTTGGTTCCTCTTTCTTCGATTTATCTATTCTTTGCATAGCACAGTTATGCCCTATCATTAAGCATTGTTCACAATATTCAAGTTTCCATTCAAACATCACTCCCTCCCTGCTGGAATGTTTTCTTTGTAGGGTCCATCATTGTTATTTTAGATGGCAAGGCCTTAGTGACATTAACTTATATGAGCATTCGAGCAAATGATATTCTAGTTTGCTTTGCTGTGCATTCATCCGCATATTTAGGAACACCAATGGCACTGGCTATTCTACTCAATGAATCCTGCTCCAACAATTCATGGGCAGATTTGGGAACTTAACCCATAAAGGCAATTCTATGAGGAACTCTGCATTGAAGTCAAAATCTGGAGTCCATTGCTTTAAAATCATAGGTCTATTGTTAATACTATAAGATCCTTCATACAGAATTTCATTTATGTCTGCTATGCTTTAAAATTTAACAACATAGTATCCCTCCTAATGATAATAGATTCCAGGTTCCGATACAGTATTCCAGTTTTGCTGCACATATTTCTTCATGTAATTATATCCAGGTGTATCTCCTACTACATATACTATTAATGTCGACTTCCATTTATCAATTTCCTTTTATGTTTCTCCTTTGTCAAGCTTAACAATTACAGATCCCTCAACCAATTCCGTAGGAATGTAATCAAGAGACATACCATTAGTTGCAGCACGATTACGGTTGAATAGTCCAGTCCAAGTAGGCTCTGGAGCTTGTTGCTTCATTGCTGCTTCAGCATTCTCCTTTGTTGAATCTTTGAGCTTTGGATCATTAGTACTTGTACTTGTGGTCTTTCATTTCCAGTCAATTGCGTCTTTGGTTCTCCGCCGAGGTTCAATTTCTTAACCTCAGGGTTCGATTTCACTGTCGACGCCAATGGTGAAAGAGCCAGAAAGTGAGTCGCTACTGGTGTTGTAATTCTTTGTTCTCCATTTTTTAGAGTTTCAGCTATTACCCTAGCACTTACCGAGCTCCCTACTGTAATAATTGGTTGTTTCTTCGGTCGACCTCGCCCTCTAGCCATGGCTAGATATTGCCGTTGTTGAGCACCTATATCTACACAATCTCCAATCAAATATATAATGGCCAAAGGTAACAAAAGCAGTCAATATATTTTTCCTCATAAAATATTACTCCATCTTATTGTATTCCAAACAAAAAGTATTCTATAAAATTCAGACCAAGAAGAAGGCAGTGTCCAGAAAATTAGTACTTTACAAGATAGATCTCAGTCCTAATAAACTAAAAATGTAGAAAGCTAGCTAGAAAAATAGGGGTGGGAAAAGAAAGTGAAGATTAAAAAAAAGGTAGAATGAAGCTCTCTCATTGGGGCATATCTTCCTTGATCTGCATTCTGCTTTTAACTTCAATCGCAACTAAACAAAGTCGTTGAACAGCAGGCAATAACAAGTAATACATCACGCATAGATAGATGTACTTGCTTTTTTGTCAATCCAACAACTCATTTAGAACTCGTTGCTTCTGGCTCGAACTATATATATGTGTGTGAAAATAGCACATCTAATAAAGAATAGAATCATGTCAAACCCGCTGCATCTAGCTCGGACTATATTAAGAACATAAATTAATAACATAGCCCGTTAACTCTAAATTCTGAATTCACCACTGTTTCAGCACTCCAATTTTTGCACCCAGACCTCGTCCAGTTTATCTAAATCCAAAAAGACTACGAGGATCAATAGCTAAATCAACGACGGATTTGAGTTCATCCCAGTTTCCATCACTAAACAAATACTCCTCTTCAGCACTTGTATTCCAAAAGCTTGAGTTTGATGATGTGATTGAAGATTGAGGCATGGTAATTATTGGTTGGCTATTTTGGTAATGTGTGGTTTTTTGATCAACTTGATAATTTCCTCCAGTTGCTGTATTATTTTTCTTATGTGGAAACTCCATCTTATTGAAGTTGATATTAATAGAGTGATCATCACTTGTTTCAGATTGAAGACTGCATGCTTTAGAACTTGCATCACCAAAACTTTGTTTAATAACGGGCTGCTTCCAATCTGGTGTGAATCTCTTGTAATTTGAAGTCCTCTTGAATATTCTGCATAGTGTCCAAACTTCCTGCAATTTATGATTTTCAAAAGGGTTAATACATAGTTGATATACAAGAGAACAAAGAAAAATGGTGTATTATCGCAACTTCGCTCAGCTGCGACGCCCTTACTTTTTGCCTCAACCTACGAGCACGGAAGAGCATGGTACCGCTACCATATATGTGAAAATTTAAGAAAAACAGTTTAAAAGTTTTGAATTTTTATTTTCGACACTCTATAACTTTGTACACATTATATTAAGCTTAAATCATAGGCCCGCCTCCATCTTTAATTGCATGAACTTTTTTACTCTTGTTTTCCTTCTTTTTGCCAATTTATTCATTTGGGTGTATACTAATTTGTACTATTAGTATAATTTTCTTTTTACAGATATTTTTCGTTTTTTTTTTCCTTCTCTTTGCCAATTTATTCATTCGGGTGTATACCAAGTTGAATCATCGGATAATTAGGTTATTGCAGGTCAGCATTTGTGGATGTGAATTCAAGAAGAGTTAAGTTCTATCCGCTGGCATCAATCAAGGGAGTGAATAAACGAGTCTATATTCCTCCCACAGTCCCACTCCTATATAGAAAATCATTTTACTACTTGATCAAAAGTGAAGAAAGGTAAACAAGAAATTAACATAGAATTTGTGTTACCAGTTACCACGACAAGCAAGGATGGAGGTATAATTTAATGTAGGGGTTCGACAAAACCCACTAACTTTGGTCCAAATTTTGTATTAGTATTAAAAAATTCATTTAATATATATAAATTAGTACGTATTAATTTAGCTTCGACTATCTTGTTATCTTGTTGTTGTTACTATTTCCTTTTCCTTGTGACCTTTACACTATTATATTTATTTTGCATAATTGTTGTGATTTTGCTTTTCTTGAGCCTCCACTTGCACAAAGCAAAAGTAAGGTCGCGTACATATTACCCTTCCTAAACCTCACTTGTGATATTGCATTGTGTTGTTGTTGTTAGTATTAATTTAGAAACCAGTAACTTAGAAGGGCCAAATTCCGAACTCATAAATTTCAAATCTTGACTTCACCTCTGACAACAAGAACGAAATTGGGGGGGGGGGGGTGGGGTTGGGGGAACTTACAGCTTCTGGAATAATGTTCTTGGGATTGGGCAGCTGTTGGTTTGAAGTCTTCCAATTTGGTGGGAGGCGAAACTCATGCATCATCCAATCAGTTTTTGTTCCTTTGCCAGCACTTCCCCTATAATATACTAATGATTTCTTGAGGCCAATGCATTCACGATCTGTACTTTGTGATGTAGTAGTAGTACTACTATAAATAGGCTTGTCAATTCCTGTTGCTTTCCAAAAACCAGAACCTGTTACTCTATTTGGTCTTACACTGTTTCTGTACTTTCTCCCTCTCATGCTGAAGAAATACCATTCCTTACAATTATCCCCCACTGTGTTCCCTTCTACGTACAAACAAATTAATTTCAAAACACACAAAAGTTAGAAAAATTAGGTTACAAACATATCTTAAATGAAAATTTAAACTTCAACATTTACAGTTTGAATACCCTTGAAAAATTTTCTGGCTTCGCCACTATATACACACTAATTGTGTATACAATCTTTACACTTTCTCTGTATTTAATCTATATTATTTTCCAACCAATCTCAATTATAATGGCCAGCTATATGTAGTTATCTAGGCGAATCGGTACGTTAGCAGTGGCGGAGCCACATGTATTCAAGGGTGTCAACACCTATTCGTCAGAAATTAATCACACGGGTGTGGTTAGGTAAATATTTTTTTATGTATATATTACATATTAACACTCAATGACTTCTTCCCGAGTGTATTTTTTTTTTTGTTTGACCCCGTTAAAAATCTTGGTTCCGCCATTGTTAGTGTACAAACTTTTATACGCTATCAATTATAAAAAAAGTTAAACTCTTGTTTCTTAAGCATTATTTTTTTTCAGGAACATGAATACTTTATCTACCATGTGTTCTTTGGAGAAGATATTATTGTCTTTGTTGCTTCTAATGCACTCAAGCAAAATTCTAATGGTAAGAGTTATAGATAGGTATTTTATATTAGACCAAATAATAATCTATGCTGTCTTGTTTGAATTAGCTAATAAGGTATGACGAGAACTTGGTCAATGACAAGGGCAAAGTCACTTTCTAATTGTCTTGTTTGAAGATTGTTGTATGATTCCTTCAACTTTGGAGCCAAATTTGAAGGAATTAGATCTGGTCAACAATTGTTGCAGGAAAAGATCAAACAAATATACATCTTCCAGTACAAACCAGATCTAATTATAGCAGTCACTTTCCTGATGAGGTGATTTCGCAGTTCTCGCACAAAGCATCCCGCATTCGTGTAGGATTCAGAAAAGGATCGCATTTCAAGAGGTGTGATGTGGACAACCTACCCTAATACAAATATTAGTATCTGCTTACATGGCTCGAACCCAATGACATGTGACCTGGAAACAACATTATCGCCCTTCTTCACGGTTCTCCAAGCAATGCACTATTTTCTCTATAACATTTTTATGTGATATACATTCTCGTTTTAAGTCTACTTCAAAATAAATGAAGCATTTTAATATAAAAATAATTTATTTTAAACTTTTATTTTATCCTTAATAACATAATTTTATAATTATAGAAATATCATAACTTATTTAAGACTACAAGTCCCAAAATAAATTCTTTTTTTAGATTCCATGTCCAATTGAACACTTTCATACAACAAGAAATTAAGGTAGTAATATTTATTATAATAGACTGGATATTCATTTATATTGACCCCGACCTAAATTGTATGTACCTTGTGCTTACCATACCTAATTGCTTGAACGTAATTCAGAAAATAAAAGGTATAGTATGTAAGAAGGAAGTCATTTTTCAAGAAAATCCCAAGAAAGTCATTTTCTTGTGTTCGATTACAAAATAACTACGTAGTATTTTTCAAGGAAAGGGAAGATGACTTCCCTGATCACCATAGGCAAAATTCGATTACCTTACAGGTGTTAACTTTTATATTACTTGTTCAACATTTAGACATTTATTAGTTGATCTTTAGTACTCAAAATTTTTATTTAAACATGCTTTGATTTGCTAATATTAGTTATTATCAAATGTTCATGTATATATTTTTTCGAAAAACTATATTTTGCATTCACCTACCTACACCGATGAACATTTTCTAGAAAAATAATTTTTATAGAAAACTTTTAACCAAAAAAAATATTTTAACAAAAAATAACTTCCATCGTACCAAAGCACGTGTAATGTAAGCTTTTCATCTCAGATGATGTATATACTCGTAATGTAAGCTTTTCATCTCAGAAACTGATAAGCTAGCACAAAATAATTTTTTTTAGGTACAATTAGAACGTAAACCACCAGAATTCCAGATTTCCTTTATTTTAACTTAGCCCTTTACAAACTTTTAGAGAGGGAGAAAGTGTTTTAAACCTAGTTTGGGGTCTTCATACCTATACCTCATTAGCTAATTTAGCCTAGAGCGCAGCTAGAAGCCAAGCTATAGGTTCGATCGAATCCAGTAGCTTTAGTCCAAACTCTGAATTTGTATTAAAAAATCACTAAATATGTACAAAATTTAAATTTAAAACCCATAAAGATCAAATTTAGCTCCGACTCGAATTTAACCATGTGTTTATGCTAGACCATCTGATTTTATCAGATAATCTTGGGGTGTGAGGGGAGAAGCAGAACCGAATTTACGATCTAGAGTTAGTAGACTCTGAAAATATGATCTAATTGTACATATACATTTTTTATATTCTTTTTGTATATGTAAACATAGTTCGAACTAAAAACAATAAATTCGGTTGCACGAAAAATTAATTACATATAATAATTACTAGTATATATACTCACTTGGAAGATCCCAAGGATCATGTTTGTAGATATCAACCTCTTTGATAAGATCGATTTTGATCTTTTTGTTTTCCACTTTGCGTTTAAGATAAAAACTCACAAGCTCTTCATCTGTAGGATGAAACCGAAAACCTGGAAGTTGCATCATTTCTTCTTCATCTTCAGCTTTAATATTAGTATTAGCTGCTATATTTTCCACTAATTCCATATTTTCTATTTTCTCTGCTCTTTTTTCACTCATTTTAATTATCAAACTAGTGCATGGATATCTTATAGGGTGGTTAATAAATGAGACAAAGAAGAAAATAAAATAATATGACAAAGACAAAGTATAATAATTAATGAGAAAGGTCAAGAGATGGTAGTTGTTTTGGTCAAAGTCCATTGAACTTAATTGGCCTATTTAACTTTGTTGAAAAAAGAAAAAAGGTAGTCCGTGCATGAATTGTATTTGGTATTTATGCAGGGTGCGGAGAACGATTGCACCCTAAGGGGTGTGTGATATAAGTAGTGTATGCTGATTCAAGTATCACTAGCTGATTCCATACTTATTTAACTTTGTTGATTATTCAAAAATGACTTTGTTAAGTACTCGATTGATATGTTCGAGTCATTTATGAAACTTAGGTGCACAATTTGAAAGTGTCAGTTTTAAATTCTATCCGGTGAAAAAAAAAAGATTTAAAGTCTATCAGAGTATGAAAATTTTCAAATTAATATCACTATCATTATTGAATTGTTCTACATACAATTGGAATTCTAACTATGTATTACCTCAGTTTCAAAACACTTTTTTTCTTGTCGTCGCGCATAATAACCTGCATTAGTTAAATAGAAATGGTTAACACATTTTAAACGCTACAAAAGTTTGGGTCTAACTTTTGATTCTACTGGAAAAATGCATCGTCTATTTTATTCTTCTTTAATAAAAATAAAACAGTGATCCCAATAGTTTCCTGAATATCTAAGAACTCATAGTCTTAATTTTCTCTTGCAAATATATCGAGAGAAGTACAATTATATCGAGCCTTAGCAATGTATATAGAATTCTAATGGGATGATTTGAACAAATAGGACACTTTGGTGCCACCTTTGAATTTTTTACCCTAAATGAAGGGTAAGACTGCGTACAATAGACCCTTGTGATCCGACCATTATCCGGACCTTGCGTATAGCGGGAGCTTAATGCACCGAGCTGCCCTTGATCCATGGGTAGAAGTTCAAGTTTAACAAGCGTGGCCCTTCGCTTGTCTCATGAGTAACACTTTTGACTTTTGACCTTAAAGGTTTGTCTCCCCAGCGTGAATCCGAATCAGACCATTACCGAATGGTTATTAAGAAAAAAAAACTAAAAAGGGGAAGAAAAAATAGTTATTGTAAATTTGCTGAAGTCATGAAAGGGTTATAATGATGCATTAATACCAGAAGATTTTGGAAAGTTAAGAGACATGTCACATATGAATTTTCGAAAATTAGGGCTTTTAGTTCTGATAAACAAGTGTGGTAGTCCACTAGTGCGGGCACACCATTGACTTGGACAATATGCAAAGTTAGAAAAGAAAAACTCAAAGTCCTTTATGATTGCAATAGGTCAAGTATATTAAAAACATTCGAGATTTGTCTTGAAGATATATTGACATTGATCTTCTTAAAGTGGTGGTGGAATAGTAAGTATTTATTTTTTCTTAAAGTTTTAGGTTTGAGTCGTGATATGAAGATGTTTTTGATATGAAACACTTTATCCCCTCAATATGCGACTTTCTAGCTCAAAGCCGAATTAGTCGTGACCTAAAGCAGATGGAACATAAAAAAAACATTAAAAGAAATATAGAAGATAGAGATTGACCAATTCGCAAGACACTAAATTCAGCAGAAAGAATTAATATGTTGGCCCTCAATGTGGACCATATGACTTCTAGCTTGGGATCTCCAAGTCAAGTCAAGCCAGATATTTCTTCTCTTTTTTACTTTGTTGCATACTTTTTTGTATTCTTCTTCATCTTTTATTTATTTTCTTTCTTTGCTGGTTTATGAACAAAAATAAAATAGACAAAAAGTTGGAAGAATTTAATATGTCTGATGTCATAATGTCTGATTTGCATATAAATAGTCCTTTGATAAGTATCTTATTTGACTTTTTACAAATAAATTTCTAGATATCGCCTTTCGTTGTTTTTCAATATATATACTCATCTTTTTTTTTTAAAATCAAAACTCTAAAAATAATATTACCCCTATATATGTGTGTGTATCTATCCATATGTAACACCACCATTCGTTGACATTTAGGGAGAGGTGAATAATGGTGCAATGAAGTGTGTATATATATAGTTTCGACCGCGGGCTAAAAATGATCTTTGCCCCATTGTAAATAGAGTTCCATGGCCAATAAGTCATAACCTCAACTGAGTTATGTAAATTAAATTTTTTAACAAGTTTTATATATTAATTAAATTATTGTATACCTTTCTTCTAGTCGAAGCATCTCCATCTTCTGACCTGGTTCATACCTGCTAGAAGATTGAGAAAGGATTCATTACTTAGAAAAAATAGTTTGTTTTGCTGACGTATAGTTGTGTACTTAGAAAAAAATAGTTTGTTTTGCTGACGTATAGTTGTGTATTAACCAGAACTTCTGAAGGTCCCCCCTCAAATATAGGTTATACTGCTCTGTTGTCCTTTGTCTATACATGTTGCTCGAATTCTCTAAAAATATCACTGAATACATGACGGATCCTTCAAAATTAGTATATTTTTAAAGGATCCGATACAGGTGCGAAAACATTTTGATAGTCCGCACAGCATAGCTTCATGAAATCCTATAAGGTCACGGATAAGGGATGTGACTGAATAATAAGTATTATTCCATCCTTCATTGAAGGTCTTGAGTTCGAGCATTGAGTATGAAGTCGTTTTTTGTGAGGGAATATTTTATTCCCCAATGTAAATTTTACAACGTGATTCCAGATTTAGTCAAACCTCAATACGTTACCGGAGACTCAGTGGGAAACTAAACAAAACCTTAAAGGTCATCAAGAAATCGTAATTAATAAATCATATCACGCCGTTGAGTCATATTTAATTGAAGGAAAAAAAACGATTCAAACCGGAATTTGGATATTTGGTAATAAGGTACGTGGTTCTTGTACAACCAAGACTAGTGAACAACTAAGGTAGAAAGTTTCTAAGAGCATTTGGTATCAAGGGAATTTCATTTAATTAATAAATGTTAGTATTTCTATTAAACCCAGAGTTGTTTGCATTTTGTACACGTAATGTATATCATTAATCCTCGATCGATTTGTATCCTATCTTTTATCATTTTACAATTCGTTCCTAACATGTGCATCATTTTTTAGTGAACATACCTTTTGTTGTTTTACGAGTTACTACCTAATTAATATATGTAGCGCTGGCAGAGGCAGATCTAGAATTTGAAATTTATGAATTCCTATCATGTAATTTCAAATTAATATACAATAATAACTGGGTTCACAATTAGATATTTATAAATATTTAAATAATTTCTTAATAAAGCGTCTATGCAAAAGTTACTTGGTTCCGGGGAACCCAACGACAACACTCTACATCGGCCACTATGCCGCGCTAGCTAGCATTGTTTAATTTGCACCCTATTCTTTGCCAAATCACACGTATTTTAACTGTCACTAGGTAGTATAGCGAAGGACAAGATTAAACAATAGACGATAATAGAAAGGTATGTAGAAATATTTTCGTAAATGAAATAAGGAATTCGAGATTTTTTAATTGTCATGTATCTTATTGATTATGTAAGTAAGCAGTCATAGCTATGCCTATATCTTCTAGTAATATTTTATATTTAAAAGTCTCAAATACTGTACTTGTCGTATAAAGAACCTTCGTAAGAAAAATCTGATCATAATATATTGTGTTTTTTCTGAAATTGGTGGGACGTTATTGTCTCAAGTTGCCGATGTCATGTCAAGCAATTAATTTGAATGAACAAGTCAAAGTTCAAACTGGCCAGAGAGTTAAAAGGAAATAAACAAACAAACAGAATACTTGAGAAACAATTGATAATGCTTTAATTTTCTACACTAAAGACTGGTTTATCTACTCCTAAAGTGTGAAGAGAACTTCGAAGGAATATAAGCTTTGAAAAGAATGGTTCACAGCTCTTATTTAATTTGTATTAACATTTAGCTACGAACTTTGTCACTAATTTATCGTTAAATTACTTGTTGCTAACATAATTTTTTGATAATTCATTGCTAATTCGTCGCTGAATAGGATTAGTGTCGATTTTTTTTTGTTTAGCTACAAAATTTATTTGTCGCTAATTCGTATTTTTTTAATAGTGATTACTATTAACGCCGCACAAAGATCATGAAAGGTAAACAGTAAACCCTAAACCTTAAATTCTTAATATGTGGTTTCACGGAATGAGTATGAGAAGCACTTTTTAATCATGTTAATAATGTTTGAACCATTCAATAAGAAAGAGAAAAAAAAATTGAACTACTTGTCAATGCTAGTTTGGCCTATCTAGTAGCTTTTTCAGATCATTGATTTGTATTAATTTCTCTTTATCTTTCAAGATCCTCTAGATGGCATTTCAATGATGTTTTGACAGGTTAAATTTGGTGAGGAAAAGCTTAGTATTTAAGGATGAGAAGTATGTAGAGGCAGGCAGATCAAGAATTTTTAACTCATTGTGTTTGACCTTAAAGATTAATATTAACATTAAATTTATATTAACATTACTAATAACGTCGCACAAAGTACAATAAACCTAGTATTTTTTGTCTTTGTTGGAAACTAAACCTCAAACCTCACATTTTTGGAAGCATGTTTTTTTTTGTTTCTCCTCCAGTGTTCGGTATTCATATTGGGGCCAGATTAAATTCGGATTCGCGCCGGAAAGTCCACATAGGGGGTAAAGCGCTCCCTAACATAGTCAACTCTATACCCAGGGACTCAAACCCGAGACCTCTATATTCTGGAAGCATGGTTGATACATCCAAATGTGAATTTAAAGTGTTAAACAAATAAATGTTGCCGCAATTGTTGAGACACCAAAATGTAGGGGCCTAGGAAACGCAGAGACGTACTTGCTAGAAAAAGAATTAAGAAAAGTCCGAGACTCCGAATCCTGAGATTTAGTTACGAACAAATAGCACTCTCATTGATATATTTTTACTTATATTTATTCAGTTAATCACAAAATCACAGCATAATAAAACAAAGAACAAAGAAAAGGAAAAGATCCCATTTCAATTTTGTATTTGTTTTCCTTGCTTCTTATACATTAGAGGGATGAGGAAACTACGGTAATGTTAAGAATATTGAGCTCTAACATTGAATTTTTTAACCTGATTCCTTATGTCAACAAACATAATCACGTGCATGATATTTTCCATGATAAAATGGTGGCATAATTATTTATTTATATATTGATTGTTGATATCATTTTATATCCTTATTAAATCTAACACTTGTGTCTGGTGAAAGTGATATTTTAGTTTTGTTTTCTTACTGATATTAGGCAAAAAAAATGCATATATTTAATTATTGTTGCCTCACATTCTAGTATTTTTAATCGTCTTTTGAGTGTTATCATATTATTTTTTACTTAATATTATATTTTAACTGTGTAAAAATAAAGAAGTGTGAAGATGAAGAGAGTTGGAGCAAAATTGAATAAAACGTGAAAGAAAAAGAATAAAAATTAAAAGAATAAAAAAAGGGGGACACCCTTTGGATTTCCCCCCCCCCAGGTGGAAGACAAGAGAAAAGAAGACATGCAAAGCAAAGCAAAATTTGAAGGAATTGGCGTGAAACATTCTGGCTACCGCGTCAGGCCAGACGCTGGAAATGGGAACTTTTCCTATTTCGTTCGGGACAAGGTTATTTCGGCCCAAAACACTCCCCTCCAACTCCTATAAAAGGAAGTCTACACCTAATTTGGAGGGGACCTAACATACTTTGAAGGAAAATTCATGTAGGGTAACACACACCACGCTTGGAGGAGGCTTCTAATTAGTTTTTCTTCTCTACTCTTCCTTTAATCTCATAGTTTATTAGTTCTAGAGTTGTTGGGTGCTACATGAACGTTGTAGTTTGAATCTTGAATTGTTCTTATTATTTTATCATATTGGTTTATTTATTCAATCTTGCGCTTAATTATTTGATTGATTGACCACCAATTGAATACTATCTACGAATCTAGGATTGAACTCGAGAGAGGGAATTCTAGATTGCATATAAGATTGAGTAGAGCAAGATCTTAACTTTGAGAGGGGGCGGATTTGCGGTTAGGATAGGAATATACCTAATTGCCTTGCTTGGTTACTATACAGGAATTATTAACACGTTCTTGTTAATTCTAATTTCCTAAGAATATAGGCATTAGATTAGCTTGAATAGGTGAGTAGTACTTCGGGAGAAAGCTACGAGCAATATTAACGCTGTCAACCAATAAACCAAATAAATTAATTAGACGATTTAAGTGAAAAACTCAACGGGGTTGTTAACTAACCCATAGCTCTAGAATATTTTCTTCCATTGAATTCATCTCTAAGATTGCAGACTTGTTTCCTTTAATTTCATAGTTTACTATTCTAGATTAATTTTAGTTAAATATTCATAACTTTAGAAAATTGCTTGAGTAGATTGATTATCTTAGTTTAATTTAGTTGATAGTTAATCACAAGTCCATATGGGTACAATATCTTGACTTACAATCCTATATTACTTGTCGACCACGTATATTTGCGTGTGCATTTGGGAGCAACAAGTTTTTGGCGCCGTTGCCGGGGACTTAGAAATCAACTATTCTACTAGATTAGATTTTTACTTTTTGTCTATTCAAGTTTTATTTATTTATTCTATCTTAGTTTAATATTTTATTATCTTTGTTCACATGGCATCTTGGAACGAGAATTGATCGAATATTGGTTATTCTTATTTTGGTGATCCATATCCATATTGTGGAGGACCACACTTGCGGCAAAATTGTGAATCTCAATCTTATGAGTGGAATTTTTGTAATGTGTGTGGTTGTCAAGGTAGCCATTGGGATGGTTGTCCTAATTCTTATTATCCTTCTCGGAGCTCTTATTATGATGTTTCTAATAATGTTTATGAGTTTTATAGGAGTAATGAAGCGGAGGATGAGGAATGTGTTGTCCGTATTATGGACATGATGAGGCAAGTAGCTGAGCAACAAGATGAAAATCAAAAGGCTATACAAAGAATTAGTGCAACAATCATGAGAATGAAGGCCGAGGCGGACGAAGTGGCTAAAGAGAGCGAGTTCCCACCAGAAGATAATTTTGAAGAAGCAGATATAGTGAGCCAATCTTGGCTAGAGGGACAAGCTCAACTGATAAAATCTCATGAGTTTCTTCGTGATGGTCTTTCAAATATGACAGAATAACTGATAGAAGGAAGAACTGAGCTCAGGCAAGAGATAGACCAATTTGGCTCAGATATCCATGACTTGCAGGCTAAATTGAATAAAAAAGTTGAGGCGTCTGATGCCCTACAATCAATTATTGTGGAGAAAAAAGAGGAATTCCAACTATTCGACCAAAGCTTTGTTGATGATGCCAAGATTGACGAAGTGTGTAAAAGTGATGATGTCAAAAGTGAAGCGATTCTAGAGTTGGAGCGCATTGGATCTCATTCTAACCATTTTTCAACATTGTGCTTGGTTGGTGACACAAGAATTGATTCATTTGAGCATATGGAGGAGTCAATGGATGGGGAACAAAGTGCATATATTCTGAAATTTACAATGTCAAGGAGACAAAATGACATCCTCACTTAAAGGCCAAGAAATGCAAGATGTGATGCCTATTGCTTGGTTCATTTATTTTCACACTATCGCCCCAAGAACGTGACAGAAAAGTTGATGCAAAATTGGGGGCGCAATTTATATCCTCAAAGTGGAAGGAAAAATGGTGAAAGTGATGGCGTCGTACCGCGACGTTAAATCAAACGCTTGTTGGGAGGCAACCCAATTCTATTCTTTTGTTTATTTTTTTTATTGTGTTTTACTTTTTGTAGTATTTTTTTTTTGTGTGTTTTGTAGGAATAGGAGCATGGAGTCAAAGGCAATAGGCGAGTACAAAAGCGAGCATGCTGTTGAAACTGAGTGTGAGGTACCCGCACAAGGGATCATATCTGGGAGAAGTCTGAGTATCCCGTGAGCTGTTAATGCTTCGGCCTTTGGCCTACCAGGGAGTCTCTTTTACCCTCTTGTTATTTACAGTGTGCATTGAGGACATTACACAATTTTAAGTGTGGGGTAAAAAAATTATCTGAGTGATTTTCTGTGTTGTCCTAACTTAGTTGTAGTATTCCTTCTTAGTGTAGTGATTTTTGTTTAAAAATAAAAATAAATAAATAAAACATTAAAAAAAACGAAAAAACAAATTCTGAAAATTGGGACTTTTTCTGATGATGGATTTTGTGGACAGCTTTCGTGAGGGATTAAGGCCCAATAAAATAAAATCTTTTTGTTCTAGTTAGTTTTAGTTAGGTAATAATCCCCCTTGATTTTTATTTGTG
The DNA here is from genome assembly GCF_000715075.1 of Nicotiana tabacum. Lineage (NCBI taxonomy): Eukaryota > Viridiplantae > Streptophyta > Magnoliopsida > Solanales > Solanaceae > Nicotiana > Nicotiana tabacum. The sequence goes on from NC_134081.1 coordinate 120,138,878, forward strand.
CATCGGTTCTTTTTCAGGGGATGTAACTTGAACCGGATAAGTTTTTTATTTTTAGGATTAGTTATTTTTTTTAGGATTAGAAAAAGAGGGAGAAGAAAACCTTTTGTTACTTGTTTGATATTAGCATATTTAGGCCTGAGCTTGAGTAGTACTTTCCTCTGAGTGTTTGAGTAATGAATAAAATAGCATACTTTTTGACACCTAAGCTCAAGGTTGCGACTTTGTATATAGCTTATTCTTATTTTGCCGTTCGCTATGACCTTGTCTGTCTTAGAGTAGAATTGATCCATATTGATTGATACTTGTGCCATGTGTGGTGAGCTTTTCTTACATATATTTCATGTTTTGCATCTTAGTCTAGAACTTTCCCTGCATGTTATTGAAGCGAAATAAAAGTGTTGCTCTATTTAGAAGATGATGATAGGCTTTCTTTGATATGTCTTGTAAATTTTAGCCTTTTCAGATATTATACCACTAGTTAGCCCTTTGAGCCTGTAGCCTTTTATTTGGAAACCGTATTTTTGCCTTGATCCTCTTGTTGAATCCCTAGTTTTTGCACCCTGCTTCCTTGAGCACTGTTGCTTAGATTGTAATATTAATTGATAAAACTGAATAAAGGGATGATTAAGTAAAAAAAATGGTGACCAACAATCGCTGCAAAGTGATGAAAAGGCCTTCTTGAAAAGAATGTGACATGAAAAAAAAAACAAGAAAATTAAAAAAAAAAAAAAAAGAATAAACGTTCTTGATATGAGGGAAATATATGTGAAATAATTGATGAAGAGAGGCATGAAAAATAAAGTGAAGAGTAAAAAATAATGGGTAATGAGGTCTAAGAGTGCAAAGTGCTAAGGGAAATATAAGTCACTACTATATAATTCTCCTACCCGTCCCTTAGCCAGCATTACAACCCGTTAAAGTCCTATTTGATTCTATTCAAGCATACTTAATTAGTAAAGATGTACATAATGGGCAAGCCTATGGTTCTTTGTGCATACATGTGAATTCGTTTGTGAGTACGAGAGTTGTTCGTTGATGCTAAGTCCCTACATTATATTCGTTCTTTGATTTGAGTATATGGACTATTTATTCTTGTGAGGGTACTTGTTTCATGATAGATAGATGATGTAGGTGAGCGAGCTTAAATTTGGTGAGTTAGAGTCCCTCTCTAAGGTTATGAGGTTAGAAGTTTGTTGTTTGTTTGTGACTTGTATATCTTGCACGATGATCAAGAAGTGTATATCTAATGGTTTGAGTTGCTATAGGGCCTAATTGTTAGTATCAATCGAAGTGGTGGAGTTTCTAGGCTTGATTTATTGAGAATGGGTTTAATGCTTACTCGAGGACGAGCAAGAGTTTAGGTGTGGGGTTGTGATATTAGGCAAAAAATGCATATATTTAATTATTGATGCCTCACATTCTAGTACTTTTAATCGTCGTTTGAGTGTTAATTATATTACTTTGTACTTAATATTATATTTAACTGTATAAAAATAAAGCAGTGTAAAGATGAAGAGAGTTGGAGCAAAATTGAATAAAACACGGAATAAAAAGAAAGAAAATTAAAAGAATAAATAATGGGGGACACCCTTTGGGTTTTGTCCCCCCAAGTGGAAGACAAGAGAAAAGAAGAGATGCAAAGCAAAGAAAAATTTGAAGGAATTGGCGTGAAACATTCTGTCTACATCGTCAAGTGGAAACTTTTCCTAGTTCGTTCGGGGCAAGGTTATTTCGGCCCAAAATTCCCCACCCTCCCCCAACTCGTATAAAAGGAAGTCTACACCTAATTTGGAGGGGATCTAACATACTTTGAAGGAGAATTCGCGTGGGGAAACACACACTATGCTTGGAGGAGGCTTCTAATTAGTTTTTCTTCTCTACTCTTCCTTTAATCTCATAGTTTATTAGTTCTAGAGTTGTTGGGTGCTACATGAACGTTGTAGTTTGAATCTTGAATTGTTCTTATTATTTTATCATATTAGTTTATTTATTCAATCTTGCGCTTAATTATTTGATTGATTGATCACCAATTGAATACTATCTACAAATCTAGGATTGAACTCGGGAGAGGGAATTCTAGATTGCATATAATATTGAGTAGAGTAAGATCTTAACTCTGAGAGGGGGCGGATTTGCGGTTAGGATAGGAATATACCTAATCGTCTTGCTTGGTTACTATACAGGAATTATTAAAGTGTTCTTGTTAATTCTAATTCCATAGGAATATAGGCGTTAGATTAGCTTGAATAGGCGTTAGATTAGTTTTAATTTCATAGTTTACTATTCTAGATTAATTTTAGTTAAATATTCATACTTTAGAAAATTGCTTGAGTAGATTAATTGTCTTAGTTTAATTTAGTTGATAGTTAATCACAAGTCCATGTGGGTACGATATCTGGACTTACAATCCTATATTACTTGTCGATCACGTATACTTGCGTGTGCGTTTGGGAGCAACACTTACCAGCCATATTGATGTCTCTGTTACATTTCCTTGATAATAATTTCATTGCTTGAATACTTTATTTGGATGATTGCGGTGAGAATGAGTAACCTTTCACGCAATTTAACACGAGTAGTTTATTTGGATATTCATTTTTATAAAAAGAAGAAACATCTCAACTTATAAGCTCAAAATCGAAAATCTAAAATATTCAAACCGATTAATTCGAAACCGAACTTAAAAAATCCGATAAAATCTGAGCTTATTTAAATTGAATTTGGATTGTCATTTATTCAGTCCGAAAACATAAAATCCAAACCGAAATTTTCATATTCAATCTGAACTGCCTGAACGTCCACCCCTACCTGAGATTAGTGATGAACAAATAGCACTCTCATTGATATATTTTTATTTATTTATTCAGTTAATCACAAAATCATGGCATAATAAGAGCTCGTTTGGCCAAACTGCCAAAAATTGCTTATTTTGAAAAGTATTTTTTTTCAAAAGTACTTTTGAAAAAAAATAGTTTGTGTTCGGCAAATTCATTTAAGAAATACTTTTTGCAACATTTGGTAAAAAATTGTGTCTAACCAATCTTTCCAAAAAATGCTTTTGAGTGTAAAATTACCACAAAAGGATAGTACCAAGGTCTTATAATTAATTTAAAGACAAAAATGAACTTAAATATTTATCGTAAAAGATTTTTATTATTTTTATTTTATTTTATAAAAATATAAAACATAAAGTAAAACAAAGAACAAAGAAAAGGAAAAGTTTCCGTTTCAATTTTGTATTTGTTTTCCTTGCTTCTTATACATTAGAAGGATGAGGAAACTACGGTAATGTTAAAAATATTGAGCTCTAACATTGAATTTTTTTACCTGATTCCTTTCTGATCTTGGAATATGTCAACAAACATATACACGTGCATGATATTTTCCATGATAAAATGGTGACACAATTATTTATTTATAGACTGATTGTTGATATCATTTTATATCCTTATTAAATCTAACACTTGTGTCTGGTGAAAGTGATATTTTTGTTTTGTTTTCTATCTCAATTTAGTGATTTAAGCTGACCTTTTAATTCTGAAATGTAAATAAGCATAGTCAAAGGTTTAATTTCGTTAGTAAAATATTTTTAGTGCCAAATGTGTGTATCACACATGTGAACCACCCTAACCGAGAATTAGAATTTTTATGATTATGACATATGCACCACCGAAGTACAAATATTTACAGCTAAAACAATAAATTGAATTTTTTAGGACTACGAGCTATGAATCACTTAAAATAGAGGATTTAAAATTATTTTAAATGTTTCTTAGGGCCTATTGAAAGACAATGTGTTTGAATGACTGTTCTTCTAGTACAAAAAGGTCAAAATTATAATTGTATTTCGGGTTAGGTATTTTCTAAAAGCAAAAAGGTATTATTGGAAGCTCTTTCTTTTTCAAAAAGCTCATTAAACCTGCACATCTCCATAATTCTAGAGTCACAAGCATGAAACTAACAATATAAACAATATACAAAAGTAAAATAAGTACTCCATTAAAGAAAAATAAGAAAAGAAATTTTGAACATAGTGGGGGTGGGGAAGTTCTTTTTGTCACTAATCATTTGCCGTTGGTAATGAAGTCGATGATCGTTGTTAATGGCATATTGGCAAAGCACCATGTTAAGCCATTAAAATCGAAAGAAATTGACAGATTGTAGTTAGGATTTTGTGAAACGTAAAGAGGAAGAGAAACGGGAGAAAAGAACTTGCATTCTGTACTCAAAAATCTGATCCAAAACTCATCTGGAATGTTCTCTGCCTCTCTTATTTATTTTGGGCCTCATTTACAACTCAATGAATAAAACTAAGACTAACTAACTAAGACTAAGGCTCTATAACAGTTTATAAATAAATTGGGCCAGGCCCAAATGCACTTCACGTAACTCCAGCACTCTCCCTCAAGTTGGAGGGTGGGCACACACCCAACTTGCCAGTTAAAGCACGATGTTGCAGATCTGCCAAAGACTTGGTAAAAATGTCAGCCAACTGTGAACAAGTACGAATATGAGATAAAGAAATAAGCCCGTCAGCCAACTTGGTACGAATAAAATGGCAATCGACCTCGATGTGTTTGGTACCATTATGAAACACCGGGTTCTTTGCAATGTGAATCGCAGCTTGGCTGTCACAAAGAACTGGGACTGGGCCAGCAACTGAAACACCTAAGTCAGCCAAAAGCCTGACTAACCAAGTCAATTCAGCCACCACTTTGCTCATCACGCGGTATTCTGCCTCAGCTGAGGACAAAGAAATAATATGTTATTTTTTAGACTTCCAACTGATGAGACTATCACCCATTTGGATGCAAAAACCGGTAACAGATCGTCTAGACTTATGACAAGTAGCCCAGTCACTGTCACAGCTAGAAATTAAGGAGAAATCCGGAGAATTATCCAGAAAACTCCAAAATCAGAAGTGCCCTTTAAGTATCGCAAGACATGCAAGGCAGCACCCATATGTGGAACTCTAGGTGTCTTCAAGAATTGACTTAAATGTTGGACAGCAAAAGAAAGATATGTCCTGGTATGAGTCAAAAAGTTTAACTTTCTAATTAAACTTCTATAGGTGTCAGGTCGAGGAAGTAGATCCCCAATATCAGAATGCAACTTATGATGAAGTTCTAGAGGACTACCAACTGGAGACACTTCACTACAGTTATACTCATTAAGCAAATCAGAAACAAACTTCCTTTGATGCAAAAGAACACCTGATGTGTGATAACATACTTCGATACCTAGAAAATAATACAGCAACCCCAAATCTTTGATCTTAAACTAGGCATGGAGAAAAATTTTGAGGGCAGAAATTTCAGACAAGTCATCCCCAGTCAAAATAATATCATCTACGTAAACAATAAAAAAAACTGTGGAAAATTCAAATTTCTTAACAAATAAAGAATAGTCATTTAGTGAGTGGTTGTATCCTCTAGAACAAAGAGCTTGCGACAAATTGGCATACCACTGTCTAGAGGCTTGTCGTAGCCCATAAAGGGACTTTTGTAACATGCAAACCAAGGGAGTAGTCCCAAAAGATGAACTAACAGAAAGACCGGGACACCTCCTCATCTAAATCCCCATGCAAAAAGGCATTATTAACATCTAACTGAAATAGGGGCCATTATTTTTTAACAGCAACATCAACCAAACATCTAATAGTACACATCTTAACTACATGAGAAAATATCACGGTAAAGTCAACACACTCTAACTGGGTATCACCTCTAACCACTAATATTGCTTTATATCTTTTAACACTCCCATCAACCTTATATTTGATTTTGTATACCCATTTATACCATATTGGCCTCTTTCCCGGGGGCAATTCAATAATTGTCCAAGTCTGATTTGCCTCTAGAGCCTCAAACTCTTTACTCATGGCCTCTTGCCAAGCTGGTATGGCAGCAACTTGAGTGTATGAATGAGGCTCTACTGCAGCAGGTTGTGAGGCTGAAAGAGAGGCAGTGGTGGAGCAGGAAACAAAATGAGGAAGCTGAACAATGTAGTCCTTCAAATGAGAAGGAAGTTGATGGGTTCTAGAGCTCCTTTTAAGCTCAGGAACAGATGAATCCATGTCATCAGTGAAGGAAGAGTCATCAGAAGATGTAGTAGGAGCATCCATATTATCAGGAGGGGAAGAGATATCAGAAGATGTAGTAGGAGCAGGCAAAGGACTAGTAGAAGTGTGTGAAGTAACAGGAGAAGGTAAAGAAATATCTGATGGTGAAACAAGATGAGGCACAACATGAGCATCATAGAATACAGAAGAGATAGGGACAGAAGAAGAAATAGCATAAGGAAATATAGATTCATGAAATACAACATCTTTGGAGAATAGAACAGACTTAGTTTGTAAATTGTATAATTTGTAACCCTTTTTAGCAAATGGATACCCAATGAAAATACAAGAAAAGGCTCTAGGTTGAAACTTATCCCTTTGACACTTAGGGACTGTGGCATAGCAAAGGCAACCAAAAAATTTCAAGTGGGAATAACAAGGAGCAACTCCATACAATAATTCAAAAGGAGTTTTGTGAGATAAGACTGAAGAGGAAAATCTATTTATAAGGTAAGTTGATGTTAAAACACAATCTCCCCAAAATTTGACAGGGAGTTTGGATTGAAACAGCAAAGCTCTTGAAGTTTCAAGTAAGTGTTTATGTTTTCTCTCAACCACACCATTTTGTTGTGGTGTGTGTGGACAAGTAGTTTGGTGGATGATGCCATTATCAGAAAAGAATTGAATGGTTGAGTTAGAAGGCCCAAGCTCTAGATCATTGTCACTTCTAATCTTCTGGACAGAGAGTTTAAATTGAGTCTTTACCATGACAATAAATGCTTTAAGTAGAGTGAAAGCATAACTTTTAGAATGCATTAAATGTGTCCAGGTTGCCCTGCTGTAATCATCGACTATTGTTAAAAAATACTTTGCTCCAGAATATGTTTGAGTATGGTAAGGTCCCCAAATGTCAACATGGATAAGTTAGAAATGTGATGTGGAAAAAGAAGAGCTATCTTAGAAAGGTAATCTGGGTTGTCTAGCTAAAGGACAAACAGGGACATATAAAAGATTGTTTAGATGGCAAATCATGAGAAATAGAAGAAATATGTTTCATCTGCGCAAAAGGGACATGTGTTATTTTAATGGTAAAATAATCTGACTCGTACAAAGGAACTGCATAAACAAAAAAAATTGAAAGTTTATTTAGACATACTTGTAAGCACGTAATTTTTGATCCGGCACGTTTTTGAGCTATTTTAGTGTTTAAAATATTTATTTAACTTAACTTTAATTTTTATAGAGTTTCAATCAATTTTTACTTCAAATTACAATTTAAAAAAACTCAAAAATATTTTTATTTTTAGTTTAAGGTCAGTTAGTATATTTATGTTTATAGTATTTTAATTTTACCATGACTTTAGCCTATTTTCTCTATTTTTACTTTATTATAACATTTAAAAATATAAAAATATAGTTTTACTTTTAATATTTAATTTTATTTTAGTAGTTTATTAGGAGTGATTTTTATAAATACATTACATTATTTTAGTCTTCTTAGCCCAAAATTAAAACCCAACAAGACATGGACCCAACCCAATTTCCTAAATCCAAGCCCAATCCCTTAACCCTAAGCCCCTTCTCCCTACCTAAAGATAAATACACACCTCACCCAAAATAAAAACAAGAAAAAAAAAGCGGCCGCTCTTCTCCTCTCTAAAATTTACTCTTTGCCTATTAGTTATCTCCTAAAGAAAAAGCTTTAACTTCAACACCTCTACTGTTTCTATTTGGTATTTACCATAGCAGAAATTTGGTTATCCTTTATTATCTTAGTGGAGTCTGCTTTTGTCCGAGGGGAAAGAGTAGAGTCGAGGTCGAAGTTCGATAGCGCATCTAAGACCCGCCTCAGCTCGCTGCCCTACAAAAGCTCTTTGAGTTTCGGTTTTCTCTGGGTCGAGTAGAGTTCGAGTTCGTCCGCGAGATTCGAGTGTTTTCCGGCGTGGTCTTTGGTTAACGGGTCTGGTATTATCGACTCGATCTTCTTTATAAACTAGCTGAGAAGTGTTTTTTTTTTTATATTTTGAAAGTTATAAAAAGGTCCGTTTTCGGCATTTCCTTAGTTCTGCTTGTTTTCTTTTGCTTATTATAGTTTGGTGTTTATTTTTGATTAGCTTATGCCTATTTTGTGTCAGCATTGTTTTAGTTGTTGCTTTGTTTGGTCTTGTTCATTTTCATAATATTTTGTTGGTTTATTCCTTTGAGTTGTGAGGGTTAAAATCGTTGGTGAAATCTATTAAGCAGTTTGGTGAATGTTTAAGTCGTTCTTGCGTGATAACATACATTTATCTTGTTAATTTGACTAGTTTGTTCATTTTTTTCTTAATATTAATTGTCTTATTCTCTGAATTATGATAATAGATTTGATATAATGAAATTTGAATTTAGTATGTTGGGTCATTAATCTGTTGGGGCTATAGAGTATTGGTACATGTTGGCCTATTTATTCCGTTAACTAATTTACTTCATTCTTCCACAAATAATTTCATAATTCTTGACCTTACAATAATCTCAAATTAGCTTTATGAAATTAATTAATGAACATCGTAGTTTTCTTTAAGCGCGATTAATAATGAATCATCGTGGTGATGGGTACGGTTCCCGTGGCATGGTCACGATACGTAAATTCCAATTCGGGTGTGCATTTCATGTGACCCGACCATAACTTCAAACAACAATAAAATAAGCATGTCGTAAATCGCGGGTGCGTTTCACGTGACGCGATTCGCAATATGTACAAAAACAAACGAGTGCACGACATCGCGACTTGTTCAAATAAATTCCATAAATATTAAAAGCGGTCAAAAAGATAAAATGTGCAATAGGCTTCAAACATGTAATAAATCAGATAATTAGGCCAATTAATAATAGTTGAGCGACCGTGCTAAAACCACGGAATCCGGGAGTGCCTCACACCTTCTCTCGGGTTAACAGAATTCCTTACCCGGTCTTCTGTGTTCGCAGACCATAAATAGAGTCAAATTTCCTCGATTTGGGATTTAAAATAAACCGGTGACTTGGGACACCATAAATTATTCCAAGTGGCGACTCTGATCAAATAAATAATCCCATTTCGAATATTGTCACTTTAATTGGAAAAACTCCCCTATCCCATCCCTTCGGGAAAAAGGAGGTGTGACAACATGTATATTTGCATTCAATGAAGGTTTAGCACCTTGTACCACATTATTAAAAGCACAAACAAAGTTTTTAAAAACAACAGAATTAGAAAGTACAGAAACAGGAAGATGAAATTTGTATAATCCTTGGTCCATTCTACCAAGTTCCAGAAGCTTCTTCATAGAATGGGCCTGTAGAAGTATACATGAAAAAGAAGTGAATAGAACATAATAATTGAATTGTCCAATTAACTTACTGACTGAAATCAAATTGTAATGAAAAGTAGGAATGTACAGCACATGGTGTAGAGTGAAAGATGGTAGCAAAGTAAGGGAACCTGTACAGGTAACCTTAACCTTGTAACCATTAGGTAAGGAGACTAAGTAAAGTACAAGAAGAGGTGTTATGTTAAAAAGTAGGTTTTTATTAGAGGTCATATGATCAGTTACTCCAGAATTCACTATCCATACCCTTCCAGCTACACTAGTTAACATGCGCACAGTAGAACTATCATTTAGACACAAAGGCAAAGAAGAAGTATTACCAGCAAAGTTGGCAGAACCTATGAGGACAGGCTGAGAATTGGATTCACCTAGTGTAGAATGTTGAAGCAAATTAAGCAGCTGAGAGTACTTATCTTTGGTGAGACCAGGAACTAAAGACTCATTGCTAGATGAGGGAACACAGTGCAGCAAAATCAGAGGTCCCAGAAGGCTGGCCTTCAACAATTGCAGCAGTACCAAACCTTTTACCCTTTGTGAACTTGAAGTTTGGAGGACAGTCATGGAATTTATAACATTTTTCAATAGTATGACCAGGCTTCTTGCAGTATTTGCAGGACAAAGAGGCCTTATTCTGATCAAAATTGGTTTTCTGAATGTTCTGATCAAAGTTTACCCTCTGTGCATAATGTTTTTGAGATGGAAATTGAGGAAGAATTTTGTTGAAATTTGCATTAAAAGAGGCTGATTCTGAGTTGAACTGAGTGATAGGGACAACTTGTCTCTGTTTTTCATCTTGTAATAGGATATTATACACATTATCAAGGGATGGTAGTGGTTGCATCATCAAAATATTACTTCTAACCCCTACATATACCTCATTTAGACCCATAAGGAATTGATGTACTTTATCTTCTTCTTTTTCCTTTTGAAGACCCTCTTTAGCAAGACAATTGCAGGAGTTTGCATGACTGCTACGCATAGCCCCCAATTCATCCCATAGTTTCTTAAGTTTATTGAAATACGAAGCTATGTCAAGAGAACCCTGATAAGTAGAAGAAAGCTCTCTCTTTATTTCAAAAACTTTGGTTCCATTAACAACCCCATATCTATTGTTTAATTATTTCCATATACTTTCAGTTGTCTCAGAATACTGCACACTCTCAGCTATGTCTGGGGATGATGAGTTGATTAACCATGATATTACCATATTATTACACCTGTCCTACTGCCGATATTGAGGGGAATTCACAACAGGCTTAGCATAAGACCCATCTATGAAGCCTATTTTGTTTCTAGTAGACAAAGACACCATCATACTACGCTTCCATCCCCCAAATTCAGTGCCCGAAAATGGGACAGCAACAAGAGACACACCAGGAACATCAAACGGGAGAAGAAACAGTGGACTAGAGGGCTCAGGAATATATGTAGTAGCGGAAGTCACCCCAGAATCAGAATTAACCATGATAGCAGGCCAGATTATCCAAAAACAATGCATAGATAATATGCCGACGAAATGACTACACCACAGTAAATGCAAGATATTAAGCAAGGAGCGAATATACCGGACTTCTTCGCGACCTGAAAAAGCTAAGGCCTTGATAGGAAAAATGCACAGCAGACGAAATTACAAGCGGAATCCCAATCGATGTGCTCGAAACCCTAGATGTGAAAAAAAAAAAAAACCAAAAATTGCTGGAGCGCCAGAGATTCCAACTCAATAATGCAACTCCGACAGTAAAGGAGAAGAGAATCACTGTGAAAATCAAAAAAATCCAACGAATATCAGAAAAATCGAAAAACTTCAACGAAGACGAAATCCTTGATAATAGCATACGAGGGTAACATCGCTAGGTAGAGGATATCGGGAACTAACGAATTCATGGCTTTGATACCATGTTAAGCCATTAAAATCGAAAGAAAATGACAGATTGTAGTTAGGGTTTTGTGAAATGTAAAGAGGAAGAGAAACGGGAGAAAAGAACTTGCATTTTGTACTAAAGAATCTGACCCAAAACTCATATGGAATGTTGTCTGCCTCTCTTATATATTTTGGGGCTCATTTACAACTCAATGAATAAAACTAAGACTAACTAACTAAGACTAAGGCTCTACAACAGTTTATAAATAAACTGGGCCAGGCCCAAATGCACTTCACGTAATTCCAACACTACATATGACTGAAATATTGGGACTTTGGACATTAATATAATATTGAAATTTTCATTTGTGGGCCTTTTAACAATGGATTTATGGTCTATGAATTCAAGTGGTAAATGTCAAAAGGTCTGATCCGTGAGAGATCCTTCTCGCACTTAGTATAAACACAAAATAATGTTAAATATATTTTGATTAAATATACATTAATTGATTCTAATTACATTTTGATTAAAAGCTTTTGCTATTGAATTTATTGATGTTGTTCAAACTCCAAAGTTTATTACCTAAATTGATGAATCGATATAAATTCTCTTAGAAAGACTATATCTAATTCTTAATCTATTAGAGGTGTGTTTGGTAAGAAGAAAAATATTTTTTCATGGAAAATAAGTGATTCTATCACATGTTTTCATGGAAAATAAGTGATTGTAATTCTATCACTTATTTTCTCTTGTTTGATTGGTGAATGAAAAATAATTTTGAAAAATATTTTTTATTGTTTGGTTAAAGATTAGAAAATATTTTTTTAAAAAAAATATTTTTTTATGTTACTCTCCCCACTCCCTTTTATGACACTATTTCTCCATCAGTTTAATTATTCTTCTAAAAATTTATACAAACCCTAAAAAACTAATTGTGTGCTTTACTTTTTACGAAAAACCAGTGTTTTAAAAAGCGTGGGCGTAAGGCGGGGCGTTTTACATATGCCTCAGCGGGGCGTAAGCCCCATAGATATTTAATTTTTAATATTTTATAAAATAATATAATGACAATTAATATTTATAAACAGGTAAAATTGCATAAAAATTGAAGAAAACTATATATATATATATATATGTGTGTGTGTGTGTGTGTGTGTGTGTGTGTGTGTGTGTGTGTGTGTGTGTGTGTGTATTTTTCATCCCCACAAAAACTAATCAAAACAATCTATTATACGTTACTTACAAGTAAAAGTAATTTGAGTCTAAAAGAATAAAATTTTCTATATGGAGTAACAATAAGGATGATTAACCTGCAATTTGAACTTTGAATTTGCTGCTATGAAGAAAAAGTAGTTATCTTTGTATTTGTAAAAAAAATTAAATATTCGTTGCTTTTGAAAAATATTAGCAGACTAGCGAACAAGATAAAAATTTGGAAAAACCATGAATTAGGGCTTAAATCAATAAAAAAAGGTTTTTACTTTTAAATTTAATACTTTTTAGTTCCTTTTTAAACCTTTTGAATAATTGCCAAACTCACTTTTGAGAATTTGAGTATTATATGAAGGACTAATTCAACAAATTTTGTTTTAATTTGAAAAAATCTCTGGGACTTACTCCTTACTAAAAAAATGCGCCCTGAATGCTCGGGTGTATGCCCCGAACGCCCGGGCGTACGCCCCACAATCCCAAATTGCGGGGCGTACGCCTCTTGAGACTTTCGCCCCACACCATTGCTCCGGGGCGTTTTTGGTACGCCTCGCCTCAGATACGCTTTTTAAAATAAGGCGAAAAACAACTTTGAAATTTATACTCCATAATTATTTAAAAAAATACTCTTTTTTAAAAAAAATATATTTTTTAAATCATGAAAAGAAAATACTTATTTTGTTGAAATGAAAAAAAATATTTTTTAACATCATGAAAAAAGAATTATTATTTTTGTTGAAATTAAAGAAAATACTTTTTTCTACACGACGAAAAGATAATAACTTATTTTGTTGAAATGAAAGAAAATATTTTTTTCAAGTCATGAAAAAAAATACTTCCTCCGTTTCAATTTATATGAACCCATTTGATTGGACACGGAATTTAAGAAAAGAGAGAAGACTTTTGAACTTGTGATGTAAAATGAGGCATTAAATTTTTTCCAAATAAGGAAAGAGGTTATTCTTTTTGGCACGAACTAAAAAGAAAATAAGTTAATATAAATTGAAACAGAGTGAGTACTTTTTTTATTAAAATGAAAGAAAATATATTTTCTACACGAAAAGAAAATAACTTATTTTGTTTAAATAAAAAAATTTATTTATAACATGAAAAAAAATACTATTAATAATATTTTTATTTTGGGTAGGAATGGAGGGTGAAGGTGGGAGTGGAGATGGGATAGGGTAAGAATGATCTTATTTACATTTTAGTCCGTACCGAAAAAATAACCACTTTACCTATTTGGAAACAATTTACCTTTGTATAATGACTCATTTTACACTACAAAATCAAAAATCTTTTTTCTTTAATTCTGTAATGGGTTCACATAAATTGAAACATAATGTTATATTTTATAGTTACTTTAGCTGGAAATAAATCTTTAGTTACCTCTCCAATTTAAGAGGTCTCTTAATACCCACCCGCAATTTCTATAGCTACTTCACTTGCTTACTAGCTTAATTTAAGTCAATCATTTCAATAAGAAAATCAAATATAGTTATCCTTATTCCGGAGACATTTTTATATTGCCTGTTGGTTTAGCAAAAATTTCAGAATAAATAAGAATATGTTGAAAAATATAGTAGTGCATATGGCTGTCCAACGGGACGGGACGTCCCGTCCCATCCCACTTAATTTTAAACGGGATGACCACATGTTAAACGGGACACGGTATGGGACGGGATGGCCATTTCGTCCCGTTTATCCCGTCCCATTTCGTCCTGTTTTGTCCCGTCCCGTCTCGTCCCGTCCCGTCCCGCCCATCCCGTCTGTCCCGTCCCGCCCGTCCCGTCCGTTCCGTCCCACCTGTCCCGTCCCGTCCCGCGTCCCTTTTTTTTTTATAATTATAGCCGTTGGGCAACGGCTATAATCGCAAAAATAGCCGTTCCCAACGGCCAAAAACGGTCATATCTGGCCCCCACTCCCACCAAAATACCCCCTACCCCCAAACTTTTAATATAATCCCTAAGTTTATTAAATTATACTTTGGCTCTATTTTCTACTATAAATACTCCAATCCTTCTTCATTTCTTCCCACAAAAACAAATTATTCTCTCTCAAATCTCTTTCATTCTATCTATATTATTCTCTCAATTTTATCGCAATCAAGTGATAAGTTTCAAGTATTTTGACAAATATTTGGAGTAACTTTCAAGCTTCAAATTAATTTATCAAGTATTTGGAGCAATAGTTTGGGCAATTTCTTCAAGTTTTAATATTTAATCACGGTGCACTCGTTCCATCTCCTAATTTTAATATATATTTTTTGCGCATTATTTTAGTGCTTAATTTTTGTGTTTACTTTACGTGTTCTATTTTCGTATTTCATTTGTGTTTTTAATTTTTGTGTTAACTTTTTAAATTTAATTTCGTATTTAAATTATGGCACCTAAAAATATATTTGGCGTATTTAAAAAAACTAGTAAAAAAAGTAGTAAAGGTGAAAGTAGTAGTAATCCTAATTCTAGCCTTTCTCCTATAATTAGAAAACATATAGATGAAATGACTCATGTTGATGAAACTTCATTTTCCCAACCCCCCGCATGTTATAATATTAATTTCGGAGAACAACTAGATCATGAAACTTTACAAAGACAATTTGGCAAGGATATTTTTATTGAGGACGAAGAAAATGAGGATGTAGAAAATGAGGAAGAAGAATTAGATGAAAAACCCACTAGTCCCGCAACACAAGCTCCAACTCAGAGTCAATCTCGATCTGGAGCTTTACCCCTGTACCTCCTGTAAGGGGTAAGCCTAAGGGTGAACGTCCCAAAACATCACTTGTATGGAAATTTTTTAAACATGATAAAGTCAATCAACGTGCTACATGTGAAATATGTAAGCAACGATTTGTGCACACCAAAAGTTGTGGGACGGGGGGTTTATCTAGGCATTTAGGTAGGGACCACAAAGCTTTATGGATACAAGCTAAAATAGAAGTCGGGCAAATACCAAATCCTAGCATTGGTACTAGCACTCCTAGTATATCTGACGGGGGTTTTAATTTTTTACAACAACAGCTTGACCCTGCTTCTGGTACGATTTTACGCCCATATAACAAAGATAGAGATCGTGAGAACTTAGCAAAAATGGTAGTTGTATGTGGCTTACCTTTTACTTTTTCTTCTCACCCTGCTTTTGTTCATTATATACAAGAAACTTATAATCCTTCTTTTCAAGGTTTTCCTAAGACTACAGTTAGAAATGATATTTTTAAATTTCAAACCGAATATCTTCAGTATATTCGTTGTGTATTTTTTCACTTAGATTGTAAAGTGTCTATCACATCTGATATAGGTCGTAGTCCTAATGGTTGTGATTATTTAACTGTTATATGTCATTGGGTTGATCATCACTTGAACATGCAAAAACGTATTATTGGTTATAAATTTGTTGATTCAAAACACACTGGAGCATATATTGCAACTACTGTTCTACAAATACTTGATTTTTATGGACTCATTGATAAAGTTTTAACTATCACCTTAGATAATGTTTCTGCTAACACAACTGCAGCAACTAGCTTAAGAACTAGATTTTGTCCAATTAATCCGGCAATTTTTCATGTTAGATGTGCATGCCATATTTTTAACTTGGTTGTAAAAGATGGTATTAATTTATTTTCTGATGCTTGTAGTAAAGTACAACATGCTTGCGACTATATTTTTCGGGCTAATAAAGCGAGTAGAATTCGTGAATTTGCTCAACAATGTGCTAGTGCTAACCTTCCATATAGAAAAGTTCCAAAAGATGTTTGTACTAGATGGAATTCTACTTATGAAATGCTTAAAGTTGCTTATGATTATCGGGTGCCTATACAAAAGGTATTTAATATGCATAATGGTATCCCCGCTGATCAAATTATTGATTCTGATTGGGATCAGATCAAAGAGCTTACTAAATTTTTAGAAAAATTTTATTATGCTACAAAATAATTTTCTGGTATATATTATCCTACTATTACACAAATATTATGGTATATTTGTGGAATTTCTGTTGTATTTGGTAAGTATAAAACTAATCCAACTTATGCACCGGCCATTAATGAAATGATTACAAAATTTAAAAAGTATTTTTTTCCTATTCCCCAAGTTTATTTAATTTCTACTATACTTAACCCATCTTTAAAATTAAGAGGTGCAAAGGGACTTGTTCGTAAAATTTATGAAAATTTAGCAATTCAAAAAAATGAACAACCATCTCTCGAAGAATGCCAAGCAAACATATATTCTTATGTTAGATCAATGTTTGATAAATATAAATTTATGAAAACAACAGGTGGTGAAATTGCTCCTTCTACTTCTAAGTCTAGAGTAGAAGTTCTATGGAAAGATATGGATGATATAACAGGTTTTGATTCTTCTATTGATGATGAACTTGATTCTTATCTTAAATAAGGATTGGAAAGTATTAAAGACGAAGAAGGCAACGAACAACTTTTGGCATGGTAGAGGGAGCGTGGCAAGGCTTTTCCAACACTTTCCATAATGAACCGAGATATCCTTGTTATTCAAGCATCATCAGTAGCATCGGAGAGTGCTTTTAGCGCGGCAAGATTTCAAATCGGAGATCATAGACATTCATTAGCGGAGGACAGCCTAGAGATTTCCGTATTATTCAGAGATTGGATTAATTCAAAAAGAAAAATCTTGGTTTTGAAAAATTAACCACTAAGGAAGAAGAAGAATACAATGAGATACTTAGCACTGGAAGCGATGACGGCATGGAACTCATGGAACATCAATCAACATTGCCAATTTCAGAACAATGTCCGAAAAAAATTATAGATAAGTTACAACAAAGTTATATAGGAGCTTACAAATATTAGTATGATAATTTTTTTATTGGCTACTAAGAGGCTTAGTTCAAAGTTCAAACAGAACCCTTCCTAGAAGGTGGCTGCGTAGATTAGGTGCTCTTCAAAAGAATTATATTTGTATGTGAGATTTGAAAGTTCTATTAATAAAATAAAAGGCTCTAAGCGTTGAATTTATTTTATGAATTCTCTTACACTCTTACTTAGTTACTTAATGGATTGAAATTATATTAAATAAATTATAACTCTATTATATATTTATAATTGCTAGAATATTTTATTACAAGTCTTTTATTTTAATATTTTATAATTCTTTACTTAATTTCCTAATTTTTGTTTAATTTTTAAATTTATTGAATAAATCAAAAAATTAGATGTTGCAAACTTTAAAAACTTAGTCATTGACAAAAGAATATCCGTTGTCAAACTCAATGCTTAAATAATTTATTTTAAAATGGCACTTAAGGCCCGCAAACCCGTCCCGTCCCGTTCTGTTTGTTAGCGAGACGGGATGAGCCTACCGTCCGTCCCGTTTGTTAGCGGGACGGGATGGGCCTACGATTTCGTCCCGTCCTCCCGTCCCGCCACCGTCCTGGCTAAATATCATCTCGTCTCGTTGGACAGCCATAGTAGTGCAAAAGTTCCTAAAAATAAAAGCTTATCCAAAAATAAAAGCTTATCCAAAAATAAATTAACAGATGATACTCTTGTTCTTCAAAATAAATTTCAAAAACTAAGAAGAAAAAAACAATACCAAATACCAGAGAAGCCGAAGAATGACCCATATAGTGAGAAATCCACAAAAATAAGAAAGATAGGAAAACCAAATTAAAGTTAAAATACAGAACACCAAACAAAGATGAATTATAAAAGGAGAAAAATATTAAAAATAAATTTTGAACCTTCAGATTGTAGAATCATCATAAGGTCGAGAGGAGAAGCCATTGAAGGTCGGAATAGCATATATATATATATATATATATATATATATATATATAGAGAGAGAGAGAGAGAGAGAGAGAGAGAGAAACTTGAAAGAGTGTGTGACAACACATGTTTTTATATGTAATAAACTGACTAATTTAAGACCTTATCAGTCAATTGTATGTAATCCCATCATATTTTTAATTTTGGATCAGTGTTTTCGTTTCCACATATTTCCCTTTCTGCCATTTTTGCCGCTTCAAGCTCCTCTCCGACTCCTAATGCTATTCACTTTCAGATGGCTTTCCCCCCCTCTTACCTGAATTGGGAGTCGCTGCCCTTCTTATATACTATGACTACTAGGGCTCCCCTTTGTTTGTTCTGAAATGTCGCATTTATCCCTGTTGGCCATTTTCTTTTCTTTTCCTATTTTAAC
This sequence comes from Nicotiana tabacum, assembly GCF_000715075.1. Taxonomy (NCBI): domain Eukaryota; kingdom Viridiplantae; phylum Streptophyta; class Magnoliopsida; order Solanales; family Solanaceae; genus Nicotiana; species Nicotiana tabacum. The sequence goes on from NC_134081.1 coordinate 120,157,533, forward strand.
CTTTGTTTTCTTTTGGTATGACATACGAAATTTTTCACTTTTTAATAAAATTAGCGTTTGGTTATAAATTATTCAATTTTCACTTTAAGATTTATTTTAGAATTTTTTAAAAATTTAAAAAATTCCAAAAAATTATTTTTTAAAATTCTTTACATCACTCACAAAACTTCAAAAACAAACCAAAATTATATTCATATCCAAACACAACTCTAATTTTTAAATGTCATTTTTATTTGAAAAACTTTTTCACTTTGTTTTGGAATTTTACCATTCTTATGTCCAAACGCCCACTAACTCTTTCTTACTGTTCCGTCTGTTTCAATTTATGTAAACTTATTTTCTTTTTAATCCGTGTTAAAAGAATGATTCATTTCTATATTTAAAAATAATGTATCTTTATGCAATGATTTATAGCCACACAAAATATATGTGCTTTATTTTACATCACAAGTTTAAAAGTTCTCTTTTTTTAAAACTTTATACCCAATCAAATAGGTTCACGTAAATTAAAATGGAGCGTAGCGTAGTAAAATGTTGATTTATTATAAAATCTCAAAATAAGAAGAATGCACAAGTGCAAAGAAACAATTTTGGGTTAATGCTACACGAGCCGAAGGGCAACTTTTATGTTTTCAATCCAATTCTTAGACTACTGACGTTGAACTTTAACACATGGATTACTCACGACTCTATCTGAATAACGCATTAATATTCATCTAAGAAACCAAATATGAGGCATGGCTACAGCAGCAAAGATTTGCTCATACTCTACATTGTTAAACAGATGCTCAAACATATAGAGCATATATCCATACTCAGCTCATCTGTGAGTCTTCGTTTTTCTTTTTCTATTTTAAAAGCCACTTAAGAAGAGCTTTTATAACCAAAACCAAAAATCGTTATGACAAACCATATATCCACATCAATGAAGAACGACATTAAAACTTGGAAATCCTTTGATTTGTGTCGAACCTTCATCAGAAATAAAGCACACACTTTGAATATCTGGCATACAACTGAGATCGAGCAGCATCTCAACCAAATGGAAAAAAGGTCCGGGTATCCAATTCCCAAACATATCGCTAAATGATGGAAGCAAAGTGAGTTTGACTAGAGATAATTAGTGCACTTGCGAGTGAGCAGTATCTGATTCCTCAGTTTCATTAAAGGTAATTGGTGTTGTCCCACTGAATTGCTTCCTGCAAATCAGAAAAATACATCAGAAATATATATTTGATAACCTTTAGCCGAGAGTCTATCGAAAACATCATTTCTACCTCACACAGGATAGGGGTAAGGTCCGTGTACACGCTACCTGGGATTACAATAGGTATGTTGTTGTTCAACTCTAAAATGTCAGGGTACCAGCTCATTGATTCAGAAAATTACGGTACTCTGATCAAAATTTCAATCACAACCTGCTACTTCCTTTAATTCTACCTATTTACTTGGTCAGTCGACATCTGTCTGCCTAGATAGTTTATTCAAAGCCGATGAAATAAGCAGCAAATTAACTGTGATACAATAAAGATAAATGAAAGAGCAGTTACAGAGAAATATCAATCAAACCAACAAAAGAACTTATACAAAGAGACATAAAAGAAAGATTGAATACCTTTGTGAAATGGAAGTTTCTTGTGATAATGCCTTCTCCAGTCTCTCTTCAAATGGTGTTGCATGCCAACTTACTTTCTGATCCTGCCAAGTCCCAAAGTCATCAGCGTTACCTCATTGATTAATGTAGCTAAGAGTTGGGATGTAGACGGAAAATAAGGATAAAAGAGAAAGTAAAAGAGAAGGCTAAAAAACTAAGCAGGACAAACCTCCTTATACTTGTTTGTTGAATTAGGAATCCCGTTTCCATCCCACCATTTTTTAGGAGATATATGAGAATTTTCATCATCTTTCCAGTGAGCAGCAACCAACCCAAGAATAGGCCTATCTCCAGGAGTTCTGCCATAATGAACATTGTCACCATAAACTGAACCATTATGCTGCTTACCCTCATCTTGATTGATTGAAGATGGTTTCAGCCACGAAGACAAGCTTGCTTCTACCTTTGAATCTTTATCAGCTGAAGCTTCTTTTAACCCAGACATTCCTTGTTCTGACGAAAAGCTTGCTTCATTTGGCCATTCACCAGATTCTGTCATGTTACTAGACAATAATATGGAACTAGAATCTAGAATGGAGTAGGAATCTTCATCTGACAATTCCTTTAACTGTGATGCGCTATAAACAGGGTTTAACACTGGATAAACAAACTGAGACCTGATCCTTGCAGTTTTTCCATTTGCAATGTTGTCTAAATATGCCGGAAAAACAGTTCCAGGTGTTTGCATTTCATCACTTAGTTTTAGGGGGGTTGGATAGGGAGAATTTTTCAATGCATAGGAATTGCCAGGCTGCTTTGCGTTTTGACTGTCAAGTGTCGATGAAGAACTTTTGCATGATACTGCAGATAGATCGGACTCACAGTCAAAACGAACAGATTTGTTCATGTACAGGGCACTGGGAGCAAATGTTGGTGTAACTTCCGAAGCTATGTCTTTATGAGTCTGATTAGCATTAACCTTAATGGATGCCGGAGTGTTAGAAGACCCACTACCATGAATAGAGCTTTTCGACAAACTTTGACTATTGTGTCCATCCATCATGCAGCTACAGAAACATAAGACAACATGAGATGTAAAACAGCTAGACAGACCTTCATTAAAAAATAGCTAGTCAAGACCTGCTAAATAAGCATACATCCCAGTGAAATAGCAAGGGAACATTTAAATTGGATTGTTACCCTAAGAACTTCTTTAACAAGATCAACCATAACTGTAGGGATTGACCAGCGTTTTTTGAGGTCAAAGTTCTACCTGCTAGGTGAACGTGCCAAGGAACCAGAATGTTTTTCCAGTCCATTGCTTTTACTAGGTGTAATCGGGTCCTCAGGTGGCAAATTCAGGTTGAGCTCTTGAACAGCCATATCAGAGAGCCAAGACTTGAATTTTAAAGGTTCAACATCTCCAGTTGGAGTTGATAGATCTTTGCGTTTCACCAAGCCTTTCCGAATTTCAGCAGGAGTCTCAGGTAAGGTTCCACAAGCTTTAAGAAACTTGGCCTGCATAATATAATAACTCACACGAATTATTCAATGCAGAAATAATCTAAAAGTAGGAGGTGGAAACCCCAAACCTAAATTAGCCTGGATTGGATGGTTACTATCTGATGAAAGTTGCAGAAAGTTTCAATGTCCAAAACTAAAAGGAAAGGAAGGTCTACTGTTAATCGCGACAATTAGTAAATCAAAGAAGTACAAGAATGCTACATTACTCAGGCACCAAATGATTAATCACATCATCATATATAATGTTGGATCTTATTCTCTGTCAGCAGAAAATTCACAAACCTTCAATGCATTTCACTAAAACTTTTATAGGAATTCGCAAAGTTGAAGTTATACAAATCCAAACAGCAAAATAAGGTGACAAACACATGCAAAGGTCATAATGATCAACAAATTTGATAGAACCATTACCAAATTGCACCACAATCAATAGAAACAGCTAATAACAGCTAGCAGGATGATGAAATATGATGAAAATGGAGACTAGGTAGTTGTGTCAAAACTAATGTTGCTTTCTCTATTGGTTTAATTCGACACTAGGTGGAATTAGGCCATCAACTCTCCATTGTTGTTTGATTACCTATGTCAGTTACATTAAGCTTTTTCTTCTGCAAATGGGGCAGGTGCTATCCTACAGAATTAAAAAATATCTTCGTCTTATAGGCAGATCTCAACAAACTACTGTATGGAAATTTTGATGTTCTACTTAATGTGTGCAAATTACAACAACAAACTTGTGTGCAAATTAAGTTTTAGTAAAATATATCTCCAAGAAACTACACATAACAATGACCCCGAAATCTATTCAAACTTCCTAAAAGTAGAGATGTTACTGATTTCACATTCTGACTTGTTTACACATCCGTTTGTGCAAGTTCAACAAGAGGGAAATGTCAGGTACTAAGTAAATGAAAATCTCTACCATTTGAAGAATACAAATTATAGGCAGATGAGGGAACTCCTAAGTAATTCATCTTTTGTATAGTAGGTATAATTGACAAGAGTGGGTTGCTCTAGTGGTGAGCACCCTCCACTTAAAACAAAGAGGTTGTGAGTTCGAGTCACCCCAAGAGCAAGGTGGGGAGTTGTTGTTGTATAGTAGGTATAATTGAAAAGGTTGACTTTGTTAGCTCCTTTCAAGTATGAAAGGATGCCTTCTTGTACTGTATAAACTTTGTACATTTCAGCACTTAGTGCTTTATAAATGAAATAAATATTTCTTAATTTTCTCAAAGAAAAACAGAACATCTAAGGTCACTAACATGGAAATTAAGATACTATATGAAATAGTGAAATTAGAGAGGAATATATACATATGTGTGCTTAAGTTTTCTTTTAATTGATTTCAAGTACCTTTCCTCTTCATGTAAGAGGCGAACAGAAAGGGAAGCTTTCTCCTCCAAAGTTTCATTTATTCTTCTGCTTATATCAATTCCCTCATACATATCCAATTGTTGCAACATAAATTTAATAAATCACAAAGTCATATTTAATATTTTAAACATGGAACTTCAGGAAAATGAACCTGATCCCTGAGCTCTTTCGCATCCAACTCAGACTTAGGTGTTCCTGTGTCTTGCTTATCCATTTCAGTTTGGTGCAAATCATCATCCTCGCCTTTTTCTGATATCATCAGTGCAAAAATCCATGAGCTCAAAAATATTAACACTTTAATGAATTGACTGAAGCAAAGGAAAACTGATTTCTAAAACATAAAAAATAAAAATACACAATAAGCTACCTTCAGAAATAAAAAGTGAAGATAATGGACTCCTGTTGCGAGATACTACAGGTTCCTGATCAAGTAACAAAAATCAAATAAACAAAAATTATCAGCAATTTAGAATTTCTTCTATATTTAGCAGACCAACCAAAATACAGTAGCTATAGAAAGTATCATCAGAAATATATCATTATGTAAAGTAACTCTAGACCGCAAATTTCATCCTTATAGTTACTCAGTAATCAAACGACAGAGAGAGACACAAAATGTGACAGTAAATAGCTTTTTAGTTCTCTTTATTTCCCCTATAATCTCATCAGCAATCAAACAGAACTTCATAAATGTCATTGCAGATCAGCTGAATATACCAGGACTCAAAAGTGAATCGAAAGTTTATTACTATCATAATTTATGCTTAGCTTATTTGGTCATTTGTTTGTCTTTTTCATAAAAATTTCACCAGAAACTACTACAACAACAACAACAACCCAGTATAATCACACTACTGGGGTCTGAAAAGTATAGTGTGTACGCAGACCTTACCCCTACCCTGGGGTAGAAAAGCTGTTTTCAATTCAATAGACCCTCGGCTCCCTCCCTCCAAGAACTCCCCACCTTGCTCTTGGGGTGACTCGAACTCACAACCTCTTAGTTGGAAGCGGAGGATGCTCACCACTAGAGCAACCCACAAAAAATACATTAACAAATAAATGTAAATAAATAAGAAGTTCAAGACGACCTTAGTAGATATAGACTGGGAGACGAGATGAGATTTAGGATCGGAGCAAGGAGCAGGAGAAAGAGAACCATCCTTGATACGAAAACAACCGAATAGACATCCCATGGCGGCGACAACCAGTGCCCTAAACACTCCAACGATATCGCGATTTTTCGGATAATTAAGTTCTTCGGCGGAAGGTAACCTTGACCATAACATATTTCTCAGGCTATTTCATCCTCCGATTACCACTCAATTGATTGATTGATTGATTGAAAATGCCATGAAAGTGAAAACCCTAGCTAAGCTTTCTATTTCAAATTGCGTGCGGTGGAATTCAGAGACTGATGAGATTTAAAGAGAAGGCAAAATTATTATTGGTAGGGTGAGCCGGTGAGGAGTCACTGTATATGCTCTTTTGGATTTTGAATTTCGAACCGGGAGGGAAAATAAAAGGCTTTACGCTTTTTATTATTTTTCTTTTTTCCTTTGAATATTTCCTCACGCGCGAGTCGCGAGTATGCATTAGATGAAATTGTTAAGGGACTAATTCGATTAGGACAATCATTAATTTTTCTTTACCAATTAGGACACTCATTAATTAATTGGGTAAAATATGTCTGAGCGTAATCCCCTCTAGTTTTCTAGCGTCCAAAACTTGCAAAACTTCTTAAAAAAATTCGAGGAAGAAAAAGTTCATTTCAATTACACCCTCTGCCTATGTCTAACTCAATTTAATTTAATAGATTTTATTTGTTTTAGCCTCATAGTTTAGTACTCTCTCTTCACTTTTACTTGTCTATTTTAGTAAATTAAGTAAAATTTAACTTTTTATTTTATTTTTATCCTTATTATTAACTATTCATTCTCTAAATCATTTCTCAAGATTTTTTGAAATGTTATCATTATTATGGGTATTATGATAAATATGTACTTTATTAATTATTTTATAAGGGGATGAAAAGTTTATTGTAGATAAGTAAAAGTGAATCCAGGCACCAATTGTATGATAGAACGGGAGAAGTATGCATGGGATTTGCTTAATTTTTACCCAAAATGCAGTTTTGTCATAATTAATGTAATGTTGATTTATGGGGCTCAAAAAAGGAAGTTTTTTCTTCCTATTTTTCTTTGGAAAAATGACACTGTATAGGCATTCTCAAAACAATAACTAAAAAAAATATATTTTTTGTATATATATACATTATGTATGTTATATACAAAATTTAATACAAATTTTATACATTTTTAAGACTATCGATGTAAATAATTTATGGCGTTGACTAAAAGTGATAATACCCTATTTTTTTCCTATTATAGGCGAAAACTTCATATTAAAGAAACTCCACAACACCTTATGTGTTTTGCGTATAATTACCATGTGTTCATTTAAAGCAGTTTTGATGTAATTAATACTGTAGTATATTATTATCATGTATCCAAGAAATCATAGGTTGGAGATGTCAAATCAGTCACTTGTAAAAACATAAAGTTAAATTGTGTATAATAAACTCAAAATGATACGGTCCTTCTCAGATATCGCACTTTAATACACCGAGTTGCTCTTTATAATTACCATCCATTTCAATTTAGTAGGAATGTATATTCTCATTGTACTAACAAAATTTAGTAATATATGACAAACTTGAGAGAGAACAAAACAACATGATCCTAGAGGAGGGCGGCAGTGTTAGAATCACAAGTCTCTGAAAAGATCTAACTGCCTCCACATATATTTAATTAAATCAACATAACTCTCTCTTTCTGTATCTTACTTTAAATCAGCATACCTATTTTTAGGGTTGTCAAATTTGGCCCAAGTCCAAATGACCCGCCCAACTCGTGCAAGAATGGCCTGGTTATTGATCCGCTCATCTATTCAAGGGCCTTTGAGTTTTATCTTAAATTTCAATTTAATTTATCCGTCACGAACGCTTTGATTAGTGCCACGAATTTTATCACAAACAAGTAGCCTTGAACTTGAACATTTTGTATTTGATTTGACTTCATTCTTGATCTTGAATACCTTGTATTTGATTTGACTTCATTCTTGATCTTGAATACTTGAAATTTGTGTTGAAGTGCTTGAATGCTTGAAAACTTGCAGTTTGCAGAGGATTGTGGCCTTTGATCCATGAGTTTCCTAGTGTCTGCTCCACATAAGAACAAACTCTTTCTGACCAATCAAATTAAAGTATGACAAGACCGCATTTGAATGACCAGAACATGTCACTTGCGCATGTGGTGCGGTTTCATTGGCCTTAATTTGACTTGTCATGCCTTGTCGTTTTGACACGTGGCATGATCCCATTGGCTCTTCTGTTTGACTTGGCGTGCAACGTCATTTGACACGTGGCACCAAACTGGGCCTCTAGAAATATGACATATTGGGCTTAATGAAGTGGGCTCACCACTTTAGCCCAATAAATTAAGACTTATTTATTTAATTCATATATATTGGACTTATATAATTAATTCATGTAACACCCCGAAAAATTTCAAAGAGTTTTAAGACCATTAAGAGTGTGCAGACTCCGTAGGGGCAGATCCTACCCAAGCGCTAATATAACATGTTACGGCATGCAACCCGATCCACATATAGCCCTAAGGCCTGTTGCGACACACACACACACACACACACACACACACACACACACACACACACACACACACACACACACACACACACACACACACACACATATATATATATATATATATATATATATATATATATATATATATATATATATATATATATATATATATATATATATATATATATATATATAATACTTGTTGCGGCATGCAACCCGATCCCATCAATATCACTCACAATCCGGCCCTCAGGCCCCAATCCAGTCATCAATCTCTCTAGTCTCTCAGGCTCACAAATCTCATGCCAATCAGCCCAAATAATGATAATAATATGATGTGACAACGAATGATAACAAAGACTGAGATATGATATGTAAATGAATGAACATGACTGAGTATATAGATGCAATTTAAGAAGATAACTCAACAACAAAGAAGGCCTCAGTAGGTACCAACAATATAAGCATATATCTTAAACATGAGTTCTAAAATGATTCACAGCTCAATTTCTCTAGAACGTGAAAATTTCATGGATAGAAACAAGATTAATTAACTACACAGTATCACATAATCAACCGAGTCATAAATCACGCGGTGCACACCTACACGCCCGTCACCTAGCATGTGCGTCACCTTAGCGCTAAGCATATAACATGTATATTCAAGGGTTCATACCATCAGCACCAAGTTTAGAAATATTACTTACCTCGAACAAGCCAAATCCAATATCGAGCACGCCAAACGATGCTCCAGAAATGCCATCCCGTGCGTACTGACCTCCGAACGGAGCGAAACTATCCAAAAGTAACTCAAATACATCAACTAATGCCAAAGGAAACAATTCCAATTGATAAGGGTCGAATCTTTATTCAAAAGCCCAAAATCAACCAAAAATCAAACTCGGCCCCGCACCTCGAAACCCAACAAAACTTACAAAATCCGACGACTCATTAAATTTTGAGTCCAACCATACTAGTTTCACTCAAATCCGACTCCAAATCGATGTTCGAAACTCAAAGTTTCGCTTTATGAAACTTTAGGCTAAAACTCCCAATTTCTCTTTATAATTCATGATATAATGCTGAAAACGAAGATTAATTCATGAAATATAATTACAAGTGAGTCAAGAATGCTTACCCCAAGCCACATGGTGAATTTCCTCTCCAAAGTCTCCCAGCCCGAGCTCCAAAATCCCAAAATGATAATAAAATGACCAACCATCGAAAATATAGCTTATGCCCAATGATTTTCGCTTTTGTGAACCAAGGGGCAAGGGCCGCACCTACAGAAAGTTTCCGCTTCTGCGCAAACGCAGGTGCGAACAAGGCTTACACTTTTGCGCTTGCCTTCACTTATGCGATCCATAGTTCCGCTTCTGCGCAAGAATGCATCGCTTTTGCGACCCAACGACAGTCCAGCCAACCCGCTTCTGCGATGCTCCCTTTGCGCCTGCGGTCACGCACGTGCGACCAAACCTATCGTAGGTGCGGTCGCACCAGAATCTGCTAAACCAGCCTTAGCATAATTATCCGAAATGATCTGAACCTCGTCTGAAACACACCAGAGCCACTCGGGACCCCGTCCAAAAATACCAACAAGTCCTATAACATGATACGGACCTACTCGAGGCCTAAAATCACATATAACAACATCAAAATGACGAATCGCACCTCAATTCGGACTTAATAAACTTTAAACTTTTAACTTCCAAAACTCGCGCCGAAATCTATCAAATCAACCCGGAATGAACCCAAATTTTGCACACAAGTCCCAAATGACATAATAAAGCTATTTCAATTCCTATAACCACAATCTAAGCCCGATTTAATTAAAGTCAACCCCCCGTCAAACTTATGAACTTTTCAAACCTTCAAATTTTCAACGTTCGCCAATTAGTGCCTAGTCCGTCTAGAAATATCCAAATGCAATTTCGGGCATACACCCAAATCCAAAATTACCATCCGGGCCTAACAGAGCCCTCAAAACTTCATTCTAGAGTCAAATTCACAAAAGTCAAACTTGGTCAACTTTTTCAACTTATAGCTTCAATCATGAAATGCATTCTCCCAAATCGATTATGAATAACTTGAAAATCAAAACTGATAATTCACCCAAGTCATAATATATCATATGGATCTACTCATGCCCTCAAACTATCGAGCGAAACGCAAATACTTGAAACGACCGGTCGGGTCGTTATAGAAACTCCTCAGAAAAGCAAGCAACGACAACCAAGGAGATTCAAAACTCCACTGAAGGTCTGATTCCCGTTGAGAAATTAAAGGACTTCATCAAATAGGATATAAAAGATAAGCATGGGTCTTCGTCCAAATTATCTCCCACATATGCAAAGCCGTACATGTAAAGAATTGATTAACTTGAAGATGTGTGTTGGCTATCAACCTCCTAAGTTATAATAATTTGATGGCTAGGGAAATCTGAAACAACATGTAGAGCACTTTGTTGAAACTTGCAATAATGCTGGCACGTACGGTGATTATCTTGTCAAATATTTTGTTTGATCTCTCAAAGGTAATGCATTTGATTAGTACACAGATCTCGAACCTGGTTTCATTGATAGTTGGGAGCAGTTAGAGCAAGAGTTTCTCAATTATTTTTATAGCACAAGACGCATCGTAAGCATGATCTAACTTACAAACGCTCATCAAACGAAAGGATGATCCAGTTATTAACTTCATCAACTGCTGGAGGAGCTTAAGCCTCAATTGCAAAGATCGCCTTAGCGAAACTTCTAGCATCGAAATATGCATTCAAGGTATGCATTGGAGTCTTCGCTATATCTTACAAGGCATAAATCTTAAAATATTTGAAGAACGAGCAACTCGTGCCTATGATATAGAATTACGTATGGCCATAAGTGGAGACCAAGGGCTACCTGTTTTTGAGCCTTACGATAAAGAAGAAGAACAACAAGAAGGTGATGATGGGGGCAAATTTTCATCTCAGAATGAAACCGAAGAGTCTATGCAAGTTATAATTCTCCTCAACGCACGAGCCTAAACTGCAGGTTATAATGCTTCTTGGCACATGAGCCTATAATTTTATGCCACGAAGCTCTCCAAATTTGAACTAAATCTTTAAGATGTAAAGCTCTTCAAATTCGAGCAAAGTCTTCAAGTTGCAAAGCTCTTCAAATTCGAGCAAAGTGTTCAAGTCGCAAAGATCTTCAAATTCGAGCAAAGACTCAAGTCGAAAGATCTTCAAAATCGAGCTAAATATTCAAGTCACAAAGCTCGTCAAATTCGAGTCAAACTTCAAGTTGCAAAGCTCTTCAACTTTGATCTAAATCTTCAAGTCACGATGCTTTTCAAATTCGAGCTGAAATTTTAGTTGCAAAGTACTTTAAAGTTGATCAAGTCTTCTAGTTGCAAAGCGTTTCGAAATGTAAGTTAAATCTTTAAATTATTACGCTCCTGGACGCATGAGCCTAAACTGCATGTCATAAAGCTCCTAGAATTTGAGCTAAATATTCAAATTACAATGCTCCTAGACGCACGAGCCTAAACTGCATGTCATGAAATTCTTCAAATTTGAGAAAACTCTTCAAGTTACAAAGCTCCTCAAACTATGAGCTTAAATTGTAAGTTGCTACGCTCTTTAACGCATGAACATAAACTACATGTTACTCCTGACCCGCAAGAGTATAAACTATATATGGCCAAAAAAAGGCTAATAGGTTGAAAACCTCAAAATAGGCGATTTTGGCAAACGTTAGGACATTAAAAAAAGGCTCACCTATTCTGAACTATGGTATAAATTGATCCTCTTCACCGAGGTACACAGGTAGCTTAGAGTTTCATTCTAAGTTTAGTCGCATAAGTTCAAAAGATTCATATTGCCCCAATCGTTATTCGAATGAAGTATGATGGAGTATAATCCACTTGATAAACTTTAAAAAATTACTCTTACATGTATTCTTTAGTTGAACGTTGTGCCTTATCAAAGATTAATGGTTCAGTGGGGGCAAGCCTCCATAGCAGATTGGCATATCTGATGAGTCTTTTAGTAGAAGGCCAAATCTTCAAGTTGAAGTATTTAAGCCCTTAAAGTCTTCAAATTGAAGTTTTCAAATCTGCTAATTTTTTCAAGTTGAAGTTCAAAAGTCCAATCGTTGCCCGAATGAAGTATGATGGAATTTAATCCATTCAATCAACACTTGAAAATCAAGTCGAAACACCATTGTTCTATTGAACTTTGGATCCCATATGATTTAAAGGTGGCAAGCTTCCAGGATAAATTGGTGTCTTCAACGGGATGCTTATAGTCTTTTAAGAGGCTACCAAGTATTTATATTGAAGTCCGGAGATTCGCTATGCTGTCGGGTTCGCCAAACTTTCAAGTTTTTGGTCTTCAAGTTTAAGTGTTTAATTCCTCCAATTCTTCAAGTTGAAGTCTTCGAATCCGTCAAGTCTCCAAGTTGAAGTCTGCGAGTCCTCCAAGTCTTCAAGTCGGTCGGTCTTCTAGTTAAAATCTTGAAGTCCGCTACTTCTTCAAGTTGAAGTTTTCAAGTTCACTGCCCTTCAAGTTGAAGTATGCAAGTCCGCAAATCTTTAAGTTGAAGTATTCAAGCCCTCCGAGTTTTCAAGTCTATCAGCCATTAAGTTGAAGTCCTCAAATTCGCTGGTCTTCAAGTTGAATTATTTTAAGCACTTCAAGTCTTCAAGTATGCTAATTTTTCAAGTTGAAGTTTAAAAGTCCATCACTCTTCAGGTTGAAGTGTCAAAGTCCACAGAATCTTCAAGTCCATCAAATCTTCAAGCTTGTCGGTCTTCAAGTTGAAGTTTGCAAATTTCACCAAGTTTTCAAAGTTCGCCAAGTGTTAAGTCGATGTCGTCAAGTCCACCAAGTCTTAGAGTTGAAGCTTTCTAATTTTTCAATCTTAAGTTGGACCATGTTAGTCCCTTTGTACCTTAAGTTGTCCTCTTCACGGGTTTGTCCTTAAAAGAAATTATAATTTCTCAATCTTAAGGTGGACGTTGAAGTCCCTTTGCACCTTGAGTTGGCATCTTTATAGATTTGTCCTTAAAATGAACTATAATTTTCTAATCTTAAGGTGGACATTTAAGTCCCTTTGCACCTTAAGTTGGCCTCTTTACGGGTTTGTCCTTAAAAGAAACTATAATTTTCTAATCTTAAGGTGGACATTTAAGTCCCTTTGCACCTTAAGTTGGCCTCTTCACGGGTTTGTCCTTAAAAGGAACTATAATTTCCCAATCTTAAGGTGGACGTTGAAGTCTCTTTGCACCTTGAGTTGGCATCTTTGTGGATTTGTCCTTAAAGTAACTATAAGTTTTCAATCTTAAGGCAGATGTTTAAGTCCCTTTACACCTGAAGTTGGCCTCTTTATGGATTTGTCCTTCTATTTGCTGCCATGGATTTGTCCTCCCATATGATGTTGAGGATTTATCCATCTATTTGTTGCCATGGACTTGTATTTCAATATGTCGTATGAACCTTTGCGCCCTGAGTTATGCCTCTCTGATATCTAGGTCGTGATGAGTATCCATCCCTTCACACCTTGGGATTAATCTCTCCAATATTTGGGCGGTGATGAGTTTTCATCCCTTCACACCTTGAGAGTAATCTCTCTGATATTTGGACGGGAATGAGTACCCATCCCTTCACACCCAAAGACACCTTTCTTCATGCATGGATCACCCCTCTAGCAAGAATATACTCTTAGCTCGACCTACAAAATATAGAAAGGAAAAAAGGAGAACAATTGAAAGCGCACAACAAAAGAAAACAAAATTACCTACTGGACGTCAAAATGCAGACCAGAGTGGCTTGCGAACGCCTTGGATTAATGTTTAATAAACTTGAGAGTATGAGGTTTATATAGATGTTTGAGGGAATCATTTGAAAGGCTATTTACGATGTGGGATCAATTAAAAGACGGCACAGATTTCGTCTCCAAATTGAGATCGAATTACAATCCTAGTTGCATTCTGCAGGCGACAGATTGTGGTGTAGTTATCTTGAAAGTCTAAACCAATTAAGAATAGGTGCTGGACATTAAATTTGACCCCGTGGAATTTGATAGTAAAATAGATTCCTAACAAAGAAACAAAAGTTGGCTAATATCTTTATGGATAATCAGAATGCCACGTGAAAACTGTATTGGGTAAAATATATTATGACACGTGGCCGTCCGAGAAAGGGACACGTGAAACCCAAGACATGGGGATGACTGAAGACAACTGTTTTGTTTGTCACCGAAAAGAATAATACTCATAAAGATATGATAAATGCTCTTCTCCCGTAGCATTCAATAGAGAATATTCATAGCATTAAGAGCAATTATCCGTTACAAGGAATTTGGCATTTATGTTCACCGTTACATTTTCATCAATGCCCCTCATAATTGGCATTAAAGAAGGGAACAACCCTAGGACTTTCTTCATAGCTATAAATAGTGAGTTCAATTGTCATTGTAACACACACAAATTTTCTAGCAAACTTACACTCGATTCTTTTATTGTTGTGCCCGAAAACCTTGAATTGTTGCTTCTGTTGTTTCGTCTATATCTTAAGGCTAAGTATTGCGTAACTCTTCAATTATTTATTTATTTCAGGATCAAATTAATTCACTTATCTACAAATCACATATAAATTCAACTGTATCGTTTTACGGATAAATAAAAACTAAAACTATGTATAAATTCAAAGCTAATCATGGCAATTGGTAAATAAGTATGATTTGAGTGGAAATCCTTGGGTAAAGTTAAATTCAAGTGCCTAGAGTTCAAGCCTATGTGGTTTCACCACCTTCTTTATATGAGTTGATAGTTCAAGCTTACTTTTCAATTTATGTACCCGACAAGTCATGAAGTAGGGGACGTTTATAGGTATGCAAAATTTATTAAATTTGGATTCAATAAAATAATTTGGACTATATTTTAAATTCAAGATATATTGGTCCAAATAAATATTATGGGCTAATATAATTGAATTGTCACAACCCAAAATCTCACTTGTCATGATGGCGCCTATCTCAATACTAGGCAAGCCGACAATCTCAATAAACCACCATATCTTTTAAGTTTGAAAATATAATATTTAAATTCAGGGGAAGAAATCTCACAATTACATATATAAACACTCCCAAAATCCGGTGTCACTGAGTACATGAGCATCTAATATGAATACAAGGTCTGATTGACAAAATACTGTCTGAAAATATAGAAAAGTACAATAACTGAAAAAAGGGAGTCAATGTCAGCGGACTCCAGACAACTACCTTGATAGTCTCCAACTGATAGCACTCTGAGATCTAACGGTTGCCGTGTCCGAAAGCACCTGGATCTGCACATGAGGTGCAGAGTGTAGTATGAGTACAACCAACTCAATAAGTAACAAGACTAACATTTGGGCTGAAAGTAGTGACGAGATTCGCAGGTACAATCCATTATAAATAATAACAATACAGAAATGTAGGCATGCTTTCAAGTTCAACAGTTGCTTTCAGTACAAATAAAACAGATAAATTCTGAACAATACGAGGAATATGACATTTCTGTATCTACATGCCTATGTACATACTGTATGTGATGCACCTTAGTGAAAACTCTGTGTACTCATAATCTAAAATACCCAATCACTCAGTACTGTATATGGCCAATCCAGCCCAGGGAAGATCCATCCCAAATATATATGTATATCCATCAACTGACAGTCAGTCACTCAGTACTGTATAAGGCCAATCCAGCCCAAGGGA
This sequence comes from Nicotiana tabacum, assembly GCF_000715075.1. Classification (NCBI taxonomy): domain Eukaryota; kingdom Viridiplantae; phylum Streptophyta; class Magnoliopsida; order Solanales; family Solanaceae; genus Nicotiana; species Nicotiana tabacum. The sequence continues at coordinate 120,173,428 of NC_134081.1, forward strand.
AGATCCATCCCCAAATATTATTGATTCGGACAAGATCCATGTCTAGGAAAAATCCATCACTCAATATAAATGCTTCGGGAAAGATCCATGCCTAGGGAAGATCCATCCCTCAATATAAATGCTTCGGGCAAGATACATGCCAAGAGAAGATCCATCCATCAATATATATCAATCGCGCTCACTGGGTGTGTGTGCAGACTCCAGAGAGGCTCCTTCAGCCCAAGCACTATAAATCAACCGCTCACTGGGGGTGTGTGCAGACTCTGGAGGGGCTCCTTCAGCCCAATCGCTATATAAAGCCGATATGGCATACTGCCGCGTGCAGTCCGATCCCATAATAATAATAAAGCCTATTAGGCATGTTGCTAGCGGACAGTCCCGATCTATATAATAATAATATATATAAAGCCAATATAGCCTGCTGCGACGCGCAACTCGATCCCATAAATATCCTCACAATTAGGCCCTCAGCCTCACTCAGTCATCAATCTCTCTAATCTCTTGGGCTTAAAATGTCATGAAAATCAGTCCAAAATGATAATATGATGTATTAATAAATAGCAAAATAGAGTGAGATATGATAAGAAATGAATGAACATGTCTGAGTATGGAATTACAATTTAAAACAATCAATTCAACAGCAACTCGAACCCATGGGTCCCAAAATATCGGCACGTAGCCTAAACATGATCTTTAATAGGAGTCTCAGCTAAGTTTCTCTAACACGTGGAGGATACACGGATAATAACATGATTCTTTAATTTTTTAACTCCACAGAATTTATTCAAGTCACAATTTCTATGGTGCACGTCCACACACTCGTTAACTATCGTGTGCGTCACCTCCAAGCAATTTATATAACACCAAATTCGGGATTCATACACTCAAAATCAAATTTAGAAGTGTTACTTACCTCAACCTTCAAGCTCCGAAAATACTATAATGTTCCAATTGATTAAAATATCCAAATATTACCCACAATTCAATACCTACCATTAGATATCCCAACTACATCAAAATAAATACGAAAAGATTCATAAATATCCATGTATGTTTCAAAATTCGGCAACAAGCATTCAACCATCACAAATTATCCAATGGGCTCACCCATTAACCTATTCAATTCCATTCTTATCATTTAATGCTCATTTTGAGTCATTAATAATACTATGTTAATTACCCAACATCATTAAGTCATTATTCATTGTCTTCTCCAACAAAACCCTATGTTCAAGAACACCCATTTCAAGAACTAGTGTTGTATCTTGTCTAAATGGTGATTCCCTATTCAATTCGTTCATCAATTAAGTTATCAAGTCTATTGAAATAATTAGAAACTCAAAACAATCCCTTTTATATCAATTCATCACTATTCATCTTTTTTTTTCTTTGCCCAAAATATCATTTTCAAGATGCTCCCTTAGGGTTCATACAATATCCCATTACAACTTCAAATAAAACTCATAAACATGCTACCCATACTCCAATATGACATATATATGAAGCTCAAGTGAAGGGATTACTTCTTGGTGGAAGAATCAAACTTTTCCTCTTTTTGGTGTTCTTGAAGATTCAACTCATTTTCTATGGATTTGATCTATAATAATGTTAGAGTTATCACTAAACGATGTTATATAATCATCCTTGTACCAAAATAACAACTTACCTTGAAGTGTATCCATAGTGGAAGAGCTCCTTCTTCTCTCTAGAAATCCATTCCAAGATGAAGAACTAACACATTCTCTCTCTAAACCACGTTTTCAGCTCCTTAAAATGACCCTTGAAGCTGCTGGATTTGCCTACGCAATGGTGCGTAGGCTACGCAAGACTCGCATAGCTGTTCTGCCGCCCTTTAGTAAAAAGATCATAACTTCTTGTAGGAATTTCCAAATGACAAACGGTTTGAAGAAGTAGAAACTAGACACATAGACCTTTCTTTTGATATGTTATACACCATATAACTTTTCATATATTGAGAGGTGTCCTCATTTGAAGTTAGGTCTTGTGCGAACTCACTTGAAACTTTATCCCATCATATAATTTTCAACTTGACTTAGCCTTAGGGCTCTTTTTAGACCATAAACCATTCTTAATGCACCTCATACATATATTATCATGATCAATTGATATCATTCAAATTATCAGTCTTGTTCATACCCGAATTAATATAAGTAGTGAGACAATGAAATTGAGTACTCTGAGAGTGTGGGTACATGAGTTCATTATTGTGGTGCATTGCATTGATATGTATACTTGGCACATAGGCATAAAAACGCATTCCCTCATGTTATACGGTTTTATGACATTTATGACATTCACATGCACATTGGCATGTAGGCATAGAGATGTACTTTCCTCATGCCATATAATAATGAAACTTCTTAACTGTTGTTGAAAGTTTTTGGGAAAAATTACAGTTTTCAAAACTTAATCGTATTTTTGGTGTTTTCGGTGAAGGATTTGAGATTTATTGTTATACTTGAAAAGCATGCCTATTTTCCGTAACTGTGAATGAGCTGAGCTATTTCTTGTACCATCTTTGTTATTTTGTTATGAACTCCTGATGGTTATTGGAGTTGGACTCTGACCCTTGTCCCAACTCGTCACTACTTTCAACCTAAGGTTAGGTTTGTTACTTATTGAGTAGATGTGGTCGGTTGTACTCATACTACACTTCTGCACCTTGCGTGCAGATGTTGGATGTTGATATTGCTGTGCATGGCGGGAGCTGGATTTGAATATATATACATATATTCCAATTATAGCTGCCTCTTGTTAATAGTAGCCCTAGACTTATAAAAAATTATTTATGCATATTCGGACAGATGATATATTTATTTCATACTAGCTTTGTAAAATCTAAATCTTAGAAGCTCATGATTTGTACTACTGGTCCTTGGGAATTCTTGTATAAAAGCAGTTTTATTATCATTTTTTCTTAATAAATCTCATTTAAGTTGGATAGTTGTTAATTGGTTTACCTGACGGGTTGGGTTAGGTGTCATCACGACTAGGTAGATTTTGGGTCGTGACAGTCTCCTTTCTCTTGTGACCTTTGAAGATTTAAAGGTGCTTGTATGGATTCCCCTGCTACTATGCTATCCAACTTATTTGTTAACTTGGAAAGTTTAGCATCTTGATCTTGCACGCGCTTTGACAAGCCTTCAACTGCTTTCGTCAAATTTTCAAGTTGTTCTTCTATGGTAGAAACTTCAATGACCATTATATTGCTTGCATGATCGCCGTAGAGGATGAAGAATGATATGGATCATTATTGGGATATAGCTTAGAGGTAGCATTAATAGAGACTAGAGTAGATCCAACACTTAATTCACCATCATCAGTTTACATGAAAGGTTTCTTGGACATAAATGAACTAAGTTGGGCAAGAACCTTTTCGATTCTTTTGGCGACGTCGTTCCCTTTTTGGGTTGTGGTTGTTGAGGGTCTTACTCCTTTTGAGGATGAAGTCTGAAAATAGGAGTTGATACGGACGACACTTGGAATGCTTGATGTCCTAAAGAGCTTGTTTTGCTCCTTGTAACTGGCCCAAAGCTTCCAAAGGTAACATCAAGGATGTTTTCCACATCAACATAGAACGTAGAATTAGCAGCCTGAGTGGAAGTTGATCTGGAGTTGATTTTCTGTGAATCCATTTCGATGTTCTTGAACTTTGGTAATTGAAAAGTTGAGATGAGAGGTAGAGAATGCACCACTGGATATGCCAGAATTTGTAGACAATCAATTGCGTCGCAAAAATAATCGAGACCGAAAAATATTACAACAATCGTAGTATTTGATTTCAAATATTTGAGTGTTACAATCTTTATGAATCCTCTGATTCTACTTTTTCAATATAAATTCAAGGGCCTTTAAGCTTGATCTTGAATTTGATTTTAATTTATCCGTCGCAAACACTTTGATTATTTTCACGAATTTTATCACAAACAAGTAGCCTTGATCTTGAACGCCTTGTATTTGATTTGACTTCGTTCTTGATCTTGAATACTTAAAATTTGTGTTGAAGTGCTTGAATGCTTGAACACTTGCAGTTTGCAGAGAATTGTGACCTTTGGTCCATGAGCTCCCTTGTGTCTTCTTGTTATAACTTCTGGTCTCTTTTTTGAGTTATGATAAGAACAAAATCTTTTCGACCAATCAAATTAAAGTATAACAAGGCCGCATTTGATTGGCCAGAACATGTCACTTGCGCATATGGCCCGATTTCGTTGGCTTTTTAATTTGACTTGGCATGCCTTGTCATTTTGACACATGGCATGATCCCATTGGCTCTTTTGTGTGACTTGACGTGCCACGTCATTTGACACGTGGCACCAAATTAGGCCTCTAGGAAGATGGCATCTTGGGCTTAATGAAATAAGCTTACCAATTTAGCCCAATTAGATGGACTACCCCAATGGATTAAGACTTATTTATTTAATCCATATATATTGGACTTATATAATTAATTCAATTATATTAGCCCATAATATTTATTTGGACTAATATATCTTGAATTTAAAATATAGTCCAAATTATTTTATTGAATTTAAATTCAATAAATTTTGCATGTCTACCATACTTAATGACATATTTTTTCCAGGGTTCTCTTCATTATTCACTTGCTTTAGTTCGTGCTGGAATAAAGTTTAAAGTTGCAAATGACATAGCAATTGGCAGCAGCAATATGCTATTACTTTGTTTCGTCTATCATTTTTTCAAGCAACGGCTTACATCTTATGTTCAGGGTAACCTTCGTGAGTCCGACTGGATAAGGTTCTGGCCCGAGCTTCTGTACTAGGCAGGAACACCTGTTATGTTTACTATTTGTATTTTGAATAAATAACCGCCCGAATTAACTATTTTTCTTAAGTAGGTATACATAAATTATATATTGATTATACACAATCATACATATTTATACATGAATATACATATAATATATATTCGCCGGTTATTTTTTAGAGAAATTTTCATAAACCACTATAACTTAGAGCCTAATAACTATAATTTGCCTAATTACCATTCGTAGCTACTGTTCAATTGCTACTAACTTGTATCACTTATATTCACACACGCAACGAATACACCCTGTTAACAAATACAACTTGTATCAACTTCGTTCGCGCAACGAATACAACCTGTATCAACTGTATTCATTCGCGCAATTGAATTCATTCGTACAACGAATACAATATGTATTAACTGTAACCAAGGCAATACAGGGGTGTATACAAAAGATACAACTTGTATCAACTGTATATGCTATACAGGGGCATATGCAAAGGATACAACATGTATCGATTGTATTTGTTCGTGCAACGAATACAACTAAGAAAAAATACGGAAATGGAGAAAAATAAAATGTTCTTGTTGAGATTCGGAGACCTTCGCTAGCTAAGCATGTACTCTAATCAACTGAGCTATGAGAGCTTGTTACTCTCTTGTTTCAGTTCAAAATAATTAATCACTTATTTCATGGAATTGCTATAAAATTCAAATATAGCTACGTTAGGTAAATTTACTGAAAGTATAGCTACGAATGGTAAATATAATGTAAATATTTGATGTGTCGCGTAATTGTCCCTATTTTTTATTTAAATGGATGGACGATTATTTGGGTTAAGCCATTCTTCTGGGGTGAATAGAGTCTGCAGTTATTTTCTCTCGCTTCCCTAGGCCCTTATAAGGATCAGCCCAACTCCTTATACAGGCCCGGTGGCAAAGGAGGGTCATTCTTTGACAAAATATGGCCTATTTCCTCTCACCATTAATAACATGTTTGGTCAAGCTGCTTCAAGACCAAAAATATTGAACTTTTTATCAAAGTTGAGGTGTTTAACAAGCTTTAAGGAAAAAAAAAATACTTTTGAGTAGAAGAAAAATCAGCTTTTGAGAAACAAAAAAAAAGTAGCTTCTTCCCGAAAGCACTTTTTGAAAAGTACTTTTGAGAAAAATACACTTAAAAGCACTTTATAAAAGTTTGGTAAGACACTAAATGTTACTGAAAAGTCTTGTTCAAATTAATTAGCTAAATACAAACTGATTCTCATCGAAAATCCGCCCTAAATAAGGATTGCTTATAATTAATATACAATCAATTTAAGGCCTCATTTATTTTTTTAAGATTAAGACGTCTGAATCTGAATACACATCTGAATATCAAGATGTGTATTAAGATTAAGATATCTGAATCTGAATACACAACTGAATATTAAGATGTTTATTAAGATTTGAATACTAAATGATTAAGACTGTTTGATTTTTAACATCTGAATATATAATATTTATCTTTATTTAAAAATTAATAAACATAAAATTCAAATGAAATACTAATTAATCTAATATTCTATTAATAAAATATATAATTTTTTAAAATATGATAGTTGTTGGTGTTGATGGCTAACGGGTGAATCCCGACTAGAGGCGGTGGTTGGTGGTAGTTATGGTTGATGGTGGTGGTTCAGGGTAGTAGATAGTGGTGATTGGTAATGGTGGCGATTATGATCGAGGATGGTGGTGGTGGGTGGTGATAGTTAATAATGGCGGGTGGTGGTGGTGACAGCATAGTGGTAATTGATAAAGGTAGGTGGTGGCGGCAGTTTATAATGAATATGGAAGGTAGCATCTTAATGAAATTAAATCTCTGTTATAGATCTTAATCATATAGACATATTCAAACCCATTAAGTGATTGTGAAGTGAAAAAAAAATAAAGACATTTAATGATTAAGATCTGAATAATTAAGATTTAGACTTTAAAAACAAACGCATTTAACGTCTCAGATCTGAATGATTAAGATTAAGACCTCCATTAAGTGCAAATAAATGAGGCCTAAGTTGATTTTAGAAGGTTGGCCAAACAGGCTATAAATCAAGCTTACTCAAAAGTGTTTTTCAAATTAAGCGTCAGTATCTATACTTTTACCTACAAACATAGATCTATAAATACGCCAAAAACGTTTTATATTTCACACCACAAACTCATAATTTTCTCTCTTATCTTACACCTCTCTGAAAAATTTATATTATTGCAGAAAAAAATTCGCGATTCTATAAGCTTTAAAAGGAAATATAAAATTATCTCGAAGAACATAAAAGAAGCCAACAAATGACTCTCATTTTTAATAGTCAGTGGGCATTGGAATTTTCCATCTAATTCTTAAGGCCCCAAATTTTTTACATGTTTCGATTGGTTCCTTCATTCAATCCTCATATTCTATATTAATTGTTTTATCTATGATTATTTACTTTTGTTTAGATTAAATTATTTTAACTATACAATAAGTATTTAAATGAACAACATGACCAAATAACGAATGTAGAGAAAAAGAACATATTTCAATGAAACATCGTTTGGATGTAGGGGTGGGCGTTTGATACTTCGTTATGGTATTTAAGAATTACTGTTCGACACTTTGGTATTCCATATATCAATTATGCATATCAAATACGGTACCAAAATATTTTAATACAGTTTAGTATTTTTGTCACGATCCAATTTTCCCTCCGTCTGGGTATCGTGATGGCACCTAGTCTTAGGGACTAGCTAAGCCTAACAATAATTAAAACAATATTATTTAAATAGAATCTCTTAAAATTTCCAAAACCGGTAGTACAAGTCATAAGCTCTACAGAGTGTTTGCTAGAAAATTTCTAAATACAATTGTCCAGAAATAAGAATAAACAGTGCAAAACGAAAAGTTGAAGGTGACTCCAAAGCCTGCGAACGCAGCAACAGGTTTACCTTGAGTCTCCACAGAAACAATCCACATAGCTAGCTAACGAACAAGTACCTGGATCTGCATAAAAATGTGCAGAAGAGTAGCATGAGCACACCACAGCAGTGCCCAGCGAGTATCAAGACTAACCTCGGTAGAGTAGTGATGAGGAACAGTCAAGACACCCACTGGTCTAATAAACTGAACAAATATAAGTACATGAACAACAGAAGTATGATATCACATAAAGACTATGCAATATGGCTCACAGTACAGTGATGACAATAAAGAAGGCAACAACAAGTATCAGCGGAATATCATGAAAATGACACAGAAAGGTGAATGGAATACAACCTAAATCTGATATCAAAAATGCAGCAATGACAAGTAATAACTCAGCAACTATAACCGCTTTCACATCAAGTTTTAGTCAACAACTCCACGAGGTACCGAACCTCGGACAAATCACAGAACTCTGACAAATCACAACTCATGGGTCTCAATACCTGAATTCTAATACTTAACATCTTGTGCCCTTATAACATCTCATAACCGCACTAACGACTCACGTGCCAATAGAGCCATTCTCACATAGAAGGCAAGTAAACAAGGGTGAGCATCTATGCTCAGCAATATCAAGAACACCTCTTATCCGATAAGAGTGCTTAGTTATGTGTATGCTTGTGCAAGTGTCCTACCATAGTCCATATAAGCAAATAAGCATAAGAAAAAAGAACGGACTTCACGTAGAATATTTTCTCACAGCTTTCACAAGATAAAACTCACACAGGTATGTATACCACTTCACGAATATCAACAACAAGAATATCCCCAGGCCACAAATCATCACAAATCAATCCCTGACACAACCCACCTTGTCTCGCCACGTGTGCAATAGTAACATAAATGCCCGTCTTGTCTCGCCACACATGCATAATAATATTTTTACCTTGTCTCGCCACATGTGCAACCCACACATATATATATCCCACCTTGTCACGTCGCATGTGCAAATATCAATAGTAACAATAGCATGGCAGAAATCTCGTACAACCCCATAACAACAACCGCACGGCAGAAACCTCGTGCATCACAATAATAACAACCACACGGCAGAAACCTCGTGCATCACCACAACAATGACAATAATACAAAGTACGACAAGTAAATCAACTCAAGAACTTTTAAATCACAGGAAAAATATGGGACCAAATCACAAGGAATAACCACAGTCTGAAATGTTAGGCGTAAAGGGAACAACTCAACAAAGGGAAAGCTAAGGTGTAGCAATGAATCCCACAATATACACTTCAATAACAGGGAAGCTAACACGAACCCAATAATGCCAAATAAAACAAGTCGACTAAGATGTAGGATATCTAAACTTCTTTTAAGGTTGAGGAAATTATGAAGGATATTCAACAATTCAATTAAGGATAACAACGGAAAAATAATCATAACTTCAATTAAGACTGAACAATTATAGGATGAAATAATATAAGTTCCAAATAAAGATAAGCAGTTATGAAAAGATAGCATGACTATAAAAGAGATAACAGTTTCAATTAAGGCACATATGAATCAAGTAACGATAAATGGTAGATCATGAAGCAATTTATTCTAATTAAGCAGGTAGATGTGAATCTATTAATTAAGATATATAATCATAACAAGAACAACTGCATATTCAATTAATATAAGGACCTAAGAACCCTAAAAGGCCAACTTTCCACAAATAAGTTTGTGCACGCACTCGTCACCTCGTGTACACGGACTTCAATAAACATAGAAGACTCGAATCCTAAGGGGAAGTCCCCCACACATGGTTAGGCAAGATACTTATCTCGAACCAAGCTCAAACAATCGGTCACAATGCCTTTCCACGAATATCCGGCTCCGAATGGCCCAAATCTAGCCAAACACAATTGCATAACATGAATACAATGATAATAGACTTATCTAATCAATGAAATCAATATTTTAATAAAAATTTCGAAATTCGCCCTCAAACGTCGACCCGGGCCCACATCTCGAAATCGGGTAAAAATCACAAAATATGAACACCCATTCACTCACGAGTCCAACCATATAAGAATTACTCAAATCCAACCACAAATCCCCTTTCAAAACGCGAAATCTTTATTGAAGAAGTTCTTCCAATTTTTCCCAATTTCAACCCCAAAAATCCGAACTAAATGGGGAAAACAACTATAGATTATACAACCAAAAACGAGTTAGGAATCATTACCCCAAAGCTTCCTCTAAAAATCCCTCAAACAATTGCCAAATTCCGAGCTCTCAAGTCCAAAAACGAAGAATGAAACCAAACCCTCTAATTTCTCTTTTCTGCCCAGGCGTGACCGCACCTGCGACATAATTAGCCGCATCTGCGCGATCGCAGGTGCGCACGTCCAAACCGCACCTGCGCTTCCTCTCGCTTCTGCGTGCCAAAATCCGCTTTTACGGAGCCGCTGATGCACACAAATTCTTCACACCTGCGGAGACTGTCAAGTCCAGCTCTTCTCGCACCTGCGCCTCATCTTCGCATCTGCGGGCATCGCAGATGCGGAATTTTCCTCGCACCTGTGACCCCTGGCACTCCTCCACTTTTCCGCTTCTGCGCTTGCCTCTCCGCACGTGCGCTCCCGCACCTACGGTCTTTTCACTGCAGGTGCAAAATTACCAGAAGCCTGAAGACTTAGCAGTAACACAAATCAAACTTTTGATCCGTTAAGCACCCGATACTCACCCGAGGCCCCCGGGACCTCAACCAAACATACCAACCAATCCTAAAACACCATACGAACTTAGTCGAGCCCTCAAATCACATCAACTAATGTTGAAACTACGCATCGCACCATGAATCGAACTTATAAATTTTTAAATCTTTCAACTTCTAAAACCCGTGCCGAAACCTATCAAATCAACTCGGAATGACGACAAATTTTGCAGGCAAGTCCCAAATAACATAACGGAGCTGTTCCAACTCTCGGAATCGCATTCCGACCCTGATATAAAAAAGTCCACTTCCGGTCCAAATCTCCAAAAATTTGACTTTCGCCATTTCAAGCCTAAATCAGCTAAAGACCTCGGATTTACAGTACGGATACGCTCCTAACTCCATTCAGGAGTCGTCTTCACCTAGTTCCGACTACGGTAAAAAATTCTAAGACTTAAGCTTCCGTTTTAGGGACTAAGTATCCCAAATCACTCTGAAACATCCGGTAATCGAATTCAACCACACACGCAAGTCAATACACATAATATGAAGCTGCTCAAGGCCTTATGCCATCGGACAGGACTTAAATTCTCAAAACGACAGGCCGGGTCGTTACATCCTTCCCCTCTTAAACAAACGTTCGCCCTCGAACGTGCTAAGAATCGTTTCGAAGTTTTCGAATTCACTGAAAGTACATATCCAACATACACCCGCGGGGGAACCTACGTTACCCCAATCGACCTAAGCCTGAGGACACCATTCCAACTGTAATTTATCCTTTCTATCAACACCGATAATCCTTAAAGTCAATATTCTCACCTTTTATCTATCTTCAAAAGACCCGATTCTAAATCCATAACCGGTATCAGTCTTAACCAGCTGTAACAACTCCTTCCTACATCCACAAAGTACGACCACACAACAAGACACACCACATATAGGCCCATAATAACATTTCTGGTCACATTAGCTGCCCGAAATCAAACCAACACCGATAATTAGACCCATAACCATTAGCAACCCATTTCAAACCTTCACAATGCTGACAATGATGCAAGAAACACGAATACCTCATAACTATACAACCGAATCAATAATTCACAACTGACAACACCGGGCACACATCCCGCAAGCCAAAACTCAAGAAGCACATAACGAAATTGATTTAAATATGTAAAGAGAAACACATAAGATAAATATCAAACAAGCCCGACAGGCACAACTCTCTAACAATACCCTACTGCGAATCAGTTCAAAAGCAAAAATCAAAGTACATGAACAATTCATAAGGATCTCATCCTGGTATCACCCTCCACCACGGCACGCAGCCCGACTCAAACATATCAAATCATATGGAGTCGCGAGGGTTTCGCCCTCAACTCTGAATCACAAGTCGAATACACATCATACCAATGGAAATCTTCCATTAACTCAATTCTGCCAATAAAATCTCAACACTTGCTACATTCTCACCCCGATAGAGTACCAAATCACAAATTATAACCAAATTTACTCAGGAATCACATCAAACCTACCATAATGGACAACATGAATTCACTTATAGTCTCGTAACTTTCAATAATTAATAGAAATAAATGATAGACACGGCTATCACTCATAGAGTCTCCCAACAGGGGTAAACACCTAAATATAATACTAAGTCATGAATTCACCCATAGATGGGACAACAAATAGGGGAACCCGCCCCGATAAGCAGAACCGAATCAAAATACGAATGGTGCCCCTCTGTAACAAATCAAAAGCATACATGTATGACATCATCTAGCGTAGTGGCCTCAAGCCTACTATATGAAACACATCAACGGGTCGGGCCTTCCCCTCTTGGGCGCCCTCTACTCGCCTGAATACTCTACTGTGACACACCTGTCCGGAGTCTAGGACAATCTCTCACCCTGTGGCTGGTATCTCCACACTCGAAGTAACCTCTCTGCTGACGTGGTTGGGAGAACTGTGCGGTATGGGTACTCTGAGACCCATGAGCACCTAAAACACTGTACAAAGCGTGAAGTGCAAACTGAACTAGCTGACCCATAAAACCTCTACCTTGTCGTACCCTGCCTCCAAAATAAGGACCATTAGATCTCTTCGATCTACGAGGCCTCCTCACCCCCTATCCCTTCTCTCCTGATCTCGCCTGTACTCTCTCTCATGGCCTCACCTGTCTTCTCTCTCCTGGTCCCACATGCCCTCTACTCGGCGAGCGATCCCTACCACCTGCTGAAACGAAACATCTGAATCTAACTCCCGAGCCATGTTGAACCGAATATCATGCCTCGGTCCCTCAATGAATCTGCGGACACGCTCTCTAACTGTGGCGACCAAAGCAGGCGCATGCCTGGCCAAATAACTGAATCTCACGGCATACTCTGACACTGACATAGTGCCCTGGCGCAGCTGCTCAAACTCCGCACGCCATGCATCTCGAAGGGACTGAGGTACAAACTCTCTCAGGAACATCTCTGAAAATTGAACCTATGTAAGTGAAGCTAACTCGGCTGGGCTCCGCAACTCATATGCTCGCACCTACTGGTAAGCCGCTCCTCTGAGCTAGAACGTAGTAAAATCAACCCCGCTTGTCTCCACAATACCCATAGTACGGGGAATGCGGTGACACTCTTCCAGAAAACCCTGTGCACTCCCTGAAGCCAAACCACTGAATATAGGAGGGTCATATTTCTTGAACCTTGCAAGTCTAAGTTGCTCTTCCTCAGATGTTGTTGCCCTGACCATGGGCTGAACTGGAACCACAGGCTATATCGCCACGATACCTAGAACCTGCCCAACATGAACTCATTGCTCTTGGGTGTGGGCTGCGGGAGTCTGGGTTCCTCCCCCGGTCTGTGAAGTAGATGGTGCAACCGGAATCAACCCCGCCTGAGCCAATGTACCAAACATACTCAGGAACTGTGCTAAGGTCTCCTAAAATTCGGGGGTAATAACAGGCGCCTCCGGTACCTACTCCCTGATTGGAACTACTGGCAGCTCCTCAGCAGCTGCTCTGGTGGGTGCTCTGGCTGCAACACTTACTCCTCGTCGGCCTCTTCCTCTGCCTCTAGTCATACTTGCTCTAGGAGCAGCGTCGTCTATAACTGTAGCTCGTGTCCTCACCATCTGTGAGAGAATGGAATGATAAAAGTTCAAACTGCGAGATCAATAAGCTCACACGATAGGAATGAAAGAAGTGAGGGTATCCTACTAGTTCTGTAGCCTCTCGAAGATAAGTACAGACATTTCCGTACCGATCCGCAAGACTCTACCAAACTCGCTTATGACTCGTAGCACCTATGAACCTAGAGCTCTGATACCAACTTGTCACGACCCAATTTTTCCTCCGTCTGGGTATCGTAATGGCACCTAGTCTTAGGGACTAGGTAAGCCTAACAATAATTAAAACAATATTATTTAAATAGAATCTCTTAAAATTCCCAAAACCGGTAGTACAAGTCATAAGCTCTACAGAGTCTTTGCTAGAAAACTTCTAAATACAACTTTCCAGAAATAAGAATGAATAGTGCAAAAAGAAAAGTTGAAGGTGACTCCGAAGCCTGCGAACGCAGCAACAGGTTTACCTTGAGTCTCCACAGCAACAGTTCACACAGCTAGCTAACGAACAAGTACCTGGATCTGCACAAAAATGTGCAGAAGAGTAGCATGAGCACACCAAAGCGGTGCCAGTAAGTATCAAGACTAACCTGGGTGGAGTAGTGACGAGGAACAGTCAAGACACCCACTGGTCTAATAAATTGAACAGATATAAGTGCATGAACAACAAAAGTATGATGGCACATAAAGACTATGCAATATGGCTCATAATACAGTGATGGCAATAAGGAAGGCAACAACAAGTATCAGCGGAATATCATGAAAATGACACAGAAAGGTGAATGGAACACAACCTAAATTCGATATCAAAAATGCAGCAAGGACAAGTAATACCTCAGCAACTACAACCGCTTTCACATCAAGTTTTAGTCAACAACTCCACGAGGTACCGAACCTCTGACAAATCACAACTCACGGGTCTCAATACCTGAACTTTTACAATTAACATCCTGTGCCCTCATAACATCTCATAACCGCACTGACGACTCACGTGCCAATAGAGCCATTCTCACATAAAAGACAAGTAAACAAGGCTGAGCATCTATGCTCAACAATATCAAGAACACCTCTTATCTGATAAGAGTGCTTAACTACGTGTATGTTTGTGCAAGTGTCCTACCATAGTCCATATCAGCAAATAAGCATAAGGAAAAAGAACGGACAGCACGTAGAATATTTTCTCACAGCTTTCACAAGATAAAACTCACAAAGGTATGTATACCACTTCACAAATATCAACAACAAGAATGCCCCCAGGCCACAAATCATCACAAATCAATCCCTGACACAGCCCACCTTGTCTCGCCATGTGTGCAATAGTAACATAAATGCCCGTCTTGTCTCGTCACACGTGCATAATAATGTTCCCACCTTATCTTGCCACATGCGCAACCCACACACATATATATCCCACCTTGTCACGCCGCATGTGCAAATATCAATAGAAACAATAGCACGGCAGAAACCTCGTGCAACCACAAAACAAAAACCGCACGGCAGAAACCTCGTGCATCATAATAATAACAACTGCACGGCAGAAACCTCATGCATCACCGCAACAAATACAATAACAACAATGGCAATAATACAAAGTACGACAAGTAAATCAACTCAAGACCTTTTAAATCACAGGAAAAATATGGGACCAAATCACAAGGAATAACCACAGTCTGAAATGCTAGGCGTAAAGCGAACAACTCAACAAAGGGAAAGCTAAGGTGTAGCAACGAATCCCACAATATACACTTCAACAACAGGGAAGCTAACACGAACCCAATAATGTCAAATAAAACAAGTCGACTAAGATGTAAGATATCTAAACTTCTTTTAAGGTTGAGGAAATTACGAAGAATATTCAACAATTCAATTAAGGATAACAACGGAAAAATAATCATAACCTCAATTAAGACTGAACAATTATAGGATGAAATAATATAAATTCCAAATAAAGATAAGCAGTTATGAAAAGATAGCATGGCTATAAAAGAGATAACAGTTTCAATTAAGGCACATATGAATAAAGTAACGATAATGGTGGATCATGAAGCAATTTATTCTAATTAAGCAGGTAGATGTGAATATATTAATTAAGATATATAATCATAACAAGAACAACTGCATATTCAATGAATACAAGGACCTAAGAACCCTAAAAGGCCAACTTTCCACAAATAAGTCCGTGCACGCACTCGTCACCTCGTGTACACGGACTTCAATCAACATAGAAGACTCGAATCCTAAGGGGAAGTCCCCCACACAAGGTTAGGCAAGATACTTACCTCGAACCAAGCTCAAACAATCGGTCACAATGCCTTTCCACGAATATTCGGCTCCGAATGTCCCAAATCTAGCCAAACACAATTGCATAACATGAATACAACAATAATAGACTTATCTAATCAATGAAATCAATATTTTAATAAAAATTTTGAAATTCGCCCTAAAAAGTCGACACGGGCCCACGTCTCGGAATAGGGTAAAAATCACAAAATATGAACACCCATTCACTCACGAGTCCAACCATATAAGAATTACTCAAATCTGACCACAAATCCCCTTTCAAAACGCAAAATCTTTATTGAAGAAGTTCTTCCAATTTTTCTCAATTTCAACCCCAAAAATCCGAACTAAATGGAGAAAACAACTATAGATTAATGGAATACAACCAAAAACGAGTTAGGAATCATTACCCCAAAGCTTCCTCTGAAAATCCCTCGAAAAATCGCCAAATTCCGAGTTCTCAAGTCTAAAAATGAAGAATGAAACCAAGCCCTCGAATTTCTCTTTTCTGCCCAGGCGTGACCACACCTACGACATAATTAGCCGCATCTGCGCGACCGTAGGTGCGCACGTCCAAACCGCACATGCGCTTCCTCTCGCTTCTGCGTGCCAAAATCTGCTTCTGCGGAGCCGCTGATGCGCACAAATTCTCTGCACCTGTGGAGACTGTCAAGTCTAGCTCTTCTTGTACCTGCGCCTCATCTTAGCATCTGCGGGCATCGCAGATGCGGAATTTTCCTCGCACCTGCGACCCCTGGAGGAGAGCAGATGCGGAATTTTCCTCGCACCTGCGACCCCTGGCACTCCTCCACTTTTCCGCTTATGCGCTTCCCTCTCCGCACGTGCGCTCCCGCACCTGCGGTCTTTTCAACGCAGGTGCGAAAATACTAGAAGCCTGAAGACTTAGCAGTAACACAAATCAAACTTTTGATCCGTTAAGCACCCAAAACTAACCTGAGGCCCCCGGGACCTCAACCAAACATACCAACAAATCCTAAAACACCATATAAACTTAGTCGAGCCCTAAAATCACATCAACTAACGTTGAAACTACTCATCACACCATGAATTGAACTTATAAATTGTTAAATCTTTCAACTTCTAAAACCCGAGCCGAAACCTATCAAATCAACCCGGAATGACATCAAATTTTACAGGAAAGTCCCAAATAATATAACGGAGCTGTGCCAACTCTCGGAATTTCATTCCGACTCCGATATCAAAAAGTTCACTTCCGGTCCAAATCTCCAAAAATTCGACTTTCGCCATTTCAAGCCAAAATCAGCTACAGACCTCGAATTTACAGTCCGGACATGCTCCTAAGCCCAAAATCACCCAACAGAGATAATGGAACCGACGAAACTCCATTCCGGAGTCGTCTTCACATAGTTCTGACTACAGTAAAAATCCTAAGACTCAAGCTTCCATTTTAGGGACTAAGTGTCCCAAATCACTCCAAAACATCCGGTAAACGAATTCAACAACGTACGCAAGTTAATACACATAATATGAAGCTGCTCAGGGCCTTATGCCACCGGACGGGACTTAAATTCTCAAAACGACCGGCCGGGTCGTTATAATTTTCTTGTTTGGTTCTGTACAATTTTGATACGGTTTCGTTACAATGATTTGCTTATAAATCTTGATTTCGTTCGTAGACTAGTGTAGCCAATCTCTTCGATTTTTCCCAAAAAATTATTTGGATTTGCTATATAAGCAGAGCATTGAATCTTTACACTCCATTAAGTAAAAAGAAGTCTATCAAAGATAGTCGAGTAATAATTCCATAATCAACTTTCAATAGAAATGATATTCCGCTCTTCATGTCAGCTAGGATCATTTTCACTTTAAATAGTTGGGTTGGACTTGGCTTAGTTTTACTGGCTAGGGCCTAAGGGTCGGACTTGGAGTTAGTATTACTTGGGCTTAATTTTACTACTTAGGTTTACTCAAATTTTTTGATATTTCGATATATTGAAATGTCGAAAATTCAATATTAAGTACTGTACCGAAATACCAAAAAATTCATACCGATTAATACCAAAGAACAAAAACTGAAATATTGAATTAATTCGGTTCAGTCCGATTTTTTGACTTTAGATTTTATGCTCACCCCTATTTGGACCCTAATAAAAAGAAAAAAGAATAAGTGTAATCAGAATTTATTTTATTAGAAATAAAAAGAGTAAAGTTACTAATCCAACCTCTCTATTTTTCCAGAATAGAGGTAAGGTATGCGTATATGCTATCATCCCCAAACCCGAATGAGGATGGAATATTTCTATACCCTATGCATGTACCCCCTAGTTCCTCTCTTTCAAGAACTTTCGTTTTTTCCGTGATAGATTGATAGGACTTGTAATACCCCATAAATTCAAACTAGGTTTGGATGTATTAAATGAGTATTAATTTGATATTTTAGACATGTGAAATCCTATCGGGATGAGTATGGGTGAAAATAGTTGTTTTAGAATCAAGTCGGAGAGTGAGGTGCATAAGATTCGATAAAATCGACTAAGTTTATGGAAAGTCTGTCTTCCATCCTGATTTAGTGAAAAACTATTTGGAATTTGAGAAAACTCAAAACATGAAAGTTGTATCCCTTTGAAATACTTTTCTAATGATATATTATGCAGCTAAAACAGATCTTTGTACAAAAGGTTATGTGCATTTTAATTGACAATGTGCAGTATGCGCGCCCAACTGGTCCCGTACGCGGCCGCGCACTTGTGGTAGTGCTATTGCCTTTGATGCGTGTTCAGGTGCGCGGGTGGGCCTTCAGCTGTATGGGGGCGCACCCAGGAAGCTGTTTTATAAGCCCTACCTCGTCCCTCACACCCTAAAACACAAAAACTTGCTCTAGAAAGGGAAGCTCTCAAGAACCTAACTTCCTCCAAGGTCCCTCCTCATCTAAGGTAAGTTCTAATGATGATTCTAAGTTATTTCAATTCCCCAACACCTTATTAACATCAATAAACCCTCCAAATCATTAAATATTTAATTAAGACATCATGATTGAAAAAAGAAACCCTAGAACTCGAATTCAAGAGAATTGAACGTCAAAAGGTAATATCTGCATCCTCTAATTTGATTATAACATTGGATTAATGATTATAGACTCTAAGTTCATGAGATATGAGTTGATGGATTTAATAGAAAATTATGAATGCTTATAGGTTTGGGTTGTTGATTGTTGATTATTGATTAAGGGTGTTGTTTATCTTATGGATGATGAAGAATGATATTGATTATAAGAAATTTGAGATTTTAAAATTTATCTAGGATCAAGAGAATGGGTTGTTAGGTGTAGAAACACCATTAATGAGGGCTATGAGGCTTTACGCATATAAAGTATTTGATAAAATGCCTAAGTGACCAAAAACATGAGTATTATTGCTAATATAGAATCCCTTTGACTTGTATTGCTATAGATTAAATTTGAAAGGGTTGACAAACGTTGTATTATGCTCAAGAGAAGGAAGTTAAGGTATGTGAGGCTAACTCTCTATGTTTGGGAATATTAATTATTCTCTTTACACTATGTTTCTTTTCCAGCGTTACTAATTGCCTCAGAAATATAGTTAAACCTAGTTCCTTGAATAGTTTACAGAACTTCTATTCTCTAGCTTCATAACTCGTTCTTGACTTTTATTCTAAACGTTGTGAGTTCAGTGCGTAATCAATATAGACTTGGGGTTTGATGCCCATAAGTCTCGGTCTAGATTACTCAGTATGTCATAAACAACTGAAGTTTCAGTTTTCATAATCAGTTCAAGAATACATGTCTCAGTCTAGCCCTATTCAGTATTCAAGTATCATGTAACTCAATATGATTCAGTATTTCAGCATCACATATTGCAGTATGATTCTCCGTTCCTAAATTTAAATCCCTAAATGTTGAACACATGTATTTGGGCCCGAGGTAGTAGTTTATGCTTTATGCATGTTTAGGGCTGAGGCCCAAATTTATGCTTTATGCATGTTTGGGCCTGAGGCCGCAGATTATGCTTTATTCATCTTTGGGCCCGAGACCGCAGTTATGTATACGTATACTTGGGCCTGAGGCCACAACTTGTGCACATATATATTGGGCTAGAGGCCGCAGTTTCTTTATTCAGAACAGGTGGTTCATCATTCATAAGAGGGAGTATTCATATCCTTACTTCCTTTGTTCAGTTCAGTTATCAGTTATCAGTTATTAGATATTATTTATTACTTCAGTTATCAGTTATTAGATATTATTTATTACTTCAGTTATCAGTTATCAATTCAGTTTCAGTTTTAGTTTCATCATTTACAGTTCTTTCTTTTAGTTGCTTTACATACTAGTGAAATTCAAATGTACTGACGTCCCTTTTGCCCTGGGCCTGCATCTCACGATGAAGGTAATGATTTACATGTTGATGATTCGGAGCGCTAGGATTCTCATACCAACTATTTGGTGAGCCCAGTTCTTTCGGGGTATTATCATTATTTTATAGTCTTCAGTATTTTTGGATAGTCAGTGTTTTCAGTACTTCATTAGAGGATTCATAGACTAGAGTAACAGTTAGACAAAGTCGCATGCTTTTCATGTTAAGCTATTTTGGCTACAGATATGTTTCAAGCTTATATTAGTGTTTCTGCACTTGATTTATATCATTCAGACTTTCATATCAGCATGTGTTAGTTTATCTTCCGTATTCAGTATGTTATGATATCACATGTTGATTCAGCCAGCCAGTTGGTTTGCCCGGTCACATGTAGTCAGGCACCGAGTGTTGTGCTACGTCCAAGCCTAGGTTCAGGGCATGACAATGTTTTATAAGCCTTACCTTGTCCCCCACACCCCAAAACAGAAAAACTTGCTCTAGAAAGGGAAGCTCTCAATAAACTAACTTCCTCCAAGGTCCCTCCTCATCCAAGGCAAGTTCTTATGATGATTCTAAGTTGATTTCAATTCTCCAACATGTTATTAACATGGGTAAACCATCCAAATCATTAGATATTTGATTGGGACATCATAGTTGAGAAAAGAAACCCTAGATCTCGAATTCAAGAGGATTGAACGTCAAAAGGTAATATCTGCACCCTGTAATTGATTATAGCATTGGATTAATGATTATAGACTCTATGTTCATGAGATATGAGTTGAAGGGTTTGATAGAAAATTATGAATGATTATTGGTTTGGGTTGTTGATTGTTGATTATTTATTAAGGTTGTTGCTTATCGTATGGATGATGAAGAATGATATCCTATAAGAAATTTGAGATTTTATAGTTTATCTAGGAGCAAGAGAATGGGTTGTTGGGTGTAGAAACACCATTAATGAGGGGTATGAAGCTTTACGCACATAAGATAAATACATAAGTGACCAAAAACATAAGTATTATTGCTAATATGGAATCTCTCGACTTGTATTGCTATAGATAGGGGTGTTCATAAGAACTCAAAAAGTCGAACCAAACTGAAAATCGAACCAAACCGACCAAAAAACCGATACTTTTTAGGTTTGGTTTCGTTTTGATTTTGAATTTTAAAAACCGATCAAATTTGGTTGGGTTTTGGTTTTAATAAAAAAATAACCAAAAAAACCCAAACTAAACCGACTATAGAAGTAGATATTTAGATTTATTATTACACCTATATATATGTATATGTTTATATAAAGTTTTTAAAATTTTATGGTACATATTAGTCATTTATATTTTAATTAGTCTAGTTTCTTACTATTATAATAATCTAATTCTCTGCCTTTATATTCTAGTTTGATTGGTAGCTTTCTTTTACTAAGTATAAAAATTTATTTCATGTTAAAAATAATCAATTTTTAAATGAGTATTTAAATTATTCATCACTATTTGATTGAATTATCATCAATATATCTTGGTAAATGATAGATTTCTCAAAGAAAAATTAGTTTGAAAATGTAGTTGCCGAAATATGTGTTAGGTGTAGTATGTCTCATATTTAAGAACAAAACCGATAAATAACCGAAAAATCGAAACACCGACAAAAACCGACAAAAATCGAATCGATAAAAAACCGACCTAATTGGTTTGGTTTGGTTCCAATATTTGAAGAACCTACTTACTTGGTTTGGTTTCTTTTTAGGGAAAACTAATCTGAACCGAACCATGAACACCCCTAGCTATAGATTAAAATTGAAAGGGTTGACAACCATTGTGTTATGCTTAAGAGAAGGAAGTTAAGGTATGTGAGGCTAACTCTCTTCGTTTGGGAATGTGAATGATTCTCCCTACACTACGTTTCTTTTACAACGTTACTAATTGCCTCAGAAATATAGTTAAACCTAGTTCCTTGAATAGTTGCAGAACTTCTATTCTCTGGCTTCATAACTGTAATGACTCGACCGGTTGTTTTGAGAATTTACACTTCTCTCGGTTGTTTGAGGACATGAGTAGATACGTATAAGGTATTATGACTTATGTGAATCGTCGATTTTGGTTTTCAAGTTATTCATATTTGAATTGAAAGAATGATTATCAGCTAAAAGCTTTAAATTTGAAAGAGTTGATCAAGTTTGACTTTTTGTGAATTTGAAATCGAAACGGAGTTTTGATTGTTCCATTAGCTCCATTGGATGATTTCGGACTTAGAAGCGCGTCCGTATTGTGATTCGGAGGTCCGTAGTTGAATTTTGCTCGAAATGGCGAAAGTTGAAATTTTGGAAAAGTTTGACCGGGAGTGGAATTTTTGATATCGGGGTCGGATTTTGATTTCGGAAGTGGGAGTTGGTCCGTAATGTCAAATGTGACTTGTGTGCAAAATTTGAGGACAATCGGACGTGATTTGTTGGGTTTCGGCATCAGTTATGGAAGTTTGAAATTTCAAAGTTCATTGAATTCGAATTGAAGTGTGATTCATCGTTCCAATGTTGTTATTTGTGTTTTGATGCATCGAGTAGGTCCGTGTTATGTTATGGGACTTGTTGGTATATTTGGACGGGGTCCCGAGGGGCTCGGGTGAGTTTCGGACGAGGCTCGGATCATTTCATTGCATTTTTGGATTTTTGCTAGCTGCTGGTTCTAGTGTGATCGCACCTGCAGCTGGTTTGCGCAGGTGCGATGGTTGCAGAAGCGACAGATGCGTCGCAGAAGCGTGAAGGGGAGCTGGGAGTGAGAATCGCAGGTGCAGGTGCTTGGACGCACCTGCGCAACCGCAGATACAGTTCAAGTGCGCAGAAGCGCAATTGCAGAAGCGACTTCAATACCGCAGGTGCGGGGGTTGCTGGGCAAGGCCATTTTTCGCAGATGCGATATTTTTTCCGCAAAAGCGGTGGTCGCATGTGTGACGAATTGTCCGCAAATGCTGAAATCGCTGGGGAGAACCTATAAATCGGGTTTTTTTGGTTCTTTTATCATATTTTGAGATGTGGGACTCGGATTGAGGCGATTTTTGGAGCAAATTTCATCACAAGGATTGGGGTAAGTATTCTACACTTGGTTTTGATCTTATTCCACGAATCTATCTTTATTTTTAGCAATCGGTTGATGAATTTAAAGAGGAAATTGGGGGTTTTGGCCTAAAGTTTCATAATATGAATTTTTGAGTTTTGAACATCGAATTAGAGTCAAATTTGAGTGAAACTAGTATGGTTGGACTCGTAATTGAATGGGTTGTTGGATTTTGTAAATTTTTCCGGGTTTCGAGGTGTAAGCCCGGGTTGGGCTTTTGGCCGATTTTGGGATTTTGATTCAACATTTGATCTTTTCAATCAAGATTGGTTCCTTTAGCATTGTTTGATGTATTTGAGTTTTTTTGGTTAATTTTTGAGCCGTTCGGAGGTCAGAACGCATGGGGTAGTATTTTGGAGAATCGTTTGGCTTGCTCAGTGTTGGAATTGGCTTGTTTGAGGTAAGTAACTCTTCTAATCTTAGTGATGAGGGTATAAATCCCTGAAATACGTGTTATGTGATTGGTATAGTGGTCCTATTTTGTTGATATCCGTGTTTTCACCATGTGATAAAGTAATTGAGCTGTCAATCATGCTAGATATCATGTTTAGGCTTTATGCAGATACTGTTTGAACCCATAGTGGTCATTTCTTGCTGTCATTTCACTGATTTCATTGATATTTTGTACTCAGTCATATTCATGCATTCATATCATATCTCAGTCTCAGTTGTTATTTATTGATACATCACATCATTGTTGTCGGGCTAATTTCATGACATTGTGAGCCCGTGAGTGAGACTGGAGAGATTGATGACTGAGTGATGCTGAGAGCCTGATTACGAGTGACAGTTATGGGATCGGGATGCACGCCGTAGCATGCTATATTGATTTATGCCTAGATCTGGCTTATGATAGCGCTTGGGCTGTAAGAGCCCCTCCGGAGTCTGTACACACCCCCAGTGAGCGCGGTTGATTATATTGATGGATGGATCTTGTACGAAACATTTATATACCTGGAGATGGATCTTCTCCATGAGGCCGGATTGGCCTTCCTCGGTACTGAGTGACTGATGGTCAGTGATGTATATATTCCGGGATAGATCTTCCCTGGGCCGTATGGGCCATATACAGTACCAAGTGATTGAGCATGATGAGTGGAAAGTGTGAGATAGTGAGATTGAGTATTCTGAGAGTGTGAGTACATGATTCATCTCTGAGATACATGGCATTGGTATGCACACGTGACATACATGCATATATATGCATTTTTTCTCATGATGTACGGTATTACGTCATTCATGACTTTTTTTACACACATTGATATGTGGTCATAGAGAGGTATTTCACACTTGCTATCTGGAAAGAAAATGAAATATCTTATTTATTGTGGAAAGGATATTTGGAAAAATTACAATTTTCAAACTTATTCGTATTTTTGGCATTTTCAGTAAAAGATTTGGGTTTTCACTAAGATACTTGAAAAGCATGATTATTTTCTAGAACTGTGAACGAGTTAAACATTTTACTTCTGAGATACATCTTTTATTACTTGTATTATGCTATTATGAACTGTTGTGGAATATTGGCATTGGACCCGACCTTGTGTTAGCTCGTCACTACTTTCAACCTAAGGTTATGTTTGTTACTTATTGAGTACATGAGGTCAGTTGTACTCATACTACACTTCTGTACCTTACATGCAGATGTTGGCTTCTGATGTTGCTGTGTTCGATGGGAGTTGGATTTGAAGATGTACCTGCGTCCCGGTTGTAGCTACCTCTGTTTATGTGCTATTCAAACAGACTATGTATTTATTTTATTTTTGCTTTGTAAACTTTATTTTTAGAAGCTCATGATTTGTACTACTAGTTCTTGGGGAATGTATTATATTCAGATATTTCTTTATTTAATTGCTTTATTAATTATTATTGGAATTGGTTAGTGGTTAATTAGATTACCTAGTGGGTTGGGTTAGGTGCCATCACGACTAGTCGGATTTTAATGTGGTATCAGAGCTATAGGTTCATAGGTTCTACAAGTCATGAGCAAGTGTATAGTAGAGTCTTGCGGATTCGGTATGATGACGTCCATACCTATCTTTGAGAGGCTACGGGACATTTAGGATATACTTCCCATCTTTCTTTCCTTATTGTGCGATATTGATTCAGCTTGAAGTATAACTCTTTGAATTCCTTTCATGCATTCATATGCGCTTGGTATCGGCTGTGCGCCGGCGACTTATAATTCCATGGATAAGGTGCGAGATGTGATTTTTGTGTACTGATGAAGGGCCAGTCTGGAGGACTTGAGGTCGGGTTTTTACTGTAGCTTGAGCACAGAGATTTTGATTATGTGAGCACGTGCTTTTAGGACTTATATGTCCGATGGTGTCCCTATTAGTGCAATTTATGATTGGATGACTATGTGGTGAGTATGATGTGACTAAGGGATGTGTTTAGATTGTTTGAATATGACGAGAAGAGTTTAGTTGAGATGTAGAAAGGACTATGGGGTGCCTGTTTTCTGTCTTGAATTGGCGTATGGTCTCGAGTTACGGGTGTATTGAGGGATCTCTTATATTGTTTAGTTGTGGAGTGAAGTAGATTCTCATGTCTTGTGGATGAGTTCAGAATCAAGAAGATTAAGTGATTGCGTAGTAGTCGTGACTGTGGAAGGGTAAGAGAGATGTCAGTTTGAGGCAGAGCAGGTGGAATATCTTTTGCGAGGTGTCCTGAGGTTGTGTGGTCCTTATGATATTTTGTAGAGAATTCTCTTTTACCAGTAAATGATATATGTTGCAATTTGAGTTTGGATCGCTTGTGGAAGTTGGCTTGACTATTACAAGGGTGAATGCGAGATTTGCTGATAATGTGAAGTATTAGATGGTTTGCGTTACAGGAGCTCAGGAAGGATTTGGTTGAATCTCACTGCGGTATTATGGCAGTAATAGAGTATGGGCATTATGAGTTGTGTGTTTTGATCTATGGCTTTGAGCCAAGTGGGGGAGTCTGCTATCGACAAGCTGATTGCACGATTATGTGTTGTATTGGTTTTGATTTGAGGTATACTGGTGAATCAGCTATGACTGCAGGGGTTTGGATTGAGGATGACTCGAGTAAGGGAATTTTTGGATACGGGTTGTATTACACTCTATGGGTATATGGGAATTATGGAATGATTGAGTGGTTAGTCGTGAAAGATGTAGTGTGCATGGAGTAGGAATTTGCTTGGTCGTGTTAAAGGTGGGGTTACTCCTTTGGGTGTCGGCATGCCAATGGGCCACCAGTCGTTTGGCCTGTTTGGGGCGATGCAATTGAGATTTGAGCAGAGTGGATGACTCTCGAGAATGTTTCTAATGGATTCAATATTTATATGTAGCGATTTGAAAATAGATTTATATATGGTTAGAAACTGGGAGTTGCATTGGATGATGTCGAGACTTGTGGCATTTTATATCATTGTGGATTGTGCATTTTAATATCAAGAAGGTGAAGGAAAAAATTTTAGGTTCACATAAGGTCTCTTTAGAGTGGGTGTCTCGGTTGTGGTGCCTTGGGGTGCTTAAGAGGGAAGTCAACGACTTATGGGCCTTAGGGCATTGTGGTTTTATACTAGGGTCTCTTGTGTGGTGAATTTCGGTTAAGGATCGTGGTGTTATAACAAGGAGAAGTATCAATTTGAAGGCAATTTGGAAAGGATTTGGAGAATTAAGACAACTTGGTAGTAGGTTGGATCAGCACAGTAATGGATATAATCGATTCTTTAGGCACCTATGATATGGCTAGTCTCCACAGGTGTCTCGTGGCAATGCTCTTGGGCTTTGGTGACCTGCGTGGCTGGGTTGAGTTAGAGAGATTCGGTTCTGATAGCTTGGTTGTATGCAAATGGGTTTCGAAGAGTTCTCAATGGTTTTAACTACGGTTCGACGAGTATATTTCTTACCGGCGTGAGGAATATGTTGCGTATTGGGATTTTCTCCGGGATGAGATCAAATGGAAGGCTTCTGACCGATCGGGTATGTATTCTGCTTGTGACTCAGAGTTGATTATGATGCGGTGTGTTGTGTGGGATTGAGATTTGCATGTGCAAGGTCACGAGTCAGTTTGGAAGAGAAGGGTATAAATTCGTAGGCGGCATGGACAATTTTAAATGACTAGGTAAATGATATTACTATTCGGTATGGCCTGATGAGAGTATACATTTCAGAAGGGGCAATGTGTTTTGATTTATGGATACTTCATTGGTATTGCGGCACTCTTCTAGTTGATCGACTACTGATATTCAAATTTTCTAGGTGGCACGGAAGAATTTTAGAAGTATTCCTCGTGGGATGATCGTGTATGAGAGATGTTTTAGACATTCGGGCAGTGGAGATAGAATCAGAAATGGAGATTAGTGTGTTCTATGGATTTGGAGACTGGGAGTTCTCAGGAGTAGACTGTTTCATGGTTGTGGACTGTGAAGTCGTGGCCGAAGCTAGCCAGATGATAGTATGTGTTATGATTCAGTCATGTGGGCTTTCGGAGGGTTATTTATCTATTTGTGGGTGGCAGAAGTTGATTTGAGGGTCCATTGGTAGGCCTAATTAGGATGTTTATTCTAAACCGAGCCGGATTGGTTGGCTCCATACTGCTATTGTTGAGAGAAGTACCATTCGGTTGTTGTTGAACTTATTCGTGGTCGGAAATGATTTGTGAGTTACTCTTCTATGTTACAAGGAGTTGTGATCAGTTGGTTATAAGCACACCTGGTGCGGTTCTATTTGGGCTTTATAGCGGAATTCGAGCGAGATAAGTAATTGGGTATTGCATGATTGATGGCACATGGGTTATGTTATTTCGGGTTTTGCGTGGCATTGTGTCATCTGCTTCTCCATGGTTATGGTAATGCACTTTGAGTACTTGATGTCGGACTGCGCGTGGTTATTGATTTTGAGCATAGTGGCTAAGGTATTTCATATGGATCAGTGTTTGGATGGGGTCGCGCATTGCGGCAGAGTTATGTTGAGATATGATCCTTGGTGTTAGATTCGTGTGTTATGGTTCTACAGTGTGTGATGGGTTCTTAGCATTGCGGTCGGGGTGGTACCCGTCGAGCTTGCGGGACAGTTCTCTTGTTTGAGTCATTTTCGTGATTGAGTACATCTGGAATGTTGCTTATTGGTGCATGGGTTGTGGCTTTAGATAGTATTGGTGTGGCATGTCAGTAGAGTAGCTGGTGTTTGATAAGATGAGGTCATTGTACCTAGAATGGATACTATCAGAATTGATGTTAGCATTGTTGGAAGGATGATATCGAAAGTCGGCTTAGAAATTTGCTATAGTTCTTGTCAAAGGAGATGAAGTACCATGACTTGTTGATCTGATGAAGGTTTATGAGTTCTGCATATTTCTTTCATCATTGGCAGTGTACGAAGGTTTAGAACGAGGCTTTGTTTGATATGTGGTTGTTACCGGTATTGGGTTGATTTGAGCTGCTACTATGATTAGAAATCTTTGCTTCGAGCATTTAAGCTATGTGGTATTTGAGTTTTGAGTATTTGAGTTATGGTTATGGCTTTTGATACATCTTGTTTAGACTTATACAGTGAGTAGGTTGCGGGATTCAGATCTTATAAGTAATTCTGGATGTTGGAAATTGTATTCTAAGGCTTGTGGGCTAGGTTGAATTGATAAATTTCAGTTATGTTGTGTTATCGGACCCGTATAGGATAGGGTGATGTGGGATCACCCCCGGGTATATGCATGGTAAGGTTACACTGTGATTTGATGGCTTTTGGAACAACTCTTGGCACGTTCGAGGATGAACGTATGTTTAAGTGGGGGAGGATGTAACGACCCGACCGGTCATTTTGAGCATTTACACTTCGCTCGGTTGTTTGAGGACATGATTAGCTCCGTATGAGGTATTATGACTTATGTGAATCGTCGGTTTTGGTTTTTAGGTTATTCAGAATTGAATTGAAAGAATGATTATCAACTAAAAGCTTTAAATTTGAAAGAGTTGACCAAGTTTGACTTTTTGTGAATTTGAAACCGGAACGGAGTTTTGATTGTTCCATTAGCTCCGTTGGGTAATTTCAGACTTAGGAGCGCATCCGGATTGTGATTCGGAGGTCCGTAGTTGAATTTGGTTCGAAATGGCGAAAGTTGAAATTTTGGAAAAGTTTGACCGGGAGTGGACTTTTTGATATCGGGGTCAGATTTCCATTCCGGAAGTGGGAGTAGGTCCATAATGTCAAATGTGACTTGTGTGCAAAATTTGAGGTCAATCGGACGTGATTTGATGGGTTTCGGCATCAGTTATGGAAGTTTGAAATTTCAAAGTTCATTGAATTCAAATTGAAGTGTGATTCGTCGTTCCGATGTTGTTATGTGTGTTTTGAGGCCTCGATTAGGTTTGTGTTATGTTATGCGACTTGTTGGTATGTTTGGACGGGGTCCCGAGGGGCTCGGGTGAGTTTCGGACGAGGCTCGGATCATTTCATTGCATTTTTTTATTTTTGCTAGTTGCTGGTTCTGGTGTGATCGCACCTGTGGCTGGTTTGCGCAGGTGCGATGGTCGCAGAAGCGACAGATGCATCGCAGAAGTGTGAAGGGGAGTTGGGCGTCGCAGATGCGATATGTTTTCCGCAAAAACGGTGGCGGTATGATGGGTATGATGGGACCGCGAGATGTGTTAAGACAATTTGAATATGACGAGAAGTATTTCCTTCAAATGTAAAGAAATGGCCATTTGGGTGCTTGATTTTCGTTTTAATGTGACGTACAGTCTCGAGTATGAATGTTTTAAAGGATCTTTCATATTGTTAAATTTTGGGGTAAATTAAATTCTCATGTCTGGGTAATGAGTTGGATTCAGATTTACTAAGTGATTGCATAGTAATTGTGACTGCGAAAAGATATAACAAGATGCCAATTTGAGGCTAGGGAGGTGGGTTATCTCCTGGAGAGTAATCTACGTAGGTGTGTTCCTTATATGTGAGTGGAGAGATACTTTTCCGCCAGCAGGGCGTATGTGTGGAGATTTGAATTTGAATCTGGATGAGAAAGTTGACTTGAGTGTCAAGAGAATGATTGCGAGCTTAGCAGATGATTTGGGGTATTTTTATGGTTGGCGTTGTATGAGCTTGATAAGAATTTTTTGTTGAACTGACGGAAGTATTAGGACAGTAGTAGAGTATGGATATTATGAGTTATAGAGTGTTTAAATTTATGACTTTGAGCCAAGTGGGGGAGCCTGCTGCAGACGGCTTAATTTCATGGTTATATATTAAATTTTAGTTTTGGTCTGAGGCATACTTATGGATTAGTTATGACTTGCAGAGATGGAGTTCGAGAATGACTTGAGTAAATGAATTCTTGGATACGGGTTATATTGTACTTTATGAGTATATGAAAATCGTGGGATGAGTGAGTTGTTATGGGTAGTGCGCACGGAGTATGAATTTGATAGGTAGTGTTAAAGTAGAGTTACTTCTTTGAGTCTTGTTGTGCTAATGGGGCACGTGTCTTTTGGCCTATTTGGGCGGTGCAATTAAATTTGATCAAAATGGGTGACTCCCGAGAAAATTCTAGTGGGTATGAGAATTATATATAGCAATTGAGAAAGTTTCCGGACTTGCGTATGGTTAAAATCTGAGATTTTCGTTTGATGGTGCCTGGACTTGCGAGAATTCTATATGACTATGGATTCTAAACTTTTATATAAGGAAGGTAAGAAGAACAATTTCAAATTCACATAAGGTATTCTCAGAGTAAGGTTACAGTTGTAGTAGTTTTGAAGGTGCTTAAGAAGAGTACATTTGCTTATGGGCCGTAGTGCGTTGTGGTTTTATGCTAAAGTTTGTAGGGTAAGTTGTGGTTAAAGATCATGGTATTTTAGCAAGAAGAAGTATCTATCTGGAGACAAATTCGGAAGGGACTCGGAGAAAATAGGACAACTGGGTAGTAGGTTGGATCAGTATGGTAATGGATATGATCGATTCTTTGGGTGCTTATGATGTGGGAGTTCTCTACAGGTGCTTTGTGGCAATACACCTGGACTTGGCGACCTGCGTGGCTTGGACGAGTTAGAGGAATTTAGTTTTAAGGACTTGATTATGTGCAAATGGATTCCAAAGTATTCTTGATGGTTTTTACCGGTGTAGAGAACGTCTTGTGTATTGTGATTTCCTCCTGGAAAGAAGCAAGAGAAAGGTTTCTAACTAAAATGGTATGTAAATTATTGGTGTTGTATGAGAAAGGAGCGTACTTCAGAAGGCGCATTGTATTTTGACATACAGATGTATAAATATAGTGTTACAAGGCAAGCCTACTTCCCAAAATATTACTACTAAACCAATTATAAGAATTTAATAAAATATTTGAACATTTAAATTTCTCATAAACTAAATCAACTCTAATTATAATTTTAGAAATACGGAAACGAGCCTCAAACATCGGGGTGTCACTAAGTCATGAGCTTCTAAATCTATGAACTAAGAAATGAAAACTTTCTAACTGTCAATAAAGTCCAAAAGAAGAAATGATAAAAGGGGTAACAAGGTCCTGCGGACGCTAGAAGCTACCTTGGAATCTCCACAGATAGCAGGCCTGAACTCAACGATCGCCGCGCTGTAACTCACCAGGATCTGCACATAAAGTGCAGGGTATAGCATGAGTACAACCACCTCAGCAAGTAATAGAAATAACTAAGGAACTGATCAATACTGACGAGCTAAGTAAAACAGTCCAATTATTTAAGATAAATGCAACAACAACACAATTAAATACAACCTCACAGCAGTGTCACTCCATCACTCATCACTCGCACTCAGCACTAAATACACAAAACACTCAACACTCTGCGCTCACTAGGGGTGTGTACAGACTCCAGAGGGGCTCCCAAAGCCCAAGCGCTAAGCACGGACAACTCACGTGCCATCATATCAATACCTGGATCCGCATGGTCAACTCACGTGCTATGCGGACAACTCACGCTATATGGTATCAATACCTGGACCCACACGGTCAACTCACAGGCTACGCGGACAACTCACGCGCTATGGTATTAATATCCTCACAACCAGGCCCTCGGCCTCACTCAATCATGTACCTCACTAGCCTCATCATCACCAACAAATAAGGGAACACAACCCACATCAAGTATCACAGCATATTAGCAAATAATAGAGACTGAGGTAAACATGTACAATAATTTCTATGATTGAGTACAAATAATGTGAGCATGAATAAAGCCTAAGCATGATCTCTAACATGAATGCAGACAAGTTCAACAACAAGTAACTACGTAAACAAAGATGATGGCCATGAGGCCTCACGGGAAGGACCAAGTCTCAATCCCTCGAGGTACACACCCACACGCCCGTCACCTAGCATGGGTATCACCTCTAAACAGTCACACGATATCAAATTCTCTGGGTTTATACCCTCAAAGCCAGAGTTAAAACTGTTACTTACCTTAACAGCGTAAAAATCCTACTCCGGGATGCCCTCATCTCTGGACTCGATCTCTAAATGCTCCGAATCTAATCTCAATCAGTAAAATACCATCAATATACGCTAATGGAATGAATTCCACAAGAAATCTACAAAATATGCCAAAAGTCCGACCCCCGGGGCCCACGTCTCGAAATACGTCAAAAATGGCAGAATAATAAACCTCGTCCTCTCTCGAGTTTAACCATATAAAATTCATCAAAATCGGACTCCGTTTGGTCCCTCAAATCCTTAAATTACTTCTCCAAAAATCCCAAGCCCTAACCCCTCATTTTCACTAATTACAACGATTAAACAACGGACAATCACCATATATACAAGTATTAGGGCTCAAGTAACTTACCTCAATGAAACCCCCTTGAATCCCTTTTCAAAACCCTCCAAAAGCTCCAAAAACCGAGTTGAAATTGTGAAGAATGACCAAAAATTCGCGAAGGTTCAATTTATGCCTTTCTGCCAGATAAAACCGCATCTGCGGTCCAAATAGCACACCTGCGGCCTCCGCTTCTGCGCCCAAAAGCCTGCATCTGCTAAAGTCACCTAAAGTCCTAAAACCGCACCTGCGATCACCTCTTCGCACCTGTATTCTCGCAGGTGCGAACCCTCATCCTCTTCTACGATAAAACCCCAGGCTTCCAAACTCCGCACCTGCGGTTCCCAACCCGCAGGTGCAGCCACACAAGAACAGCAGCACCAGCTGCATTTTCTAACTTCAGCTTCCCGTTAACCTTCCAAAATCATCCCGAGACCCTCGGGACCTCAACCAATTACACTAATAGGTCACATAACCCCATACGAACTTAGTCGAAACTTCAGAACACCCAAAACAATACCAAAACACCGAATTAACCCCGAATTCAAGCCTAAAGATTTCTAACTTCCAACATTCACCAACGATGCCGAAACTAACCAAACCACGTCCGAATGAC
The DNA here is from genome assembly GCF_000715075.1 of Nicotiana tabacum. Lineage (NCBI taxonomy): Eukaryota > Viridiplantae > Streptophyta > Magnoliopsida > Solanales > Solanaceae > Nicotiana > Nicotiana tabacum. The sequence continues at coordinate 120,207,099 of NC_134081.1, forward strand.
CTGAAATTTTGCACACATGTCACAAATGACACTACGAACCAACTCCAATTTCGCCAATTCAAGCCTAATTCTGCCACGAACCTCCAAATCATATTTCGGACGCACTCTAAAGTCCAAAATCACCTAACGGAGCAAACGGAAGCATCAGAATTCGAAACTGAAAGGTAGTGAATGAGACCCCACAAGTCTCCAAAATACCAGTAGTACAGAGTATCCTCTGACACCTATCCAAGAAGTCCTGAGCGTCCTCTCTCTCTGTGCCACTGAAAGGTGGCGGCTGGAGTCTCCCAAACCTCTCCAACCTACGCTGATCATCCTCAGGCATAGCTGGAACCACATAATCCTGTGCAGCTGCAACCGGATGGGCTGGTGGTGCCTCCGGTGTCTGAAGTCCCTGAATAACCTGCTCGGGTGTGCGAGCGACGGGGGTATGAGTGCCTCCCCTAGCCTGAGAAGTGGATGCAGCCGTCGAAATAGAGACCGCCTGAGCAAGGCCGGTACACACTGTCAGAATCTGAGCTAGGGCCTCCTGAAGGCCAGGAATCACAATAGGCACATGTGGTGCCTTAGATGGCGCATCAACAACTGGATCCTGGTCCTGATCTGGGACAACTGGTGGATGTGCAGGTACTGCCCCAGCTGCTGTACGGGCTGCACCTCTACCCCTACCACGGCCTCCACCGCGGCCTCGGCCTCTCGCGGCCCGAACTAGTGATTGACCCTCTTGACTGGTAGCACGAGTCCTCACCATCTGTGAGAGAATGAAATACAGATGTTTAGTTACTATAATACACAGAACGCACGATAAGAATACAAGAATGTGAAATTTTCCTAAAGTTTCTGCAGTCTCTCGAAGATAAGTACAGACGTCTCCGTACCAATCCGCAAGACTCTACTAAACCCACTCATGACTCGTGAGACCTATGTAACCTAGGCTCTGATACCAACTTGTCACGACCCAAAATCTGACCATGGTCGTGATAACGCCTATCGTGTTACAAGGCAAGCCTACTTCCCCAAATATTACTAATAAACAAATTATAAGTATTTAATAAAACATTTCAACATTTAAATTTCTAATAAACTAAATCAACTCTAATTATAATTTTAGAAATACGGAAACGAGCCCCAAACATCGGGGTGTCACTAAGTCATGAGCGTCTAAATCTATGAACTAAGAAATGAAAACTTTCTAACAGCCAATACAGTCCAAAAGAAGAAATGATAAAAGGAGTAACAAGGTCCTGCGGACGCTAGAAGCTACCTTGGAATCTCCACATATTGCCGGCCTGAACTCAACGATCGCTGCGTTGTAACTCACCTGGATCTGCACATAAAGTGCAGGGTGTAGCATGAGTACAACCACCTCAGCAAGTAACAGAAATAACTAAGGAACTGATCAATACTGACGAGCTAAGTAAAACAGTCCAATTATTTAAGATAAATGCAACAACAACACAATTAAATACAACCTCATAGCAGTGTCACTCCATCACTCATCACTCGCACTCAGCACTAAATACACAAAACACTCAACACTCTGCGCTCACTAGGGGTGTGTACAGACTCCAGAGGGGCTCCCAAAGCCCAAGCGCTAAGCACGGACAACTCACGTGCCATCATATCAATACCTGGATCCGCATGGTCAACTCACGTGCTATGCGGACAACTCACGCTATATGGTATCAATACCTGGACCCGCACGGTCAACTCACAGGCTACGCGGACAACTCACGCGCTATGGTATTAATATCCTCACAACCAGGCCCTCGGCCTCACTCAATCATGTACCTCACTAGCCTCATCATCACCAACAAATAAGGGAACACAACCCACATCAAGTATCACAGCATATTAGCAAATAATAGAGACTGAGGTAAACATGTACAATAATTTCTATGATTGAGTACAAATAATGTGAGCATGAATAAAGCCTAAGCATGATCTCTAACATGAATGCAGACAAGTTCAACAACAAGTAACTACGTAAACAAAGATGATGGCCATGAGGCCTCACGGGACGGACCAAGTCTCAATCCCTCGAGGTATACACCCATACGCCCGTCACCTAGCGTGGGTATCACCTCTAAACAGTCACACGATATCAAATTCTCCGGGTTTATACCCTCAAAGCCAGCGTTAAAACTGTTACTTACCTTAACAGTGTAAAAATCCTACTTCGGGATGCCCTCGTCTCTGGACTCGGTCTCCAAATGCTCCGAATCTATTCCCAATCAGTAAAATACCATTAATATACGCTAATGGAATGAATTCCACAAGAAATCTACAAAATATGCCAAAAGTCCGACCCCCGGGGCCCACATCTCGAAATACGTCAAAAATGGCAGAATAATAAACCTCGTCCTCTCCCGAGTCTAACCATATAAAATTCATCAAAATCGGACTCCGTTTGGTCCCTCAAATCATTAAATTACTTCTCCAAAAATCCCAAGCGCTAACCCCTCATTTTCACTAATTACAACGATTAAACAACGGACAATCACCATATATACAAGTATTAGGGCTCAAGTAACTTACCTCAATGAAACCCCCTTGAATCCCTTTTCAAAACCCTCCAAAAGCTCCAAAAACCGAGTTGAAATTGTGAAGAATGACCAAAAATTTGCGAAGGGTTCAATTTATGCCTTTCTGCCGAGCAAAACCGCATCTGCGGTCCAAATAGCACACTTGCGGCCTCCGCTTCTGCGCCCAAAAGCCTGCATCTGCGGTCTCGCAGGTGCGAACCCTCATCTGCTTCTGCGATAAAACCACAGGCTTCCAAACTCCGCACTTGCGACTAAACTCCGCACCTGCGAAACTCGCACCTGCGGTTCCCAACCCGCAGGTGCGGCCACACTAGAACAACAGCACCAGCTGCATTTTCCAACTTCAACTTCCCGTTAACCTTTCAAAATCATCCCGATACCCTCGGGACCTCAACCAATTACACTAATAGGTCACATAACCCCATATGTACTTCGGCGAGCCTTCGGAACACCCAAAACAACACCAAAACACCGAATTAACCTCGAATTCAAGCCTAAAGATTTCTAACTTCCAAAATTCGCCAACGATGCCAAAACCAACCAAACCACGTCTGAATGACCTAAATTTTTGCACACATGTCACAAATGACACTACGAACCTACTCCAACCCCCAGAATTCCATTCCGACCCCGATATCTAATTTTCCAATGCCGACCGGAAATTGCCAAATTTCCAATTTCACCAATTCAAGCCTAATTCTGCCACGGACCTCCAAATCATATTCCGGACGCACTCCAAATTCCAAAATCACCTAACGGAGCTAACAGAACCATCAGAATTCAAATTTGAGATCGTTTACACATAGGTCAACATCCGATTGATATTTCCAACTTAAGTTTCTACTTAAGAGACAAAGTATCTTAATTCACTCTGAAACCACTCCGGTACCAAACCAACTAACCCGATATAACATAATATAGCTGAATAACACAGAAAGAATTAGAAATGGGGAAAACGGGGCTATAATTCTCCAAACGACCATCCGGGTCGTTACATTCTCCCCCTATTAAACATACATTCGTCCTCAAACGAGTCTAACAAAAGAACATACCTGAAATCACAGCATCTGAAGCAATAGCGTCTGGCCTGGCTCAGAGGGCATTGAAACGGGCCTGACCACCCCCTGATTTGCCTCTCCCTCTCGGGCGACCCATAGCTGACTCGGCTCCGCCCCTAGCTGGCTGAACTCCACCCTTAGCTGGCTGGGCGGGTGGTGGAGGAACTGGTTCTGGTGCCGTTGGCCGAGTACTCTGCTGTGGAGTCCCACCCAACAGCCTAGGGCAATATCTCACAGTGTGACCAAAATCCCCGCACTCGAAACAACCCCTCCTCTAACGAAACTGTTGCTTCTGATGCCCAAAAGAATTACCCGATGATACCTGAGCGGGCGGGTCATAATGAGAACCCTATGTTGGCAATGCACTGAATGATGTCTGACTCTGCTGAAACTGGTCCTACTGAAACTGACCTCCCTGAGGAGCACCACTGAAACCACCCTGACCACGAGGCCTCTTAGCCTCCCTCTCAGTCCTCTCCTGACCTTGAACCATCTCAATTTGTCGAGAAATGTCGACAACCTCATCAAAGGTAACCCTAGATACTCTCTCCCTAGTCATAAGCAATCAAAGCTGAAAACTGAGGCCATCTATAAACCTCCTGATCCTCTCTCGGTCTGTGGGAACTAACCAGACCTCATGACGAGCTAACTCGGAGAACCGCATCTCATACTGTATAACAGACATCTCACCCTGGCGAAGCTGCTCAAACTGCCTGCGCAGCTCCTCTCGGCGAGACTCAGGTACAAACTTCTCCAGAAAGAGAACGGAGAACTGCTGCCAAGTAAGGGGAGATGTGCCAATAGGCCTACGCCTCTTGTAAGTCTCCCACCATCTGAGTGCAGCCCTAGAAAACTGAAAGGTAGTGAATGAGACCCCACAAGTCTCCAAAATACCAGCAGTATGGAGTATCCTCTGACACATGTCCAAGAAGTCCTGAGCGTCCTCTCTCTCTGTGCCACTGAAAGGTGGCGGCTGGAGTCTCCCAAACCTCTCCAACCTACGCTGATCATCCTCAGGCATAGCAGGAACCACATAATCCTATACAGCTGTAATCGGCTGGGCTGGTGGTGCCTCCGGTGTCTGAAGTCCCTGAATAACCTGCTCGAGTGTGCGAACGACGGGAGTCTGAGTGCCTCCCCCATCATGAGAAGTGGTTGCGGCCGTCGAAATAGAGACCGCCTGAGCAAGGTCGGTACATGCTGTCAGAATCTGAGCTAGGGCCTCCTGAAGGACAGGAATAACAATAGGCACAGGTGGTGCCTGAGCTAGCGCATCAATAACTGGAACCTGGTCCTGATTTGGGACAACTGGTGGATCTGCAGGTACTGCCCCAACTGCTGTACGGGCTGCACCTCTGCCCCTACCACAGCCTCTACCGGTGCCTCGGCCTCTCGCGGCCGAAACTGGTGGCTGACCCTCTTTACCGGTAGCACGAGTCCTCACCATCTGTTAGAGAATGAAATACAGATGTTTACTTACTAGAATACACAGAACGCATAATAAAAATCAAAGAATGTGAAATTTTCCTAAAGGTTCTGAAGCCTCTCGAAGATAAGTACAGTACAGACGTCTCCGTACCGATCCGCAAGACTCTAATAAACCCGCTCATGACTCGTGAGACCTATGTAACCTAGGCTCTGATACCAACTTATCACGACCCAAATTCTGACCATGGTCGTGATGGCACCTATCGTGTTACAAGGCAAGCCTACTTCCCAAAATATTACTACTAAACCAATTATAAGAATTTAATAAAACATTTCAACATTTAAATTTCTCATAAACTAAATCAACTCTAATTATAATTTTAGAAATACGGAAACGAGCCCCAAATATCGGGGTGTCACTAAGTCATGAGCGTCTAAATCTATGAACTAAGAAATGAAAACTTTCTAACTGTCAATACAGTCCAAAAGAAGAAATGATAAAAGGAGTAACAAGGTTTTGCGGACGCTAGAAGCTACCTTGGAATCTCCACAGATAGCCGGCCTGAACTCAACGATCGCCGCGCTGTAACTCACCTGGATTTGCACATAAAGTGCAGGGTGTAGCATAAGTACAACCACCTCAGCAAGTAATAGAAATAACTAAGGAACTGATCAATACTAACAAGATAAGTAAAACAGTCTAATTATTTATTTTCACAATTTAAAATATAAACAGAAATAAACAGGTAAATTCCATAACTCAGTAAATGCCACAAAGAGTATAGCAGATAAATGCAGCAACAACACAATTAAATACAACCTCACATCAGTGTCACTCCATCACTCATCACTCGCACTTAGCACTCAATACTCAAAACACTCAACACTCTGCACTCACTGGGTGTATGTATAGACTCCGGAGGGGCTCCCAAAGCCCAAGCGCTAAGCACGGACAACTCACGTGCCATCATATCAATACCTGGATCCGCACGGTCAACTCACGTACTACGCGGACAACTCACACGCTATGGTATCAATACCTGGACCCGCACGGTCAACTCACGTGCTACGCGGACAACTCACACGCTATGGTATTAATATCCTCACAACCAGGCCCTCGGCCTCACTCAATCATGCACCTCACTAGCCTCATCATCACCAACAAATAAAGGAACACAGCCCACATCAAGTATCACAACATATTAGCAAATAATAGAGACTAAGGTAAACATGTACAATAATTTCTATGATTGAGTACAAATAATGTGAGCATGAATAAAGCCTAAGCATGATCTCTAACATGAATGCAGACAAGTTCAACAACAAGTAACTACATAAACACAGATGATGGCCATGAGGCCTCACGGGAAGGAACAAGTCTTAATCCCTCGAGGTATACATCCACACGCCCGTCACCTAGCGTGAGTATCACCTCTAAACAGTCACACGATATCAAATTCTCCGGGTTTATACCCTCCAAGCCAGCGTTAAAACTGTTACTTACCTTAACAGTGTAAAAATCCTACTTCGGGATGCCCTCGTCTCTGGACTCGGTCTCCAAATGCTCCGAATCTATTCTCAATCAGTAAAATACCATCAATATACGCTAATGGAATGAATTCCACAAGAAAAATTACAAAAAATATGCCAAAAGTCCGACCCCCAGGCCCACGTCTCGAAATCAGTCAAAAATGGCAGAATAATAAACCTCGTCCTCTCCCGAGTCTAACCATATAAAATTCATCAAAATCGGACTCTGTTTGGTCCCTCAAATCCTTAAATTACTTCTCCAAAAATCTCAAGCCCTAACCCCTCATTTTCACTAATTACAATGATTAAACAACGGAAAATCACAATATATACAAGTATTAGGGCTCAAGTGACTTACCTCAATGAAAACCCCTTGAATCCCTCTTCAAAACCCTCCAAAAGCTCCAAATATTGAATTGAAATTGCGAAGAATGACCAAAAATTCGCGAAGGGTTCAATTTATGCCTTTTTGCCCAGCAAAACCGCATCTGCGGTCCAAATAGCGCACCTGCGGCCTCTGCTTCTGCGCCCAAAAGCCCGCATCTGCGGAAGTCACTTAAGGTCCTTGAATCGCGCATGCGATCACCTCCTCGCACCTGCGGTCTCGCAGGTGTGACCCCTCATCTGCTTCTGCGATAAAACCCCAGGCTTCCAAACTCCGCACCTGCGAAACACACACCAGCGGTTCCCAACCCGCAGGTGCGGCCACACCAGAACAGCAGCACCAGCTGCATTTTCCAACTTCAACTTTTCGTTAACCTTCCGAAATCATCCCGAGGCCCTTGGGACCTCAACGAGTTACACTAATAGGTCACATAACCCACTACAAACTTAGTCGAACCTTCGGAACACCCAAAGCAACACCAAAACACCGAATTAACCCCGAATTCAAGCCTAAAGATTTCTAACTTCCAAAATTTGCCAACGATGCCGAAACCAACCAAACCACGTCCGAATGACCTGAAATTTTGCACACATGTCACAAATGACACTACAAACCTACTCCAACCCCCGGAATTCCATTCTGACCCCGATATCTAATTCTTTTACTGCCGACCGAAAATCGCCAAATTTTTAATTTCGCCAATTCAAGCCTAATTCTGCCACGGACCTCCAAATCATATTTCGAATGTACTCCTAAGTCCAAAATCACATAACGGAGCTAACCGAACCATCCGAATTCAAATACAAGATCGTTTACACATAGGTCAACATTCGGTTGACTTTTCCAACTTAAGTTTCTACTTAGGAGACTAAGTGTCTCAATTCACTCTGAAACCACTCCGGTCTCGAACCAACTAACCCGATATAATATAATATAGATGAATAACACAAAAAAAAGTAGAAATAGGGAAAACGGGGTTATAACTCTCGAAACAATCGGCCGGGTCGTTACATTCTCCCTATCTTAAACATATGTTCGTCCTCGAATGAGTATAACAGAAGAACATACCTGAAATCACAACATCTGGAGCAATAATGTATGGCCTGGCTGGGAGGGCATAGAAACGGGCCTGACCACCCCCCGATCTGCCTCCCCCTCTTGGGCGACCCATAGCTGACTGGGCTCCACCCCTAGCTGGCTGGGCGGGTGGTGGAGGAACTGGTGCTGGTGCCGTTGGCCGAGTACTCCACTGCGGAGTCCCACCCAACAGCCTAGGGCAATATCTCGCAATGTGACCAAAATCCTCGCACTCGAAATAACCCCTCCTCTGACGAAACTGTTTCTCCTGATGCCCAAAAGAATTACCCGATGATACCTGAGCGGGCGGGTCATAATGAGAACCCTGTGCTGGAATGCACTGAATGATGACTGACTCTACTGAAACTGGTCCTGCTGAAACCGACCTCCCTGAGGAGCACCACTGAAACCACCCTGACCACGAGGCCTCTTAGCCTCCCTCTCAGTCCTCTCCTGACCTTGAACCATCTCAATTTGTCGAGAAATGTCGACAACCTTATCAAAGGTAACCCCAGATACTCTCTCCCTGGTCATAAGCAATCGAAGCTGAAAACCGAGGCCATCTATAAACCTCCTGATCCTCTCTCGGTCTATGGGAACAAACCAGACCGCATGACGAGCTAACTCAGAGAAATCGTATCTCATACTTTGTAACAGACATCTTACCCTGGCGAAAATACTCAAACTGCCTGCGCAGCTCCTCTCTGCGGGACTCAGGTACAAACATCTCTAGAAAGAGAACGGAGAACTACTGCCAAGTAAGGGGTAATGTGCGGAGAACTGCTGCCAAGTAGTGAATAAGACCCCACAAGTCTCCAAAATACCAGCAGTACGGAGTATCCTCTGACACCTGTCCAAGAAGTCCTGAGCGTCCTCTCTCTCTGTGCCACTGAAAGGTGGCGGCTGGAGTCTCCCAAACCTTTCCAACCTATGCTGATCATCCTCAGGCACAGCAGGAACCACATAATCCTGTGTAGTTGTAACCTGCTGGGCTGGTGGTGCCTCCGGTGTCTGAAGTCCCTGAATAACCTGCTCGGGTGTGCGAGCGACGGGAGTCTGAGTGCCTCCCCCAGCCTGAGAAGTGGTCGTGGCCGTCGAAATAGAGACCGCCTGAGCAAGGCCGGTACATGCTGTCAGAATTTGAGCTAGGGCCTCCTGAAGGCCAGGAATAACAATAGGCACAGGTGGTGCCTGAGCTAGCGCATCAATAACTGGAACCTGGTCCTGATCTGGGACAACTGGTGGATCTGCTGGTACTGCCCCAACTGCTGTACGGGCTGCACCTCTGCCCCTACCACAGCCTCTACCGGTGCCTCGGCCTCTCGCGGTCGAAACTGGTGGCTGACCCTCTTTACCGGTAGCACGAGTCCTCACCATCTGTTAGAGAATGAAATATAAGATGTTTACTTACTAGAATACACAGAACGCATGATAAGAATCCAAGAATGTGAAATTTTGCTAAAGGTTCTTAAGCCTCTCGAAGATAAGTACAGACGTCTCCGTACCGATCCGCAAGACTCTACTAAACCCGCTCATGACTCGTGAGACCTATGTAACCTAGGCTCTGATACCAACTTGTCACGACCCAAAATCTAACCATGGTCGTGATGACGCCTATCGTGTTACAAGGCAAGCCTATTTCCCAAAATATTACTACGAAACCAATTATTTAATAAAACATTTCAACATTTAAATTTCTCATAAACTAAATCAACTCTGATTATAATTTTAGAGATACGGAAACGAGCCCCAAACATCGGGGTGTCACTAAGTCATGAACGTCTAAATCTATGAACTAAGAAATGAAAACTTTCTAACTGTCAATAAAGTCCAAAAGAAGAAATGATAAAAGGAGCAACAAGGTCTTGCGGATGCTAGCAGCTACCTTGGAATCTCCACAGATAGCTGGCCTGAACTCAACGATTGTCGCGTTGTAACTCACTTGGATCTGCACATAAAGTGTAGGGTGTAACATGAGTACAACCACCTCAACAAGTAATAGAAATAACTAAGGAACTGAGCAATACTGACGAGCTAAGTAAAACAGTCCAATTATTTATTTTCACAATTTAAAATATAAACAGAAATAAACAGGTAAATTCCATAACTCAGTAAATTCCACAAAGAGTTTAGCAGATAAATGCAGCAACAACACAATTAAATACAACCTCACAGCAGTGTCACTCCATCACTCATCACTCGCACTCAGCACTCAATACTCAAAACACTCAACACTCTGCGCTTACTGAGGGTGTGTACAAACTCCGGAGGGGCTCCCAAAGCCCAAGCGCTAAGCACGGACAACTCACGTGCCATCATATCAATACCTGGATCCGCACGGTCAACTCACGTGCTACGCGGACAACTCACGCGCTATGGTATCAATACCTGGACCCGCATGGTCAACTCACATGCTACGGGGACAACTCACGTGCTATGGTATTAATATCCTCACAACCAGGCCCTCGGCCTCACTCAATCATGTACCTCACTAGCCTCATCATCACCAACAAATAAGGGAACACAAACCACATCAAGTATCACAGCATATTAGCAAATAATAGAGACTGAGGTAAACATGTACAATAATTTCTATGATTGAGTACAAATAATGTGAGCATGAATAAAGCCTAAGCATGATCTCTAACATGAATGCAGACAAGTTCAACAACAAGTAACTACGTAAACACAGATGATGGCCATGAGGCCTCACGGGAAGGACCAAGTCTCAATCCCTCGAGGTACACACCCACACGCCCGTCACCTAGCGTGGGTATCACCTCTAAACAGTCACACGATATCAAATTCTCCGGGTTTATACCCTCAAAGCCAGAGTAAAATTTGTTACTTACCTTAGCATAATAAAAATCCTACTCCGGGATGCTCTCGTCTCTAGACTCGGTCTCCAAATGCTCCAAATCTAATCCCAATCAGTAAAATACCATCAATATACGCTAATGGAATGAGTTTCACAAGAAAAACTACAAAATAGGCCAAAACCCGACCCCGGGCCCACGTCTCGAAATCAGTCAAAAATGGCAGAATAATAAACCTCATCCTCTCCCGAGTCTAACCATATAAAATTCATCAAAATCGGACTTCGTTTGGTCCCTCAAATCCTTAAATTACTTCTCCACAAATTCCAAGCCCTAACCCCTCATTTTCACTAATTACAACGATTAAACAACGGAAAATCACTATATATACAAGTCTTAGGGCTCAAGTAACTTACCTCAATGAAACCCCCTTGAGTCCCTCTTCAAAAACCCCCCCAAAAGCTCCAAAAACCGAGTTGAAATTGTGAAGAATGACCAAAAATTCGCAAAGGCTTCAATTTATGCCTTTCTGCCTAGCAAAACCGCATCTGCGGAAGTCACTTAAGGTCCTTAAATCACACATGCGGTCTTGCAGGTGCGACCCCTCATCCGCTTCTGCGATAAAACCCCAGGCTTCCAATCTCCGCACCTGTGACTAAACTCTGCACCTGCGAAACTCGCACCTGCAGTTCCCAACCCGCAGGTGCGGCCACACCAGAACAGCAACACCAGCTGCATTTTCCAACTTCAACTTCCCGTTAACCTTCCAAAATTATCCTGAGGCCCTCGAAACCTCAACCAATTACACTAATAGGTCACATAACCCCATACGAACGTAGTCGAATCTTCGGAACACCCAAAACAACACCAAAACACCGAATTAACCCCGAATTCAAGCCTAAAGATTTCTAACTTCCAAAATTTGTCAACGATGCCGAAACCAACCAAACCACGTCCGAATGACCTGAAATTTTGCACTCATATCACAAATGACACTACGAACCTAGCCAACCCCCAGAATTCCATTCCGACCCCGATATCTAATTTTTCACTGCCGACCGGAAATAGCCAAATTTCCAATTTCGCCAATTCAAGCCTAATTCTGCCACGGACCTCCAAATCATATTTCGGATGCACTCTTAAGTTCAAAATTACCTAACGGAGCTAACGGAACCATCAGAATTCAAATCTGAGATTGTTTACATATAGGTCAACATCCGGTTGACTTTTCCAACTTAAGTTTCTACTTAAGAGACTAAGTGTCTCAATTCACTCTGAAACCACTCCGGTCCAGAACCAACTAACCCGATATAACATAATATAGCTGAATAACACAAAAAGAAGTAGAAATAGGGAAAACAGGGCTATAACTCTCGAAATGACCGACCGGGTCGTTACAATTGTGGTACTCACATGGTTGATAGACTGTGATATTCAAATTTTGTCAAGTGGCTCGAAAAAACTTTTAAAGTATTTCTCGTGGGATGATCGTGTATGAAAGAGGCGTTAGGCATTCGGGCGGTGGAGATGGAATCAAATATGGTAATTTACGTGTTCTATGAATTTGGAATTTGGGAGTTTCAGGAGCAGATTGTACATGGTTGCGGACGGTGAAGTCGTGGCCAAAGCTAGTCAGATGATAGGATGTATTATGAATTAGTCACGGTGAATTTTTGGAGGGTTATTTATTTACTGTGGGTGACCAGAGTTGATTTGGGGGTCCATTGATAGGCCCAATTAACATGTGTATTCTACACCGAGCCAGAATGGTTGGTTCCATACTGCTATTATTGAGGGATGTGTCATTTGGTTGGTGTTGAACTTATTCGTTTTCTCAAATGATCTATGAGTTACTCATTTATTCTACAAGGAGTTATGATTCATTGGTTACGTGCACATATGGTGCAGTTCTATTTGAGCTTTATAGCAGAATTTGAGCGTGATGAGTATTTGGGTATTACTTGATCGATAGCGTAATGGTTATGTCCGTAGAATCACCGTAGAATCGGGTGATGGTTCTACGATGTATGATGAATTTTCAGCATTTCGTTGCAGAGGTACTTGTTAATCTGGCGGGGCAGTTCTCTCATTTGAGTCATTTTCCATGACTGTGTACATTTGAATTGTTGCGTATTAGTGCACGGATGACACGAGTTGTGGCTCCGAGTTATATTGGTGTGGTATGTCTGTGGAATAATTATGTTTAGTAATATAAGGTCATTGGACCTGGAATGAGTACTATCAGGTTTAATTTCGATATATTCGGGAGTATAATATTGAAACTCGGCTCAGAAAGTGATTATGGTTCCGGTTGGGGCGAGAGATCTCCATGACTTGTTGTTCTGATAAGAGGTTACGAGATTCTGCGTGTTTCTTTTATTATCAATAGTGTACGAAGGTTTTAGGATAAGGTTTGGTTCGATATGGGTTTAATACTAGTATGTGGTTGGTTTTGGAGTAATCACTGCGATCAGGAATGGTGTTACGAGCATGCGAGTTGTGTAATATGTTGGTTGATTATATACGGGGTTATAGTTATACTCGATGCAACTTGTTCGGACTTATACGGTGTGCAAATGTAAAATTTGTATCTTAAAAGAAATTCTAAAGGTTGGAAATTAAACTCCAAGGTTTATGGGTTAAGATTAAATTAATAATTTTCAGTTGTATTGTGTAGTCAAGCCTATGTGGAATAGGGTGACGTGGGTTCACCCCCGAGTACGTGTGTGGCAAGATGGAACAATGGTTTGATGGCTTGGAAACAACTTTTGGCACGTTCGAGGACGAACGTATGTTTAAGTAGGGGAGAATATAACGACCCGATTGGTCGTTTTGAGTACTACAACTCCATTTCCCCATTTACTGCTCAAATTGGGCTTTACAGTTGTTGTGTGACTTGCCAGGGTAATTGGTTCGGGTCCGGTGAGGTTTTGGAATGAATTGGAACACTTAGTTCCAAGGTTTAAAGCTTAAGTTAAAATAGTGACTGGATGTCGACTTATGTGTAAACGACCTCAGAATTTAATTCTGATGATTCCAATAGCTCCGTATGGTGATTTTGGACTTAGGAGCGTGTCCGGAAAATTATTTGGAGGTTCGTAGTGGAATTAGGCTTGAAATGCCGAAAGTTAAATTTTTGAAAAGTTTGACCGGGGAGTTAACTTTTTGATATCGGGGTCGGAATTCGATTCTGAAAATTTGAATACCTCCGTTATGTCATTTATGACTTGTGTGCAAAATTTGAGGTCAATCGGACGTGAATTGTTAGGTTCCGGAGTCGTTTGTAGAAACTAGAAATTTCAAAGTTCATTAGGCTTAAATTGGGGTGTAATTCATGGTTTTAGTATTGTTTGAGGTGATTTGAGGGTTCGACTAAGACTGTATGATGTTTTAGGACTTGTCAGTATATTTGGTTGAGGTCCCGAGGGGCTCAGGTGAGTTCCGAGGGGTTAACGGATCATTTTTGGCCTTGGTGAGATTGCTGATATCTGTTGCTGCATTTTTCTGATTTTCTCTTTCGCGTTCGCAATTGGGCCCTTGCGTTCATGAGTGGGCCCTCGCATTCGCGAAGAGTGTTTTCTGAGTGTGAGGTTTTGTTCTTCGCGTTCGTGAAGGGGAGGACTCGAACGCGAAGGTATGGTCTGTGTGTGCATCGCGAACGCGTGAGAGGTGTCGCGTTCGCGAAGAGGAGTGAGGCGATTGGGGACCCCGGGTTCTTGTTCTATGCGTTCGCGAGGTGGCGTTCGCGTTCGCGAAGGTCTGAGTTGGTAAAGCTTCGCGTTCGCGAAGCCGTGGTCGCGTTCGCGAAGGGTAAGATTTGCAAAGCTTCGCGTTCGCGAAGAGTTAAATTTGTGGGCAGTCGAGTTGTGCTTCGCATTCGCGAAGAAGAAAGGCCTGGACAGAAAGTTTAAGTTCAGAAAATCCATTTTAATGATTTGGAGCTCGGATTGAGGCGATATTTGGGCGATTTTCAGATGAAACAACGGGGTAAGTGTTCTTAACTCAATATTGGTTAAATTACTCGAATCCATGGTTGTTTTTATCATTTAATTGGTGAATTAAGTTGGAAAAGTTTGAAAACCTTCTTAGTTTAAATTGAGGATTTGAAGGCCGAGTTGTGGTCGGATTTGAGTAATTTGGGTATGCTTGGACTCGTGGTTGAATGGGGGTTCGGATTTTGTGATTTTTACCAGATTCGGAGACGTGGGCCCCATGAGTGATTTTTGGGGCGCAATTTCAGATTTTTGAAAAATATTAGTATTTTGATATGGAATTAATTCCTACAATTTTTATGGGCTGAAACAAATTAATTATGACTAGATTTGAGCCGTTTGGAGGTTATACATGCAGAATGAAATTTATGGAGCATTGCTTAGCTTGCTCGACATTGGATTTGGCTTGTTCGAGGTAAGTAACTCTTCTAATCTTGGAGTTGAGGGTATGGACCCTAAATATATGTATTTCGTGAATTGTTGGGAGGTGACGCACATGCTAGGTGACGGGCGTGTGCGAGTGTGGGCGTGCACTATAAAAATTGTGACATAATTATTTCTGTGGAAGTTTGTAGTTAAATGATCTTGGCATTTTGCATGCGATTTTATGAGTTAAAGGAATTGAGCTGAAAAGCATATTAAAAATCATGTTGAGGCTATGTGCCAGTATTGTTGGGACCCACAGAGGTCATATTGTTGTGAAATATTTATTTTAAAATAAAAATTTATACTCAATCATATTTATTTCATTGCATATCATATCTCAGTCTCTGTTGTTATTTATTGATACATCATATCATCATTTTTGGGCTATTCTCATGACATTGTGAGCCCATGAAAGAGAGACTAGAGAGATTGATGATTGAGGGAGGCCGAGGGCCTGATTGTGAGGATATTTTTGGGATCGGGTTGCACGCCGCAGCAGGCCATGTTGGCTTTATATATATTATACTATTGCACGTGAGTTGGCCGTGCAGATCTATATATTATACTATTGCACATGAGTTGGCCGTGCGGATCTATATATTATACTATTGCACGTGAGTTGGCCGTGCGGATCTAGATATTATTATAGCACGTGAGTTGGCCGTGCGGATCCAGATATTATTATAGCACGTAAGTTGGCCGTGCAGATCCAGATATTATTATAGCACGTGAGTTGTCCGTGCGGATCCAGATATTATTATAGCACGTGAGTTATCCCTGCAGCACGTGAGTTGTCCGTGCTTATAGCGCTTGGGTTGTAGGAGCCCCTCATGAGTCTGTACACCCCTAGTGAGCGCAGTCGACTATAAACAGGGATCGGGCTGCACGCCGCAGCAGGTATTGTATAGCGCTGAGTGATTGAGTGTGCTGAGCACAGTGAGAGAGAATGCGAGACAATGAGATTGAGTACTCTGAGACTGTGAGTACATGAGTGCAATCTCTGAGATACATTGCATTGACATGCACACATGACATATATGCATAGAGATGTGTTTTCCTCATGCTGTATGGTATCACATTATACATGATTTCTCACACATGTTGACAGATGGGCATAGTGGTGCATTTGTTTTACACTGGTTATCTGGAAAGAAAATGAGATATTTTATTTATTATTGAAAGGATTTTGGAAAAATTACTGTTTTCAAACTTATTCATATTTTTGGTAACTTTGGTAAACGATTTGGGTTTTCATTGATGTACTTGAAAGACAGAACTATTTTTAGAAGTCATGATTTAGCTGGGCATTTATTCTTTGAGTTACTTCTGGTATTTCTTGTTTAATATTGTTATGAACTATTGTTGGTTATGAAAGTTGGACTCCGACCTTGGTAGAAGCTCGTCACTACTTTCAACCTACGGCTAGGTTTGTTACTTACTCAGTACATGTGGTCGGTTTTACTGATACTACACTTCTCCACATTGCGTGCAGATGTTGGCTGTTGTTGTTGTTGTGCTCGATGGTTACGGGATCTGAAGATGTACCTGCGTTCCTATTGTAGCTGCCGCTTGTTCAGGGTAGCCTTAGATTTATAAAAGCTCTGTTTATGTATTATTCAAACAGACTATGTATTTATTTTATTTCCGCTTTGTACACACTATTCTTAGAAGCTCATGATTTGTACTATCAGTTCTTGGGGAGATGTATTGATTTTAGATATTTTCTTTTAATTAATTTCATTGGAATTGGATAGATGAAAATTGGCTTACCTAACGGGTTTGGTTAGGTTCCATCACGACTAGTGGGAGTTTGGGCCGTGACACATTTTTAGCAATCGGTTGATAAATTTAAAGAGGAAATTGGGGGTTTTGGCCTAAAGTTTCATAATATGAATTTTTGAATTATGAACATCGAATTGGAGTAAGATTTAAATGAAACTAGTATGGTTGGACTCATAATAGAATGGGTTGTTGGATTTTGTAAATTTTGTCGGGTTTTGAGGTGCGAGTCCGGGTTGGGCTTTTAGCCGATTTTGGGCTTTTGATTCAAGATTTGATCTTTTCGATCAGGATTGGTTCCTTTAGCATTATTTGATGTATTCAAGTTGTTTTTGGTTAGTTTTTGAGCCGTTCGGAGGTCGGAACACGCGAGATGGCATTTTGGAGCATCGTTTGGCTTGCTCAGTGTTGGAATTAGCTTGTTCGAAGTAAGTAACTCTTCTAATCTTAGTGATGAGGGTATAAAATCCCAAAATACGTGTTATGTGATTGGTATTGAGGTGACGCACATGCTAGGTGACAGGTGTGTGGGCATGCACCATGTGAATTGGGACTCTGATGTTTCTATGGCACTGTATAGTGGTCCTATTTTGTTGATATCCGTGTTTTACCATGTGATAAAGTAATTGAGATGTCAATCATGCTAGATATCATGTTTAGGCTTTATGCCTATACTGTTGGGACCCATAGTGGTAGTTTCTTGATGTTATATCACCGATTTCATTGATATTTCGTACTTAGTCATATTCATGCATTCATATCATATCCCACTCTCAGTTGTTATTTATTGATACATCATATCATTGTTGTCGGGCTAGTTTGATGACATTGAGCTCGTGAGTGAGACTGGAGAGATTGATGACTGAGTGAGGCCGAGAGACTGATTATGAGTGACAGTTATGGGATCGGGTTGCACGCCGCAATATGCTATATTGATTTATGCCTGGATCTGGCTTATGATAGCGCTTGGGTTGTAGGAGCCCCTTCGGAGTTTGTACACCCCCCCCCAAGTGAGCACGATTGATTATATTGAGAGGTGGATCTTCCCTCGCCATGGATCTTGTCCGAAGCATTTACATACCTGGAGATGGATCTTCTCCATGAGGTCGGATTGGCCTTCCTAGGTACTGAGTGACTGATGGTCAGTGATGTATATATTCTGGGATGGATCTTTCCTAGGCCGTATGGGCCATATACAATACCGAGTGATTGAGCATGATGAGTGGAAAGTGTGAGACAATGAGATTGAGTACTCTGAGAGTGTAAGTACATGATTTATCTCTAAGATACATGGCATTTTCATGCACACATAACATACATGCACAGAGATGCATTTTTCCTCATGATGTACAGTATTACGTCATTCATGACTTTGTTTTTTACACACATTGATATGTGGGCATAGAGAGATATTTCACACTTGCTATCTGGAAAGAAAATAAAACATCTTATTTATTGTGGAAAGGATATTTGGAAAAATTACAGTTTTTAAACTTACTCGTATTTTTGACATTTTCGGTAAAAGATTTAGGTTTTCACTAAGATACTTCAAAAGCATGACTATTTTCTGTAACTGTGAACGAGCTGAACATTTTACTTCTGAGATACATCTTTTATTACTTGTATTATGTTGTTATGAACTGTTGTGGGATATTGGTATTGGACTCGACCTTGTGTTAGCTCGTCACTACTTTCAACCTAAGGTTAGGTTTTTTTACTTATTGTGTACATGAGGTCGGTTGTACTCATACTACACTTCTGCACCTTGCGTGCAGATGTTGGCTGTTGATATTGCTGTGTTCGATGGGAGCTGGATTTGAAGATGTACCTGCGTGGTGGCTGCGTCCCGGTTGTAGCTGCCTCTCGTTCGTGGTAGCTTTAGATCTATAAAACTCTGTTTATGTACTATTCAAACAGACTATGTATTTATTTTATTTTCGTTTTGTAAACTCTATTCTTAGAAGCTCATGATTTGTACTACCAGTTCTTGGCGAATGTATTAGATTCAGATATTTCTTTACTTAATTACTTTATTAATTGTTATTGGAATTGGTTAATGGTTAATTGGCTTACCTAGCGGGTTGGATTAAGTGCCATCATGACTAGTCGAATTTTGGGTCGTGACAATAACTCGTTCATGACTTTCATTCTCAACATTGTGAGCTCGGTGCATAATCAATATAGACTTGGGTTTGATGCCCATGAGTCTCAGTCTAGATTACTCAACATGTCATAAATAATTGAAGTTTCAGTTTTCATAATCAGTTCAAGAATACATGTCTCAGTCTAGTCCTATTCAGTATTCCAGTATCATGTAATTCAATATGATTCAGTATTTCAGCATCACATATTGCAGTATGATTCTCCGTTCCTGAATTTATATCCCTGAATGTTGAACACCTGTATTTGGGCCTGAGGCCGTAGTTTATGCTTTATGCATGTTTGGGCCTGAGGCCACTGTTTATGCTTTATGCATCTTTGGGCCAGAGGCCGCAATTATGTATGCGTATACTTGGACCTGAGGCCGCAACTTATGCACATATATATTGGGTCTGAGACCATTTTTTATTTATTCAGAATATGTGATTCATCATTCAGAAGAGGGAGTATTCATATCCTTACTTTCTTTGTTCTGTTCAGTTATCAGTTATCAGTTATCAGTTATCAGATATCAATTATCACTTCAGTTTCAGTTTTATCATTTACAAATCTTTCTTTCAGTTGCTTTACATGCTAGCGCAATTCAAATGTACTGACATCCCTTTTGCTTGGAGCCTGCATCTCACGATGCAGGTAATAATTTACAGGTTGACGATTCGGGGCGCTATGATTCTCATACCATCTATTTGGTGAACCCTAGTTCTTTCGGGGCATTATCATTACTTTATAGGTTTCAGTATTTTTAGACAATCAGTGTTTTAAGTACTTCATTAGAGGCTTCATAGACTAGAGTAACAGTTAGATAGAGTCGCGTGATTTTCATGTTAAGCGATTTTGGCTACATATATGTTTCACACTTATATTAGTGTTTCCGCACTTGATTTATATCATTCAGTAGGGGTGTACATAGGTCGGGTTAGTTCGAATTTTTCAATTATCAAACCAAACCAATGGTGTCGGATTTTTAAATTTATAAACCAAACCAAACCAACAAAATCGAGTTTTTTCAATCTCGATTTTTCTCGGGTTTTTTTCTGGTAAAGTCTTCATAGCATAGAATATGTAACTTGTGCTCCAAATATTTCTTAAGTCCTAGTAAAATACAACTATATAATGTATTTTCCAAGAAACTAACACAATATTATGAGATAAGTCATAGCATTATACTAAAATATTCAATAACAAAGATAAAATAATAAAATTAGATAAAACAAATATTGCTAATTAATGAGCCATAATGAAAAGCAACATTAATCTACAAATACTATATAGGTCATGCTAAAATAAGTATAACTAATAAGTACTAATATTAATTACATAACTACGTACTAAAGAAAAAGATAAACTAAGCTATGCATTTTCATTATAAACCAATATAAAACTAAAATAATTATCCAACACTATCGCCATTCCTAGTATTGAATTAAATTTCTTTTGTTAGCATTAGTATTGATTAGAACTTTGTTTGAGTTATTACATTTATGGGCTTTAAAATTTATTTACCATTCAATGAATGTTAAGTAGGGCTGTTCAAAATCGAATCGAAACCGTTAACCGAACCAAATCGATAGCTTATTGGCTTATTGGTATCGGATTATCGGGGTAATGGATAGTGAACATATTGAGATTCTATAATTAAAGGGTTAACAGTTTGGGGGCGGATTACTCAATTTTTTTATCGGGTAAACCGTTAGCCCATTAACCCATTAAGAATTTTTATATTTACACTTTTACCCCTATGTATATAAAGTGCTATTGAAACCCTAAATGGCTAAATCCCTAATTTCTATTTCTCAATTGTTTGCAGCCACTAGAGGCAGAGAAGTCATCAGCCTCGCCTCTCTTTTGAACTGAAAACTGAGAAGTCAAAATATCGAAATCTCAATGATTAATACGTGTATGTCTGTATGAGTAGTCTTGATGGTATTAAAAATTTGGTTAATACGTGTATGACAGTATGAATAGTCTTGAAGACTCTTCAATTGAAAAATACCGTTTGGTTAGATCTTAGATGGTATTAAAAAATTAGTATTGATTTGAAAATATTTGATATTGATTGAATGATTGATCAAAAAATTTCTATTTGGTTTAGCCAATAAGCCGCCCGATAATTGTTAATCTGATACCAATCCGGCCATTCTCTTATTGGATGACTAGCGGATTACTATATTTATAATACGATAACCGTTAAGCCGAACCGTTAAGCGTAATTATCCGCCCGATAAGCACCCCTAATGTTAAGTCTAAACTTGAAATAATACATTAAAAGATAAAACAGGATCGTTAGGTCTTGGGTTCGAGTCACGTTGGAGGGAAAGTGTAGAAACACTACAGATCCTCCTAATTTGCGAGGGGTTTAAAAAAAGAAGAAGATAAAATAGTGAAATTTTTTAAGAAATATTTATAAATTACATTACAATAATTATTTATATGTATAAATATTTTTAAAAATTATAAATGTACTATCGGGTTAGTTTGGTTTCGGTTTGACTTTTTTTAGTTAAAACCAAACCAAACCAATTATGGTCGAGTTTTGTTTTTCAATACCAAACCACATCTGATATCGGTTTGTTTTGTACACCCCTATCAATCAGACTTTCAGTATATCAGCATATGTTAGTTTATCTTTCGTATTCAGTATGTTATGATATCACAAGTTGATTCAACCAGCCAATTGGTTCGTCCGATCACATGTAGTCAGGTACTATGTGTCGTGTTACGTTCGGGTCGGACGTGACAGGACTAGTGGCGGAAAAAGATTCTAACTACTATGTTGGCCATAGAAATAATTAATGACCAAATTGAAAATCGATGTTAGACACCCTATGATGTGACCTTTTTGGTTTGTAATATTTGAATGTACTGAAAATCCTATCAAATAGGCAGACTAAATCCCGTGTAGTATATTATAAACACCTTAAAAAGGCGTAAATTCTTTGTGAGTAGTGTCGTGGTTTCATTCCTTCCTTTGCTTTAGTCTGTTTTAGTCAAACACTATATATTGACAAGTTTCATTCCATTTAATTTTTAAATTATCATGTGACCAGATTTCTATGACTAGATCGCCTGTTGTCAATCATCTCATCCAGTAGTCAAGGTTATAAATGGAAACAAAATATTTATCAACAACAACAAACCATTGTATTCTCACAAGTGGGGAAACAAAATATTTATCCAAGTGAAAATTTTCAAGTTTCTAAAAAAATTTGAAATTCAACTGAAATTTAAAAATATTATGGCCAATACTGAATTCGAAAAAAGTAAAATTGTTTTTTTTGCCAAACGGCCCAAAGTACGTTCCAAAATTTTGAAAGAGGTGACGGCTTCATATACACGTGTTGTCCCATTATTTATTTATTTATTTTCCTCCAAACATGACAAGTAGAATTCCAAAATAAAGTAAACAATCAAAGTAAAAGAATTTTGAGTGCTTTCGCTTTAACCTTAGATATCGATTTGCAAGTGTTGAAAGTACATAAAAATTGAAGTACGTCATATATAAATTGTTTCGCAATTCTTTAATCTATGATATTCATAGATTATACACATATCATATAACCGAATATTTAAGTTTAGGCCGGGCAACCCTCTATGGGCCTAAAACTTGTTGAATTGGGTTAGCCAAACTCTCATAATTGGGCTTTGACCACCTTGGCACAATCTCTTTCTCATGTCTATTCCTAGTGCTCTAGGCTTGGGAAAATATAATTAGTGGTGAATTATCTAAAAAGATTTCTCTGCTAGAATTACAAACTACATTACTTCTTTTCTTTGTTCTATTTCTTTCTCACCTCCAATGAGTAAAGAGTTGAAGGTTGAAATGTTCAATTCTAAAAAAAGGCATGTTTCTTAATTAAATTAAATCAATTATTACCTTATTTGCTAATGACTATGTTTCTTTTTTACATTTTTAACTTTCTTTGGTCGATTTCCATTAACCTAATTATCCTTCTAGAAGAAAGAAGCATATTAATTGATTCAAAATCCACGCGCAGATATGCGAAACAGACAAAATATTTGGGCTTCTTTTTCAAAAAGATTGTATCTTCAAATGTCAAATGATTGATCCAAGTGGAAAAATTTAGGATGAGAAAGTGGTTGAAATTAAAGTCGAAGCTGTACTTTTTTAGTTATTTATTCCATCAATTCGTCGACTTATCTAATAGTAGTAGTAAATAATGAGTGGTGTGGATTGAGAACATGAAGGTTTAAATTTCAACGGAAAGTAATTTTTTTTTATTTGTTCAAGTTTTTATGAACATAATTATCTAGTAATATCTGTATTGGTATCAGAGGCGTATTCAAGATTTCAAGAATGAAATCTAAAATTTATATTTGACGGATTCAATCTATACGTTATTTATCATGTACTCATTCAGATTTGTCCTTCAGAGAACACGTCCATGTTAGGCAATAGGATGAACCAAAAGGATCCTCAAATCTACAAAAACAATGACACAAAACTAAACATTTTAGACTCATGGACGATAAACATTTTAAATGTGCGCCGCATTTTGCTGTATTAGGCATATGGGCCTTTCAAGTTTCAATTATTGATTGTCCCATAAGAATAGCTTTTCGATAAATTCTCCTTTCCAAATCGAAGAACTACTAGGAATCTTATTCAACAAATTCTTAATTGCTACGTATATATAGTTTTTATCAAGCAAATTAATTTGGTCAAAGATGATATATTGTTTTTATTTTTCATACGGTGTTCAAAATCACTTTGGAGTCCGACTAATCCAAATGCATTTACTATAAAAATATACTTCATATCCAGGATTTGAATACGAGACCTTTAATTAAGAATGCAAGAGTATTTACTATTTCTCCGCAACCTTTAACCGTGGCCCTTTCGCCTCTAACTTTAATGGTATTCACAGTTGAATAATGGGACAATTTTATTTTGTTAGGCTGCAAGAATTCTAACCAAGTTTATACACATGTAGGAACAATAAAATATTCTCAAAACTTTCCCTTGATAGGATATATAATTTTTACCATTTATTCTCTTTCAGGATTAGTTGTGGTACTATTTTTAAGGAAAAAACAAGAACAAAGGTTATTAATAAATAAAACGGAATGAAAAATTGCCCCTTTTTTCGGATAGAAAAGGCACGCAGTTGGAGTCTTGGAGAAACTGGAAGAATTCTTTTTTCAACTCATTAGGGAATATTGCTTATATAAATACATGATATAATTTTCTAGGAGTGAAATATTCCTCAATTGTTTATTGCGGAAATTGCATTTGGTTATTTGTTGTTTTCAATTTTTTTTTTCTTTTGCACATATCTTCGGGTTACGTGCATGGAGTTTCTAAGTAAGTTCATTTTTAAATTGGTTTGAAAAATAGATCATATGTGGTATATTTAAGCATAAAGACACTTTCACACTCGTACGTAGCATAACCTAATCACAACTTTCTTCTTTTTGGACTTTTTGTAAAAACTTTAATCTACACTCTTTCTGAAAGATAAAAAATACACGACACAGCTAAGAAATTAGTGCCTCGTTACCGTTTTCTATTTTAATCCAATTTATTTGAGCATTGGCTAGTGGACATAGTTACACAATACTTGTATTGATAGCAAAGGCGGAGCTAGCGTACGTTTTACGGGTTCGGTCGAACCCATTAGTTTTGGTCCAAACTATGTATTTAATTTAAAAAATTTATTAAATATGTATAAATTATTAATTTAGAACTCAGTAACTTAAACGGATTACAATTTTGAACCCATAAGCTTCAAATTTTGACTCCGCCTTTGATAGAAGATAATTGGAATCTAATGAAATAATTTAGAGACATTATATTTCCCTGAACATGTAATGCGGACCCATATTAATTAACTAGATTTCATTCTTACGATTTTTTTGTAATTATAACAGTACTTAATGTGAGACGAAGTCTTACGTAGGACGTACTCTTTCATCATTTTTTTTTTTTGAAATTTCTTAGAGAAAACCACAACCGCTATTCTTCAGGTGCACATTGGATAACATGCTCACTGTGCAATAACTCGTGAATTATACAAGAGATATAAACCGACTATGCAAGCCCGATGCGATAGAGCTATGACTTAGGAGGCGAGCCCTATATTGTAAACATTCCCTTCTTTATCAACCTAGCTGCCACTTCTTTTCTTGCAAACATTAAATCACCAAAACTAGCGACTAATTCTTAAGCTTAATTATAAGGTATGAAATGAAAATTTTAATAACTTAAACGTAATTAAGCTTTCTTCCACTTTTAAGGAAAAATTTCTTAAAATGGGAAGCAGAATGTTTTGGAAATTTTCATTTATAGAGCACATGATGGTGAGCTTCCACTTTTAATTTAATTCCAAAGCAGTAGCTTTCACGAAATTTGGTTCACCTTCTATTCTTTTCTACTTTTTTCATGCACGTTGAATTTGGCAAAGAATTATTGTGTTGAACACGGCATAATATAAGATCAGGACCAATATAATTAAGCAGATGGGGCCAAAAGTTGGCACCGTCTTTTATTGACACGAGAATATGACAAGTTATATTAAAAGGCAAAACAAAACTTCCCTTTTCCTGGTTCATACCTTTCAACTTTGTATGTTCTTTTGTTTCAATATTTTTGGTTTTATGATTTTGGAGCTCTTTACACCAATATTAAGAACACCAAAAATAAGTTGACATCAAAAACTCTAGGTTCCCGGTCTATCTGTAATCATTGTGTTCATTATCATCATAATTATTCCTATTAATTAAATAATGAATTTAACTTTTATATAGAGAGTGTAAAATAAGTTTTACATTATTAAGTACTCGAAATGTAACTACATTTTATTAGTTATTCATAATAAGTGGAACTAGTAATATCTAAAACATAAGCCATATTATAATTTATATGCTATGACATGTTAAAAAGACACGACGGTGTAATTGTGTAAATTGAAGAAATTAAATGTAATGAATATGAGTTAAATATTGTAATACGTAATTAATGATTGAGCTATATGTTCCATTAAGGATATTAGCTCTTCATTTTTTTATACTACAATTTCTTTTCTGACATTCAAAAGCGACATGCGGTTTTTTCCAAGTTAATAACAAACAGTCAAAACTTAACTAAGGGCATTATATTGTTAAGATGCATTAGCCCCATCTCTATTTGGGACCAATAGATATTAATAATGCATTTAGGATTCAATGCAGTTTCCGTGTTACGTATATATATATTTAATATTCGTACTACCATTAATAATCAAAAGTCTTTATTCATTAAATTACCGTGTGCAGAAGTCTTTTCACAAAGAAAAATTCTATCCCTTACAGAACTATAGCTTCTACTACCATATTTTAATTAATTTTCTATGGTTTTGGTCGTTTCTTTTTCTTTTTATTCTTTGTTTTTTTGGGGGTGAAGGGGTGCAGTCTAGAGTTCTTTTGAATTCAATAGTATTGGCTCTGTATATATGTTATAAAACTCAGTATAATATTTACTATAATTTTAAAACCATAAAATTTAAGTCTTGAATTTGCTTCAGGTAACCGAGGGCGGATATTACCTTGCAACAAGCGGTATCACGTGATACCGGTTTGTCAAAATTTTTATTAAAAATAGGTATACATAAGTAGTATACAAAATAAAAATATTGGGTATAAATATAAAAATGACTTTGCTTGTAATTATAATAATCTATTCATTCGTTTATTTTTTTCAAATATTGACATGCCAAAAAAAATGCCGGTAACGTAAGTGACAGGGAATGGAAATGGCAAGGAATGAAAGGATTGTACCCAAAGTCCACACATACTAAGAAAAGTCCAAAATATCAGACTCTCTTAGCCGTAATTCTGTTCTTTCTTTTTTTGGTTGGAACCACTTATATATCTCTCTCTATAAATATATAATATATAATCCAAGTTAGGCCAATCCATTTATGTTTTGATGATGGAATTCTCAATAATGAAAAGCAGTTCTTCTCAGAAAATATCAAGGGTTAGACAATACAAGAAATCTTCAGTTCCTCGTTTGAGATGGACGCCTGAGCTTCATCAACTTTTCATTGAAGCTGTTGAACATCTTGGAGGAAGTGACAGTAAGTAATTTCCAACTACAGAAAAATGATTATTTTATTTTATTTTTTTGGTTACCTCTAATATTGCAGTTGTTTAGTTGTTTATTTCTTGATCCATTTTTGTTCTCCTTTTCACTTTCTAGCTATTTCATCATTTGGATGTCTTGGCTTTAGATAAGAAGTGCTAAGAAAGGATGTAGCCCATATAGACAGTGGCGAAGTCAAGAATTCTTTTTATGGTAGTTCACACTTGAAATAAGTAAAAAAAAAATAATCCGATAAAAAAATGTTCAATATATGTTATATACCTCTAAAACCTAATATTTTACCTATATACACCATATAATTTTTCCGACAAAGGGTGGTCAATTGACCACCACCTTAACTAAAGTGGGGCTTCGCCCCTCGCCGTAGATGTTTTGGGGGGTGTGGAGGTGTTTAGGAATGGGGGTGAGGGGGCCGAACGGGGTTCATCCAAACTCTCTTCTACTGAAAATCACACTGTTTATAAGTTCAATTCTTTTTTAATGTATATATAGTTGATGTTGAATCCCGTTAACGAAAATCCTGTATCCGCCACTGGTAAAGGGTGCAGGACTCTTATAAAGAGCAAGAATCACGTTAGGGTATATGGAAAAGAAATATGGGATAATCGTCATTAGTTAATAATGATGAATTGATGATATATTAGTAAAATTTGTTGGCTTTTAATTTGACAGAAGCAACTCCAAAGAGAATTCAACAGATGATGGCAGTAAAGGGATTGAAGATTTCTCATGTTAAAAGCCATCTCCAGGTACTATATACCCTAGGATATTCTATATGGTTTTTTCTTTGTTATATTAGTATCAAATTTAAAATTTATTAAATGGAATTTTCTGTTCTTTTAATTTTCTTGGAACCAGAATTTTCCAGTATACAGATCATGACTTTTTAAGCAATCCAAGTTATAAAGAAAAGCGCAAGTTTTTCTTCTTCTTAATACTGACATACTGTAGTATGATTGTTTCGAGAAAACAAAAAAGACTTGCCATTTGCTTCTTCTTTTTTTTTCTTTTTTTTTTAAAATGAGCATGATCTAAACGCAATATTTCTCTCAATTTTATTTAATATCTATCAGTTTGGCGTAGGTATTTCCATATTTAGCTTAAGAATGCATAATTCTTTTCTTTCGCTCCTTTGATGTGCAAAATAATTAACAAATGATAGTATCAGATTGCTGCATAATCCAAAGCTTTAATTTAAATTCTTTCCCACTTGTTGGTGACCTAAGGTACGTTCAAAATAGAACCAAGATTTGAAGCTTACTAAAAATAAATTATTAATTACTAATATATACATATTAAATAGATTTCTTTAGACAAATATATTATTTGGACCAAAATTAACTCATAACCTGCCCTCTAACTCTGCCCATCTAAAAATAACATCCTAATTGTAATGATATTACAAACACAACAAACTTCAGTAAAAATCATATACCTATTGAAGCTAGACCAAATCGCATGTTAGATCGGTTATAAAATGTAACAGTTCTTGTGTGTGTAACTTTTTGTTTATTAATTACAGAAATTGGCATAAAATATTTTTATTAGATAAGTGACTAGCTTAGGTATGAAGCATAGCTAGCTAGCCCTAAAAGTTATAAAATTATTGAAAGATAATTTTTCAAAAGCTTGAAATCCAGTTTACCGATGAGCATTCTTTTATCAGAATATTTATTTTGCTTTCCTTTTCTTTTAAAACTCTATCGAGCCCTAAGTTTAATTGAAAGGATGTTATGATCCATTGCAAGGTAGGGACCCTCCGTATCCAGCGTGCCATTGATGGTGATGTTGGTATTGCAGTGTTCGCCCGGGGCTAGAAAAGTCTAGCGCACAGTCGTCGGGGGAGACGGGTGTGGTTCTCCCTGGATTGTATCAGAGTTGCAAATTATTTTTTAAAAAATGTATAAGCAAAAAAGTTATCAACGCAACCAATAATAGCTTCCCTTGAGTAATTATTTTGAATTTGTCTTCTTTTTGAGGGGCTTACAAAGTTACAATTTCGGTTTTTCTCTTTGTTATAATTTCACTTTTATGTAACCTTTTTATCTTAACTTTGTTTTCCCATTCCACGTATATGGTGTCTTTGAGTTAAAGCTGTTTTCAATTTCTCATTGTTTGATTTGATTGAATTTCTGAAAATTCAGATGTACAGAAACTTGAAAGAGCGAGCCAGCATCACTATTGTTAGGTCTTCTTCCCCTCTGTAAGTCTCTATCTTCATATTTTTACTAACAATATCTTTTTTTTAATTTTTGGCTTGGTGTTGCGTATCCGTATTAGAGTTCCAATTAATTCGAATTCTCATACTGCGTGAGGCGGCTCATTTAAGAGAAACTGTTCCATACCAGAATTTAATTATTCATTCCCAAAATTCGAACCCAGACATCTGGTTAAGGATATATAGATAGATCATATCCATCCCACCTTAATTTTTGACAGTAACTAATAATATTTTAACATCTCTCACTCAGTTAACACTTCCATATTATCTTCCTAGTTCATTTTAAAAAAAAATTATTATCAACCTAGTTTAATCATTACTATAACTCTTTCTTAAATTACAAATATGTTTCACAATCTTGAAGTTTAATTTTACCCATATGAAATCTAATTTCACTAGCAGACTTCAGAGTCTGATTCTGTTTCTCTTTTGTTTTTTCAGCATGAATTTAAATTCTCTTTACTTGACTGCAGTAGGAAAGACCTGGATATCAATACATTAATTAGTGCATGATTAGCTTACCAAAACACTATGACTTTTGGTTATGAATAAAATCCCAGCTAGTTTTAATTTATATGCCAGCTAATTAATCAACTCAATGTAAATAACTCCATAGACTTTGAGTGGCTATTTCTACCTAATCGTCACTTTTGTAAAGAAAATAAAGGGGTGAAAAGAAGAAAAGACAAATTATAAGAAACTTTACATCTGACTTTTTGCTTTGAGATAACTTAAAAAAAAAAACAATCGGGCCTCTCAATAACAATATTTTACTATAACGATTAAATTTTCTTTGAAATCATTTTTTCATGTTATATTATACGGCAAATGTTCAAATATATCCCTGTACATTTAAAAATGGTCTAAGAATACCCCTCGTTATACTATTAGGTTATCTATACCCCTGCGGTCATACTTTGGGTTCAAATATACCCCTCATTTAAACGGAGGAGCACGTGTCATTGTCCTGTTGGTCAATTCTAAATATCTCCTAATTAATTAAAAAGACACATTACTCATACCCGAAAAGCAATTTTCTAAAGCAATTTTTTTTTTGTAAAAGCTGGAAAAAACTGAAATCATTTTTTACTAAAAACTGAAAAAAAACAAAAATATTTTTTTTTCAGTTTTTACAAAATAACTACTTTAAAAAAAAGTAAAAAAATATTTTCTAAAACAATATTTTTGTAAAAACTGAAAAAAAAAACTAAAAAGCAATTTTCTAAAGCAATTAAAAACTGAAAAAAAACTGAAATTCTTTTAACTAAAAACTGAAAAAAAAAAAGAAGAAAATATTTGTTTTTTCAGTTTTTACAAAAACATTGCTTTAGAAAATTACTTTTCAGTTTTTTTTTTTTATTTTTATAAAAATATTGCTTTAGAAAATTGGTTTTCAGTTTTTACAAAAATATTGTTTTAAAAAATATTTTTCAGCTTTTTTAAAGCAGTTTTTTTGTAGGAAAAAACTATATTTTCGTTTTTTTCAGTAAAACATATTTCAGTTTTTTCCAGCTTTACAAAAAAAAAATTGCTTTAGAAAATTGCTTTTCGGGTATGGGTAATGGGTCTTTTTAATTAATTAGGAGATATTTAGAATTGGCCAACAGGACGCTGACACGTGTCCATCCGTTTAAATGAGGGGTATATTTGAACCCAAAGTATGACTGTAGGGGTATAGATAACCCAATAGTATAACGAGGGGTATTCTTAGACCATTTTCGAAAGTATAAGGGTATATTTGGCCCTTTGCCGTATATTATAATATATATTCTCTATAACAACATTTTACTATATTGGAACAAATTGAACTATTATAAAGAGGTTTAATTATATATATTCGGGTGGTTGGTGATCAAATTGGCCACTTTTGCTGCTCAGTTATTATTCTTTGTAGTAATATAACTCGAGTTTACATGTAACTGGCCAACTTAACCCCTTTCTTTTTTTCTAATATAGGTAGGTTTTAGTTTTAGTGTTAGCAACTGTAGACATAGCGAAGCTAATAATGCTATAATTTGTTCTTCAAACATTGCTCCGACATGTGCTAACGATCAGAAATCACTATTGTTTAGTGTTTATTAAATTCTTATACCTACCATATACATAATTACTTCCTATATCTATTATTTAGTTATTACGTTAGTGTATTCGTTGTATTCGCGATGCTGTATTCAATACAACAGGTAGTCCATCCGTACGCGCATGTATTCACATGTATTCGCGTCATGTATTCATGAATACAGCAGCAAAAAGCGCCTAAAATCAGGGTAGTCAAGCTGTACGCGCATGTATTCACATGTATTCGCGCTACTGCATTCATGAATACAACAATAAAAAGCGGCCTAAAATCAGGGTAGTCCAGTTGTACGCGCATATATATTCACATGTATTCGCGCTGCTGTATTCATGAATACATCAGTAAAAAGCGCCTAAAATCAGGGCAGTTCAGCTGGACGTGCATGTATTCACATGTATTCGCGCCATGTATTCATGAATACAGTAACGGCAATCACCTTAAAAATAGGTATGTCCAGCTATCTAAGAGAGGAAAAACATAAATAGCGTATTTCATGCCTTATTTCATGCTTCAATGATCGTATATACCATAAATACTTATTTTGCTATAAAATATAAAAAATAGCTATAGAAAATAATTTTGGTTTATAATAAATAGGGTGTATGCCTTTGCTGTTGGAGGTAAAATTTCCTTTTAGTTATCTCTAAATAGCTAAATTATATTTAGTGTGCTTTATAACAATAAATGTATATATATTTGTATGTATGTATATATATATATATATATATATATATACATATATATGTATGCCTTTGCTGTTGGAGGTAAAATTTCCTTTTAGTTATCTCTAAATAGCTAAATTATATTTAGTGTGCTTTATAACAATATCTTGTATGTATATATATATATATATATATATATATATATATATATATATATATATATATATATATATATATATATATATGTATGTATGTATGTATGTATGTATAACTTTTCATTACACATTGCAGGCATGTGTCTGAAACATTAAGAGAACCTGGGAGTCAATTGTCTTACAAATTAGGGGGGGTAAATGAATATACTGACCAAATTGCTGAAAATGTATATTGCTATGACTACCAGGTCTGATGATTTTTTTTAACTCTTGATTTATTTCATTTCCTCTAACACTGATAAAAGATTGATGTAATTATGTTGGGAATTTTACAGGTAGTGACTCAACTTTTATTTTGTTACACTGAAATTCACTAAACTATTCTTTGTAAAAAATAAAGATCACTCAGCTTTTCCTAAATATTAGCGAAGTTTATTAAACTAGTTTGTGCAAAGTATAAAAAAAATAGTTTAGTGACTTTAGTTAAATATAAAGTGAATGTCAAAGTGATCATTAATGTAACCAACCTTGTTATTATTTGAGAAGATAGCTAGCTTTATCAAATTACTTATTATTTTCATTGTCTTAATTTGTGTGATTAATTTCCAGGAAGCACAAGGAAGTTTAAGTAGTGGAATGACAAAGGAAGAAGAAGAAGAAGGTGAATGTGAAAGGGAGATCAATTTTTGGCCTAATTTGGATGATTATCAACATTCCCAATCTGAAAACTCTACTAAGGACAATTCTCACATTAATCTAGATTTATCTATTTCCTCATGTTTCTATTGTTAATTATGCTAATATAGATTATAGAGTAGTCCCCTAGCTATTACTATTTGTCTTATTTTATAGTACATTGTGGTATAGCAATAATACTGGCCTTTGTATCTAGGTCTAGGCGCCCAGTAGTTTTTGTACGAATTAAAAAGAAATTCTAGTGGATTATTTAATTCTTATCATTTGGTCCTTCCTTTTCTACACTTTGAGAGAGTTATTTATCAGTATATCCTCAATTTTGAGAATAAAGATTGTGCTTACAACACTCAGAATTTCTTTTTCTCTCTCTGATATTGAACATGGAAATTCAGAAAATTGTGTTTGGTGTATGTAGAGAGTTTGTGAAAGAATTGTTTTTCCCGAAATAGCTGATATTGAGCGAACCTCGACTATTTCATTGGATAACTATTACCATCCACCAACATAGGTACATAATTTATCCAACAAAATTTGGACAAACGAGAATAAATCACTAAAAATTTCTTACCTCTACTAGAATTTGAGTAAGACCTCATAATTCTCGTCCTACTTCATTGGCCAACAGATCACAATCCTTAAGTGCTTATCACTATTAATTTTGATGAAAAATTTGTTTGTTTAATAAGCATGAGGCCTTTTCTCTCTCTTTTTCTTTCTATTTGAATGACATTGCCATTTTGCCAAACATCTCATCTCTTTTAACGACAATTGTTATGTACAGAAAGAAACTAGTTGAGTAATATTTTTTCCTCATGTAAACCCCAGATCTTGCTAAGCTACTTTTTTCCCAGGGTTGATATTTCTCAGGTTGAAATGTACAAGTTTTAAAAAAAAGGCATTTGATGTATTATCAAGGAAATTGGTCCAAACTTCAGTGCCTCTTTGCTAAAGTCTTCATAAGTCCTTTCACAATCTTCCAAAACCAAAGTAAGTTCATCACACCAATAGTCGATGGCACGGCAGATATCAGTAAAATCCCAAATGAATGCATCTGCTTAACCTGTTTCAATCCGAAAAAAGAAATCGATTAACTGCAGACTTAAAGACATTTTGTTTTTCAGCAGAATTTCGATTAATGTACAGCTCTTTGGTCTATCACTTCAAACTTGGATAACTAAGATCATTTGAAAATGAAATAGAGCAAACTAGCAAAGCAAAAGTTTGCAGGCGCTGTAACGTTGTAAGTGTAATATCAGAATCTCGTCATTAATTTAGAATATACCTGATCGTAGTGGAGGTAGACGTGGTAGAACAAGTAAATGAATAACAATATTCTGGCAACCTGCAATAAAGATCCATGATTTAGTATGTAATAAAGACAGTAGCGAAAGAAAACAAAAACTCGACAAAAAGTTTTAATCGGTCATTACAGAAAGAAGAAGGAAAATACTTTACATACCAGCCAAGCAAACACCATCATGAAACCATTTAGGAGGTATGCTTTAGACTTTTTCAATCCAGCTGCATCAAGATACCTTTGCAGACATAAAAGATTGGTCAAGAAAATCGAATGCGGGGAAAGATAATTCGTAAAGAAGCAAGTCGGTTTTTGATAATTCCATTGGTACCATCTCAAGTTGATCCCAGGTGTAGTTGCCTCAGAAACTAAAACCATGTACACATAAAGCTGCCCCTCACCAGTCAATATTGCATATGTTACTGCTACCATAGAAAGAAGGTGATGAACGACCTGCACAAGCATGACAAATACTTCAGTCACCAAACAAAGGTTGAAATTCATATTTCAAGTCAAAGGAAATGCAAGTCTAGATTAAACTGAAGGAAAACAAAAGGTACTTACATACTCCAGTCCACCTAAAGAAGGATAATACCAAAAGATCATCGCGAGATCCGAAAGAAAATATCCCAAAGAAACCTACGAAGAAAACATTATAAAATTGATTACAAAAGAAACAACTGTTGAGAGAGAAACATGTAAATGGAGATGAAAATAAATTAAATGTAAGGACATCACATTTTAAAAGCTTCCAGAACATATAAAAAACAGAGAAAGAGAGGATTAACCATCTCACAAACACTAATTTCAAGATTGGCATTCTCTGATGAATTGCATCTTTGAAAAACTCTATGGCATCAGCTTTACACACCTGACCTAAATGTTCTGTCTGAAGCTATTATGTGTCTCACACAAGACCCAAAGATGTCAGTGGCCAATTCCAAAGATAACAGATTTCCATTAGTATGATTCCACGATTAGACCGTTACTACTGCCTCAGAGAAACTGCTACCGCCCCTGCTAACATCTAATTGGGAGACTCAACAATAATAAGAATCCCATTCATGACCAGAATACATTAGAAGATACAATATCAGTTTGGTTATTATTCAGTCCAACAGAGAGTACACATAGCAATTTAGCACTATTTGAACTTTTGATATAAAGGAAGGAAGTATGTGGTCAAAGATTTAAGTCCTTGATGCTCATGGTTTTCTACTTTTGTTAACTCTTTGACCAACTAACTAATCTTTTCTCTTTTCTTTGTATGTAAAATCACTGAATGAAAAAACAAGTAACATGCTGATTTGAACCACAAGTTCTGGGTGATTCTGATGTGACATAATAAACGAACCTGGAGCTAAGTTATAAATGGAAGAAATGTGATGACACTAAAGAAGTAATATGACTAGAAAATACAGAAAAACACGAGGAAGAATTACTTTCACTGGCTAAAGTGCCTCAGCCCCTAAGAAAAAAGTAATTAGATGAGAAGAACAAACAAGGGAGGGGATTCAAGGAACCCCAGCTGGACATTTGTGATCCAGATAATTTTACAACGAACAACTCTAGGTTCTAAAGGTGAATGCACAATAATGGGTGTGGTTAAAGGAACCTAGCAAAAGGAACTTTATCGTGATGCAGATACAGACGCCCCCAAAATCACCTCTTTAAACTTTTCACAACCTACTTGTGAAAGAAACCATGTAAAGTGATAACTTAACCAAATATGTAAGAGCTCCGTTTAATGCAAGTTCTTGAAAAGACCACTCCCTAGAACTATTAGAAATTTCAGCAATGTAACAGAAGTATGAACAGATAACTTTAACTAACATCAAAGCTCAGTGATGCTCAAAAAGGCCTATTAACTAAAGTTAAATACGCTAATGTGATAATATATTCCTTATTTCTACCAACAAATTAATACCAATCAGTCACCATTTTTATAGCACAATCCCTCTTTTTACCAGTAGTGATAGGTAAAACAAGAACATGAGTGGATAATAAAGCACTCACCCCCAATACAACAATTGATAAAGTGGAACTCCGCATAGTGACAAGGCCAGAGAGCTGATCATCAGAGAAAAGATCTGACCAGAATGCCAAGTACAGTGACATGGCTGTAATGAAAATAGCATGGACCGTAGATATGGACCTACACCATAAGTGAAGCTTATATTTACTTGACCATGACAAAGAATAGTAAAAATGAGGAGAAAAGAATGATTAATTACCGGTTATTCCACTCGACTTGTCGGGATTTTGAGAGGCCAGCATAGCCCTTAAAGTAAATAGAGGTGAATATCTGGCTAAGATCATATACCTGAAACAACCGGATATTTAAGAAATGTTAGGAATACAAAACAATGAAGTATACATTTTCTCAAGAGGATTGAGCACAGTAAACATGACTATACATTAAAGTCAAGCGCAGAAATGTGAAATACTACTCAATTAGAAGTTAAGATACAAAGAGGGACTAATCATACCATTTTGCATGCGAAAATGCCACCAATAACAGAAGAGTAGACAATGAAAGAATCTGAAAGCATGTAGCTTCGAAGAAGCAGTTCAGCACGAGTTTGATAAGCGTTGATTTCCATTAAAGATGCTGCAGAAGAAAGAATACCAGCTTTTCCTTCCCCCTAAAAAGTTTATGTAAGCTTACTTCGACTTTTGTCCGTACTCTATTTCTCCTGAAAATTGTGAGAGGAAATATGAAACATAAACTACATCAATCTCAAAAATATGCTATTTATCAGCTTCAGATGTATAGCAAAAATTGTACGGTCAGAGTTGGCAACTAGGCATGACATAGGCGGTCTCACATGGCAATCAGTCCAACGAAGACAGCAAATGTTTGCCGTAGCAGAAGAATTTACACCATAAGCAGTTTTAACTTATATACTTCTCTATTTTGACTAGAAACTCAAAAAATTGCATGAGTTTAAACCCGATATAGACACTAGACCACATTTCAGCCGTAGTCTTCAGGGCCTTCAACATATATAGTTGAGATTTCAAGAGTTCCAGTAATACATTTTGAGGAATCAGTATATAATAAAAAGAAATTATCTCTATCCAGTTGGCTCTAGTAAGGTACAATTAATACAGTTTTATCATAATAGTTGAACTATCTTGAAATTTCTACTTGATGCAGTAATTCTGTATCACAAACATAAGGAAAAACATAATCAAATTACACGAATTTACCAGAAATAGGTTTCCGTAAAATTTTCAATTTCTCAGCATTTTAGGCTACAGAATCATTTTCCTCTATCAGTTACTTCAATCAATATCTATTTATAACTGCCAATCTTTAGTGCTAAAATATTTCACGAAAAATACTAACTATCTTCATTCCCTGTTCTACACCTTGTAGGATTCTCATATGTCAACCTACTTTATACCTAATCAAACACTAGAAAAAGTATCCAAAAAAAATATTTTCAAATACAAAACATTCCACAGAAAACATCTTTCTCTACACTAAACGCCAGATTACAGAAAAATAGATTACAGGGCCAAAACAGATACACACACACACAGAGGCAGCAAAACTAAGACTTGATAGAAAGAATAATGCAACGATTCAAACTAATCAGATATACCAAAAAAAAAATACAGATTCAATTCGCAACATAACTGATAAACAAAAGAAGAAGAAGAAGAAGAAGGACTAGTTTTGACTTACCTTTCAACAAAAAGGAAGATTTCTCAAAAGGAAAACAAAAAGGGTCAGCCTTTATAATTGAGAATATTGTTTGTTGTAAGTTGGTTATGTGCTATTCTTTGCTCGTTTATTTGCAGAAACGGAAATTGAAAGAGAAAGAAAGAAAGAGAATCTGAGAGATGAGACTTGGACGACACTCTCGCTCCCTCTGTCTGCCTATTGCTTGTGTGTGTAAAGTTTGTTCTAGAATCTACATATGCTTCACACGTGGCACTAGATGATTCTTGAAATTGGACATTTTTGCAATTTGGTTAAAATTACAAATATACAATTCTTACATTGCATTATTATTAGTTCCCTGTAAAGTATTACGGATTCCAATAATCATCGGTTTGTTTTCTTGTTCTTTTTTGTTATATTCTCAAAAAAGGTTGATAGCTTACTCCTTTTGTTTCAAAAGAGTTGTCAACACGGATTGGTTAGCCAGCTCAACACGTCCTTATCAGGCTATATTTAGAATTTAATACGTTATCCGTTCAATTTGTTTGAATTTTTTCAAGGCAGAATGGCCTAAATGACACATATATTTGTGTCACTTTGTCATGCTGGTTCTCCTACTTTACTTTTTTTCATCCAAACACTTTAACTTGTTCAAAATTTATATTTTAAACTCCCCTGACCGTGTGTGTATCTCACTTGCTTGACGTGGATGACACATCATATTCTACGTCATTTTTTATAGTCAAAATACATATAGGGCTACCTTGTGCTACTATGCCCTTAAAGTAAAAGAAAAATAAAATCAATGCCTCCATCTCATCTCTTTTCCCTCAAATTCACGGATTTCTTCTTCCTTGTCCATCTCATATCCCTTCTCCATTCTCATCTCCCTTCTCTGTCTCACTATTCCGCTGATAAATAGTCATTTAGGTATTTTTTTTACTCAAATGATGAAATTGATCAGCCCAAGAAAGTGGCTATTCATGCAAATGATCCAAATTTTGATGAACCAGAAGAGAATCAAACTGAATTTTGAACTTGAATCTTTGTTGAAGATTGATTTGAATAATGATTGCGTTTGTTTTTGCCTTTTGAGATGTAAATATATGAGAATCTGCTAATTATGGTGATCTATGCAGATAGAAGGAAAAATAGGAAAGATCTGTTATCTGGATTTGGGGTGGGGCGGGTGGGGGAGATGTTCACAACCAGAAGGGGGAGGGGAGAAAGAAGAAGCTGGGGAGGGGAGAAGCGTACGGGGGGGGGGGAGAAGAAGCATACATGGGAGAATAAAAAGGGAGCGGGAGGTGTTGTTGTTGTTGTTTGGGGGGGGGGGAGGGGAGTTGTGAAAGAAGAAGAAGAAGAAGCATACAGGGGGAACGAAAAGGGAGGAACAGAAAGAGACATATCTCTTTTGGTTTTTTCTTTTTTTTTTTAACTTATTTATTTTTTATTCTTATTTTAATGATTTTTTCTTCTTATTTTAATTATTTTTGGTTCAAAATGTTCATATTCACGCTCATTATCCGCGTGAATTACACCCACTTTGTCCAGCTCAACTATTATTTTGTCACATGTGCTTGGTCAACGGTCAGAGGGGTTTAAAATATAGATTTTGAACAAGTTAAAGTGTCTGGACGAAAAAAAGTGAAGTAAGAGGACCGACATGACAAAATGGCACAAGTATAGGTGACATTTAGGCCATTCTGCATTTTTTCAAAATACAAGGGTCAAATTGATCAATTTTTAGTGTGAATTCTGTTTACCCGTAAAATGGTACAATTGAATTTATACGTGATTTCTAGATAAGTGAACTAATTTGATCCTGAAATAATGCAATAATTGAAGAAATATATAATACTTAGCCTTAAAATGTAGATGAAACAAGAGAGATGATAGTTCCGGGAACAAGGTTTTCGGGCACAGCAATGATGAGATCAAAAAGCGAAAAAGTAAGATTGTATTAAGTTTTGTATTGAATGTAGTGTAAGTTTAGCCAGAAAATTCGTCTCCTTTACAATGATAACTGGGTTCACTATTTATAGTTGTGTCTAGGAAAGGAGGTCCTAGGATCGTGCCCTCCTTTAATGTCAATTATGAGGGCCATTGATGAAGATGTAACGGTGAACATAAATGCCAAATTCTCAGTAACGGACCGTCGCTCTTAATGCTGCAGAATATTCCTTATTAAATGCTACCGGGCGCAAAGCATTAAATACACCTTTATGAACGTTATCCCTTCCGGTGACAAGCGGAATGACTGTGTTCAGTCTTCGGCCATCCCTGTCTTGGGTTCCACGTGTCTTTCCTTTAGATGACCATGTCTCATATCATATTTCACCTATATAGATAGTCCCTCTGCTTTTCGGTAACATAACTCTGTATTACCGGGAAGTTGGTAGAAATACTCTTTTGGCGGGAATTACTATAACTCCCTCTGAAGGCTGCTGACGGTTGATTAGACGCACGTCTCTCCACATTTAATGCCTCGAACACGCGTCATCCCATGATTCAGCATAGATTTTGCCGATTATCGAGGTAATCATGGCCATGAATTTAGCCGCCAAAATCTTACTTATACGTATCATTCTTTTCCTTTGCACTTCATAATTTCTCGAGCTTCTGATTTACATCTTTGTTCTCTATCTTTTCTCTAATTATCTTAAAACAAAAACCTTTTCCTTCTTCTTATTCAATGGCTTCTTCCTCCAAGCGTGCCGGTTCTTCAAAGAACAAGAACAAAGCCGAGAACTCTGCTCCTCCAACGGTGGGTTCCATCATCCCAAGAAGACTCAGTACCACAAAGGACTTTAAAGAGAAATTCCATACTACTAACTCCTCGTACACGGGCTGTTAGTAGGTACCCTTCTTTCATTCGTCCTTCTAGTATCCCTACTGTGAAGTAAGATTGTCGCTGCCATGGGTTGGATATCATTGCTCCTGATCTAAATCGGAGCGAGTGACCCTTTCCAAGGAAGGTTTTACGTACTTTTACACGTATCCCTTTACTTTGGGTGAGTTTTCTTTGAGTGGAAAGCTTGATTCCGTGATTGCGGAGTTTTACCTTCGCTACTAGGTGTGTTTGGCACAGGTAAGTCTTTCAGTGTGGAGGACGGTCGCCTACCTTCGACGCTTGTGCCAGGAGACTGGAGAAGAGCTAACATTAGCTCGTATGATGAATCTCTACTCTCCCAAAATTTTCCGTGGGGGTATGATAAACTTCTGTAAACGTGGTCACCATGCTCTGTCGACTAGCATGGATGATGATAACGAACGTGGGTGGACGGAACGGTTCATTGCAATTTCCACCAATAATATCATTCCGACAACGACTTCATCCTTTGTGGCCGCTTAGAATCGCACTCGTAAGATCTTTATTTAATATATTTTCTTTCACAGAATATTCTTCTATGGCTGTATCGACTCTTCACCCTTCACATTTTCAGTAATTCGATGGATCCCACCGATGGTGGAAGGCTTGGACTGGTGGGTTCAGAAAATCTTGGACGTCACGACGCCCGAAACTCGTTTATGGAAATAATTGGACTTTAAATATGTGCGGAAGGCCAAAAATCATGATAATTTTAACTTACCTTACTTCCATTTTTTTGTATATGGAGAACTTGGTCAAACCCTTCTCACTTTTTTATGAAACTAGGTTTATATGCAGGCTCTGTTGCTATCCCTGAGGAGGATATCTTGGCTGATCATGCTGATGCAGCGAGGCTGCTTCAGGAGGCACTTACTGGAACATGTATCTCCGGGCCTGTTTCGGGCACAAACACTTCTTTACGGAGTCCCCGGCCGGAGAATAAACAGCCGAAGAGAAGACGTTCCTCTGCGGCCGGGGAAAAGAATAAGAGGGCAGAGATTGATGCCCCCGAGTCATCTCTAGTGGCGATGGTGACTGGTTCTCCTTCCGGACCGGTCATAGACATCGTGATGATTTATGATGATAAAGAATCTAGTGATGAGGAGCTTCTTTACATAGAAGACAACGATCCTCATCATCCCAATAAGATGCTCGACCTGTTGAGAGAGTTACACCAACCGAGAACGATGCCTCGGCAATTTGGGAAGAGTTTGATTTTGTAGATAATGTCAACTCCCATTTTTGGGCCCTAATTGTTGTGCCCGGTACTGCGGGGTTGAGTACCGGGTCCTTGCCGTCTTTGTTTGGCGAGCATCCAGCAGCCAACACTGCATTTGATGCAGCTGCTTCTCACTCTTCAACTCCATCAGCTTCATCTCCATCTTCACCAATACCAGCAACTGCTACATCACTTTCATCTTCATCCACTCTTCCACCAGCAATTTCTATATCACCTCCACCGACCAAACCTGACCATGAAGAAGGTGTTCCTCTTCCATAGTCCCCAGTTCATGGAAATTTGGGACAAAATTATGCTGCCCCTTCTGAAGATCCACAAAGGAGGAGGAACATTATTTTTTCGGTCTCTACCGGATGCAACTTGCTATCCCGACCGGTAGAGCTTGCTAATTATCTGAAGCGTTTGGCTTCAGAGAAAGACAGGAAAAAGATTCAGGCACTCTCGGGAGAGTGTTTGTTGGACAACGCCATGCACAACGCCGCAGCGGTACGTTCCTTTCTTCCTTTATTACTTCTTCTATTTTTGGGTGTAAGCATATTCTAATTTTTACCCTTCTTACTTTGTAGGCCAACTTTCTTACTTCCGAGGGCCTTCAGAGGTTGATTCATGAACAGGAAGAGATTACCTCCACATGGGATCAGCTTCTGACAGAGCAGGAGTAGTATGTCGCTTGCCTTTCGGAACTGGAAGACAAAGTTGCTGAGGTTGTTGTATTAGAAGCTCATTTGCGGCAAAGTGAGCAAGAAGTGGTAACCCTTAGCCAAGAAATTGGTCCGCTGAGGGTTAGATTTGACAAAGCCATAGCCAAATGGGTTGAATTCCATAATGCCATTCTTGCTGCAACCGATCGTGAGGCTGCCTCCGCTGAAAGAGTGATTAACTTAGAGGCAGCCTTGAACTTCAAAATTGAAGAGATTGCTGTTGTGGGGAAAAACACGCCCAGCTAGAAGAGAAGTACAGGAAAACTATCTAGCATAATAGGCTCTTTAGTTTAACTGTCCGCGACCTTGATGTTAATCTCAAATCTGCTATGTCCGCCCTGGAAAATCTTTCTGCCGAGGTAACCCAACTCAAAGAAGAACTCAAGCGCCGAGAGGCTTCCCTCGTTGTTGAAAAAACTTACGCCATGTACCGTATGAGGAGAAAAACTTCAGAAGAGGTCAAAGCTGGTGTCATTGATTTTGATGTCGAAATTGCTAAGGCATGCGTGCTTGAGTTAGCTGCTAAAAGTGGACTCCCATCGAGGTCTGATGTACCTGGCCCTTGTGGTTCTGGTTTCGAGTTTTCGGGAACAAAAGAAGAATCGAAAGATGATAATGCCGAAGGCCAAACTGATGAAAATATAAAGCCATCGGTGGACCCACCTATTTCTCCCGAGGATGCAGACACTTCTCTTTCTCCTGGTTCCGGAGACACTGCAGTTTAGTTTTTCTTTTCTTTTTCCCATTTTGTACTTTTACCGTTTTGGCACGTTCTTGTAAATAAAGACATATTTTTTCTCAAGTATTGTTTGAGTCTTACTTTCGTTTGAATATCCATGCAAGTCCTTAAACTTTGCATTTGCTTAAGAATTCTGCGCACGTTTTTATGTTTG
The DNA here is from genome assembly GCF_000715075.1 of Nicotiana tabacum. Taxonomy (NCBI): domain Eukaryota; kingdom Viridiplantae; phylum Streptophyta; class Magnoliopsida; order Solanales; family Solanaceae; genus Nicotiana; species Nicotiana tabacum. The sequence goes on from NC_134081.1 coordinate 120,250,884, forward strand.
CGCTTTACTATGCGTAGCCTTGGATGCACTTTCCTCGAAGCACTTTGGTTCCGAGCATTATCCCTTTTACGTGAGGGTTTCTATAAGTATTTGCACAAGTTTACTTGTTGCGTCCTTTCGTGTATGTCTTCGGGTACATTTTTCCTCGAAGGCATTTTGATTTCGGCCATAAATTCTTCCGAAACCAATCCTTTAACGTGAGGGTTTTCATAAGAGAGGCCCCTCTTATGTTTACGGTGTTCTTAAAGAGGATGTCTCCTGTTCATTACGTCACTAATATTTGAAGTACTTGTTTAACTTTCAAATGACAAAGTTAGTTCATCGTTCAAATAAGAAACAAGATAAAAATAAAAGGATTTCATTTCATATAATTCCTTCTATTTCAAAGTACACAAGCATTTATTATGCTAAGAAATTGCCATTACTTGTGGCTAGCATTTATTATGCTAAAAAGAAATTGCTATTACCTGTGGCTATCTTGTATAACTTATTTCTATGAGGCTGGTTGTGCAGTCTTCGGTCTCGATGATGCATTTGGTTTCCGGATTTTTGTTTCCCTGTTGACGTGGTAGTCAATGTTTCCGTATCCTCATATCATCCCCCCCCCCCCCCCGCGTGATAGAATGCGAAGAATGCGAATTGGAACATTGGAAATCTTGTGTCTTCAAAGATTCCACCAATGAATTACTAGATAATTCTTAACTCGGCAACATACCTTACTTCCCCTTAGGAATCCATGCTATCGAGCGAAAGAATATCTAACAATCCTCTAGTGATTTGTGCTCGTGAACGGTTGGGTAACCTCTGTTCGATAGCAAACTTAACTTCCCAGTGGGAATTTGCTATCGAACTAAAGATTATCTGACTGTCCCCGAGTGGAAGCTTGTTTGTTTGCCTTGCTATCAAAGGTCTTATTGTTGCTGTCTTTGTAGTATGCTTTCTATCACTTCTTCATTAATAACCTTGCCAGAAAAACCCAATTGGGACAAAAACTGATCGAAGGGAAAAAGAGTGCAGCACATACTTTCCGCTTGAATAATGTTCATTCGCAATAATATCTTTTGAGTTGTGCCACATTCCAGTTGCTAGGTAACTTGTCTCCATTCTAGTTCTCTAACTCGTATGAACCTTTCCCAGTGATAGCTGAAATTTGGTAGGGACCTTCCCACGCTGGACCTAGCTTCCCCGTGTTGAGCTCCTGGGTGTTTTGGGTTACTTTCCTCATAACCAAATCTCCTACTTTGAAATAACGAAGGTTGGCTCTTCGATTATAATATCGCCTCATTTTCTGCTTTTGAGCTGCCATTCTTACACGCGCCAAGTCTTTGCGTTTCTCAAGCAGTTCCAAGTTGATTAACATTGCTTCGTTGTTCGATTCTTCATCTGCCCAAAAATATCTCAAAGTAGGTTCGCCCACTTCCACCGGTATTAGGGCTTCAACACCGTACACAAGGGAAAAAGGAGTTTCTCTTGTGCTCGATTTGGCCATTTTTCGGTAGGCCCATAAAACTCCGAGCAATTCTTCGGGCCATTTGCCTTTTGCTGCTTCCAACCTTTTCTTGAGGTTTTGAATAATCACTTTATTTGTTGACTCTGCTTGACCATTTGCGCTCGGATGATAAGGACAAGATGAGATCCTCTTTATCTTCAAATCTTCGAGGAACTTTGTAACTTTTGCACCAATAAACAGTGGCCCATTGTCGCATGCTATCTCTTTTGGTATTCCGAACCTGCAAATTATATTTTTCCACAGGAAATTGACCACTTCGCATTTTCCGATCTTCTGATAAGGACCTGCTTCCACCCATTTAGAAAAATAGTCAGTCAAAATTAAAAGAAACCTTACCTTTCCAGGAGCCGGTGGGAGCGGTCCGACGATGTCCATCCCCCATTTCATGAACGGCCATAGGGACAGAACCGAATGTAAGGGTTCTGCCTGTTGGTGTACTAATGGTGCGTAGCGTTGGCACTTATCACATTTTCGTATGAAGTTTTTGGCATCTTGTTCCATGCGAGGCCAGTAATATCCTGCCCATACCAACTTCAGCACCAAAATATCTGCGCCCGAGTGATTGCCGCATATTCCTTCGTGGACTTCTCTCATGTCATAATTAGCTTCTGACGCTCCTAAGCACCGGGCCAGCGGGCCTTGGAAGAATTTTTTATACAATTGGCCTCTCTTGAAGCTATAACGTGCAGCTTTGGCACGTAACACCCGTGATGCTTTGGGTTCTTCGGGCAACTTCTCGTGCTCGAGATAGTCGATTATTTTATTTCTCCAGTCCCAGACCAGACTAGTCGAATTTACCTCATAGTAACAATCCGTATCCAGGACTGAGTTCATCAGTTGCACTACCGTCCCAGACTCCGATCCCTTTATTTCTTGATCCTAAGTTTGCTAATGCATTCGCTTCTGCGTTATCCTCCCTCGGGATATGATTAATTGACTACTCTCGGAATCGTGCCAAAAGAGCCTAGACCTTTACCACGTATTGTAGCATACGTTCTTCTTTGGTATCAAAGATTCCGTAGACCTGATTGACCACCATCTCCGAGTCACATTTGATTTCGATAACCTCAGAATCAAGTCCCCGGGCCAATTCGATCCCTGCAATCAAAGCTTCATACTCTTCTTTATTGTTAGTTAAAGGGATCAATTTTGATGGCTTGCCTTAAGGTTTCCCTCGAAGGGGTGATTAATACTATTCCGAGTCGGACCTTTTTACGTTGGAATCTCCATCTGTAAATAAGGTCCAAACCTCCGATGTCGATTCTGACACCATTACTGCCTCATTAGTTGCCAGAGGCAGTAGTCCCGGACTTAAATCGGCCACGAAGTCAGCCAAGACTTGCAACTTAAATGCAGTCATTGGTTTATATTCTATGTCAAACTCACTCATTTCGACGTCCCATTTGGCTAATCTGCCAGAGAGCTCGGGTTTATGGAGGATGTTTCGCAAAGGGAAAGTAGTTACCACAACTATCGGGTGGCGTTGGAAGTAGGGCCTTAGCTTCCGAGCGGCGACTACGAGAGCTAAGGCCAGTTTTTTCAAATGTGGGTAGTGAGTTTCTGCTCCCGTTAAAATTTTGATAACGTAATAAATAGGAAATTGCATACCTTCATCCTCCCGGACTAAAACCGCACTTACCGCAACTTCTGAAAACGCGAGGTAGACTAGAAATGTTTTACCTTCTTTTGGTTTTGAGAGCAATGAAGGGATTGATAAGTACTTCTTCAGGTCCCTCAGAGCCTACTGGCACTCCGGTGTCCATTCGAAATTATTTTTCTTTTTGAGCAGTATAAAGAAGCGATGACATTTTTCCGACGACCAGGAAATGAACCTGCTCAAAGCTGCTAATCTTTCGGTGAGCCTTTGGATTTCCTTTACGTTTGAAAATTGATCCGGGATATCCTTTATGGCCTTGATTTTGTCAGGGTTTACCTCAAGTCCCCTTTGTGAGACCAGAAATCCCAGAAACTTACCAGAACTAACCCCGAACGCGCAATTCTCAGGATTAAGTTTCATGTTATGCTTCCTCAAGATGTCGAATGTTTCTTGCAAATGTTTAAGGTTTTCACCCGCATTCAAAGACTTAACGAGAAAATCGTCTATATAAACTTCCATAGTCTTTCCTATTTGCTTTTCAAACAATCTTATTTACGAGCCGTTGATAAATGGCTCCAACGTTTTTCAACTCGAAGGGCATCACATTGTAACAATATGTACCGAAATTCGTTATAAATGAAGTCTTTTACTGAGCTTCCGGGTTCATCTTGATTTGGTTGTACCCGGAATAAGCATCGAGGAAACTCATTAACTCGTGCCCGGTCGTGGCATCAATCATTTGATCGATATTTGGCAGTGGGAACGAGTCTTTCGGGCACGTCTTATTAAGATCTTTATAGTCTACACACATGCGAAAGATTTTGTCCTTCTTAGGAACTACTACTAAATTGGCTAGCCAGTTCGAATATCTTACCTCTCGGATCGAATCGATATTAAGCAAGCGAGTTACCTCTTCTTTGACGAATTTATTCATGGCCTCGGTAATAGGGCGTTTCTTTTGTCTTACCGGAGGTACGTTGGGATCCAAACTCATCTTGTGCACGGCTACATCCATCGGGATACCTGTCATATCCTCGTGCGATCATGCAAAACAATCGGCATTAAATTTAAGGAATTCAATAAAACCAGACCTGAGCTCCGAGTGCAGTCATGTCCCCAAATGAAATTTTCTTTCTGGGAATTCTTCGAATAACGTAACTTGCTCCAGTTCCTCCGCCATGCACTTCATTGCGTTCGTCTTTTCTGGAACTTGGAAATATCTCGGCACCTGATAATGTTCTGATGACTCTGCTCCCGGGCTAACTTCTTCTAGCTCGGGAGTAGGTACCGGTTCCTATAATTGCTATGCCGTGTGCTCCTTCCTTTTGCTACTGGAAACCGAAATTGCATTCATCTCCCTTGTTGCCAGTTGATCACCTCTTATCTACTTGATTCCTTCGGGCGTTGGAAACTTTAGTAATTGGTGATATGTTGAGGGTACAACTTTTATGTCGTGTAACCCTGGCCTTTCCAAGATGATATTGTATCCCATGTCACCATCTACTACTTCAAATAGAGTTGTTTTCATTACTCCTTCAAAGTTTGTGAGCAGCAAAATCTCTCCCCAGGTCGTCATGCTTGCAAGGTTGAATCCATCGAGGAGCTTTGTTGCCGGAATAATACTTCCGGTGAGTTTAGCTTACTCCAATACTCTCCATTGTACGATATTAGCCGAACTTCCTGGATCCACTAGAACACGTTTAATCTTAAAATCCAACACATTTAAAGAAATTACCAGTGCATCATTGTGTGGTAACAACAATCCATCTGCGTCCTCCTCCGTGAAAGTGATATCGTCTTCTCGGAGTCTTTTACTATGAGTTATTGATACTTTCGTCTTTTTCGCTACTGAAAAGGTGACCCCGTTAATCTCATTCACTCCGAAGATCATATTGATCGTTTGGCATAGGGGTTCTTCTCCTGCTTTCGAAGGTTCCGCGTCGTCTCTGTTGCGACCATAATTGTTCTTAGCTCGGTCACTCATGAATTCTCTGAGGTGACCATTCTTCAATAGTGCTACCACCTCTTCCCGGAGGTGTCGGCAGTCCCATGTTCGGTGGTTGTTCGTCCCGTGGTACTCATACCATAAGTTGGGATCCCTCTAGCTGGAATCAGATCTCATAGTTCTCGGGAATCGTGCCTCTTTAATGTGTCTCATGGCTGACACCAACTCCACTATACTGATGTTGAAGTTATATTCCGATAACTTGGGTAAGAAGGATCCTGAGACCCCAACGTCTCTTTATCCTGAAGTGATCTATTGTTTCGACCATGATCGGTCGCTCTGTCAATGGTGAACTTGTTTGCTGCCCGAAAGTTTCTGCCATGGCCTTTGGTTCGCTTGTAAGATAAAAAACCGGCCCCTCAAAGTCTATCTATCCACGTCGTAGTCATCCTTTGATTTTTCTCTGCTCTTCTCCCGCCCTTTGGCCGATGATGTAGAACCGACCTGGTTATCTTCGATCCTTATCTTTGACTCGTACCGGTTGTGGAAATCTGCCCAAGTTGTTTCTTGAAACTCAATAAGGCTCTCCTTCAGCTTCCGGGAAGCGTCTGAGCTTCTCAGATTCAATCCTTTGGTGAATGCTTCAGCTGACCATTCATCCGGGACAGTCAGGAGCAACATTTTTTCTTTTTGGAATCGGGTAACGAACTCTCGTAATAATTCGGATTCTCCTTATGCGATCCTGAATATGCCGGCATTCTGTACTTGTACTTTTCTGGCCCCGGCATGAGCCTTGATGAAATAATCGACGAGCATCTCAAAGGAATCTATGGAATGCTCGGTTAATAATGAATACCACGTTAGAGCTCCCATCATGAGAGTTTCTCCAAATTTCTTTAACAACACAGATTCAATTTCGTGAGGTGCTAAATTATTTCCTTTTACCGTCATTGTGTAGGTGGTAATATGCTCATGTGGGTCTGAAGTCCCGTCATACTTTGGCACTTCAGGCATTTTGAACCTCTTCAGGATTAGTTCTGGTGCCGCACTCTGATTGTACAACAATTGAGTATACTTTTTCGAATCCGGACCGTTCAATACTGATGGCGCACCCGGGATTTGGTCCATGCGGGTGTTTACTTCCTTCATAAACGATAAAAGTTCATTCTTGAACGGGCCATTCACGTTATTGAGACCGGATTCGCTCCCCCCCAGCCCCGTCGGAGCCAACTTCACCCCTGGGAGTGTTGTTGTTGACACTCTGCGTTGTTTGGTTTGCGGGAACACCGGAAGGAATTGGATATCGTATATTTGCATTATTCGAAGCCCCCGATAGCGCATGCTTCAGCTCCGTCATAACCTTATCCTGCCGCGTGAGATGGCATATAATGATCGCATGTTGCTCTTGCAGGACCCTTACTGCATCCACGACATGCTCCTCATCAGCATCATCGAGAGTTGTCTCCCAAACCTGTCGAGGGTTCTGCCTGTCATGCACCGGCGTGGCGTCATTCCCCTCATTGCGGGTGTCACTGATTGAATCTTCGAAATGACACTGATCCCGTCGAATTTCAGGGTTGTGCGTGTTGTTAATAGTGCTATCTGCCATTTTTTGTGATTTTTTCTAAGACAAAATAATCAAATCACGTTAGTAAAAAAATCAAGGATCAATTTAATTGCACGGCTGTTTAGGCCCCACAGTGGGTGCCAAACTATTTACCCGTAAAAAGGTACAGTTAAATTTATACGTGGCTTCTAGACAAGTAAACTAATTTGATCCTGAAATAATATAATAGTTAAAGAAATGTACAATACTTAGCCTTAAAATGTAGATGAAACAGCAGAGATGACAGTTTTGGGAACAAGGTTTCTGGGCACAGCAATGATGAGATCAAAAAGCGGAAAAGCAAGATTGTATTAAGCTTTGTATAGAATGTAGTGTAAGTTTAGCTAGAAAATTCGTCTTCTTTACAATGATAACTAGGCTCACTATTTATAGTTGTGTCTAGGGAAGGAGGTCCTAGGATCGTGCCCTCCTTTAATGTCAATTATGAGGGTCATTGATGAAAATATAACGGTGAACATAAATGCCAAATTCTCTGTAATGGGCCGTCGCTCTTCATGCTGCGGAATATTCCTTATTAAATGCTACCGGGTGCAGAGCATTTAATACACATTTATGAACGTTATCCCTTCTGGTGACAAGTGGAATGGTTGTATTCGGTCTTCAGCTATCCCCATCTTGGTCCCACGTGTCTTTCCTTTATATGACCACATGTCATATCATATTTCACCCTATACAAATTCGAAAAGAAATTTTTAAAATTTTAAAAAATAAAATTTACGTATTTAAAAAATATTATAAATTACAATAATTAACAATTCGAAATATTTAAAAATTATTTACAGAAAATATGATTAAAAAACCTTATTTGGCTTCCTAAATATTAATATGCTCATTTTTTTTTAACGGATGGAGTAATTCAAGTCAATCCAATTCTTCATTTGACTCCTTCAAAATTCTAGCACAAATAACACAATCCAGTATTAAGCCGGTGGTTAGCACTTCAATTTTTTCCTGAAGAAGTTCAGTCAAATTTGTCATAATGTCTTTTTGATGGCAACAAATAGTTTTTACTGCAATTATTTTTTCGCAAGATCCAACCCAATCTTCCATTTTTTCACTATCTAAAGAAACAAAAAAAACTGATAAAAATTACTATTCCTTCCGTCTCAATTTGTGTGATATTGTTTTTGTCAATTTTAAAAAGAAAAATATATTTTTATATTCAATAACATTTTCACTTTATAATATCAATTTTAACTCTTAATAAAATAATTTATAATCATAGAGATATTTATAATTCATTTTCGATCACATATTTTAAAATTGTTACTTTCTCTTCTTAAATTTCGTACCCAATCATACACCATCACGCTGATTAAATAGGAGAGAGGGAAATTAGATAAACAAGATGGATTTGTAGCTATACAAATCTGTATAAGAAACAAGTAAAAGAAAAGGTTCAAACAAATAGTATCCTTGGATTAAATGGGCAAGTGCACATATAGTATTCTCAAGGATGCTATTTAGAGATTAGTCACTACTTTTTTTATCCTAAAATTTTAAACTAAAAATCTTAGCTCCAGGACAATTCGGGATATTTTTTTCCTGAATAATTGAACTAAAAACTGAGATTCAAGACGCACTAACTAATTTCTAAAGAGTAGCCCTTTAGAGTGGCTACATGGTGTCATTTCCACTTGATAAACCATCCCCATGATGCACGACGCGATTGACGCTGGGATAAAAGGCCTTAATTTTGGTGAAAATAGCACGGGTTAGCCATTTTTCGGGCTGGTAATCGAAAAATAGCCAACGTTTGTAAAGTCATTAAAAAATAGCCATTATTTTGTTGAAACACGGAAAGTTCCAGCATAATATGCGGGATTATGGAGCTCCTGCATACAAACTTCCAGCATATTATGTTGGAACTCCATCACATTATGAAATTCCAGCACATTATGCTGGAATCTCATATGTAAAAATTTGAACTACAACATAGTATGCTGAAATATTTTCAGATTTTTAAGGATATTTTTGTTCAGATTTTATTTTTATATGATAAAATGACTAAATTCGATTACTTTTGAAATTATGACTATTTTTTAATTACTGTTTGCAAATCTGACTATTTTTTTATTTTTGCCCTTAATTTTGACTACCATCCCACTCAACTATCTAGTTGGGTTGGGCATACTTTACGGGCCTATCCCATTTTGACGGTTTTAGGTCCGCCAACTTATTTTCAATTTTAGCCGGTGTAGAGATAGCTTCTTCTCTCAAGTGGCAAGGTCATCAATATCAAGAGGTAACATTAATACTAAAAAGATAATAATGCTTTGTCTTATTTTATTTGATCTGGGAACTTAATATCCTTTTTTGGCATCTTGAAATTATTATTTTAATATTTAGTTAGTAAAACGAAAATTAGTTGTTACTATAAGAATCACCCAGTTCAACACCTTAGGCAATGGCAGCTCGACCAACGAAGTTCAAAGAAATAGACAAAATGAAATGTTGCAACCACGAGTTAGCGAGGTATTACTATCCAATCAATTTTATTATAGTAGAAATAATGTCTTATTTTCGTTGATTAGATTTCTTTTAATTGCGTTAATATATTTCGTGGCCGGAGGTGGAATAAAAAGAGGCCATATTTTTTCCTAACAAATGAGCAACTAATATTAAAATTCATCTTTACACAAATAGTCGGCCATTTTTTTTATTTTTTTTTAGCCATATACATAGATTATACATTAATTATACACATATAACACATAAATTATGCATATATTATATGTTTATCGGCTATTTTTAATTTAAGTGTTTGGACGTACGACTATTTGGGTTAATTTTTCTGTTTTTCTAAGGTGAATCTTAGAAAGCACATCTTGAATCAACATAGCAAAGTATGGATATTCTTTTAGCTGCTAATTAAAGTGGTACTTTATTTACTTATAGGAGTTAAAAACTAATCTATATGGTATCTTGTTTACACTTTAAATGTCACATAGTATTTGCTAAATAGCTAGTGACAATAAATGAATCAAATAGCAATAAATAAAGGCAATAAGTTAGTAGAAACAAGAAAGGGACCTTTGCGTTGGAAAATGAGGACAGCTACCTTAGTTTACAGTAAATCACACTGTCAAGACTCTAGTGCAGTTCAGGTCGAGAAGATATTTTCATCTTATTATTATACTTTAAAGTTTTACGAGGCCTTATATTCGTCACTACTGACATATTTCATCCATTCCTGCACTCCTAAAATTTGAACGCGTACGAGACTTTTGTTTGAAAATGAAGAGATATACTTACCTTTAGTGGTGCGTTTATAATTCATTTCTTTATTTGAATACGGTGGCGTAGCCACTACGCCACCCTATGTTAAGATGGTCGTGCGTACATCCTTTGTGAAAAATTATGCTATATATATAAGTTAAATATTGTGAAGATTCTCGAGAAAATAAAGATTAATATAGCTTGTGTACATGAGACTAGGTGGGTAGGAGATAAGACGTGGAATGTGGACAAGTTTAAATTATGTTATTCTGGGAGGGTGAGGGCAGGAACGGGGTAGGTATCTTGGTTGATAAGGACCTCCGTGAACTAGTGGTGGAGGTTAGGAGGGTGAATGACAGGCTGATGATTATTAAGCTAGTTGTTAGAGGTTTTACTTTGAACATAATCAGTGCGTACGCACCCTAAGCAGGCTTAGATGAGGAAGTCAAGCGGCGTTTCTGGGAGGATTTGGATGAGATGGTGCGTGGTATCCCGCATACCGAGAAGTTTTTCATAAGAGGAGATTTCAACCGCCACATTGGAGCGATGTCTGGGGGTATGATGATGTGCATGGTGGCATTGGTTTTGGAGATAGAAACAGAGGAGGAACGTCTCTGCTGGACTTTGCTAGAGCATTTGATTTGGTGATAGCAAACTCGAGTTTCCCGAAGAAGATGGAGCACTTGGTCACCTTCCGGAGTTCGGTGACCGAGACTCAAATTGATTATTTACTTTGAAAAAATATTTATGTCTAAATGCAAAAATGTAAACTAATCTATAGAGCAAGTAAAATGATCATTGGCTACAAGCATGGATACACAGGGAATTACACTCAAGTAACAATCCAATGTATTTCACGATTTTACAAATATGAGCGAGTTTATGTTAATTAGCCCCGTGTAATAATTCTATATTAGCTTCTTCCAAAGACTAACAAGACTTCCTAATTGATTTATCCCTAAAACAATTAAGAGATTAAGCACACCCGATTATGGCTACAAGTAGTTCAATCCTATCCCTAGGTAGAATCTATAAAGTGAGGATTAAAGACTCAAGTTCTTGTTATTTAATCTTTCCCAACCCCAAATTTTCTTTCCCAAAATCAATTCGAAGTAAATGGGCGAGTCCGAGGGTTAGCTAATCCCTTGGAAACATTAAAGAACAAGTATAATTAAAAAAAATAATAACTCACTTCATAATAAATAAAAATCGTTCAATACATAAGCACAACAAGATATTTAATTCACACTTTAAATATGAATATTTCCATAAACAAGATTCAAGTGTTGGAAAAAATATTACACACTTAGATATTCAATACAAAGCAAGGAAATGAAGAAATGAGTAAGAAATTCTCAACCAAAAGCTTCAAATCTTCAAGACCCAAGTGTGTGTGCAAGAACCCTAGCTCCAAAACTTGTCCTCTCTAGTCAAGAGACTGAAAAATAAGCCAAAGATCTGCCAAAGATCGTTTTTCAATAAGTTAGGTCGTGTATTAAAGGGTTTGGGGCCAAAAAGTGTGAAGTTAAAGAAGTACCCAAAACTGAAGCGCGATCTTCGCATTTGCGAACAATGATATTCCTGTTGACCATCGCATTTGCGATAAAGACTTAACATTTGCGAAGTTTGACTGTTTGGTTTGATTTCGCATTTCCCATATCTGTATCGCAATTGCGACATCTGAGGCCATTTTCCAGATTTTCTTCTTTTCAACTTCTTTTTGACTCTTTTTTACTTGGTTTCTTCATGATCACTTCTAAATCACATAGAACCTATAGAATAGAAGTAAACGACATTAAACACATGATTTTATCACTCAAACATAGCAAAAATCTAAGCTTAAAGACAAGATAAGTTGATAAAATACCAACTTATCAAACTCCCAAACTTAAACTATTAGTTGTCCTTAAGCAATGAAAGCGACAAAATCTCCTTCCAGGTATTTAACTCAATAGTTCATCAATATCATGCCAAGTCAAAAAGGTCTACTTTAGGCACAAACACATGACTTCGATTGGTACCAACAATTACTCCAAAGCATATGAAATACCAAAAACTTCTCATGAATTTCATTACAATTCAAGTGCTCAAATACTATGTAGATCAAAGTAGCAATCAAGTCATGACACTAAAGCTTCAAAATTTGCCTCTTTATCACAATTAACTTCCCTTGTTCATTCATCCCAATTGAAAATGGGATTAAATTCACAACTCAAATCTCATGTGCTCTCACACTTAAGAGAGAATCCCACACTCATATATTGTAATTCAAAACATAAATGGGATATTAAATGGAAAGAATTAACTCTCTCTCACAAAAATGTTCAAATGCACACAAGTAGCACCATAGGCTTGCCCTTCATATATTTCTCCACTAATGTAGATAAACTTGGTTCAAAATCAATTAGGACTTAAAAGGTTATAGTTTAGGCTTTTGGTTAGGGTAGGACACAATTTTGGTTAGAGTGACCCAAAACCTCCCTAAGCACTACAATTTTTCAACAATCAAAGTACACTTCCTTCAAGAACTTTTCCACCCTTTCTTTATTTTTTTAATTATTTTTTTTATATTTTTTTATTTCATCACCTAGTCTTCCATTTATTCACAATTCCTTATTTTTCCTTTTTTTTTTTCCTTCAAATATTACTTTTTTATCTTTTTGTTTTATTTCCTTTCACCTTTTAAGCAACTTTCACATCACAACTTTTCCAACATTCACTACCAAACTTAGGCTTTTAGCCTATATTTATACTTTCAATGTACTTAGGAAGGTAGGATGCCAAAAGATAAATCAATAAAGAACGAAGGGTTAAAGCTTGTAACATGGTTGTCAAAGAAAACGTTTAAAGGCTCAAAAGGGGTTGACTAGGAAAAATATGCAAGGGTAGGAAATTTAAGGCACAATAGCGGTCCAAGGAAGGCCTAACATTATTTTTCAAACCAAGTTAGTCTAGGATTACGCTTTGAAGCACATTCTAGGCAAGTTCTAGACTACAAATAATACAAAATAACTCATAATAAATCTCACCACATATGGCACATGAACACTCAAGTGGAATACAAATCCAAAATCCAATTGAAACCAATGACTCAAAGAAGTTACATATAGCATAAGAAGCTATTTAGTGAATCAAAGAGCCAAAAATTGAGTCTAAAAGTCATGACAATGATCTTTATTTCAATCATTTTTCTTTTTCAAAGATCAAAAATTTGTATGCCGAGGTTTAAATCATGTTGGTACCAATCAAGCGACAAATTGGCCAATGGGCTCAAACACCAACTCATACCATTTATTCTTCCTAAATTAACAAAAACTATATCTAAACTACAAAACTAATTCCCTTAAGAAAGTCGACTAGCTATCCATCATGGGGAAAAGTCAACACAAAAATTTACCAAAAATTACCCGGTTCAAAAAGAAAATTTGCGTCCTCGGAAAAAGAACCGTGGTACAAAGAAAACCAAGGATATCGCCACCAAAATAAAACATACTATTTTAAAAAAAATCAAGAAGCTAATAAACATCAAGTCAATAAAACATACTATATATAAAAACAAAAATTTAAGAAGCTAGTAAACATACTAATATAACACATCAAATAACGTCACATGAAAACAAATAAAAATACCAATCTACCATATCCACAGTTATATAAGAAGCCACCCCCAACTAGAGATATTGCAATGTCCCCAATGCAACTAAACAAAATAGAATAAAATGGTGGAAATTGCTCCCTGAATACTGCATCAAGTGCTCTCCTCGCTGTCGGACTCAGTCGCATCCTCCTCTTCTTCTTCCTCTGACCAATGAACTGGAGCATCATCATCATCTTCCGGCTCGGTCAACGGCACTGGCTCTTGAGGCTTTAGAACTTTCCATAGCCCCTTCACACCCTTCCACATGCGGATGAAGAATTTATCTCTCTTCTTCTCCCTTTTCTTCATCCTGGTGTGTGCATTTGCCAGTTTGTCATGAGAAATGCTCAAATTACCGTGCGCCGTGGAAAAATAAGTATATGCCTTCTCCAGCTTCTTAAAGTGATCCCACTGCTTCTTCTGATCACCAAGATACTTTTGAAATTCTTTCTTTGAAATGCATACAGAGGGTCCCTCATATGTCGTGGAAAAATAAGTATATGCCTTCTCCAGCTTCTTAAAGTGATCCCACTGCTTCTTCTGATCATCAAGATACTTTTGAAATTCTTTATTTGAAATGCATACAGAGGGTCCCTCATATGTCTCCCCAGGTCCCTGTGGAAGGCCAGCTACTAGGTCGCGAATCAGCCGCATTTCCTCGGAAAGCATATCAAATGGTCCTCTTGCAGAACACGATGGTATGCTACCCTGGTCAGTATGAGAAGAAGATCCCAACTTTCTCTTTTTGCTTTTGACGGTGCCACTCTCTCCTCTTTTCTTCAATGGATTAATAGGCTTTCCCGGATCTATCCAGGTGTCTCCCGGATCCTCCTGAATCCCAGCAAGTTGGCATAACTCAGTGATAAGAGATGGGAATATCAATGATGGATCATTCTGAATCTGATACTCCCTTATTTCATTTATGAAAATCTCACCAACATTGAGCTGAATACGATCAAGAATGGAGGCTATAATTTAATCTCTCGTTGTTGGTACATTCCATATATTCGACGCATGGGAGATGCGACTGCATATGATGGCCAACCATATCTTTGCTTCAGCAGTAAATTCTTTGGATGTGATCCCTCTTTTTTTCAGCTGCCCATGGAACATCCACACCCGGGCACAATTTGGATACCAACCACTCACCTGAGGCACAATCTTTTGCACGGAATGGGGCCATGTCATGGTCCTATAGGTGATAGATTTAGTTCACAGCTTCAGCTCCGAAATTCACCATTTTGCCGCGAATCCTCATCTTTGGCTTTTTTAACCTGATGGCTGGAAGATTTGCATAGAACTCCCTCACCCATTGCTCATTGGCTTTGCAAGGTTGAGGGGAAAAACAAGTCCATCCCATGTCTACAAGCCTCTGATGGAACTCGGGAAGACATTCCGGGACCATTTCCAGTAATATACTATTTTTCGGGAGCACTTTCTCCGAAATCAACTCGGCGAAGTACCGTTCCTGGCATTTCAATGACAAGAACCGGTGTTGGTCATAGTTCTCCTCAACTTCCAAGGGATTTTCATGCGTGGATTCATCGGAGTTAGAGCTCATTTTCAGCTTATGGTACCTGTAAACAAAGCATTGGAGTGAAACCGTGGTATAGCTATGAAAAACATTGCAAAATGATTCAAATATGATCAAGAAATGATTGGACAGTCGAAACCCATCCTTAGAAACAAAATTCAGATTTTCAGTTTAGCAGGAGCCTACTCTCTGAGCTCGCAAATGCGATATATTCTTCGCAATTGAGAAGGCAACAGGAAATCAAAGAGCTCGCAAATGCGATATATTCTTCGCAATTGCGAAGGTTGCCAGGGCTGACATGTTTTGCAATTGCGACCACCTATTCGCCAATGCGAAGCTCGCAAATGCGAAGATGCCATTGCAATTGCGACCTCACCATCCCCAACCACTGAACAGTCCCAAAATCCAAAAGTTTTCGAACAAAATCAAACCTTTAGATAACCCAATCAGTTTTAGGCACACACAAATGCAATAAACTTCACACACAACCACGAGTTGAAGAAATTTCAATGATTCGGCCAAGAATCTCATTCGGGCCTTTCATCGATCACATAGTAAGCACACAAAATCACTTCTATTTTCACAAAGCCATGGGTACTCAGACTTTCCCATTTTTCAAGAAAAGACATAAGCTCACACTCTCAACCAACCTCACCCAGAAATCAACACATGATTTATGTTATTTTTCAAACAATTTTTGCACAGAAAAGGAAAATCAAATTGAAACCTAGCTGTTTAGAATTAAAGGAGAGGAGAAGAACAAGATGATGCTATGGAACATAAAGAGCACAAAGATTAAGCCTTCATACCTTGATGATTGCAATTAGGAGTGAAAATGAGGGAGTTTCAAGGTTGGGGGATTGAGGAAGAAGCCAGTCATTTAATTTTAGGGCCTCAAAATATTCTTGCAATTTGTTTTTTGGCAAGTGTTAAGCAAAACCCAGTATAGGTGCCTCAGAGGTCGTATTTACGACCCCCTATTCGTAATTGCGAGCTTTAAAAATTCTACAGAGGTCGCAAATGCGACCCTTTCTTGGATTTTGCGATGTGGCCAAGTTCGCAAATGCGAACACTGAGTTTCTGCAATTTCCAGCTACTAGTTTTTGGCTCTCCGGTCATCTCGACCTGCTCAAATCAATTCCAAAAATTGTGAAACTTGGCATATTAGTCAAAAATAAAATAATAAACTATTCTAAAAAAAGAATTTCAAAAACGATGGGTTGCCTCCCACCAAGCGCCGCATTAAATATCGTGGCACGACGCGTATCAACTTTACCACTTTTCTCGCCACTTGGATGATATGAATTGGGCACCTAACTTGGACTCAAGCTTGTGACCACAAGAAACGGGGGGGTGGTAAGTAGATGATCAAGCCACACATTAATTTCCTTATTTTGAATTCTTGAATATGCAAATTGCAAAATGTATGACTCTTGTTTTTCTTCTTTGCACTTCCATATGGATTCACACGGCTCAATTCCCATATCACCATGCAATTCCAAAGTTGAAAAATTCTTGGAATGCAACCTCAAGCCTTCAAATTGCAATTCTTTCCGGATTTTGACACCATCTTTTTCTCCCGAACTAGAGTCAACTTCAACCATATTTTCAATTACACCGGTTGACTCTAATTCCATATTTTTCTTGGCATCACTAATAAGCATGAAGTCGGTTGGAGGACGTTCAATTCTTGATTCCTTAAAATAAAGCTCACTTTCTTCCTCGAAGTCGGACTCTTCTTGACCTCTTTCCACACTCTCAAGTTGGTGGGCATAGTGAGCCTCAACTAATATTTTCATTTGATCTTCCAAAGTGCGGATAGTCTCATCATTTCTATGTAGTGCTTGTTCTAAGTATTCGAGTGCCAAGCTTTGCTTCTCCTCATTTTCAAGAATGGCCTCCAACATGAGAATCATTCTCTCATTTTGAGCATTTGGGAGTTCTTCTTGGTTTTGATCAAGTGCCAAAGAAGGATTTTTGGCTTCAACCTCTAAGGAAGGTTCTTGGCTATCATTCACTTCCGGGGCTTTTTGGACCTCTAAAGCTTCAAGTATTTCTCCCATTTGTGAGTTCAACCTTTCAAGACCCAAATCATTTTGGAGACTATTTTCCAAAAGTTCCTCCAAGGCATTTTGCTTTTTGTTTCCTCCTTCAAGTAGGCATTCTAACATGAGCTTTAACTCTCCATTTTGACCATGCTCAATTTATTCCACTTTCATATCCCTATAATTTTTATCACAAAAAGTAGAATCATCATAGCGGGGGATTGGGGAAGGGAAGGGCAAATAAGCACAATAATCCCAATGACCATTTTGACAATCACACTTATCACAAATGCTCCACTCATGGGTTTGAGATTGTGCGCACAATCCGCCCCCGAGAGAATTTAAATAATTTTGCCACGAGTGTGGTCCTCCACAATAAGGACAAGGGTCATCAAAGTATGAACAACTACCATCCGACCAATTTTCATTACATGATGCCATTTTTGCAAAACTAAGAAAATAAACAAGAAACAAACAAGAAGATAAACAAAGATAAGAAAATAATTATAAAAATATTCACAAGTTTGGAGTTTAGACCAAAGCACATACGCTTATTTCTCAAACAACCTAAATATGCCAAATTGTTCCCCGGCAACGGCGCCAATTTTGATGACGTCCAAATCCACTACTAAAAAGTAAATGGACACGGTCGCATGCAATATAATTTACCCAACTATGAGTCGGGGTCGAATCCCACAGAGAACAATATGTAGGCGATTAGGCGTGTAAGAGAATTATCACTTATTATGCTAAGCCACACACTTAGAAATGTTTTGAAAAAATATTTATGTCTAAATACGAAAATGTAAACTAACCTAGAAAGCAAGTAAAATGATCATTGGCTACAAGCATGGATACACGAGGAATTACACTCAAGTAACGATCCAATATATTTCACGATTTTACAAATATTGTCGCACCCTATTTTTTTCGCAAAAAGCGTGCTTCGACACATGACAACTCCTTTTAGAATGGGAGATAGAGTGCTACAGAGAAGAGTCGCCACCTAACGATTTTTAAGGTGCGTTAGGGCACCTATTATGCAGATAACTCTATTTGACTAGTCAACGCCACCAAAGATCGGGTAAGGGCTCAAGTTACCTTAAAGAAAAGGTGTTAGGCACTCCTCGAGGTCCATAACTATGGGTCCCAGTTGAACTTAAAATTATGTGGATTACGATTAAGCTAGGTGATCAAGTAAACAAAGGGGATTCAGAAGTCAAAGAACTTTATTACAACATGATTAATACAGATCTTAGAGCGAATATAGGGATACGACTATTTAGATCTAATAATAAGAATAAGATGGGGGGGGTCCTAAGTTTTTTAGCCTAAAGGATCACCCCATGCAACATAAATAATACTTCGTAACTCCCTCAAGATGGGGTGTTACTCATATTATTCAGCGGGCACAAACTATCATCTCCTGCTATCCGATTACTATGTTAAAATTGTTACCTAAAAGCGTTCTAATTCAATTATAGGTCATACCCTATGCGTGCACTACCCGTCCCATACCTATGGTCCAGGAGGTATTGGACCTTTACTTTGTATGGTTCTAGACCTCACTTAGGCTACTCAGAAATTTCGAAACTAGGCGACATACAAAACACATCGGACTTTATATATAGGCAGTCAAGGCTCAAGTTTGCCTTCCTCACTTAAGCAACAAATACACGCAAGACAAATTGTATGTTGAGAAGTTCATAATTAAGAACTTAGATCCCTATAGACATGATTTCTATGTGACAAGGCGTTAAGTCAGGCAAGCAGTTTCAAAAACTAAGCGTCGCCCATAGACAGGATTGTACAATTGTCGCATATTGATTGTTAAAATTGCAGATTTTCACTTATTAATCCTGTAGATGTTGCATCTAAGTGATTTATGTAGTAAAGACAGTGGAATCTATCAGGAGAAACCCAGAATTACTCACGCTTTTGATAGTGGTCTAAGTGAACAATAAACAACGTTGAGAGGGTCATCATTAACAGTTATTAAGGCGAATTATGGTATCCTATAGGCAAGATCTTTAACGATTAGCACTTGGAACTGATTTTGTTGTTATACTTAGTCATATAGGCATGGTTTCTAGTGAACAGTGCGATACAGTAGCAAATGAAATGATCCAAATCCTATAGGCATGATTTCTAGCAATGCAAATTGAAGGAAAGTTCAACGATATTTATTTCCTATGGGCTTGTTTTCTAATAACATGTAGCAACAAGGATAATTGAAGCATTTGAGCTCATGCTTTGCTAGTAGACAAGTAGTGTGCGTGTGTGCTTCTCCTAATAGCATGATTTCTATAGTGTACATAGAGAGTGAACAACGCATATAGCAAATACATTATTAAGTCCTATATGCATGTTATCTACCCATCGCCTGTAAATATTAAAATCTACCCCATTCCCTTTTACTAACAACCCAATAGTTTATACAAAGATTATTAGAGGCCCAATAATGAGTAAAAGTAACAGTGTTACATAACCGTGATAAGAGGCCAACAACATGCCTAATAAATACCCAGCATTGCCTAGTCCTTCAATAGCTCTTACACAACATACCCAGGCCTTCAACAAAGAGCCACATTTAATACATGACTCAGGGATCCACAGAGGGGTCCAAAACCAGTTTACTCAACCATGGCACCAAGTGTTGCACCATTTAAAATAGCCAATTCAAGTACACAACACATAACAAGGGGAAGTCGAGTGAATATGAACAACTTGAGATTGAGGGAGTGACTAAGGACCAAGACCTAGTGTGTCAGAGTTCACAAGGGTCTCAATTGGACCCCGAGCAGTGCTCACACTAGGGAGGCCGACAATAGAACCTAGATAGCCTTGGCTTTCAGCCAGCTAAGAATGAGGAGTTCAGAATAGCATGAGTAGCAAGTAAGGAGAGTGGATAGTGATGGAGGGATAGAAGTTAGGTGATACACTTATACTTAAAATAGACATATTCAAGTTGAGCATACAAAGCAGCTAATCAAGCGGATCATAAGACTTTGTTCAGTAGAACTTCAACATTTAGCAAAGTAGCACATAACAAACACATATTGAGAGAGTTAGGGGGAGGAATATGTTTGCAAAGTTTGATAGAAATTAACACTAACAGGTTGAGACTTAAGAAGTCCAATTTAGGCTACATATACATATTAGCATCATAAGACAAATATGTTAATTCTCATCAGAAGGCAGGGCAGCATTGAAACACATATTATGATAGGCCAAGTAATCACCGAAGGAACAGGGAATCAAGACATACTAGGAGGCATATTAGCAAGGAAGCAAGATCATAGTTGAGGCAAAATGGAATGTTTATCTTAAAATCCTAAGTGATGCTAGGGATCAGGATAGCAAGGAAACATGTTTAGAGTAAACCTTAAAGTAATGTTCTATATAGTTGTGGCTAGTACACAAAGAACAGTCAATCAGACACAAGACTCAGCACTAAATGATTCATTTAAAGTAGAGAGAGGTTTCCATAGAGTTGTAGTAGTATCCAAAGCAAGGTATGAAGAAAATTCTATAACTAATAACATATAGTCACAACAGTCAGATTCATATCAAAATAGGCACGCATTGAAGCTCAAAACTGAAACATATTCAGATGCTAGAGGTACAGAACTGATTCCAGAAGGAAACAAAGAACCAACATAGAAGTGCAGACCATAATGAATAACACATACTAGCCTAACATAAACTAAGGACAAAGCAGTAAACTATCTCATGCATTCAACTATCATAGGATGACAAAGGAGTATTGAGTATTATCATAATAGTGCAATATCAGAGATTTACAACTAAATCATACTCATATAATTCAAACACATATAAGAAGGAAAGAAAGAAAATTAACGTTGCAAGGGTTAAAAGCACTAACCAGTAGCAAAATTATACAAGCAAAAGAATAGTAAAGAGCTTAATAGCAAGAACCCCAGATCTCCGATGCTTCAGAGTTCACAAGAGCCTCGAGAAGGGCTCAGAGCAGTGCTTGCACTGGAGGAGGTCGTTTAATGGCCTTGGCTTTCAGCCGGCCCAGAATTCAACAGTTTTACAAAATACTTGAGTGTAACAGAGTGAGTGAGTAAGTTAAAGAGGAGAATAATGAGAATAATAGTAGTCATTCTGTCCGTCAAAGGGGATTATGGGAGGAGTTTATATAGTAGTAGAAATTGAACAAACAAACAAGGAAATATAATCAATCAGACATAAAATAAGGAAAGAAGAGCATGAAGAATCGATTAGAATCAATTTAGGAGAAAATTAGGCAAACCCTAGTTTGACCGGAATCACAGATTGGCCGAAGATCTTGTTAAATCAGGACCGTGTAATCTTGCCATAGACGTATATGGATGGAAAACCATCCCAATATTACTAAATAGGTCCAATCCCTCTTGATTTGGGAGACTTATACTTGCCAAAATCGGGCAAGTACTAAGTACTACCATGTTTATGCAAGTAACAACGATATAATCCCAAAAAGGTAAGCAAATCAGTGTAAGAATCCATGGATGGATTGGATTAGGAAAAGAACTGGAGGCGGCAACTAGGGTTTGTGAAGAGAGGAGAAGGTTCGAGAGGATTTGGGGGCGGCAGACGGATGAAATAAGGGTTAGGGTTTGGGTGAGGTTAATTTAAAAGGAGAGGATGAATGGGAGCCGTTGATCTTTCAAGATCAACGGCCGGGATTAAAATTTTGAACGAGGCGGGTCGTGGAGATGGGTGCCGAACGGATTTTAGATTAATGGGTCATTTGGTTTGGGATGGGGCTATTGGGCTAAGGTACTGGGCCTTTTGGTCCGAAAATTGGCTTAAAAACTTGGGCCAGCTCTTAAGTACACTCAATTTATTAAAAATAATGGCTAGTAAAAATAAAAAAAATATATTTTTTATGCACTAAAATAATTATTTAGCATTGTAAAAATATAAAATACTATTTTAACACAAATAGTATAAATAAGGAGTCTTTGTATATGAATATAGGCTATTATTTCAAAATTAAATAAATAGCTTAAAAAATGCTAATGTAATTATATGGAATGAAATAAAATGTTTGAAACATATATTATAGGTGAAAAATAATTATTGTAGGTAACTAAGTCATTACAAAATAATTTAAAAGGATAATTACTAGAATATTTATATATAATTTAAATTTACGAAAATTAATTTAAAACTTTAAAAATTATGGTAAATTATAGAAAATGCTTGTATAGGTTTGTAAACTAAATAATGATACAAAAATGTTATTTTGAAAGTATATCTATATTTTTTTTAAAATATGAGGGCAAAATTGGGTATCAACAGCTGCCCCTCTTTACCCGAAAATAATGAAAGAGTTATCGGGTAAAGAATATAATGACCAATTTTGGTCGAATTGAGTGAGGGATGGTGTGATTTGAAAAAATGGGGGATGATCCCTGGTTTCTGAGTTGCCTACATATCCTTGGTGTTACGGGAATCAGGCCGTGTGTAGTTCTGGATCCAACGGTGAACTGAACCGATGGAGTTATTATAGGAACGACCGTATGCTTCGGAAAAGGTTCTTTTGGGTAGGACAATATCAGATGAATTTGCGCGAAATCATGAATGTGCATCTGAAATATTTTGGATGTATCTCAAAACGAGTATTTGAACGGTTACCAAGTAAACGTGGGTAACTGATGGTGGTTGGTTGCGTTTGAAATAATTGCAGGTTGTGAACATTGAACGTAAACCGAAGCAAAGATTGCTCCTGTTAGGAGAACGGTTACTTCCTGGATTACCTGCAAAACTTAAAACACGATGCATGCAAGTATATATGGATTATTGCGAGAATATAAACATGATGCAAATTCCCTTTGGACCATGAAAGTTGTCTTTGGACGGTGAGGATGATGTCCTTAGATCATGACGTCCTGGGTCATGAATCATATGATAAGGGATTCGCAGGCCATGAAATGATGTCCTCGGGCAATGAAAATGGTGCCTCTGAACTATGACGCCTTTGAATAATGATGTGCAATATTGAGAGATCCTCAGGCCATGGAATGGTGTCTCTAGGCTATGAGGATGGTGCCTTTGGATTATGACGCCTTTGGACAAAGATGGCAATGTTTCAGCCCATGAGATGCAAATATATGAGGGTAGGTCGTATGTAAAGCGAAACAAATCTTAGGCAATGCTTAGCCGCAGGCGAATAGAAGACAGTGCTAGGTCTTAAATAGCATAATGGAGATATTATTTAATCTTGAGGAAAATGCAGTGCTCTATGACGCCTTTGAATAATGATGTGCAATATTGAGAGATCCTCAGGCCATGGAATGGTGTCTCTAGGCTATGAGGATGGTGCCTTTGGATTATGACGCCTTTGGACAAAGATGGCAATGTTTCAGCCCATGAGATGCAAATATATGAGGGTAGGTCGTATGTAAAGCGAAACAAAGCTTAGGCAATGCTTAGCCGCAGGCGAATAGAAGACAGTGCTAGGTCTTAAATAGCATAATGGAGATATTATTTAATCTTGAGGAAAAGGCAGTGCTTAGCCGTGTGCAAGAAGGGGAGGCATGGATTAGCCTCGTGCAAAATAGGAGACAGTGCATAGTCTCATGCGAAGAAGGCATTGTTTAGCCTTATATAGTTAAGGAGGCAGGGCTTAGCCTCGTGCAAATAAGAGACAATGCTTAGTCTCATGCAAAGAAAGGCAGTGCTTAGCCTTATGCAGTTAATGAGGAAATGCTTAGCCTCATGCAAATAGGAGACAATGTTTAGTCTCATACAATGAAAGGCAGTGCTTAGCCTTATGCAATTAAGGAGGCAGGGCTTAGCCTCATGCAAAATAGGAGACAGTGCTTAGTCTCATGCGAAGAAGGCAATGTTTAGCCTTATGCAGTTAAGGAGGCAAGGCTTAGCCTCATGCAGAATAGGAGACAATGCTTAGTCTCATGCAAAGAAAGGCAGTGCTTAGCCTTATGCAGTTAAGGAGGCAAGGCTTAGCCTCATGCAAAATAGGAGATAGTGCTTAGTCTCATGCAAAGAAAGGCAATGCTTAGCCTTATGCAGTTAAGAAGGCAGGGCTTAGCCTCATGCGAAATAGGAGACATTGCTTAGTCTCATGCGAAGAAGGAAATGTTTAGCCTTATGCAGTTAAATAGGCGGGGCTTAGACTCATGCAAAATAGGAGACAATGCTTAGTCTCATGCAAAGAAAGGCAGTGCTTATCCTTATGCAGTTAAGGAAGCAGGGCTTAGCCTCATGCAAAATAGGAGACAATGTTTAGTCTCATGCAAAGAAAGGCAATGCTTAGCCTTATGCAGTTAATGAGGCAATGCTTAGCCTCATGCACAGAATATGAGGCCAGTGGAAAAGTATTTCTTAGCTGAAGATATTTGTGCTAGATAATCTGAAGGCAGTGTCTTGATATATCTGCGAGTATCGTTATTTTATTGTAC
Source organism: Nicotiana tabacum (assembly GCF_000715075.1). Lineage (NCBI taxonomy): Eukaryota > Viridiplantae > Streptophyta > Magnoliopsida > Solanales > Solanaceae > Nicotiana > Nicotiana tabacum. Next base: position 120,275,434 of record NC_134081.1, read on the forward strand.
CTGCATTCAAAGAAAAATTGTGAGTTCTGTGGGGGAAGGTTGGTTCGCATTTTTGCCTTCTACCTTGCATGTGCTCCTGTCTTTAGATCCTGTTTAAGTTACACTGGGTAGCATCCGACTGTCATAGAAATAAAGTTTTCAAAAAATATGCATGCATTTGATAAATATAGTTGTTTTAAATATAGTAGTATACGATATCAAGTAAGTTAGATGAACCCATGACTGTGACATATTTTAGAGACATTGCGACCTCCTTGCTTTAGAATTTTGAGGGTCCTCCTCAAAATTCTACCCTAGTTTAAAAGCAATTCTTTGACTGTTCTGTGTATGATGAAGTTGGCTGGACCTCCTCAAACTTCTACCCCACTTTCTGACCATGGCAAAAATGAAGATCTTATTGAGATGTGACCGAACCCACATGGGTGCCTACGTATCCTCTCTTAAATGGGAATCAGGTCAAGCGTAGTTCAGTTACATCGAATGAAGAAATGTAAATAATCTAAACATAGTATCTCTTGACTGCGTCTGAGTTGATAGGTTTTGGCCAAATTTCTCCGTCCATTTCTGCAAGTATGAGCGTTCCTCCTGTTAGTACTCTGTGAACCATGTAGGGCCCTTGCCAATTGGGTGAAAATTTTCCTTTGGCTTCATCTTGATGCGGGAAGATCCGCTTTAGCACCAACTGCCCTGGTGTGAATTGTCTGGGTCTGACCCTTTTATTGAAAGCTCTGGACATTTTGTTCTGGTAAAGTTGACCATGACATACTGCGTTCATTATTTTTCCGTCAATGAGAGCCAGTTGTTCATAACGACTTCGTATCCATTCTGCATCACTGAGTTCAGCCTCTTGTATGATTCTCAAAGAAGGACTTTCTACTTCGGCGGGAATGACGACTTCAGTACCATAGACCAGCAAATAAGGAGTTGCCCCAGTTGATGTGCGAACCGTGGTGCGATATCCAAGTAGGGCAAATGGTAACTTCTCGTGCCATTGTTTGTGATTATCTATCATCTTCCTTAGTATCTTCTTGATGTTCTTATTGGCGGCTTCCACAACTTCATTCATTTGTGGCCTGTATGTTGTGGAATTTTTATGATTGATCTTGAAGGTTCCACACATGGATCTCATCAAATCACTGTTAAGGTTGGTGGCGTTGGCGGTGATGATTGACTCCGCTACCCCGAATCGACAGATAATATGATCCCTAACGAAATCTGCTACGACCTTCTTAGTTACAGCCTTGTAAGATGCGGCTTCAACCTATTTTGTGAAATAGTCTATGGCCACTAGAATGAACATGTGCCCATTTGAAGCGGTGGGTTCGATTGGACCGTTGATATCCATCCCCCAAGCAGAGAAAGGCCAAGGTGCACTTGTTGCATTGAGTTCATTGGGTGGCACTTATATCATATCAGCATGTACTTGGCATTGATGACACTTTTGGACATACCTGATGCAGTCTGTTTGCATAGTCATCCAAAAATACCCTGCTCTTAATATCTTCTTAGCTAAAACAAAGCCATTCATGTATGGTCCACAAGTTCCGGCATGTATTTCTTCGAGCAATTTTGATGCTTCCTTGGCGTCGACACACCGTAATAACCCCAGATCTGGAGTCCTTCTGTACAAATTCCCTCCTCTTTGGAAGAAGCGGTTAGATAATCTTCGGAGTGTGCATTTCTGAGTATGATTTGCGTGGTCCGGGTATTCTCCTTTTGCCAAATATTCTTTGATGTCATGGAACCATGGATTTCCATCAATTGTTTCTTCAACGTGAGCACAATAAGCTGGCTGGTTATGAATCCCTACCGGGATAGGGTCGATGAAATTCTTGTCTGGGTGTTGTATCATGGAAGATAGAGTGGCCAATGCATCTGCGAACTCATTCTGGATTCTCGGAACATGTTTGAACTCTATCTTTGTGAATCTCTTCATCAATTCTTGTACATAGTACAAATACAGCAGTATTTTGGTATTCTTTGTAGTCCATTCTCCTAGAACCTGATGTATCAAAAGGTCTGAGTCACCAATTACCAGCAATTCCTGAACGTTCATGTCAATGGCCAACTTGAGTCCCAAAATGCAAGCCTTATATTGTGCCATATAGTTGGTACATGGAAACCTGAGCTTTGCGGATACTGGATAGAGTGAGTGAGTAAGTGAAAGAGAAGAATAATGAGAATAATAGTAGTCATTCTGTCCGTCAAAGGGGATTATGGGAAGGGGTTTATATAGTAGTAGAAATTGAACAAACGAACAAGGAAATATAATCAATTAGACACAAAATAAGGAAGGAAGAGCATGCAGAATCGATTAGAATCAATTTAGGAGAAGATCAGGTAAATCCTAGTTTGACCGGAATCACAGATTGGCCGAAGATCTTGTTAAATTGGACCCGTGTAATCTTGCCATATACGTATATGGACGGAAAACCGTCCCAATATTACTGAATAGGTCCAATCCCTCTTGATTTGGGAGACTGATACTTGCCAAAATCTGGCAAGTACCAAGTAATACCATGTTTATGCAAGTACCAACGATATAATCCCAAAAAGGTAAGCAAATCAGTGTAAGAATCCATAGATGGATTGGATTAGGAAAAGAACTGGAGGCGACAACTAGGGTTTGTGAAGAAAGGAGAGGGTTCGAGAGGATTTGGGGACGGCAGACGGGTGAAATAAGGGTTAGGGTTTGGGTGAGCTTAATTTAAAAGGAGAGAATGAGTGAGGGCCGTTGATCTTGAAAGATCAACGGCCGGGATTAAAAATTTGAACGAGGCGGGTCGTGGAGATGGGTGCCGAACGGGTTTTAGATTAATGGATCATTTAGTTTGGGCCATGGCTATTGGGCTAAGGTACTGGACCTTTTGGTCCAAAAATTGGCTTTAAAACTTGGGCCAACTCTTAAGTACACTCAATTTATTACAAATAATAGCTAGTAAAAATAAAAAAAATATTTTTTATGCACTAAAATAATTTAAAAATATTATTTAGCATTGTAAAAATAATAAATACTATTTTAACACAAATAGTATAAATAAGGAGTCTTTGTATATGAATATAGGCTATTATTGCAAAATTAAATAAATAGCTTAAAAAATGCTAACGTAATTATATGGAATGAAATAAAATGTTTGAAACATATATTATAGGTGCAAAATAATTATTTTAGGTAACTAAGTCATTAAAAAATAATTTAAAAGGATAATTACTAGAATATTTACATATAATTTAAATATAAGAAAATTAATTTAAAGCTTTAAAAATTATGGAAAATTATAGAAAATGCTTGTATAGGTTTGTAAACTAAATAATGATGCAAAAATGCTATTTTGCAAAAATGCTATTTTGGGTATCAACAAATATGAGCGAGTTTATGTTAATTAGCCTAGGGTAATAATTCTATATTAGCTTCTTCCAAAGACTAACAAGACCTCCTAATTGATTTATCCCTAAAACAATTAAGAGATTAAGCACACCCGATTATGACTACAAGTGTCACGACCCAAAATCTAACCATGGTCGTGATGGCGCCTATCGTGTTATAAGGCAAGCCTATTTCCCAAAATATTACTACTAAATCGATTATAAGAATTTAATAAAACATTTCCAACATTTGAATTTTTCATAAACTAAATCAACTCTAAATATAATTATAGAAAATACGGAAACGAGCCCCAAACATCGGGGTGTCACTAAGTCATGAGCGTCTAAAACTATAAACTAAGATATATAAGGTGTCTAACTGTCCAAAAAAAGAAATGACAAGAGGAGTAACAAGATCATGCGGACACTAACAACTACCTTGCAGTCTCCAAAGATAGCCGGCCTGAACTCAACGATCGCCGCACTCTAACTCACCTGGATCTGCACATAAAGTGCAGGGTGTAGTATGAGTACAATAGACTCAGTAGTAACAGAAATAACTAAGGAATTGAGCAGTAGTGACGAGCTAAGCAAAATAATCCAATTATTATCTCCACAATTAAGTACAAACAAGAGTAGACATGTAATTTCATAAATTAGAAAGACTACAAGGAAAATTAACAGGTAAATGCAGCAACAGAAAAAGTAAATGCAACCTCACAGCAATGTCACTCCATCACTCAACACTCGCACTCAACACTCAACGCTCAATACTCTGCGCTCACTGGGGGTGTGTACAAACTCCGGAGGGGATCCCAAAGCCCAAGCGCTAAGCACAAACAACTCATGTGCCATCATATCAATACCTGGATCTACACGGTCAACTCACGTGCTACGTAGACAACTCACGCGCTATGGTATCAATACCTGAACCTGCACGGTCAACTCACGTGCTACGCGGACAACTCACACGCTATGATATTAATATCCTCATAACCAGGCCCTCGGCCTCACTCAATCATGTACCTCACTAGCCTCCTCACCATCATAACAAATAAGGGAACACAACTCAAGTATCACAACATATTAGCAAATAATAGAGACTGACATAAACATGTACACTAATTTCAATGACTGAGTACAAATAATATGAGCATGAATGAAGCCTAAGCATGATCTCTAACATGAAGACAGACAAGTTCAATAATAAGTAACTACGTAAACACAGATGATGGTCATGAGGCCTCACGGGACGGACCAAATCTCAATACCTCGAGGTATACACGCACACACCCGTCACCTAGTGTGGGTATCAGCTCTAAAGAGTCACACGATGTCAAATTCTCTGGGTTTATACCCTCAAAGCCAGAGTTAAAACTGTTACTTACTTTAACAACGTAAAATCCTACTCCGAGATGCCCTCATCTCTGGACTCGGTCTCCAAAAGCTCCAAATCTAACCATAATCAGATTAATACCATCAACATAGGCTAACTAATCGTATTCCACAATAAAAACTACAAAATATGCCAAAATTCCGAAACCGGCCAAAACCCGGCCCCCGAGCCCACGTCTCGAAATTAGTCAAAACAATGGAAGAATAATAAACCCCGTCCTCTCCCGAGTCTAACCATATAAAATTCATCAAAAATCGGACTCCGTTTGGTCCCTCAAATCCTTACTTAAACTCTCCAAAACTCAAACCCTAACTCCCTCAATTTCACTTTGAAATCATCAATCAAATCTCAAAAATGAAGATGGATTCATGAAATATAACCAAAGCTGAGTAGAGAACACTTACACCAATCCATATGGTGAAAATCGCCCCCAAAATCGCCCAAATCCGAGCTCCCCAACGCAAAATATGACCGAATAAACAATCCCTCATTTTATATATCTGTCTGCTAGCTATTCTGCCTCGTTTTGCATGACAAACGATCCCAAAACTCGCGTTTTATGCCTCCAGTGGATTCCTTGTGAAATTGTAGTCAAGTTAGGCTTTTGAATCACTCAATTTAACCTTATAATGAAGGAGATATGTAGGTTTTAATATTTGCAAATCGTGCAGATTTTTAAATACACCGTCAGTGGCAATGTCGTAATTAATCTGCAAATCTGGCAACCTAATTCTTAGTAAAATGACCATAAAATCCTCATACGAAGTCCAAATTCGACGATTCTTTTTGCTACAGGTCTGTAATTACGATACGTATCTAATGATTCAATCAAAAAAGAAATCGGAGCTCATTCGTTCAATATAATATCATTTATGCTTGAAGAAACGACGACGAAACATAAGAAAAACGAGCGCACCACAACCCAAACCTATCCGAAACTCACCCGAGGCCCTCGGGACCTCAACCAATAATTCCAACAAGTCATATATCACTACTCGAACTTATTTGAACCTTCGGAACACCCAAAACAATACCAAAACACCAAATCAACCTCGGATTCAAGCCTAAGAACTTCTAATCTTCCAACTTTCGCCAATTCAAGCCTAATTCTACCACGGACCTCCAAATTGTATTCCGGACACACTCCTAAACCTAAAATCACCCAACGAAGCTAATCGAATCATAAAATTCTACATCTTAATTCGTTTACTCATAAGTCAAATTCCGATTGACTTTTCTAACTAAGAGACTAAGTATTGTTTCACTCCAAAACTACTCCGGACCCAAACCTACCAACTCGATAAACCTCAACACCGCTGAACAACACATAAAGAAGGAGGAATGGGGAAACAGGGCTATAACTCTCGGAACGACTGGCCGGGTCGTTACAAAATCCTCCCCCTCTTAAACAAACGTTCGTCCTTGAACGTGCCAAGAGTTGTTCTCAAAACCATCAAGAACTCTCTCCGAACCCCAATGGCACAAAACCAATCCGTCAGGACTGAATCCTTCTAACTCAACCAAGCTACGCAAACCACCAAAAACCCAAGGACATTGCCATAAAACACCTGTAGAATTCATTACCTCATACACAACCAAAGAACTAATCATACCAATTACAATGCCGATACAACCTACTACTAAGATGTCCTATCTATCCGAGTTCCTTCTGAATTACCTTCAAATTGATACTTTGCCCTGCCATAACACCACAGTCCTCAACCCAGACTCACCACACGAGACCCAAGCATAAAACTACACCGCCCTAAGGCTAATAAGCCGCCAAATACTCTCTTAAATATCCCCAAAAGTACCACAAACACGCGCTCACACAATAAACACCTCAGTTCTCCAGCTACAGTCAAAACTCGGCCTCATGTTCTCCAGACTGGCCCGACATCAACATACAGAAATCACATCTCGCACCTCATCCAGGGAATCACAAGTCGTCGATGCACAACTGATACCGAGCGCCTATGTGTGCATACGAATGCGTGGAAGGAATTCAAAGAGTTACACTTCAAGCTGAATCAATACCGCACGAAAAGAATTCAAGAATGTGAAATTTTCATAAAGGTTCTATAGCCTCTCGAAGATAAGTATAGACGTATCCATACCGATCCGCAAGACTCTACTAAACCCGCTCATGACTCGTGAGACCTATTAACCAATGCTCTGATACCAACTTATCACGACCCAAAATTTAACCATGGTCGTGATGGCGCCTATCGTGTTACAAGGCAAGCCTACTTCCCAAAATATTACTACTAAATCGATTATAAGAATTTAATAAAATATTTCCAACATTTGAATATTTCATAAACTAAATCAATTCTAAATTTAATTATAGAAAATATGGAAACTAGCCCCAAACATCGGGGTGTCATTAAGTCATAAGCATCTAAAACTATAAACTAAGATATATAAGTTGTCTAACTGTCCAAAAGAAGAAATGACAAGAGGATTAACAAGGTCCTGCGGACGCCGCTAACAGCTACCTTGCAGTCTCTAAAGATAGTCGGTCTGAACTCAACGATCGCCGCACTCTAACTCACCTGGATCTGTAAATAAAGAGCATGGTGTAGTATGAGTACAACAGACTCAGTAGTAACAGAAATAACTAAAGAGCTGAGCAGTAGTGACGAGCTAAGCAGAATAATCCAATTATTATCTCCACAATTAAGTACAAACAGGAGTAGACATGTAATTTCATAAATCAATAAGACTATAAGGAAAATTAACAGGTAAATGCAGCAACAACAAAAGTAAATGCAACCTCACAGCAATGTCACTCCATCACTCAACACTCGCACTCAGCACTCAACGCTCAACACTCGGCGCTCACTAGGGGTGTGTATAGACTCCGGAGGGGCTCCCAAAGCCCAAGCGCTAAGAACGGACAACTGACGTGCCACCATATCAATACATGGATCCGCATGGTCAACTCACGTGCTACGCGGACAACTCACGCACTATGGTATCAATACCTAGACTCGCATGGTCAACTCACGCGCTATGATATTAATATCCTCACAACCAGGCCCTCGGCCTCACTCAATCATGTACCTCACTAGCCTCACCATCATCAACAAATAAGGGAACACAACCCACATAAAGTATCACAGCATATTAGCAAATAATAGAGACTAAGGTAAACATGTACAATAATTTCTATGACTGAGTACAAATAATGTGAGTATGAATAAAGCCTAAGCATGATTTCTAACATGAAGGCAGAGAAGTTCAACAACAAGTAACTACGTAAACACAGATGATGGCCATGAGGCCTCACAGGACGGACCAAGTCACAATCCCTCGAGGTATACACCCCACACGCCCATCACCTAGCATGGGCATCATCTTCAAACAGTCACACGATATCAAATTCTCTGGGTTTATACCCTCAAAGCCAGAGTTAAAATTGTTACTTACCTTAACAACGTAAAATCCTACTCCGGGATGCCCTCGTCTCTGGACTCGGTCTCCAAAAGCTCCAAATCTAACCATAATCAGATTAATACCATCAACATAGGCTAACGAATCGAATTCTACAATAAAAACTATAAAATATGCTAAAAATCTGAAACTGGCCAAAACCCGACACCTGGGCCCACATTTCGAAATCAGTCAAAAATGACAGAATAATAAACCTCGTCCTCTCCCGAGTCTAACCAAATAAAATTAATCAAAAATCAGACTCTGTTTGGTCTCTCAAATCCTCACTTAAACTCTATAAAACTCTAACTCTAACTCCCTCAATTTCACTTTGAAATTATCCATCAAATCCCAAAAACAAAGATGGATTCATGAAATATAACCAAAGCAGAGTAGAGAACACTTACCCCAATCCTTATGGTAAAAATCGCCCAAATCCGAGCTCCCCAACTAAAAATATGACCGAATGAACAAACCCTCATTTTATATATTTTTCTGCCAGTTATTCTGCCTCGTTTCTCATGCCAAATGATCCCGAAACTGGATTTTTATGGCTCCAGTGGAATCCTTGTGAAAATTTAGTCAAGTTAGGCTTTTGAATCATTCAATTTGACCTTATAATGAAGGAGATATGTAGGTTTTAATATTTGCAAATCGTGCAGATTTTTAAATACACCGTCCATGGCAATTTCATAATTAATCTAAAAAATTTGGCAACCTAATTCTTAGTAAAATGACCATAAAATCCTCATACGATGTCCAAATTCGACGATTCTTTTTTATACGGGTCCGTAATTATGATACAGATCTAATGATTCAATCAAAAAAGAAATCGGAGCTCATTTGCTTAATATTATATCATTTATGCTTGAAGAAACGACGTCGAAACATAAGAAAAATGAGCGCAACACAACCCAAACCTATCGGAAACTCACCCGACACCCTCGGGACCTCAACCAATAATTCCAACAAGTCATATATCACTACCCTAACTTAGTCGAACCTTCGGAACATCCAAAACAACGCCAAAACACCAAATCAACCTCGGATTCATGCCTAAGAACTTCTAAACTTCCAACTTTCTCCAATTCAAGCCTAATTCTACCACGTGCCTCCAAATTACATTCGGGACACACTCCTAAGCCTAAAATCACCCAACGAAGCTAATCAAATTATAAAAATCTACATCCAAATTTGTTTACTCATAAGTCAACTTCCAGTTGACTTTTCTAACTTAACTTTCTAACTAAGAGACTAAGTGTTCATTTCACTCCAAAACTACTCCGTACCCAAACCTACCAACTCGATACAATTCAACACCGTTGAACAACACATAAATAAGTAGGAATGGGGAAATATGGATATAACTCTCGGAACGACTGGCGGGGTCGTTACATCCTCCCCCTCTTAAACAAATGTTCGTTCTCGAACGTGCCAAGAGTTGTTCTTAAAACCATCAAGACCTCTCTCCGAACCCAAATGGCACAAAACCAATCCGTCAGGACTAAATTCTTCTAACTCAACCAAGCTACGCAGACCACCAAAAACCCAAGGACATTGCCACAAAACACCGGTAGAACTCATTACCTCATACACACCCAAAGAACTAATCATACCCATTACCATGACTATCCAACCTACTACCAAGATGTCCTATCTATCCTAGTTCCTTCTGAATTACCTTCAAATTGATACTTTGCCCTGCCATAACACCACAATCCTCAACCCAGACTCACTACACGAGACCAAGCATAAAACCACACCGCCCTAAGGCTCATAAGCCGCTGAATACTCTCTTAAATATCCCCAAAAGTACAACAAGCACGCGCTCACACAATCAATACCTCAGTGCTAAAGCTACAGTCAAAACCCGGACTCATGTCCTCTAGACTGGCCCGACATCAACACACAGAAATCACATCTCGCACCTCATCCAGGGAATCACAAGCCGTCGATCCACAACTGATACCGAGCACCCATGTGCGCATACGAATGCGTGGAAGGAATTCAAAAAGTTACACTTCAAGCTGAATCAATACAGCACGAAAAGAATTCAAGAATGTGAAATTTTCCTAAAGGTTTTATAGCCTCTCGAAGATAAGTACAGACGTCTCCGTACCGATCCGCAAGACACTACTAAACCTTCTCATGACTCGTGAGACCTATGTAACCTAGGCTCTGATACCAACTTGTCACGGCCCAAAATCTAACCATGGTCGTGATGGCGCCTATCGTGTTACAAGGCAAGCCTACTTCCCAAAGTATTACTACTAAATCGATTATAAGAATTTAATAAAACATTTCCAATATTTTAATTTTTCATAAACTAAATCAATCTAAATTTAATTATAGAAAATACGGAAACGAGCCACAAACATCGGGGTGTCACTAAGCCATGAACGTCTAAAACTATAAACTAAGATATATAAGCTGTCTAACTGTCCAAAAGAAGAAATGACAAGAGGAGTAACAAGGTCCTGCGGACGCTAACAGCTACCTTGCAGTCTCCAAAGATAGCTGGCCTGAACTCAACGATCGCCGCACTCTAACCCACCTGGATTTGCACATAAAGTGAAGGGTGTAGTATGAGTACAACAGACTCAGTAGTAACAGAAATAACTAAGGAACTGAGCAGTAGTGACGAGCTAAGCAGAATAATCCAATTATTATCTCCACAATTAAGTACAAATAGGAGTAGACAGGTAATCATAAATCAGTAAGACTACAAGGAAAATTAGCAGGTAAATGCAGCAACAGCAAAAGTAAATGCAACCTCACAGCAATGTCACTCCATCACTCAACACTCGTACTCAACATGCAACGCTTAACACTCTGTGCTCACAAAGGGTGTGTACAAACTCTGGAGGGACTCCCAAATCCCAAGCGCTAAGCACGGACAACTCACGTGCCATCATATTAATACCTGGATCCGCACGGTCAACTCTCGTCCTACGCGGACAACTCGCGCGCTATGGTATTAATACCTGGACCCGCACGGTCAACTCACATGCTACGCGGATAACTCACGCGCTATGGTATTAATATCCTCACAACCAGGCCCTCGGCCTCACTCAATCATGTACCTCACTAGCCTCACCATCATCAACAAATAAGGAAATACAACCCACATCAAGTATCACAGCATATTAGCAAATAATAGAGACTGAGGTAAACATGTACAATAATTTCTATGACTGAGTATAAATAATGTGAGCATGAATAAAGCCTAAGCATGATCTCTAACATGAAGGCAGACAAGTTCAACAACAAGAAACTACGTAAAAACAGATAATGGCCATGAGGCCTCACGGGACGGACCAAGTCTCAATCCCTCGAGGTATACACCCACACGCCCGTCACCTAGCATGGGTATCACCTCCAAGCAGTCATACGATCTCAAATTCTTCCGGTTTATACCCTCAAAGCCAGAGTTAAAACTGTTACTTACCTTAACAACATAAAATCCTACTCCGGGATGCCATCGTCTCTGGACTCGGTCTCCAAAAGCTCCAAATTTAACCATAATCAGATTAATACCATCAACATAGGCTAACGAATCGAATTCCACAATTAAAACTACAAAATATGCCAAAAATCCGAAACCGGCCAAAACTCGGCCATCGGGCCCACGTCTCGAAATCAGTCAAAAATGGCAGAATAATAAACCCCGTCCTCTCCCGAGTCTAACCACAATAAATTCATCAAAAATCGGACTCCGTTTGGTCCCTCAAATCCTCACTTAAACTCTCCAAAACTCAAACCCTAACTCCCTTAATTTCACTTTGAAATCATCAATCAAATCCCAAAAACGAAGATGGATTCATGAAATATAACCAAAGCTGAGTAGAGAACACTTACCCCAATCCTTATGGTAAAACTCATTCCCAAAATCGCCCAAATTTAAGCTCGCCAACTCATAATATGACCGAATGAACAAACCCTCATTTTATATATTTTTCTGTCAGCTATTCTGCCTCGTTTCTCATGCCAAATGATCCCAAAACTCACTTTTTATTCCTCCAATGGATTCCTTGTGAAATGTTAGTCAATTTAGGCTTTTTAATCACTCAATTTGACCTTATAATGAAGGAGATATGTTGGTTTTAATATTTGCAAATCGTGCAGATTTTTAAATACACCGTCAGTGGCAATTGCGTAATTAATCTGAAAAATCTGGCAACCTAATTCTTAGAGAATGACCATAAAATCCTCATACGATGTCCAAATTCGACGATTCTTTTTGCTATGGGTTCGTACGTACGATACAAATCTAATGCTTCAATTAAAAAAAGAAATCGGAGCTCATTTGTTCAATATGATATTATTTATGCTTGAAGAAACGACGTCGAAACATAAGAAAAACGAGCGCAACATAGCCCAAACCTATTCGAAACTCACCCGAAGCCCTCAGGACCTCAATCAATAATTCCAACAAGTCATATATCACTACCCGAACTTAGTCGAACCTTCAGAACACCCAAAACATACCAAAATACCAAATCAACCTCGGATTCAAGCCTAAGAGCTTCTAAACTTCCAACTTTTGCCAATTCAAGCCTAATTCTACCACGGACCTCCAAATTACATTTTGGACACACTACTAAGTCTAAAATCACCCAACGAAGCTAATCGAATCATAAAAATCCTTATCCAAATTCGTTTAATCATAAGTCAACTTCTAGTTGACTTTTCTAACTTAACTTTCTAACTAAGAGACTAAGTGTTCATTTTACTCCAAAACTACTCCGGACCCAAACCTACCAACTCAATACAACTCAACACCGCTGAACAACACATAAAGAAGTAGGAATGGGGAAACAGGGCTATAACTCTCGGAACGACTGGCCGGGTCGTTACAACAAGTATTTCAATCATATCCCTAGGTAGAATCTATAAAGTAGGGATTAAAGCCTCAAGTTATTGTTAATTAATCTTTTCCAACCCCAGATTATCTTTCCCAAAATTAATTCAAAGTAAATGGGTAAGTCCTAGGGTTAGCTAATCCCTTTGGAAATATTAAAGAATAAGAATAATTAAAGAAATAATAACTCACTTCATAATAAATAAAAATCATCCAATACATAATCACGACAAGATATTTAATCCACACTTTAAATATGAATATTTTCATAAACAAGATTCAAGTATTGAAACAAATACTATACACTTAGATATTCAATACAAAGCAAGAAAATGAAGAAATGAACATAAATGAGTAAGAAATTCTCAACCAAAAGCTTCAAATCTTCAAGACCCAAGTGTGTGTGCAAGAACCCTACTCCAAAACTTGTCCTCTCTAGTCAAGAGACCGAAAAATAAGCCAAAGATCTTTTTCCAATAAGCTAGGTCGTGTATTAAAGGGTTAGGGGACAAAAAGTGTGAAATTACAGAAGCACCCAAAACTGAAGCGCGATCTTCGCATTTGCGAAGCAATGTTCACATTTGCGAACAATCATATTCCTGTTGACCATCGCATTTGCGATAAAGACTTCTCATTTGCGAAGTTTGACTATCTGGTTTGACTTTGCATTTGCGAAGTCCTTTATCGTATTTGCGAAGACTGCTTGTCTGGGTTGACTTCGTATTTGTGATGCCCTTTTTCGCATTTTCGAGCACTGCTTTCTTCGCATCTCCCACATCTGTGTCGCAATTGCGACATCTGAGGCCATTTTCCAGATTTTCTTCTTTTTAAATTCTTTTTGACTCTTTTTTAATTGGTTTCTTCGTGATCACTTCTAAATCACATGGAACCTATAAAATAGAAGTAAACGACATTAAACACATGATTTTATCACTCAAATATAGCAAAAATTTAAGCTTAAAGACAAGATAAGTTGGTAAAATACCAACTTATCAGCAAGCGCTATATGGACCACGACTGCGTAGTGCATTAGAGAAGACGCGAGAGAGGTATTAGGGGTCTGAAAGGGTTACTCTGGTGGTCACAAGGGAGACTGGTGGTGGAATGAAAAGGTGCAAGGAAAAGTAAAAACCAAGAAAGCGGCATATCTGAAACTAGTGCAAAGTGTAGACGAGGAGTAGAAAAAGGCGAATAGGGAGCAATACCAGTTGGATAAGAAAGAGTCAAAGCTAGTAGTTACGACGGCCAAGACTGCAACTTTTAGTCGTTTGTATTAGGAACTCGAGGGCCGAGGTGGGGATAAGAGGTTGTTTAGGTTAGCCAAGGCACGAGAAAGGAAGGCTTGTGACTTGGACCAAATGAAGTACATCAAAGACGAAGAAGGTAGAGTTTTGTTAGATGAGGGGCTTATCCATCGGAGATGGCATACCTACTTCCATAGTCTCTTGAACGAGGAGGGGGACATAAGCATTGTACTGGGTGATTTGGAACTCTTTGGGAGTCTTTGTGACTTTGGGTATTGTAGGCGGATTAGAGTTGATGAAGTGGAGGGGGCTATGGGTAAGATGAGCAGGGGCAACGCGACCGGGCCGGATGAAATTCCGGTGGAGTTTTGGAAGAGTGTGGGCAAGGTAGGCTTGGAGTTGCTCACCAGGTTATTTAATGTCATTTTTAGAATGAAGAAGATGCCCGAAGAGTAGAGGTGGAGCACGATGGAACCTGTGTACAAGAACAAGGGGGATATCAAAAATTGCAATAACTATTGGGGCATCAAGCTGCTTAGCCATACTATGAAAGTTTGGAGAGAGTGGTAGAGCTAAGGGTGAGTAGGAGTGTGTCTATTTTTAAGAACCAGTTCGGGTTTAAGCCGGGGAATTCGACTACAGAAGCCATCCATATTTTTATTAGGAGATTGATGGAGTAGTATAGGGAGAGGAAGAAGGACTTGCATATAGTGTTCATCGACTTAGAAAAGGCGTACGATAAGGTTTTAAGTGAGGTTTTGTGGAGATGTTTGGAGGCTAGAGATGTACTTGTTGCCTATGTTAGGGTGATTAAGGACATGTATGATGGAGCAAAGACCCGAGTGAGGATGGTGGGTTTTTACTCGGACCATTTTTCGGTTATGATGGGGTTGCATCAGGGGTCGGTACTCAGCCATTTTTTGTTTGCTCTGGCGATGAATGTAATGACATACTACATACAAGGGGAGGTGCCGTGGTGCATGCTATTTGCAGATGATATTGTATTAATTGACGAGACGTGTGGATTGACGAGACGCGAGGCTAGAGGTTTGGAGACAGACTTTGCAGTCTAAAGGTTTCAAGTTGAGAAGAACCAAGACAGAATACTTGGAGTGTAAGTTCAATGGTGAGACTCAAGGAGGGGAAGGGGAGGTGAGGCTGGACTCGTAGGTCATCCCTAGGAGAGGAAGTTTTAAGTAACTTGGGTCTATTATTCAGAGGTGTGGGGAGATTAGTGAAGACATCACATATCTTATTGGGGCGGGATGGATGAAATGGAGACTCGTTTGCAGTGTTTTGTGTGATAAGAAGGTGCCACCAAAACTTAAAGGTAAGTTCTACAGAGTAGTAATCAGACTGACGATGTTGTATGGGGTTGAGTGTTGGCCAGTCAAGATCACTCATGTCCAGAAGATGAAGGTAGCAGAGATGAGGATGTTGAGATGGATGTTCGGGCACACCAGGTTGGATAGGATTAGAAATGAGGTTATTCGCGACAAGGTGGGTGTTTTCCCTATTGAGGACAAGATGTGAGAAGCACGGCTTAGGTGGTTTGGTCATATGAGGAGGAGGAGCACAGACGCCCTGGTGAGAAGGTTTGAGAGGTTGACATTGGAGGGCCTACGGAGAGGTAGAGGTAGGCCAAAGAAGAGGTGGGGAGAGGTGATTAGGCATGACATGGCGCAACTTCAGCTGACCGAGGAGGACATGACCCTTGATAGGAAGGTATGGAGGTCGAGGATTAGGGTAGTAGAGTATGTATTCTAGAGTGTTCATAACAGTAGTATTGACACACAGTCTCGCTTTCTGTTGATAGTAGGTTTTTATGACTAACCGTTGTTTTCTTTCATTGTTGATCACCTTACTATCTTGTTGTCTTTATTCTTCTTTTATATGGCTTTTGGTGTTGTCCCTTCTTGTCTATATTTTTATTAATGTGGTGCTTATGCTTTTCTGAGCCGGGGGTCTATTGAAAACAATATCTCTATCCTTACAAGGTAGGGGTAAGGTCTGCATACACGCTACCCTCCCCAAACCCCATAGTGTGGGATAATACTGGTATATTTTTGTTGTTGTATATAAGTTAAATACTTTTTTATATAGTTATATATTATATTTTGGCCACCCTTAGCACCAGGGGTGGCTCATGCATAATAGGGGCATAAAGCCAAACTTTAATACGAGGCCTAAATTTTTAAAAGAAACTTATAAGATATATTTTTATTTGAAGTCTATTCTTCTAGCTTTTTGAGATACAAAATTGTTAATAATCTTTTTTATAATTGATTTTCTCTAATTATTTCTATTCAATTGATAATATAGCCAACTCATTTAATCGTTCTTGAGATATTGTTGATCTTAGATAAGATTTTATAGAGAAATATAGAACTATTGGAAGCTTAAAAGTATTGTTGAATACTTGAACTAATGAAATCTTTGAGAAAGAAGGTGAGTAAGAATACTAAAGAGAAAGACAAAAAATATGCAGGAATTTCTGAAATATGAAGAGATTGGGAAAAAGAAAGAATGACTTGGACATATTAAGAAAGGGAGAGTAAAATTTTTATACGTTATCTAATAAAAGAGTAAAACTGAAATGTTGAGAAAACTATTCATCTACCCATTTTTAAGTATGTCAAATTACTACTTTATTTATATATCTAAAGAGCTCTTTTTCCTTTTATATTAAAATCTCTACTTTTTTAATTAAAAGTACTAAATATTATTTTTTAAATACTTATAAATCTATTACTTTTAAAAAATGGGCCCTCCAAATTTGGGAGCCTAACAACTTGTTTGGATGGTTGTTACTTGTTATATCGTATCGTATTGTTACTTTAAATATGATGTTTGTTTTGATTGTTACTTAAGTTTTATTGTATCATAGCGTTAATTCTATCGTTATGTAACGAGGAAATGTGCCACTTTATGTAAAGACCAACTTGGTGTGGTCGCATCGTTACCTTGTCTTTTTCTCTCAATATCACCCTTAATTATTGTTAAATAATTTTATTTTATCATTTATCCTACCTTTTGTATAGTAATTTTACCATGTATCATCATTTTTTTTTTTATAATATTGAAAGTTTATTCTTCATAATACCGGTGCGTGATATCATGAAACGACGGCAAATGACACATTCTATCCAAATATTGTATTCATCCAACGATACAGTACAATACAATATAATATGATACGATACATTATAAAATGATATGTAAAACAAGCTGTAAGGAACAAGTGACGAGCGTCTAGCGTGTATAAAATTTAAACTCGTACTCTGTCAAATTATAGTATAGAAAGATGTCGAATCCACAGAGATTGGTTTATCTACTCTACAGACGTTTCTTGTTTTAATTACTATTTGAGAAAACCGGGAAGAGTTGAGTTGTGAATTAACTAACTAAAAATGCATGAATAGAGCAAAAGAAAATATTTTATTTTTCACAAATATAAAAAAAAGTGTTGGGATCATAACTTCACTTAATAGTTTTATTATATAACAGATAACATTATCCTTCAATTTTTATTTTTCACAAATGTATAAATTCCTCTCACGATTATATTTATATATTATTACTTAAGTTGAACAATTAATTGCAATCCTCTCGGTTATATAAATTAATCGTCAAAATAGTAATATTAAAGAGCCAGAAATATATGCTTAAACTAAAACTTGCCCTTTTTAGTAAGTCCCTTTCGGTTACCGTACTTGTTATAACTGATTACTACAATATTCGCCTCTTTCAATTACAAATAAGTGTAGAATCAATTTTAACATATAGGAGTTAGATGTCACTAAATAAAAGTTAACATCTATCAATACCAAAATTAACTATATTACTCTTCCGCCTCTTTCGATGTAACGACCCGACCAGTCGTTTTGAGCTATAGCACGTCGTTCAGCGGTTTGAGGCCTTGAGTAGTTTCACTTCAGTTATTATGACTTGTACGTGTGGTCGGAATTGAAATCCGGGAAGTTCGGAGTTGATTTGGAGAGAAAATTCTAATTCTAGAAGCTTTAAGTTGGAAGAGTTGGCTAAGATTTGAATTTTGAGTAAACAACCTCGGAATCGGGATTGGAAGGTTCCAGCAGGCTCATATGATGATTTTGGACTTGGGCGTATGTTCGGATCGGGTTTTGGAAGAAACGGGAGCGTTTCAGCATTAATTATGGAAAGTTGGCATTTTGGAAGTATTTCATAAATTTGGGTTGAAGTTCATTTCAATGTTATTGATGTCCATTTGGGATTCCGAGTCTGGAAATAGCTCCGTATGGTGATTCTGGTAGTGGGAGCGCATCCGGATGTGGATTTGGATGTCATTTCGGGGTTATTTGGCAAAAATTAGAAATTTGAAGGGGTTTTGAGAAGTTTGACCGGGAGTGGACTTTTTGATATCGGGGTCGAATTTCGATTCCGAAGTAGGTCCGTAATGTCAATTATGACTTGTGTGCAAAATCTGAGGTCAATCGGACGTGATTTGATAGGTTTCGGCATCGATTGTAGAAGTTTGAAGTTTCAAAGTTCATTAAGTTTTAATTGGAGGGTGATTCATACTTTTGATGTTATTTGGTGTGATTTGAGGCCTCGACTAAGTTCGTAATGTGTTTTGGGATGTGCTGGTATATTTGGTTGAGGTTCTGAGGGCCTCGGATGGTTAACAGATCGAGTTTGAACTTGGAAGGAAAGATGAAGCATCTGTCTTCTGGTGTAACCGCACCTGCGAGGATTTGGCCGCAAGTGCGGAGCCGTAGAAGTGGCCAAGAGGGTCGCAGAAGCGGTTCTGGCTGGGGAAGTTGGGACCGCAGATGTGGTCGAGTTCCACAGAAGGGGGACCATACCTGCGCACATGGAGCCGCAGAAGCGAAGGCGCAGAAGTGTGTATAGGGCCGCATATGCAGAGTTGAGCGGCCTGAAGGAGGACCGCATAAGCGGTATTTCGGCCGCACCTGCGGGATCGTAGAAGCGGTGAAGTGAGCGCAGGTGCGAGAAGTCGCTGGGCAGTGTGCTTTTTTAAGAACAAGATTTGGCCTATTTTCTTTCATTCTCTCTTGGTTTGGGAAATTCTTGGAGAGGTTCAAGTGGAGGTTTTTATCATCAATGGCAAGGTAAGTTATCCCCACCTATTTTGAGTTAAATACATGATTTTTATATGGATTCAAGCATGAAAATTGGTAGAAATTGTAAGCTTTTTTGGAAGAAAACCTAGAATTGGTATTTTTATGATTTTGACCACGAATTTGGGCATGGAATTGGAAATAAATTATATATTTGAGTTCGTGAGGTAATGGTAATTGTTATCTTCGAACATTTTTGGAATCCGAGCACGTGGGCCCAATTGTGATTTTTATCGACTTTTCGAGCGGAGTTGAGAATTTGTCTAAATTGATTTGTTATGAGTATTAGAGTATATTCTTATTGGTTTGCACATTGTTTGACTAGTTTTGGAGCGACGAGCACTGGTTTGAGGTGTAAGAGCAGCATTGGAGCCGGTTACGGAACTTCGGAGCAAGGTAAGTCTCCTATCTAGCTCTGTGATGGGGAAACTACCCCTAGGTGATATATTTAATATGTGTAACTTGTACGCACGAGGTGAAGAGAGTCCGTACGTAGTTAGATTTATGTTATTGTCCGGGTAGACTTAAGTTTATATCATGATGTACTTGTACTATATGGATTATCTTTGCTCGTCTAATTCTTTTATTTCGCAGTATGACTTGAGACTAGACATGTGTAGAGTGATGGACTTGCTATTGTAGAGTTTTTGCAAGTTTTATGATTTGCCACGGAATAATGGTGTTCCCCTTACGGATTTCTCGTGCGTTATGTGTTGTCATCGAATAATTTTCCTTAAAAATTATAACTCACGTGTTCATTCATGAGTGAGGGTCAAGGACCCATTTAAACTTCTTATTCTAATGCGATCGGGCCATTCGCCTCGGAAGGATTTATGTACCACACTCTCATGGGAGTGGGCCGTTCGCCTCGGCAGTTTAATAGATACATCTATGGTTCGTGCCGTTCGACCCTCGGTAGTGCACAGTTTAATATTTATGTTGGATCGGGCCGTACGCCTCGACATTTCTATAAACATATCCTCATGGGATTGTGCGTAATGTTTGGCGAGAAGCCACAGTATCTGTGAGTCTTTCCCTGATTCGAATCATAACAACCTATTTGGTGAGGTCCATTATACATATATATGTATATATGTGCTCCGGTTGATGAGGAATTGCTAATTAAGAGCTTGAGTTTATTGTAAGGAGGATAATTGTACCACAGATTTATACTTGTTTATTTCATTTATTTACTTTGCATCATATTTGTTCCCCTCCTTACTGTACCTAATATTATTGGAGCACTAGTGAGTGTCGATGTCGACCCCTCGTCACTACTCCTTCGGGATTAGGCTAGATACTTACTAGGTACACATGGATTTACGTACTCATACTACACTTGCTGCACATTCTTTTGCAGGTACTTTTATGTTCGGTGGTCCTCTGGACACGGAGGCACATATGATGCGGGGACTTGCCGCGAGCTGCATTTCAGGTTACGATCTGTAGCCAACAGAAATACGTGTTTTATGATTGGTTTCGAGGGACGCACATGCTAGGTGACGGGCGTGTGAGCGTGCACCATGTGAATTGGGAATCTGCTGTTTCCATGGCACTGTATAATGGTCCTACTTTATTAATGTCTGTATTTTCACCATGTGATAAAGTAATTGAGCTGTCAATCATACTAGATACCATGTTTAGGATTTATGACGATACTGCTAGGACCCATAGTGGTCGTTTCTTGCTGTCATTTCACTGATTTCATTGATATTTCGTACTCAGTCATATTCATGCATTCATATCATATCTCAGTCTCAATTGTTATTTATTGATACATCATATCATTATTTTGGGCTAGATTCATGACATTGTGAGCCCGAGAGACTGGAGAGATTGATGACTGAGTGAGGCCGAGGGCCTGATTATGAGGATAATTATGGGATTGGGTTGCACGTCGCAGCAGGCCAGATTGGCTTATTATAGCACGTGAGTTGTCCGTGCGGATCCAGATATTGATGTCATTCCAGAAGAGAGTTAAAGCACGAAGGGTGATGCCGTGCCCAAAGAGAGTTAAAGCACGAAGTGTGATGCCGTTCCAATCTTATTATTTATTTATAAATTTATGGGAGAATGAGAATAAAAGCACGTAGGGTGGTGCCGTGCCATTTTCATATTATCAGCTGCTCATTTTATTGTTGATGAATTAATTGGCTGCTACGTGACACTTCTCCTGCTGAAAACTCTATATCATTACCCTTCGCATGTTCCCTCCCAAATTTATAAATTGTTATTTATTATGTTATTGTTGCTTCGTATTTGTATATACTTGTGATGACCCAAAAGGTCATCTTATGTTTTAGAACTCAAATCTGCGCTCTTAAGCCTTAAAAATCTTATTTTTACCCTCATCGATTTGCGTGCGCAGTCCGGGCAGGTTTTCCGAAAAGCATTTATGTTGAAACTTGATAAAAATAAGAATTTATGCCTTAAAAGTTAATTTTTGTTGACTTAGGTCAACAGTTTTGGTAAACAAGCCCAGATCCGTATTTTGACAATCTCGGTGGGTCCGTATCGAATTATGGGACCTAGGCGTATGCTCGGAATCGAATTCGGAGGTCCCTAGCTCAAGTTATGAATTTTTTATGAAAATTAAAAGTCTGAAAATTAATTATTTCTAAGAATTGATTAATGTTTGGCATTGTTAGTGTCAGGTCTGTATTCTGGTTCCGGAATTCGGTACAGGTTCATTATGATATTTAAGACTTTTCTGTGAAATTTGGTGAGAAACGGAGTTGATTTAACGTGATTCGGACGTCCAGTTGAGAAAATATAAATTTTAAAGTGTTATTGAGAATTTAATTTGATTTGGTGCCAAATTCGTAGTTCTAGGTGTTATTTTGGCGATTTGATCGCGCGAACAAGTTCGTATGATGTTTTTAGACTTGTGTGCATGTTTGGTTTGGAGCCCCGAGGGCTCGGGTGAGTTTCGGATAGGCCACGAGATGTTTTGGACTTTTGGAAATCTGGTATTTTGCTGCAGCAGGTGTTCTGGCATGTCCTTCTTCGCGTTCGCGAAGGTACTCTCGCGAACGCGAAGAGTAAACTGGGCAGCTGAAGATTTCTTCTTCGCGAAAGCGAAGGCTTGGATGCGAACGCGAAGCGATGGGGGCGTTACCCTTCGCGAGCGCGACAAGCCCATCACAAACGCGTAGTGTTAGGCATTGAGGAGGGGGAGTCAGTCGTTCCTTCATTGCGAACGCAAGCAATGCCTCGCAAACGCGAAGGCCAGGGGGGAGTAACCATCGCGAACGCGAGCTAGGTCTCGCGAACGCGTAGGCTTGGCAACCAGTACCCTTCGCGAACGCGATAGTGCTCTCACGAACACGATGAACACTGTCTCCCAGCACTTAACAGAATCCAAAACGGGATTTTAGCCAAAAATACATTTTTCTCAAAAACCAAACGGTGAGAGGTGATTTTTCAAGAGCCATTTCTTCCCCAAATTGTTGGTAAGTGATTCTAAACCATTTTCTTTTAATTACCCATTACATTTTATGAATTATCAACCTAAAATCTAGAGTTTTCATGGTAGAATTAGGGGTTATGGTAGAAACTAGGAATTTTGGAAATTTGAGGATTTAGACCCTAATATGAGGTCGGATTCCAAAACTAATTACATATTCGGGCTCGGAGGTGAATGTGTAAATGAATTTTGGTCTGAACCTCGGGTTTTGACCAAGCGAGCCCGGGGTCGATTTTCGACTTTTTGGAGGAAAAGTTTGGGAAATTTGTAATTATTCATTAAACTTGATTCATTTAGCAATGTTTGATATTTTTGAGTCATTTTGAATAAATACGAGTGATTTGAAGGTGAATTCCAAAGGAAAAGGTGTGATTGAGAATTAAGTGGCCTTTGGAAAAAGGTAAGTGTCGTGTCTAACTTTGGCTTGAGGGAATAGGTATTGTGTGAGTATTTGCTACGTGTTTTGTTGTTGAATACAATGTATAGCTGAGGTAACGAGCATCTATGTGTTGTGGTCGAGTCATAGCATGCGAGTGAAATTCCATTCTTGTAAATTTGTAGTCTTAAATCTTGTTATCCATGCTTATTGTTGTTATTGAAATGTTGGGAGACTTGTATCCGGTTCCACCAAGGTTGATAAAATTGTGAATATTGATTCGAGGTTGAGATGCTAAGTTGTGAAAGTAATCATTGATGAAATATTGATCCCTTTGTGAAACTTCTCTCTATCTATTGTTATTGATTCTGTGAATTGTGAGGAAGAGTGTAAAGCACGAAGGGTGATGCCGTACATGATTTATTTATATCGTGAGGAAGAGTGTAAAGCACGAAGGGTGATGCCGTGCATGATTTATTTCTATCGTGAGGAAGAGTGTAAAGCACGAAGGGTGATGCCATGCATGATTTATTTCTATTGTGAGGAAGAGTGTAAAGCACGAAGGGTGATGTCGTGCGTGATTTATTTATATGGTGAGGAAGATTGTAAAACACGAAGGGTGATGCCGTGCATGAATTAATTATATTGTGAGTAATAAAGTAAAAGCACGAAGGGTGATGTCGTGCAGTCTTATTTATTATTTGGTGAGGTTGAGAGTAAAAACACGAAGGGTGATGCCGTGCAGTTTTTCTTGCTGTTTTAATTGCTCAATTCATTTAAGGATTTTTGGTTTAATTCTGTCTTTTCATTATTCTCACTCTTTATGTTGTATTCCCTCATTGTATGTTTCTTTCCCATTATTTTTGCGTTATTTCTTTATTTACTGTTGTTGCTACTAGCATGATTATACTGTTCAGGTTATATGTGGGTGTCCTGTCCTAGCCTCGTCAGCCGAGGTCAGGCTCGACACTTACCAGTATATGGGGTCGGTTGTACTGATGCTGCACTTTGCATTTTCTATGCAGACTTTGATACCGGTTCGGGTTGATCGAGATTTTGCTATTGGTCCGTTGTTCGGAGACTCAAGGTAGATCTGTCGGCATTCACAGACCTTGAAGTCCCCGCCTATCTTTTCTGTTCTACTTTTTCTTTCATTCAGACAGTTATATTTCTTTCAGATTATTACTTGTAGTAAATTCTAGAATGCTCGTAAATTGTGATTCCAGATCCGGGTGGTAGTAATTAATATTATTTTATGATATTCCGCACTTATTATATTTCATCTTAGTTAATTATTATTAATTACTGAATGGAAATAAGGAATTGGTTTAATAATTCTCTAACGTTAGCTTGCCTAGCAAGTGAAATGTTAGGCGCCATCACGGTCCCGTAGGTGGAAAATTTCGGGTCGTGACAATACTTGTACAGGTTGTTTATGTACGTGTCTTGCCATAGCCTAGTCACTACTTCGTCGAGGTTAGGCTCGATACTTACGGAGTACATGGGGTCGGTTGTACTCATACTACACTCTGTACTTCTTGTGCAGATTTTGGAGTTGGTCCCAGCGACGTACCATAGACTTGCTCGGATTCAGCTACCCAGAGGAGACTTGAGGTATAACTGCATATCGTCTGCAGTTCTGAAGCCCCCTTTTATCTTATCTTAGTTGTGTATTATCTTTCAAACATCTTGAATTTTATTCGACCATTATTTGTATTATCCTAGTAGCTCGTGCACTTGTGACACCAGATTCGGGGATGTATTTTGATGATTCGGTAGTTATGGTCTTCCGCACTTTATTTTAGTAATTGACTTCCATTTAAATTGATTTGTTTAAAAATAGTTAAGATTATTCTAACGTTGGCTTGCCTAGCAAGTGAAATGTTAGGCGTCATCACGGTCCCGAAGGTGGAAATTTCGGGTCGTGACATGCGTTCCGGTTGTAGCTGCCTCTTGTTCATGGTAGCCTTAGATTTATAAAAATCTGTTTATGTACATTTCGAACAGATGATGTATTTATTTCATACCAGCTTTGTAAATTCTAATCTTAGAAGCTCATGATTTGTACTATCAGTCCTTGGGGAGTGTATTAAAGTCAGTTAAATATTAATTGAATCGGATTGTTGTTATTTGGTTTACATAGCGGGTGAGGTTAGGTGCCATCACGGCTAGTTGGATTTTGGGTCGTGACAATTATTTTGATACAAGGATGATTGTATAACATCATTTAGTGATAACACTAACATTATTATGGATCAAATTCATAGGAAATGGGTTGAATCTTTAAGAGCACCAAAACCAGAAAAAGTGAGATTCTTCCACCAAGAGGTAATCCCTTCACTTGAACTTTATATATATATATGTCATATTGGAGTATGAGTAGCATGTTTATGAGTTTTATTTGAAGTTCTAATAGGATATTGTATGAACCCTAAGGGTGAGTCTTGAAAATACTATTTTGGGTAAAGAAGAAGATATATAGTGATGAATTGATGTAAATAGAATTGTTTTGAGTTTCTAATGATTCCAATAGACTTGATAACTTAATTGATAAACGAATTGAATTGGGAATCACCATTTGAATAAGATTCAACACTAGTTCTTAAAATGGATGTTCTTGAACCTAGAGTTTTGTTGGAGAAGATGATGAATAGTGACTTGATGATGTTGGGTAATTAACGTAGTGTTATTAATGACTCCAAATGAGTATTAAATCATAAGAATGGAATTGAATAGGCTAACGGGTGAGCCTTTTTATAATTTGGGATGGTTGAAGGTTTGTTGCCGAATTGTGAAGTCTAAGTGGATATTTATGAATCTTTTTGTATTTGTTTTGATGTAGTTGGGATATCTAATGGTAGATATTGAATTGTGAGAGATATTTGGACATTTTAATCAATTGGAGAATTATAGTATTTTTGGAGTTTGAAGTTTGAGGTAAGTTGATTAAGACTTACTCTTCTTGAGGGATTCTCTTTAAAAGCATGACTTAAGTTGATATATTGTATTATTTATAAATGTGCATATGTACTTGTGGGTACAAGCGGGAAATGTGTCACTATGTGTTTCTAAATTGTTACTTATGAAGTGTCATGTAATTTTATAAAAATCTTATTTTCAAAACTTGTTGGCAAAATGACACTTAACGAAATTCTTATAAGTTTTATTAAAACTTATTTGTTGATAAGAGTACAAAATGCTTGAGTGCTAAGTATATGTTTTCATGAAAAAGTTTATCTTTTGAAATTTCAATAAAGGAATCACTTGTTGTATCTTTAGATTGATGTTAATTGCTAAAAGCTTTAACATGAAAAAGGTTATTCGTTTGATTTTGTTCAAATGGTTTGGATTGGCTATGAAAATCATGATTTGATAAAAATAGATAATTTTAGGCAATTATGCTATGAGTCTATTTTTTATATGTCAAATATTTTGGGAGTTACTAGTGGAGACCACCGAGATTGGTTAGAATGTTGAGTTCGTTACCATGAAACTACACGTGCCGGTGTAGGGACACATTCCAAGGTAAAGCCGGGATTTGTGGGATAAAGTCCAGGGGGCAGATGATCATTACTTAAAGTAATAAGGTTAAGTCGACTCGTACGACACTACGAGATGCCGCCTAGATAAGTAGGGTCAAATACTTATTGCTAAGATGATCACCTAGTAGTTGTTCATTATGCCGGTGTCGGTATAGTACTCTCGGTGA
Source organism: Nicotiana tabacum (assembly GCF_000715075.1). Taxonomy (NCBI): domain Eukaryota; kingdom Viridiplantae; phylum Streptophyta; class Magnoliopsida; order Solanales; family Solanaceae; genus Nicotiana; species Nicotiana tabacum. The sequence goes on from NC_134081.1 coordinate 120,302,407, forward strand.
AAGGTAAACGAGAATTTTCTTGTGTTTAGGCCTAAGGAGCCGAAAATGATTTCAATGACTTAATGAGATTGAAATAGTTATTTCTATTAAAATCTTGGGTTGATAAAGACATTCTAAAACTTTATGGCATGGCTTACATTTCACTTGTCTTTTATTTGAAATGATAAAGAGCATGGTTTATATAATTGTTTATCACTTTATATCCAACATTGGTTGCATAGTTTTTGTAAAATCTTGTCCCAGGAACTTGAGTTAGAGAGAGTTTATAAAACTTATTGAGTACCGATGTGGTGTACTCAGCCCTTAGGAGGCCCCCTCCAGGGTCCCACTTACTTTACATATTTCAGGATGAGGTATGATATGTGGCATGCAGATAGTGCTAGGATGACTCTCTCCCTGAGGTATAAGGTGAGGCACCACTCCTATTTCGTGATAGCTATCATGTTATTTTCTTAATTTATGTTAGTCGGGCATTAGCCCAAGTGTAGTTCTATTCCTTGATATAGAGGCTCCATAGATAGTTGTGAAAAGTTATAGTAATGGGGTTGTATGCGACATACATGAAAAGATAATTATTTCACTTAGTCTCATTGTTATGATTATGAGAGGCTCCATGTATGATTTTGAATTGAAAAATTGTTCCATGGTTTAACTTATATAAAATTTTCAAAGAGATTTTGCAGTTAAATTAATCTTCATGCATATGTTTTGGGTGCATCATGCGGGTTGGTTCGCTCGGGTCGGATAGATTGCCGAGTGCCAGTCACATGGATTTGGGTCGTGACAAAACTAAAAATTCTCTCGGCTCTCTTTCCTTTAGTTTTATGTTTACTTTTATTAGTAAAATTTCTAATATTATTTTTTTTTTGTTATTTTAATTTTGATTTATAAAATTATTGTTCTATTAAATTTTTTTTTATTGTTTAGCTAAATATTGCATAGTTTGATTTAAAAAAATTGACATACCATTCATCGACAAAAGTAATTATTAACTTGTCTTAAGTTTGAATACACTTAATGAAATTTTTGGTTACGCCATTAAATATAAGACGCGTTTGAAAATAAAGGAATTCAAAAAGAGGAAAGAGCACGGGTTGTTTGTCTTAGTGTGCCTGTCTAAAAGTGTAGTTATGTGCAAGGGCATATGAATATTTCAAGTAGTAAATGCTAATGTCCGGTCAAAGATTGTTCTTGTTTTTTCTCTATATAAATAAGGAGTAATATTTCCTCTTTAATTATCCCCACCGTCCCAAACCCTAAGAACACGGTTTGGGCCCACCAATCGCGTCCTAATTATAGTTCTAATTTATTCGACATAATTTGATTATATACTAAGCACACTCAAAGGTGGAGAACAAAAAATTACCAGATATTAAGGACATATCTAAAGAGGATACGGGAGAGACATGTACACTTTCTTTTTTTGAACAGGTAAAAGTGCTCGACAGAAAAGAAGAATTTTAAAACTTAATAATATTAAACATACAAGTATATAATATATGTGTGGTTATATACATTTGAAACTTATAATATTAAATATGTTATAACATTTAAATGATTATTAAAATTTATCATTAAAGATATAATTTAAGTATTGAATTAATTTAAATTTATAACATTTCTTTTTTTCTTCCTAGATTAAAAAGAAAATCTGAAATGTAAGGGGTAGTTTATAAACCAAATCAGGTTTGTTTAACTTAATACAGTAGTAAACCAAAATAAAGAAAGTAGTAGGAGTAGTACATAGTACTATTAGAATTATTTATAATTAAGTAATAGAATTACGTATTAGGTATTAAAAGTATCCGTAAACATATACTATTACAACTTGATACATGCACCAGACCACTCACTATTGTTCCTCTTTCCATATCTCTGTTATTCTTTTCAGTTTCACTCTCTTTTTATAGTAGTTTCCATCTGGGAATTCCTTTTCATTTTCATTTTCATTTCCCTTTTTTTCAACTTAAATCATTACTAGTACTTGATATTCAGTCACAGCAATCACTTCTTGACTACTATTTGGGGTTAAGCAAGACTAGACTACAAATTACAATACAAATTTGGGTAAGAAAATTAATCACTTTCTTTTTTCTCTTTACATATTTATTCCATATTGATGGGATTTCACCAGCAGATTTTCACATAAAGCAATGAGGGTCATTATTCTTTTTTTAATTTTTAAGCAGGTGTGAGATTTTGGGCTAAGATCATGCAACGTTGACGCGTTGACTTTAGCAATTTTTTCAGATTCCTGAAGATATATTATGCTTTTTCTTCAGGTATTTTCCCTGTTTGGGGAGAGTGGGTAGCTTAAAGGTAGATTCTTGATGCTGTTAATAAGAAAGAGGTGCTGAAAATCAGTGAAATTTCCAATTCTTTTATATTCTCAACTCTTCAGTTCAAGCATATTCTCTGAGATTATGGGCTAAGATCACATAACATTGACCTATTGACTTGAGCAATTTTTGCCTGATTTCTTGAAGTATTTTCTCTGTTTGGGGAAGTGGGTAGCTCAAAGATTGAATTTTTGGTGTTGTTAATAAGAAAGGGGTGCTGAAAATCAGTGAAATTTCCAATTCTCTCATTCTCAACTCTTCAGTTCAAGCATGTTTTCTGAGGTTGTGGGCTAAGATCACATAACATTGACTTATTGACTTAAGCAATTTTTGCCTGATTTCTTGAGGTATTTTCTCTGTTTGGGGAAGTGGGTAGCTCAAAGATTGAATTTTTTGTGTTGTTACTAAGAAGGGGTGCTGAAAATCAGTGATTTCCAATTCTCTCATTCTCAACTCTTCAGTTCAAGCATGTTTTCTGAGGTTGTGGGCTAAGATCACATAGCGTTGACTTATTGACTTTACCAATTTTGCCTGATTTCTTGAGGTATTTGCTCTCTTTGGGGAAGTGAGTAGCTCAAAGATTGAATTTTTGGTGTTGTTAATAAGAAAGGAGTGCTGAAAATCAGTGAAATTTCCAATTCTCTCATTCTCAAATCTTCAGTTCAAGCATGTTTTCTGAGGTTGTGGGCTAAGATCACATAACATTGACTTATTGACTTAAGCATTTTTTGCATGATTTCTTGAGGTATTTTCTCTGTTTGGGGAAGTGGGTATCTCAAAGATTGAATTTTGTGTGTTGTTACTAAGAAGGGGTTCTGAAAATCAGTGAAATTTCCAATTCTCTCATTCTCAACTCTTCAGTTCAAGCATGTTTTCTGAGGTTGTGGGCTAAGATCACATAGCATTGACTTATTGACTTTACCAATTTTGCCTGATTTCTTGAGGTATTTGCTCTGTTTGGGGAAGTGGGTAGCTCAAAGATTGAATTTTTGGTATTGTTAATAAGAAAGGGGTGCTGAAAATCAGTGAAATTTCCAATTCTCTCATTCTCAACTATTCAGTTCAAGCATGTTTTCTGAGGTTGTGGGCTAAGATCACATAGCGTTGACTTATTGACTTTACCAATTTTGCCTGATTTCTTGAGGTATTTGCTCTCTTTGGGGAAGTGGGTAGCTCAAAGATTGAATTTTTGGTATTGTTAAGAAGAAGGGGAGCTGCTTTTTAAGTAAGTTGTGAAAGCTAGATATTAGGAATCTGAAAAAAGATTGACTTTTTAGCATATCCCTTGTCCATTTGAGCTGATATGTTTCTGTTTTATCTTAAAACTTTACTTTGGATGATGATTTTGGAATAGAATTAACTATTTAGGTGGACTGGTTCTTTTGGATTCAAGGATTTGGAGTCTGAAATCAATAAATGTTTGATCATGGCCGGGCTTATTAGTGATATTTTTCCTCTCTCAGGGATGAATTTTTGCTAGTAAATTACCAAGATTAAGTTGGACTAAATGGAGAGCGGCAACGAGCTTTCGTCATCCTTGAGTTTTGCTTCGTCTTCTTATGTATCAAACGGTTGCAGTAGCCCCCAAGAACCAGGGCCAAATCTTGATCTTTTGACTAATCTAAGTGGTAATCTTGAGAAGCTCCTGCTTAATCCTGAATATGACTACAGCGATGCAGAAATAGTTGTTGAGGGGATTAGTGTTGGTGTTAATCGCTGTATTTTGGCTGCACGAAGCCAGTTTTTCCACGAAAAGTTGAAGAAGCACAATGAGAATACCTCAAAAGATGAAAAGCCCAAGTATTTGCTGAAGGATTTGGTGCCTTTTGCCTCAATTGGATATGAAGTATTCTTGGTTTTCCTGAATTATTTGTATACTGGAAAGATTAAGCCTTCTCCTCCAGAAGTTTCGACTTGTGTTGATAATGTGTGTGCTCATGATGCTTGTCGCCCTGCCATTAATTATTTCGTGGAACTAATGTATGCTTCATCCACCTTTCAAATCAACGAACTCGCTATGGTCGTAGAGGTCAGTGTTTGTTTTGCTGGTTAAATTCTATTTGCATAACAAATACCAAATACATTTGGCTCTCATTCTTGAACTACCATACGGTCAGACCTCTCTATAACAAGATCCTTATATAACAATCATTCAGTATAAAAGCCAAAAAAATGTTAGAACAAACTATGTTGTTATAGAGAGGTTTGACTAAATAACTATCCTTGTGATACAGTCAGTTAGGCATACTGAATATAAATCAAATGCTTGAGTTAGACGCAGTTTCTTGACATTCTTTCATGTTTGTCTCGTATAAGGATTTCTGTTGAAATGCTGATGACCTAGGGTCTGATGAATAAATACGAGTATGAGGTGTATGTTTTTGAATGCTTGTAAAGGGTCTGAATTAATAAGTAGGATGTGACAGCTAGTACGAGGTTTATGATTTTAATGCTTTGCCGCGAAGATAGCGTCTCAATATCTTAGTAGAGTCCCAAGTTATTCTAGTACTACTATATATGTTTCTTGATAATACAATAAAGAAAGGCCTAGCTATTGAATTTATGGTGGCAATATACTAGATAAGAAATCACAGAAGCTTTCTATAAGATTTCTATTGCTTCTAACTTTGTAGTTACGTTGTTTTTCATTTGAAGAATATTCTGTTCACCTGCAGCGTCGTCTTGTCAACTTCGTCGATAAGGCTAGTCCGGAGGATGTGATTCCTATACTTTTAGTTGCCTTTCACTGCTCGTCTAATCAACTTCTTGAGCACTGCATCCAGAGAGTGGCACGATCCGATCTAGACAATGCTACTCTTGAGAAAGAACTCCGTCATGAAGTTTTGACTGACATAAAAACAAGGCGCCTCAAGTCTCGACAAGAACTTGAACAGGATTCAATAGAAGTGGACTCCTTAAGTGAAAAAAGAATTAGGAGGATTCTGAAGGCTCTGGAATCCGATGACATTGAATTACTTAAGTTACTTCTTGAAGAGTCTAATGTCACTTTAGACGATGCTTGTGCTCTTCATTATGCAGCTGCTTATTGTAACTCCAAGGTTGTGAATGAGGTCCTCGAGCTGGATTTAGCTGATGTCAATCTTCAGAACTCCCGAGGATATAACGTCCTTCACGTTGCTGCTAGAAGAAAGGAGCCATCAATAATAATGGGACTACTTGAAAAAGGAGCATCTTTCTTGAATACTACACGGGATGGAAACACAGCACTATCTATCTGTCGGAGATTGACTCGGCCAAAGGATTATAATGAGCCAACAAAGCAAGGGAAAGAAACTAATAAGGACCGCATATGCATTGATATTTTGGAGAGAGAGACGAATAGGAATCCTATGGTTGGGATCATGTCTTCGTCGTCATTGGTGTTGGCTGATGAATTACTCATGAGGTTGCTTTTATTTGAAAATAGAGGTAACTTAGTTCAATTATAATCTGAAGTGAACTCTTCTAGTGATTGAGTATTTACATGTATACACTTATCCGAGCTGTCCAATTATTTCAAATCCCATGCTTAGTATAGTTGTTTGTGTTAGCAGCTATCCTTAGACTGAAGTTTTATCTGTCTAAAGAACACTCGCTTTATACAATTATGGGGTAATAAAAATGTTAAAAGTCTAGTTGGTGTAATCTAGGCTCTCACCATTCTCTTCTCCTCAGTTACATTATTTGAATGTACCTAATTTGTAATTTCTTGCAGTGGCATTGGCGCGAATGTTATATCCTCATGAAGCCAAGCTGGCTATGGAAAAAGCACATGCTCATTTGACGCTGGAGTTTACTGGAATTTCAGCAACAAATGGCTTATCTAGAAATCTGAGAGGGGTTGACTTGAATGAATTACCATCTGAGCAAGTGAAAAGACTCCAAGAACGGCTGTGCGCACTGCAAAAAACAGGTAATAGTAACTCTGTCATTCTTGGTACCTTATTTAAGGAAAGGAGGAGGGAGAATTTCTAAAAGAAGGATTAAACTTTTGAAATTTCAAAAGATAGTCATTGGACCATAGAACATATTCTTGCATGTTTATAGTTCATACCAATCTTCGTTTATAGTAGGAATGGTGCTTTATCCATGATTAGTCTTTCTCAATATTGTGTTTTTTTTACCCAAATTGCAGTGGATACAGGTCGACGTTTCTTCCCTAATTGCTCCGAGGTTTTAGATAGATTACTAGAGGACGACATGCTAGATTCCTTAACGTTAGAAAGAGGCACCGCTGAGGAACAAAGATTAAAGAAGATGCGATACACAGAACTCAAGGATGACGTTATGAAGGCATTCAACAAAGACAAAGCTGAAAAGTATTGGGAAGGCTTCTCTGCATCTTCCTCCTCTTCATCGTCCCCAAAGACTAGCGTTAGCCACAAGATTAGGAAGAAGTAGTTCCTCTCCTTAGCTACATCGCTAGCCTTGAACACCGGTCATGAGCTTTACATGATGGAGCTCCATATACTATAGTACTGATCTGCTTGTTCTTCCTGTTGTTGGTTTTTACTTTTGTTAGCTTGTTTGTAGATAAGAAATTGTATAAGTAACATCTGCATACAATTTAGGTAATCACATTGTAGTAACGTATATAGGGGAGGGGATTGATTGTGGGGGTGGGGGCAAGAGGAATAAAAGTAGGTAAAGGAATGATTTTTGTTTCTTGTTTTCCTATGTTACATATTGTGAATTGGCAAATTGTTTAGTTTATGGTGATATATACTAAAAAGAGATCTTTAGTTTAGAGCATGTATTCTCCAGAAATTTACTTATTTCAAGACCTTGCTCTCTGAAGACCCCTGCATGTAGATTCCAGAAAATTGGATTATTTATACCTCTCCAAATAATCCTTTTTCGCATAGTAGACGGGTATTTTAGCTCTTTTCACTTGTTTCTTTCATAGACATGGTGTTAAATCACATAAGCAGAAACTTGTTGGTGATTGAGAAATTCCAGTAAAATTTCACAAGTGGGGTCCTTGGATACTATGTACGTAGCCTTACCCATGTTTCCGATAGACGCTATACAATAACAACAATTCAGTAAAATTATAAGTAAGATTTGGGGCGGGTAAGTGTGCATGCAGACACTATGCGTCAAGCAATTCATTCTATTATAATCATGTGATCTAGTGTAAGAATTTAAGCTATTAAAAGAAGAGCATCTCATTTTAACTTAATGTCCTCTCCAAGTGTTATTTCTTGTTGGATCAAACATACACAATAAAGAAACACAACGGCTGATCTTGAAATATAAACCTTGATTTTCACCTATTCTTGTTTAAATATCAAAATTCAGCTTACTCTAAATTCTCAGTTAGTGAAATGCTAGTACCATTGACTCTTTTATCACCACATGTATCAAGAAATTCTAACACATAAGAAACCATATCTTCAATCCCTTTAGCAGCTGTAGTATCCACAATAAGTCTTGGAACATTACCAATATCATAATCCCAACACCCTTCATATCCTTCCAACAACTTTTCCATTTCTTGCCATTTAGATGGCTTGTGCCAGCTTGAGCCATCCACCTCACTCCTGTGCTCGAGCCGCCTGCGCCACTCGGCCTCATCTTTCGGCTTACACTCCACGATAATGACCCGAGCTCCGCTACGATCAGCCAGCTCGAGGAGCCGGTCAAGATGAGCTCGACAAGAGAGTGGCGAGTCGATCACCACGCTGAGCCCCAAGTCTAGCTGAGCCGAGGCGACTTGCCACGTGGCTTCGTATGATAGGTCATTGAGGAGTTTTGATGGTTGCATGAGGACATGTTGAAGAGGTTTGGTGCAATTTTTGAAGTGATCTTTGTCTATAATTGGACATTTGAGAGTTTTAGCTATAGAGTATGCTAATGTGCTCTTTCCAGTGCCTGGATGGCCTTTCATAGCCAAAATTATTGGTCTTTCTTCATATTTTTGATTGTCCATTTGGTTCATTTGATTGAGGATTGGATTTTGGCACTGATGTTAATAAAATAGTACTAATTAGATAAAGATAATATATGATTGTGGATAAGGTTATGCCAATTGCCAAGTAAGGATTGTCCCACACATTATTTCGTTTCTCCTACGTATTTTACAAGAATGATAAGGATATATAGCTATCAGCTTCACTTCTTTATCCATTTACTACTATTTATTTGTTTGTTTCTATGGATAAGGAATTATAGAAGTTAAGATCACATGTAGGGTGTCAAATTTAGCCCATAAGAATATAATCTGCTCAATCCGTTCATATTTGAACGGGTTGAGTTGAACATATGTTAATTAAAAATTTGCGATTCTATTTAGATATTAGCCAATATTATTGTCCTGAAATTTTAAACTAAAAATATTAACAGGACAAGTCAAAATATTTTTATCTCGAAAAATTAAATTGAAAAACTAAAATTCAGGAGGTACTGATTAATTCTTAAATAAGTGCCATTTCTACTTTAACCTTTATCACCGGTTTTAAAGTTGTGTAAAAATAAGCTCCTTTTTATTTTGTAGGCGAGGCAAATAACCTTCTTTACCCTTCAATTCCCCTGCAATTCTTCTGCACCTTAGCAAATATCTACAAATGTTACAAGTACACAAATATATAAGCTAAGTAAGTCTATGGCATTACATAAATAGTGTAAAAAATACAACAAATTTAATTCAACTCGATAGAAGTCTTCATCACATTTTATAAACATGGAAAATTTCAAGTTGCTACTAGAATCCTTATTACTTTACTAGTAATAAGTTTGGGACCACTTTTGAGTTGCCACCAATCCTTATAGTAATATTTTAATTAACGGTAACGGTCAAATATACCCTTGTACTTTCAAAATGGTCTAACAATATCACTTGTTATACTATTGGACTATATATACCATTTCCGTCATACTTTGGAACAAATATATCTTTATTTTGGATTGAGTGTCACATGTCAGCACCAGATGAAAACGACCCATTTCTTTTTTTTACTCGATCCGTTTTAAAAAACTCACCACCCGACCCGTTTTAAAATTCGATTTTTTTAAAGCATATATTTTGTAAAAACTTGAATTGTTTTTTGTAAAAACTGAAAAAAAAAAAAAAAAAAAGAAATTTGCAAAATATATATATTTTAAGTCTTTTCAGTTTTTTTAAAGTATTTTTTTTGTAAAAATTGGGAAAAAAAAATCAAAATGCTTTAAAACTGAAAAATATATATTCTGTAAAAACTAAAGAAAAAAAAAAGAATTTGCAAAATATATATTCTTACGTCTTTTCAGTTTTTTTCAAGTATTGTTTTTGTAAAAACTGGAAAAAAAAAGATGCTCCTAAAGCAGTGGACTACATATGCATTAGTTTTAAAAAAATAAAAATATTTTGCAAAAGCTTTTTTTTTCTTTCAGTTTTTACAAAAAAATACTTTAAAAAACTGAAAAATATATATTTTGCAAATTCTTTTTTTCAATTTTTAAAGAATATATATATTTCAGTTTTTAAAGCATTTTTTAAAAAAAATATTTTTTTCAGTTTTTACAAAATAAATACTTTAAAAAAACTGAAAAGACTTAAAATTATATATTTTGCAAATTCCTTTTTTTCAGTTTTTACAAAAAGAAATTCCAATTTTTACAAAATATATGCTTTAAAAAAATTGAATTTTAAAACGGGTCGGGTGGTGGATTTTTTAAAACGAATCGGGTAAAAAAAAAGAAATGGGTCGTTTTCATCCGGTGATGACACGTGGCACTTCATCCAAAATAAGGGTATATTTGTTCCAAAGTATGACGGGAAGGGTATATATAACCCAATAGTATAACGAGAGGTATTCTTAGACCATTTTCGAAAGTACAGGGGTATATTTGACCATTTGCCGTTTAATTAATTAGGACCACTTGATCGAAGGCTCACATGTACCTCCTCCGTTTCCTTTTACTTATTCATTATTCTAAAAATAGATTTTCAATTTTACTTGTCACTTTTAATATATCAAGAGAAAGACAATTTGTTTTTACCTGTTATATCCACAGTATTAATTAGTCATTTCAAATTATTTTCTCAAATTATTAAAAAGGTGCATCAATTAATATGGATATCATGGTAAATTATACACTTTATTTATTATTTTAAGGGATGTGCAAAGTCGGTAGTGAACAAGTAAAACGGGAACGGAGAGAGTATTCTATTAGCTCAATATTTTCAACTAAATTCTAATGTAATCGTCACTTGCTTATTTGACAACTATCACTAAATTAAGCACAATTTGAACCAAATGTTTTCCATACTTTACACCTACACATCGAACCTTTTTCTATGCTTACTCTCCTAGCCACCGCTCTAACTCAGCCTCACCCTCGTAGCCACAATTAAGCTTGTTAACTGTTTTGGGTCGGGCCAAACCCGACCCCTATGGATCGATCCTACCGATCCCATCGGGCTGCCTTAAGGGGTCGGGTTGGGGCAGTGGAGAAAATATTTTTTGGGGGGATTCAAGTATAAAAAAGGCAAACACACGAATAAGCTAAGAGAATTTAACATCTAATATATATACATAAAATAAAATTTAGAACAATTAACTAGAATAGCAGCCCAAGTTAGTTTATCCCCCAAAAACTTATACTCACAATGTCAGAATTTCAAATTTATGGGTTCTGAATTTTAAAATAACAACTTCAAGTATTAATAACTGAATTTTAATATTAATATTTTTATAAATTTTAATAAATTTTATAATACAAATACAATCTGAACAAAAGAGTTCGAAATTTTTTTTGTAGTTATTCAATGATCCAAGCTTTAGGCCCCTAGCTTGCGTCATCCAAAATAAATTTTCAATATAAGTAAGAAAATTTTGAAGATCTTAATCGTCTTATTAAGCGCATGATATAATAGTACTACTTATTTTGCAGACCTTCATACACATGATAAAATATTTTATTGGGGATTTGCGGTCGTACCCTATATTTGTGTCACTTTTTAACTTGTACCCTATTTTTTAAAATTATTGATTTGATAGCCATCTCACAAAAAATCCGTAATAATATGACAATTATACCCCTGACAAAAGATATAAAACGATCTCCTCCTCTCCTCTCAGCAACTTTATAAAAAAAATCAGAAACTTGTCCATATTCATCTTCAGAATCACACTTGCATGAAGTTGTTTCACCTTGAAGGTAAAACTTCATGTTAATGTAGCATGAAGTTATTTCATGTTGAAGCTAAAACTTCATGCTAATATAGTATGAAGTTGTTTCACATTGAAGCTAAAACTGCATGCTAATGCATGCTGAAGTTATTTATCCTGTAGTCTACAGTTTTGTCATGAATTTTATCTGAAACTTCAGTCTAAACATGCTGAAGTTATTTAGTTTATTTGCTAAAACTTCAGACTAAACATGCTTAAGTTATTTAGTTCATTTGCTAAAACTTCAGATTAAACATGCTTAAGTTTTTTAGTTCATTTGCTAAAACTTCAGACTAAACATGCTTAAGTGTTTGTCTTGTAGTATGTAATTTTCTAATGAGTTTTTACTAATGCATGCTGAAGTTATTTAGTTCATTTGCTAAAATTTCAGACTAAACATGATAAGTTATTTAGTTTATTTGCTAAAACTTCAGACTAAACATGCTGAAATTTTTTAGTTCATTTGCTAAAATTTCAGACTAAACATGCTTAAGTTTTTGTCTTGCAGTATGTAATTTTCTAAAGAGTTTTTGCTAATGCATGCTGAAGTTATTTAGTTCATTTGCTAAAACTTCATACCAAAACATACTGAAGTTTTGTAACGCAATCTACAATTTTGTCCTGAGTTTCATCCGAAACTTCAGTCTAAACAAGCTGAAATTTTTTAGCTAGCGTTTGGCTATAGATTCCTAAAACTATTTTGAAAAATTTGATTTGGGTGAAGTTTTGTTTGAAGATGAAAATGTGTTTGGACATATGTGTTTGGGTGAAGTTTGGTTTGGAAAAACATAAAACATGACTTATACCCACAAGTTCTACAAACTATCACAAATACCCAACAATATCATTATCAATAACATTCATTATATTATCGCAAACCATAATCCTAAACATAAATAAATTTGATACAAAATTATCATTTTTATAATGAACTACATGATACACTATCAGATGACCGAGAAGACGAAGCAGCATCGTTACAAAATAATAAATGATTGGCTCTTTTATAAAATACAAAAGTTTGGGACAATTTTTAAAAAATATAATAGTGATATTTTGGCCCAAAACCAGCTTTTGGGATTTGGGATTTGGCCAAAATGTAGGCAAAATCTATTGCCAAACATGTGTTTGCCAAATAAAACCCAAGTTTATTTTGGCAAAATCTATAGCCAAATGGGTCCTTAGTTTATTTGCTAAAACTTCAACCCAAACATGCTTAAGCTTTTGTCTTGCAGTTTGTCAATAGTCTTTTATTAAAGAAGGGAAATATCATCTTTTTAAAATGCTTTTAACAAAAAAATGAATATGGATGCAAACGGAAAAATAAAACGGGTATAAGTTAAAAAGGGGCGACCAAATAGGACGCCCCATGTAATATTTACCATGTTATTGAACTGAGTTATAATAAAATCCAGCTCAAGATTCTCTTTTCAGGTAGTCATATTTTTTATTTCTAAAAAGGAGGATAATTATTTTATTCCACCAAGTTTAAAGTTTGTATTAGTCCTTAAAAATTTTATTCAGTTATTGAAATGTTCAATTAGGACCTAACCCACTATCAAAGTTTATGGTGTGATGAGTTAAATTTCTCCCTCTTAACTAGGTAAAAATAGCACAGGCTAACCAGTTTTCGAACTGGTAATTGAAAAATAGCCACTGTTTATAAATTATTGAAAAATAGCCACTATTTTGCTGCAACACGGAAAGTTTCAGCCTAATATACTAGAGATTGGTGCATAATATAGTGGAGATTAGAGTACATGTGTATGAACTTACAGCATATTATGATGGACCAATATATTATGCTAGAACTCTAGTATATTATGCTCGAAGTTCACATGTAAAAAATTCGAACTACAGTATATTATGCTGGAATATTTTCTGGATTTTGAACAGTATTTTCGTTCAGATTTATCTTTACATGAAAAGTTGCTAAATTTCGATTACTTTTGAAATTGTGGCTATTTTTCAATTACCGCTCTAAATTTAGCTATTTTTGAATTTCAAGGTCTTGGATTGAGCTTTAGGAATGAAAAAAAAAAATTCCGATAGGGAACACGTCCCCTTTAATAGGTCTAACGCGGCACGATTATGAATTAGTTGAGACCTAAAGGAGATATGGTAGGAAATTTAAAATTTAAAAAAAAAAAGAAAAAAGAAAGACCAACCCAACCCCAACCCCAAATAAAATATAAACATTTAAAATATATTTAAAACAAAAGAGAAACCAATATCCAGATGGACTTGACAAAAACGATACAATCTTCTTTTGGTGGCACATGACAACTGGTAATGAAAACAACTTCAGATTTATTTTCTTATTAATTCAGCCATTAACTTTGCCATTATATAAATCATTTTCAAGTTAAGAGCTGCTCTCAGCTGGCAAGTTCTTTTCCTTCCAATACGACATTTAATCAATTCCTCTCTCTATCGTTTTGCCAAATTTCCCTTGACTAATATGTTTGGCCTTCACCTTGAAAAAGAAAATATTTACTCATACTTACTACTTATAACTTTGTAAAATAGGTTTTTAATGGTATTACAATAACATATCAGTGTATTCCCACAAAGGGGAAGGTTTTCCGTGGTGCGAGTTGAAAATGGATGGAGAAAAGTAAAAGAAAAAAAAATACTCCATATTATTTTATTTGACTTTTTTTTTGTTCCGGTATCTAGTAACTTCACTACGATCCAACTAAATTCGAATTTGAACCGAAAAATCCATATTAAGCTTCCTAACAAAAGTAATTTCATATCCAGGACTCGAATCACTCACCGTTTTAAGGAACCAGTGGAGGTCCCAGAGGATCATTTTTAAATAATTACTTCTTTCCTTAATGACATTTTTAACATCAGAAAAGGAAGCCATGGGCCAGGGTTAAAAGGTGTATTACTATCAAGTGGGGAGGTCAACAAAATTTGCAAGTTGTCTGTTGACCTTTCAAAGTTGTTGAAAATTAGTCCATATTGTAAAACATCAAATTACAACTCCGTAATTTAAGGTATCCTGCTGATAAACTAATTTTTGTTGTTTTACTTTACCTAAATTTGAACAGCTGTAGGAAATAATCCTCCACCCCCCCCCCCCCCCACAAAAAAAAAACTCACAGAGGCAATATTTATTGGTGAAAAGGTGTTTATGTAAACTTATAAAGTCTATCAAACTAGCTTATAACTATTTTTTAAGCTTAAACCAGAACAAAACCTGCTTATAAGTTTACTCAAAGAGTCTTATTTTATTTCTACTTACTTAGATAAGTAATTGAAGATAATTTACCTAGTTATTACTAAAAAGATGCCTTTGTACCCTAACTACACACTGTTTTTGGTTAAAAGATTAACTAATCAAAATTCTAATTAGAGCCTGTTTGGATTGGCTTTTTTTAATTGACTTTTAAGCATAACCAATAAGTTATGAATTTTAGTTTTTGGCTTGTTTTTGTCATTTTAGCTTAAAAACAAGTACTTAAAAGTACTTTTTTTTTTTACTTTAATCAAACACTACAAAATGGCTTAAAAGTTATTTTGGTTTAAAAGTACTTAATAAAGACAATTCAAACGGGCTCAAAATCAGGTAAAAAGTTTTCAAACCAAATATGCAAAAGATTGTATTCCTGAAATCTTTTTTTCTGTTTTGTTTTGCCTTGGGGAAAAGATAGTTACTTATAAGCACGTTTATTTTTAACTAAAAGATGAATAGTAAGATAATTTAATATTTATCACCAAAAGAAGAAAAGAGAAATTAACTAAGTTCATACTTCATACTCTTTAGCTTTTCGCTGAAATGGTCATTCAATAAAAAAGGGAAAAAAGTTGAGAAACATGAAATCTTTTGAAGAGAAAGGACCAAACAAGGTGAAGAAATCTATTGAACAACGCAAGGAACTAATTGGCTGTCCCATAATATTTATTAGCCTCAAAATTAATAATAAGAAAAATGACTGAAAATATTGGGGGGAAAAAATGACAGTCGGCAGGTGCATGAAATATTACTCGTTCGTACAAAATCTGGAGAAGGGTCGTAACTGAAGCGTGTAAGTGACCTACCTTGACACAAGTAACGACTCGAATCCGTTACTTTTGATCACAAGAATACAACTTTAAAGGATGCTCCAAGTTCCTCTTCGCTGAAAATATTTGAATACACTAAGCAAAAGCTTACTAAAATATACCATCCCCACTTTTCATTATGTTTTTCTTCTGAAATTACAAGCACATTGAACAGAAGTATCATGTAACATTTATATCAATTATGAAAATTTACAGAGAACAAAAAAAGGTATATGATATGTTGTAGAGATGATCTACTTGGTGTGGCTACCACCTTCATCTACTAACACTACAATTTCCTATTCAGCTAACAGCTGCTCCCTTTGAAATTCATAAAGATTAAAAAAAAATTGCTTTAAGAAAAAAAGAAAAAAAAGAATGAGGACTCCAAAGTCCTATTGAGCAGTGTACCTTCAATTCTTGCTTTATTCTATAGAATTTTCAGTTTTACTCGTTCCGACCGTAAAAACAGTCTCTCGCATAAATATAGAATAAGGCGGCGTATGATAGACCCTTGTGGTCTGGCTCTTCCCGGACCCTTCGCATAGGGGAGCTTAGTGCACCGGGTGATCCTTTTTACTTGTTTTCTCCAAGATTTGTTGTTGTTCCCTTTGCTGCTTAAATCTCCTCAAAACTTCCTCAATTGCAATATCAAATGCATCATTACTACTCCCTAATCCTTGATTAGATCTTGCATACAAATACTTAGGCATAACATTAATCAAAATCTCTCTCATTTTTCTCACATCTTCTTTGCTAAACTTATCAAGCACTTTTCTAACTATAGAAGTATCATTTCTAACTTGTTTATGATCCATGTAAACTGAATAATTCTCATATGGTAAAGGCAAATGCCATTCATATTGAGTTTTAAAACTATTTTCCCAAAAATAAACAGGTATTGAACCTGCTAACATACAATCAAACTGTGATCTTCGCGTAAATCCATCCCCTTTTGGTTGTAAACAAAAATCCGAATCCAAAAATGCTTCTAAAATTGCTGGTGCTCCGTCATAACAATGAGCTACAGAACAATCAACCACTTTGCAAGAACTCGTCTCGTTCTTACAATAATTCATTAAAACTTCTCTAAAATCATTCTTGATTTTCTTTCTCACAGCACCAACAAAACAGAAATGACTAGAACGATTTCTCGACCTCACTAGATCTTGCCATTGTTTAATTTCATATTCGAATCGAGGATGAAAAGCTGTAGGATATGGAATACTTACCTCTAAATCATCCCATGGATTTTTTTCAATAGATAAACGGAGAACATTCTTCATTAGTGGCATTCGGAGAAAACTCGTACCCCAATCTGAATCATCATCAGTTTTTCTTCTAAAAGCCCAAGTTAATCTACCCAGCATAAGAAAATGATCCGACCCGTTATTCTGTTTCCAATAAGGTTGATTTTTTACCCATTGTAACATCTCTTCACTAGGCCGATCTCGTTCTTTTGCTGTAGTAAACCATAAAATTTTACCAATTGCAAGTCCTGAATAAAAAGGTATGTAAAAAGCAGTAGCATTTTTGGGGTTCAAGGTTCTGCACTTGTAATTCAACATTCTTTCGTGGTAAATTACCTCTGCTGAATACATATCAGTCCAATACCAAGCGGAGAGGAGATTTTTGGGTATGATTGAGTCAAGTCCAGTTGCTTTTGGACCTAGACCGCCGTTTGAAACGGCGTTACAACGTGAACTCCACGGGTCTAAATCATGGCAGTTGTTTAATAGATCTTTGTTGAACTTTGCTGGAAGATCGTATACGTAAACTCTACCGTATTCACACTTCTCACGTTGTTCCTTACCTTGTACTAACTGTTTGTGCTGGTCGTTAATGGGGTTCTTGCTCTGTTTTTGGTGTTTGTTCCGTTGAGGTTTTAGGATTTGGAAGTTTTGTTGTTGTTGTTGTTGGGGTGGCGACGCCGGAGGAGAAGTTCCGGCGAGGAAAAGAATGAAAGAGATTTGGATTAGAATGATAAGGAAAAACCATTTACAGTGATGAAAACCAACTTGGGATTTGATTAAATGGAAAGAATTTCTGAGTTTTTTGAATGTTTTTCTAGGGGAAGTATTCTCAGAAGGCAACATAATTGTTATCAGAGAAGAAAACGTCAAAAAGATTAAGCAATTAATGAATGGAAGTGGGAATCAAAAGAAGAAGATGAACAACAAGTAGAGAATAATAAGAGGAGAAAAGGAAAGTAGGAATTTGGTGGGAGAAATTCTAACATATGTGACCTCCACTTTTTATATAGTAGTCTGATTTTTATTTTGTTTGCTTTTTGTGTCAAAAATATTTTTAAAAACTTGAGTTGCCTAGAAGATAATTATGTGTAACTTTTTATAATAAGCATTAATTGTTATTTTGGTAAAAATGGTGTTAATTTTATTTTAGTTTATGTGACATTATTTTTTTATTAATCTATTTTAAATAGAACGATATATTTCTGTATTTAAAAATAATTTAATTTTAAATATCATATTTTATCCTAAATAAAATTTTTATAATCACACAAATGTTATGGTATATTTAAGATTACAAGTTTTAAAATTTTTTTTCTTTTATTAAATTTCATGATAAGTCAAACTATATCGGAGGAAATTTTACCAAGCATCTTCATTAGGATGGAAGGGAGTGATACTAATTAACATTTTATAACATGTTAAAATTCATTGGAAGGGTAAAGAATCTTTACACTATCTATATATAAAAAAATTGTACAACCAATGTACATTGACCTCTAATTACAAGTATTTAGTCAATTTTTTTAGATTCCTCTCAAGCTTGTTATGAATAGTTTTGCATATTGTTATGAGTTTATTATTGAAAAACCTTCACACTATATAGACGAGTTAAACTGTTTGGAGATCTTAGCTGTAAAATCTTATAAAAATAACACGATAAGTAAGTTAAATCGACGTCCAAAATGCAAACCAAACAGTAAAGTTTTTTTCTTCATCACCAAATAGTCAAGTTGAAGGACGTGTTATTGAAACAGGAAAGAATATTATATCAAAGTGGAGTTTCGACTTTCGAGTGGGGAATTAAAAGAAATGCTAGAAATATGTGTTTGTTTCTGATTGGTTGTTTCCAAAGTGCAAAGACAATCTACTGTGCAAATTGAGAAGACTTCAGTGTCTAATGAATAATTAAGTAATTGTTATTGGAATCAATGAATAATTAAGTAATTGTATTAATTTCGATGGCAACGGATCAATCAGGTGCGTCCACGTTATTATAATGACAACAAAATATGATTAAGACAGGAGACAGCAATGATGGGTACACTATATATCTTTCCATTTGAAACGTGGAACATGGAATGTGAAGCTAACTTAAGACCATTCAAAATGTAACATCGTATTTCCACATGGAAATTTTATTTTTCAAAATAAAATAAATCTTACTTTGGTTCAAACAATTGGAGGACCACTATTTTGTATATATAAAGAAAACATGTACTCACTCCGTCTCATATTATTAATTGTGGTTACTAATAATATTATCTCAAATTATTTATTATTTTAGAATCATTTTAGAGGTTCAAGATAAAATTAATTTTTTTTTTACCCTTAGTAATAATTATCTTTGAACACTACAAGCACCTAATTTTGTTCAAATACTAATAAAGAAGGATTAAATGTTAAGACATGAATAAGGGTAAAGTAATCAAAATTTCATCCTAATTAATTTTTTTTAAGGGACGTGTACAAGAGAATCATAACAGAAAATATGAGACGGAAGGAGTACATAATTAGTAATTACACAATGATCTCTCTATCAAATTAATAGCTTGCGTAGAATCTTTTATAACCGGTGTCAACATTTGAAAAAATAAATAAATTTATAAATCATATATACCTAATATTTTCGTTTTAGTATTACCTATATTAAATATCTAATAAAAGAATTTGATGAAGCGGTATCCAGTCTTGGTAGATCCGCTCATCTATGGAATAAATATATGAGAATAAATTCAACTTATGTACACTAATAAAGCAACAGTAGAAGAAAAATTTGCCCTATTATTTAGCATGTTATTACAAGTTATCCTATTTTACAAGTTGCTAATTTTACTTTTTATGAGTTGATTACTTGTAGTTATCTGTTGTTAAAGTGAAACACTACAAGAATATGTTAGCAGTTAGCACCTAGGATGAAGCAAGTGTAGGAATAAATTAAAGTTCTTCACTTTTATCAGTAACAGAAAGGAAAGATGAAGTAAAGAATCCCATATCATATATAGGTAATACTAAAACGAAAGTATTTCTTTTTCATCATATTGTTACATTAACTTATGTATGTTGACTAGTTTGATGTCCTCGTAATTTCTTCAAACTTGCAAAAAACAAATTATGATCAAGTAACATACTGTATTACTGTTTGTATACAAAGTTTTAGTGTTACCTTGTCCCCGTGACAAAGTCACATGGTCACAAGAGTAGTCAATTGATCATCATTCGTTGAAAAATTACATTGCATATATGAGTAAACTATTACGTTTTAGAGTTATATAATACATATGGAGCATCATTTAATTTGTCGTAAAAAAATTTTCACTTTTTCAAATTTGAACACCCTTGATGAAATTTTTAGTTTTGCCACTGCTTATCCCTTTTTTTGAAGTTTGAGCAGGTAAAGTGAAATTACGAAAAATGAAATATGAAATGGTAATTTCAGTATTAGTAGAATGATACTGAAATGTTGCTTAGTAGAAATGGTAATTTCAGTATTAGTAGAAGACTGCACTCACTTTTCTTCAGTGCTAATGTTGCTTAGATGCCGTGCAAAAACTGGATCGAATAAAATTAAATCAAAGTTTTATATTCTTAATAATAAATATTTATTTATTTCTTTTTTGAATTTAAGTTATATGTTTTGACAGCATAAATACTATCAATGTAGTTTAATCTTTTATAACATGTCTATTAACATTTTTATCAAAGAACGATTAATATCTATTATAAGGATTTACTCGTAATTATCCTTTTTAGAACTGTTAGATGAGTTTCGATAGTAATAAAAGGTGTACACGTAAAGCTTGAGATTGAAGTCAATACCTTTCCATATGACCAAAACAAAAAATAACAAAAGGAAAATTGATTGTAATTAATAAATAATTAAAAGACCGACAGAGTTTGTCAACCTCAAGTTGACACATGTATTGACCAGAATTTAGGGACAATATACTCAAAATAAGAAAAATAAATAAAAAAGTAAGAAAATCGAATCTAACATTGACTATATAAATTATTTCCCATTAGTCGGTGTAGATCTGTGAGCATTGGATCTCAAAAATCAAGTTTGAAATTGATTCATTAATTGTCATTAGTATTAAATTAAAGTGTGAAATATTCAGTTAGAACTTGGAATCCAAGCATTTCATAGCCTACAACTAGCAATAATGCATATTGCTTTTATTATATTTTAATTCTTTGCTTATGAACTGGTTCTGCTTTTGCCATTGTTTAACAAAGTAAATGCTGATTATTTTCTTTGCACGAAATGACCTAAGTTGCCTAAATAATTGTAAATGTAGGCCGTAGTAAATCATTAGATGATTTCCTTTATTTGTTTATTCATCACTATGCCAAAAATTAGCGAAAATTCAAAAATAGCCAGATTTACAAGTGATAATTGAAAAATAGTCACAATTTCAAAAGTAATCAAAATTTAGCCACTTTTCATGTAAAGATAAATCTGGACAAAAATACTGTTCAAAATCCGGAAAGTATTCCAGCATAATATACTGGAGTTTGAATTTTTTACATGTAAACTTCCAGCATAATATACTAGAGTCCCGGCATAATATATTGGCGTTCCAGCATAATATGTTGGAAATTCATATACATGTGCTCCAATCTCCAGTATATTGTGCTGGAACTTTTCGTGTGCTGGAGTTCCAGGATATTATGCTAGAAGTTCATATACAGGTGCTTCAATCTCCAGTATATTTATGCTGGAACTTTCCGTGTACTGAAGTTCCAGCATAATATGCTGGAAGTTCATACACAGGCGCATCAATCTCCAGTATATTATGCTGGAACTTTCCGTGTTGCAGCAAAATAGTGGCTATTTTTCAATGACTTTGCAAACACTGATTATTTTTTCATTACTAGTCCGAAATTTGGTTAGCCCGTGCTATTTTCACCAAAAATTATGGTGGAATTAAAAGTAATCCTCTTATTTTTAATTAGAGGTTGTTGGTGAAAATATAATTAGTTACAGTTGAAAACTAAAATAAAGAAAATCAAATAAATATTCTTCAGACTGAGGCGCGGATATCTCGCTCTCTTTGAGGAGATTCAAACCCACTGCATTAAAGTCTTCACTGGTTCAGCAGTAATCCTCTTGACTTGTCTCCCCCAGGATACAACAGCCCGATCATGTCGTATGACTCGAACAAACTCTGGGCAAGTTGTTGAGTCCAAAGCTCCACCAAGATGAACACTTTCCTTCAACAAAAATAATATTCTCTTTTGTAGATAATAAGTTGGAGACTCATATTTTCTCCTTCTCTTACTCTTTTTCACTAACATCAACCACACTTTTTACATGCACCTCACAACATTTTTCTCATACCAAACACAAGGAAGAAACGCCACTATTTATAGGTATAGAATTTCTTCCATGAAATAAATAACAAAATAGTGGCATAATAAAGTTATAGAATATGGTTGGTGGTTACAAAATTTAATCTTTAGTGGGTAATTAGTGGTAGATCATAGTATCAGTGGTTTCATGAGTTACACCAAAGTAATGACCACTTTCTTGCCAATTTATAACCACTATCTCACAAACCCGAAAAATGGATAGAGTTAAATTTATACGTAGTTCTAAAGATATGTGATATAAATTGATACAAATCAGGAAAAATATGTAAATGGATATCGAAATTAGTTATAAAAAAAATAAATGCAAACCGAATGAACTAGTTAGCTTAAGCCTTCAAGTTTTATCACCTCCAAATTGAGTGAAGAACGATTGGTAGAGAAAACAATATGACTAAATATCAAAAGCCAAAGAAGATAATATTTGCTCTCTTTTCTGTAATCTCATAATGAATCTATGAATGAAATCAATCTCCTATTACAAATGATAACCACTCTTAATATAGTAGAGGAATCCCATTTTGGATATAATTAAAAATATATAGTGGGATCACATGATAGATTAATTAATTAGCTTTTCCTTGATTCTAGCAATGATTTTCGTCGATATTCTCTCCCCAAATGCTGCTATAACGGATTTTTTTATTTCTTGGCCCGATCTCGATCTTGGTCGATCTCAACCTTGACCGGTATTTGGGTCTCGAGCTCGACCTTGACTCGGTCCCTATCTTGGCCGGTCTCGGTATTGATCGGTCTCTAGGTCTCGAGCTCGATCTTGACTCAATCTCGATATTGATCGGTCTCTGGGGCTCGAGCTCGATAACCTAACTTCGTATCGTGGCTCGATATTACAATGATGAACCTTGGACCATAATGTTCCAATCTCGATCAGTCATACGAAGGGCATACTCGGTTTTGAACATATACAGATAGGCCCCTCATTTCTAGGAAAGAAGATGACGAGAAACGATATGAATTTCCGAACTTCGACTTGGTGGATGACGATGTTATCGACGAGCCCGATTGTGACATACGCGACAAACGTCCCATCGGTCCAGTTACCAAGGCATTAAATATACGTCAGTCGGTAGTCGGCCACTACCAGTTTTGAACCGTCGTTGTGAAACCAATAAATAGCTCATTTCTTCATCATTCCAAACTTTTACTTTCAGATCTTTTCCATTCATATCTTCATAGTTTTTTTTGCCTTCTCCAAAGCTCCATATTTCTAGGTTTTCAAATTTCTTTGCTTGTTCTTCTTAAAACAGTAAATACTTCAATCTCCATTCTCCTTTGTTCACAAATATAAAATAGCAAAAACATCTAAAACCGTTCCGCAAAAAAAAATTGCTTCCTCATCTCGGTCGGCCGGCGAGAAACCAGTGGTGGAGCCACACCTTAAATAACTTATTCCAGGGCTGCCCGAACTCAACTGGCCTCTGTACAATTTGATTGGAACCGAATTAGTATAGCCCTTAGACTTTATGGTCGAGTGAGTGCTTGCTCGAACTCGAAGTAAAAGTAACCCTTAGGTTTTTTATTTGAGCGAGGACAGTCTCTCGAACTCAAGACAAAAAATAGCCCTTAGGCTTTTGTAAAAAAGATTGTTTATGGCTTTGTCCCCTTTTCGGCTTGAAAGAGTTTCTTATCATTTGTATTTGCGAAACTTGTAATGCCTTGACATGAAATAAGGAATTGTTCGAGAGTTCGAACAATTTTGTACTCATTAGAGTTTTTGAGGCTTGATATTATTTAAGCCTTTTATGATTTTGTCGGGGGTAGCCTTTTATGATTTTGTCGGGGGTAGCCTTTTTAACCGATTTATGAAAGATTTCGAAGGCCTGTTTTGCTACGGAATTCGGACGTCTCCGATTCGTGTTTATTTGGCCGTAGCCTCTTTAGTTCAGTATTTACCTATTGGGCTTAATTTTCCGTTTTACTTCGAGCTTGCCCGAAATGTCATTCCTCGAGTGGGGTGACCGTAGCCTATAAAATCGAGGGTTGCCTAAGAGGTTTTATGATCTTCGAAGTTTATATAATTTTATCTCGTTGATTTTTCGGACAGCAGCCCCCGATTTGTGGGGGTAATCATCCGAACTCCGGTCATGGTTGGCCCTTAGGCCTGTTTACATAATAGATCAAGAATATGAAGTAGAAAAAGCTTTTCTAAGGAACGAGATATCATTGAAGAAGAATACTTATCTTTATAAATCATTATACATGCGTACATGTTTTGTGTCAGGGATCGAGCAAACTACGTGGGCATGGTTCGGTTGACCGTTTGGCCTTTACAAATCTTTCCTATCGAGACCCTGCTGCCATGAAGTAACTTCCTTGCATCAAACTTGATATTCGAACTTGATGTTCGAGGGTAATGCCCCCAAGTATTCGAGGTTGATTATAAAGAGGCGTCGGATACTGTTGAATTGTTCTAAGTTAGGACGATCAATGGTTGCCTCATTAAAAAACTCGCCGAAAAATCCATTTGGGACAAAACCGGTCTAAGGAAAAAAGAGTGCAACGCGTGCTTGCAGACCTAAAGGCTTCGTGTTGAAGTATCCATCACAGCTTCTGGTCGAACACCTGCAAGGGTTAGTTTTGAAAAATAAATGAAAATGGGAGGGGTCGTACCTTAGCAGTAGTATCATTTTAGGTGTGATACGTTCCAATTGCTCGGTAGTTGTTGGTTGTTGATTATGCCATGCTTGTAGGATCGTTTTCCGATGATTTCGAGAACCTGATACTGTCCTTCCCAGTTCGGACCCAGTTTCCTTTCATTCGGATTCCGGGGGTTGAGGGTGACTTTTCTTAGCACCAAGTCCCCGACGTTAAAATGTCGAAGATTGGTTCTTCGATTGTAGTACCTTTCGATCCGCTATTTTTGGGCGGCCAATCGGACAAGAGCGACTTCTCATTTTTCGTCCAACAATTCTAGGCTCGTATTCATGGTCTCATTATTCGACTCCTCTGTTGCATATCGAAACATGATGCTAGGTTCTCCGACCTAGACCGAGATCAGAGCTTCGGCGCCATAAACCAACAAGAATAGTGTTGCTCTGGTACTTGATTTCGATGTTGTGCGGTATACCCATAGGACCTAGGATAGTATTTCTCTCCATTTTCCTTTGGCATCGGTCAATCTCTTTTTAGATTTTAGATGATGGTTTTGTTGGTCGATTCGGTTTGTACGTTCCCGATAGGATGATAAGGTGTTGATAGGTTCCTTTTGATCTTGTGATCCTCGAGAAATTTAGTTACATTGCTGCCGATGAATTATTTTCCATTATCATATACAATCTCGGATGGCATCCCAAATCGACATATGATGGGGTCCCAAACGAAGTCTATGACTTCCTTTTCTCTAACTTTCTCGAAAGCCTGTGCTTCAACCCATTTAGAGAAATAATCAGTCATAAACAAAATAAACTGAGCCTTACCTGGGGCCGATGGGATAGGGCCAATGATGTCCATTCCCCATTTCATGAAGGGCAGTGGGGATAGGATCGAATGGAGTAGTTCCCCTGATTGATGAATCATGGGCACATGCCTTTGGCATTTGTCGCATTTTCGAACGAACTCCCTAGCGTCCTTGCCTATATCGGTCCAATAATACCCTGCTCTGATTACTTTTTGGACCAGAGAATCGACACCAGAATGATTTCCAAAAGCGCCCTCGTGAATTTCCCGTAGGATGTAGTCGGTATCTCCCGGTCCCAAACATATTGCCAATGGTCCATCGAACGTCCTTCTAAACAGCGTTTCATTTTCGGACAAGGTGAACCGTGTTGCCTTTGTGTGCAGAGCTCTCGATTCCTTTGGATTTGATGGAAGCTTCCCGTTCTTTAAGTATTCTATGTATTTGTTTCTCCAATCCCAGGTTAAACTTTTATGGAGTTTATCTCGGCGTGACCTTCTTCGATTACCGATCTCATGAGTTGTACGACAGTCCCTGAGTTGAGTTCGTCATCTTCGACAGATGAACCTAAATTTGCAAGAGCGTCAGCCTCGCTGTTCTATTCTCGGGGTACATGTTGCAAGGTACATTCCATAAATCGATGTAGAGTCACATGTAGTTTATCCAAGTACCTCTGAATTCAATCTTCTCGGACTTCAAAAGTCCCATTAACTTAGTTTACCACAAGGAGGGAATCACACTTAGCCTCTACGACTTCTGCTCCCAAGCTTCTAGCTAGTTCGAGACCTGCAATCATGGCCTCATACTCGGCCTCATTGTTAGTCAATTTTGTAGTTCTGATAGATTCTCTAACTACATTATTCGTGGGTAATTTTAGTATGATGCCTAGTCCGGACCCCTTCGCGTTTGAATCATCGTCCGTAAAGAGATTCCAGACTCCCGAAGATGTACCCGATTTTATCACCGTCCATAAAGCACCGTCCGTATAGGGACTACCACTATATTTGCTAGCCATTCAGGGTATTTTACTTCTCGATTGGATCCTATTTTGAGAAGTTTAGTTACCTCGTCCTTGATGAAGGCATGTTTGACCTCGGACTGGGGCCTTTTTTTTGCTTTACCAGATGAAATTTCAGATCCAAGCTTAGTCTATGAGTGGTGATTTCCGGTGGGATCCTTGTCATGTCAAGATGGGACCAAGCGAAATAGTTCATGTTAGCTATAAGAAATTTAATAAGCTTTTTCCTCAGCTCGAGATTTAACCTTGTGCCCAGGTATACCTTTCGCTCGGGTAGATGTTCGATTAGCATGATTTGCTCCAGTTCTTGGACCGTTGATTTGGTAGCGTCGGAATCATTGGGGACTATAAAGGATCGAGGGATCCCATAATGATCAACTTCGGCAGTATTCTGCTTTTCTAGTTGGGTCGAGGCTGACATTTGTAATTGCTATTTGGTATCCTGTTTTTCCTTCGAATCTGATCCCTTTGTCGATAAGAGTGACGATATTGGAATCACTTCATCGACGACAAACATTTCTTTTGCAGATGATTGCTCCTCGTAGACTGTTTTGATTCCCTCTGGTGTTGGGAATTTTAGAACCTGGTGAATGATCGAGGGTACTGCTCTCATGTTGTGGATCCACGGCCTCCCGAATAGGGCGTTATACCTCATGTCGCCTTCGATCACGTGAAACTTCGTTTCTTGGATGGTCCCGGCCACGTTTACTGGCAGAATTATCTCGCCCTTAGTAGTTTCACATGCCATATTGAATCCGTTTAGTACCAGAGTTGCGGGCACGACCTGGTCCTGTAGACCGAGTTGCTCTACGACCCTCGATCGAATGATATTGGCCGAACTACCTGGATCAATTAACACACGCTTAACTTGAGTTTTATTCATAAGTATAGATATTATCAGTGCATTGTTATGGGGTTGCATGATTCCTTCTGCGTCCTCGTCATTAAAGGACAAGGTTCCTTCAGGTATGTAATCTTGAGTTCGAGATCGCTTCTCTCTTATAATTGACATCTTAGTGCGTTTAAGCACTGGCCTCTGGGGTACATTGATCCCTCCGATGATCATGTGGTAATGTGTTGTGGCTCTTCTTGTTCGTTTTGTCTATTGAACTCTCTATTTTTGAAATGGTTCTTAGGCCAGTCAGTTAAAAACTCTCGAAGGTGCCCTTCATTGAACAACCGGGCTACCTCATCTCTCAACTGCCTGCAATCTTCCGTTCTGTGGCCATGGGTGCCATGATACTTGCACATTTGATTGAGATTTCTCCGGGCTGGGTCGAACTGTAGAGGTCGAGGTCATTTAGTATCTTTGATGCGTCCGATAGCCGACACGATGGCGGATGCATCGACGTTGAAGTTATACTCTGATTATTGTGGTGCTTCCTTAGGCCCGGTATGCCTGTTGAAACCATTCTTGTTCATCAGCCCTTGAGGCCATTGGCCCCGATCACTTCTCTTTTCGCCTCGTATGAAGTTGTGTCCTGGTTCGCTGCCCCTACGATCTCCGTTATATGGCCGGTATCGGTCCTTGTTCGACCTCGGTTCTTGGTCGATGTCCCTTTTAATAATGGACCCAGAACCCAACTGGTCGTCTTCAACTCTAATCTTCGATTGATATCGATTGTGTACATCGGCCCAGGTAACAGTCGAGTACTCAATCAAGTTCTGCTTCAACTGCCGTGAAGTCATTGAGCTTCGTTCGTTCAGTCCTTGGGTGTAAGCTTGAATGGCCCAATCGTCTGTGACCGGTGGTAGATCCATTCATTCCATTTGGAAATGAGATACGAACTCTCTTAGCATCTCGTTATCTTTTTGCCTTATCTTGAAAAGGTACGACTTCCTGGTCTCGACCTTTATGGCTCCGGCGTGTGCTTTTACAAAAGAATCTGCAAGCATGGCAAATGAATCGATAGAGTTAGGTGGTAAATTATGATACCATATCATTTCTCCCTTTGACAGGGTTTCCCCGAAATTCTTTAATAATACGGATTCGATCTCATCGTCCTCTAGATCGTTCCCTTTAACGGCACATGTGTAAGAGGTGACATATTCGTTGGAGTCGGTCGTTCCATTATATTTAGGAATTTCGGGCATGCGGAACTTCTAGGGGATCGGTTTGGGAGCTGCGCTCGGGGGGAAAGGCTTTTGTACGAACTTTTTGGAATCCAACCCCTTCAATATTGGTAGTTCCCCCGGGATCTGATCAACCCTGGAGTTATAAGTTTCTATTTTTTTGTCGTTTGCTTCAATCCTCTTTTCTCTTGACTCTATCCGTTTTGTGAGCTCCTCGAGCATCTTTATAATTTCGGGATTAGTCCCCGATTCTTATTCATTTGTCCTTACTATAGCTGGCTCTGTTCTGTGGGTGACTTTTAGAGGTAGACCGGGCTCGGGCCTGCTCGGTGCCTGGGTTTGGCTCTGCAACTGAGCTATCGCTACTTATTGAGCTTGCATTATTTCAAAAATCATACGCAGGTTGATCCCATCTTCTCCAATATTTTGGGTATTTCGAACTGCAGATCGAGTTCCACCATGAATGATGTTTTCGAGGTCGGAATGTTAGTTCGCCTCAATGGCCACATGTGAATAAACGTCAATCGGATATACGACCCGAGTTCCAACGGGGTCAACGAGTGGCCTTTCATCCCCGGGCGTTAGGTTGTTATTCTCATCTTGAAGGCCAGCTTCGTTGTCGATAGGTAGGGCTATTAATTGAGAGTTCGTCGTTTTTAACCTGAGATCAAAGATACTTCCAAAATCAAGTATAAAATAGTGCGTTTTGCAGAGATTCGTACCAAATAACCACTTTTATCCTTAGCCCTACGGTGGGCTCCAAATTGTTTACCCGAAAAACGGATAGAGTTGAATTTATACGTAATTCTAAGGATACGTGATATAAATTGATACAAATCGAGAAAAATATGTAAATGAATATCGAAATTAGTTATAAAAGAAATGAATGCAAACCGAATGAACTAGTTAGCTTAAGCCTTCAAGTTTTATCACCTTCAAATTGAGTGAAGAACGATTGGTAGAGAAAAAAATATGACTAAATATCAAAAGCCAAAGAAGATAATATTTGTTCTCTTTTCTTTATATCTCAGAATGAATCTATGAATGAAATCAATCTCCTATTATAAATGATAACCACTCTTAATATAGTGAGGAATCCCATTTTGGATATAATTAAAAATATATAGTGGGAATCTCATGATAGATTAATTAATTAACTTTTTCTTGATTCTAGCAATGATTTCCGCCGAGATTCTCTCCCCAAATGCGGCTATAACAGTTTTTTTGTTTCTTGGCCCGATCTCGATCTTGGCCGATTTCAACCCGGTCTCTGGGTCTCGAGCTCGGCCTTGACTCGGTCTCGATCTTGACCGGTCTCGGTATTGATCGGTCCCTGGGTCTCGAGCTCGATCTTGACTCAATCTCAATATTGATCGGTCTCTGGGGCTCGAGCTCGACAACCTAACTTCGTATCGTGGCTCGATATTACAATGATGAACCTTGGACCATAATGTTCCAATCTCGATCAGTCATACGAAGGGCAGATTCGGTTTTGACCGTATACAAATATACTTTAATATTATAATTTTAATATTAAAATACACTAATACTAATAGAGGTATTGGGCTTGAGCCCTGGATATGATGTCGTCTTTAGTAGGGAGCGGTTTACCCCAAAAATAGAATTTTTCGACATGAATTCGAATTAATCGAGGCCCAAAACGGATAACGGTCACCAAACGAGAAAAGCAAAATAGTAAAATCTTGTCATCACTAATATATTTCAAAACTGACATTTAAAAGTAAATCGAATCAAGATAAATATAGATGTACGGGACCGGACTAGTTTAATTTCTTGCTTATATGGGGCTATTTTTCGCATTTTTAAATAAAATTATATTGCCGATTCTTAGCTTGTCAACTAGTATTAGAAAACATACCTTTTAGGAGTAATATTCAGTGGTCAGTAACTTAATAAAATTACCAGAAACTTAAACGACACATTATAAGGTACAGAGACAGATGTATTGCATCTTCGCTTGTAGTTATTCTACGAACAACCACACATGGAATACAATATTTATATAATCCTTCTTCACTTAGAAGCTTTTAAGGGCCGTTTAGCCATAAAAATATTTTACCTTTTTCGAATTTTGTTTTTTTTGGATCGGTGATTAGCCATGAAAATTTTAAATTTAACTGAAGTTGAATTTCGGATTTTTTCAAAAATTTGAAAAACTCCAAAAAAACTATTTTTTAAAATTCACTTCAAATCACTTACAAAAATTTAAAAGCAGTTCCAAATTATATTCATATCCAAACACAACTCTAATTTTCAAATATCATTTTCACTTAATTTTTTTCTACTTTTTTTCCGGAATTTCACAATTCTAGTGTCCAAACGCCCACTAAATAGTTCTTTTTTTAATATCTTTTTTCTTTTGGTCACATGTAGTATTTTCTTTTCTCTTTTTCGGAAACATAATAAGTTGAATATTTGGTTCATCTGGTCCAGAGATACGCGTGGTGTACAAATTGACCAACAGCCAAACCAATAAATATGATTTAAATATGAGATGTTACTTGTTATCATCTTATTATTTATTTTATTATTACTAATCACATATAACAATACCTTTATATTTATAATTTATCGAATGGAAATAGATTCAAAAGGGACAGCTTACCAGCTCCAACCTCCAAGATTGTAGATATAGCTTCTAATATTTTCCAAGTAAATAAATAAAGGGAAAAAAATGATGTACTGTTTCTTCTCTTGGATGTAAATAATGTGAGTTGTAATTAGTGACAATGACTTTACTTTGTAACATTTGGGTAAAAAATATATTTCCCTCTATCGCTAGTCACGACTTATTCCTATTCCAAAAAGTTAGGTGCTTTCGGGATCTTTACACAATTAGCCAATCGAATCAGTCGAATTTACTGTTTACTTCTTTAATCAATTAATATACATATATTATATACTGATTATACATATTTATACATATATTTATATGAACTAGTCTCTATAGACGTGTGTTGCCACGTCGTCTATAGAATTATTGTGATTTAGTAAAAATTTTATATAAGAAATAGTTATTTTTTTTACCGTATTAATATCCAAAATAAATTTAGTTGAACTATAAAATAGAAACCAAAGTAACAGAATCTAACTCTATAAACTTCAATTCGCTCTCATTCATCAAATTAATGCCAGAAGGCATGTGGTTGCTCCCTTGGTATAGTTCGTCGCTTGTATCCTCTCTATCTTTGTTCTATGATGAATACGACTGGTTAGAAAGACTTATAAAGATAGGAGTATGTCTCTTTAATTAGTTGTTTATATACTATATATAAATCCTGGAAAGACTTGTACATATAGTAAGTCTCTTGTTGATGTGTGGCTATAATTCCATAGTTTCGTACAATATTTGCCTTGCATTTTATATACTTTAATGATAAACTATACTTTAATTGTGCGTAACAGAGTCTATTTTATGTGTAGGTGAATTGGAGATGAAAGTAGAGCAAAAGGAATACTTAAAGTATAAAGTGTGCTCGAAAACAGCTGAAAAGAAGAAAGAAAGAAGTGAGCAGCCTACGAATGAGGAAGCTGGCGAAGCCAGGCCTAAAGTGGGTGTTAGAGCAGGCGACGCCCAACTATGCCTTATAAAAGGGACTAAGCGGTCGTTGCAAATATATTCCGGCTAATAAGTCCGGAGTCGAATCCCACAGGGAATTAACCTATCAAACACAACTACTAGACTCGCACGAACTCACGCAATCAATATTCAGAAATATTTAAGTAACAATTTGGATGTTTACTAACTAAATATTATGTAATGAAAGCGCAATAATTAATAACTAACTACTAAGGTTTGTAGATAAGAATTGAAAAGATTTAAGGTTATGATTTCCCCTATTGTCGGAATCCTTTTTTGCTATGTCTTCTATAAATTTGCCTAAGTCTTCTCTATCGATCATGAGCACTCTAACTGTCGTAACTCTCTCCCGAGTAATTATCACAATTTATTAGACATATTCTCCCGAATTACGCTAGCTGACATTAATTACGGCTCACTCGGATGGCACCAAGGTTTCGTTATCCCTAATCACACCTTTAAACCCTTCGTATTGATCTCTCATATACGTTAGGAGTAATGTTGTTCAACAACTACCTAAATATATACTCTCTTCCGAGTAATACACACTAAATAGGCACAGTCGATTGAGGGCCTTTCAATCAACAACAATAATAATATAGTTGAACAAATAGAGAAAATACTACGGCAAATCTATATTAACGTAACATGAAAATCATTCTCCAATAGGTTCCATCAAAACCCTAGATTAGAAGTTTAGCAACTCATACTCATAGTCACAATATCCAAAGTATTTTGCATAATTAAATTACAAAGTAAGGATAAAGGGATGTAGAAATCCATGAGTCTAGCTCCCAACGGTTGTTCCACGAGCTATCCTTGCCTCTGGTTGCCAAAAGTCCTCAAAAGAGGCGTTTTTAGGTCTATTTATATGTGTAGGAAAAGACCTAAACGTGTAGGCCAAGTCCTAGTCAAACTAGTAGACGAAATAAGTCTTTAAAACTCGAAATGTTCACGCCTAGACCTGGCCTCGCGAGGTCTACCGCCAGCGCGAGCTCGCCCCAGGCCTGACGTCGCCAGCTCCAAAGCCTGGTGGACCTCGCGTTACCCTTCGCCTAGCCTACTCCAACGCGTGCTAAAGGCCTGGCGTCGCCTGCTCTAACGCTCACTTTAGGCCTGGCGTCGCCAGCTTCCTCATTCGTAGGCTTCTCACTTCTTTCTTTCTTCTTTTCAGCTGTTTTCGAGTATACTTTATACTTTAAGTATTTCTTTTGCTCTACTTTCATCTCCAATTCACCTACACATAAAATAGACTCTGTTACGCACAATTAAAGTGTAGTTTATCATTAAAGCATATAAAATACAAGAAAAATATTGTACGAAACTATGAAATTATAGCCACACATCAATACCCCATACTTAAACATTGCGCGTCCTCGCCCAGTCAAACCACACTTATATACACAACCTCACTAAGCAATTGCCTTAACTCATTACACCAAGAATATTTAAAATAGTCTAAGCACCAAGGTGTAACATCCTCGCCTCAAGATTTGACTCACAAATACCATGACTTATTCACAATTCACTTACTTACTCTAACATGGAGGTCAACGACAAAGAGCTCAGTTCCACACACAATGAATTTTAAGAACGTAGGAACTCAAGATAGGAAAAATTCACTCGCTCTCAGAAATAACATTCATGTGCCACAAATGATGCACCTTAGGCTTGCCCGTAGTGTAATACTCTACTAATCGAGCTCATTCAGTCTAGGATCAAGTAGGACTTTAATTGGTTGTAATGTAGACTGCGGGGCGGGTAGGATATATTTGGATATAAGTGACTATACATCCCTTAAGCACTTTAATACATACACTTTAACATTCAAGCCCATACTTATGTCAAATCAAAACTCCACCTTAACTTCACTTTATATTAGCCCCTACTTCTTTAAGCACCAGTATATTACTAGCCACCACCATTAAGAATTATTTTTCTTACAATATAACTAGTTTATATTTTTTTTATTTTCTCTTAATCCAAGTGGCTTTTATTGAAATATTTGTTTTTCTGTCAAACGGTGCACTTTTCTCCTTATTTCAATTGTTCCACTCAAAAGCCAACCCACCACCTCACACTTTAACTTTTTTACAATTCAAGTGCTCATGAGAGGTGACAAGGTTCAAATATATGGTCGATTCAAACAAAGGGGTACGACTTGTAATGTGGTTGCCAAAGAAACAGGATTATAGGCTCAAAGGGGTTAACTAAGATACATAACAATTAGGTGGGTACAACATATAACTAGCTCAACAAAGAAACGCCTACGATACATGATATTTAGGTGGGTAAACTATATATATTTGGCTTAACAAAGAAATGCCTATATCACTTCCTAGACTGAACAAGACTACTTTTTCGCTTTGCACACACACGGGGCAAGTTGTAGACATCAAATGCAATGCACAGAATACATACAAAAACTCACACAGACATGGAACATAACTCACTCAAGATTGGTTTCATCGCGATACTCCAATCCAAGAAGTTAAGCAAAATTAAGAATCTATAATTTAAGGTACTTATACTAGAGTCAAAAACCGAGCCTAAACGTCACAACCATAGTATTAACTATTCTCAAGGCATAACAAAGCTAAGAGATATTACTGCAATTAAATGCATAGCCTCGTGGTTCCTACTCCTAAAAATTAAAACTAACTACATACGGTTAAACTAAAAGCCCTTGGAAAAGAACCGCGACCCAAAGAAAAACCAAGGGAGAATTACTATACTACCTACAAAAAAAATCTTTTTGGTATTTTTCTCTTGACTTACTTCCCTCAAGAAAACTGTCTAGGAGATCCATCGTCGGGTATATATATATATATGCTAACTAAAGCAAATAACAAAAACAAATAACTAAAATAATTATCTAACGAAAACGACACTTACTAAAACAACAAAAACAAGCAACTACAAGTAATTTCTACAAGTCCCCACCCCACACTTAGATCATGCATTGTCCTCAGTGCACACACAAATTGATAAAACAAGAAAAATGAGTAGGGAGCAAGGAAAATCCCCGATTAAAATGCGTCCCCATCCTCTGAGGCTCTCCACTCTTCATCCTGTGCTTACTCCTCCTCATCATCATCGTCCTCATCATCTGACCGCTCCGGCTCTCAGACTGCTCAGGTGTGTTGATTTCCTCATTATCGGGGAGTCTGTAGCCATCACCTATCCCAACCAACTGTTGGGCATGAGCATTGAGCGGGTACCGCTGCTCCAATAAGGTCCTCTCCTCAGATGTGACCGGCCGACCCCCTATCCTCAGCTGCAAATCCATCATCCCATAGATATGGGCCATAAAACTTTCATCATGAGCATTGCGCTCGGCACCTGTCAAAGATGTCATGGCACTCTCTTCTTTCAGCCGGAGACTAGTGATGTCTGTTTGTCGTAGGGGCTGATCGATGGTGTGGTCAAACTCTGGCTCCTACGCAACCTCCTCGTGTCTTAAGAACTGAATTATTAAATTGGCAGATGGCATTCAATCGACCTTCTTACTCGTTCTGACTAAAGACATTTGGTAGCGGATCAGATGACCCACATTCACCCTTTGACCCGTCATGAGGAAGTAGAGCGCACAGGTCCTCTCACGGCTAATGAGCGTGTCATGATTGCACGGTAGGAGCCATGCATTTATCAGTTTAAGCCACATTTGAGCCTCCGCCCTCATCTTTTTCTTGGGAAACCTCTTGTGCCGATTTGTTTTCTTATCCCGGACTCATGCTGCCGTAGAATCGACACCACAAAGTATGTGTCTCAGCTCTCTATATGTAGGCCGGCAAATGAAGTAGTCCAATAGTTCCACAGGAACATCCGGAGCACCTAAAAAGTTACATATGGTCGTGGCTGAAAAATCTATCAATCGTCCATGAATCGGCACCGGTTGTTCAGTATCATGTGGATCAAACCCTGCATAGAATCCCCGGACGAGAATGAGATTAATATCCCCTGTGTTCTTGAATACATAGCTCAACCCCAAATCTTGAATGCCCCTCCAAATTGCCTGATACTTTGCTTTCAAACTGCATTCATGGATAGCTGCTTCCGGGTGTACATGTTTAGGCCTACAATGCATGTACCAATACTTAGTATGCGGGGGTATGCTGTTGGTGCCAAACTCCTGTTGGCCTTGGGGTTGTGGATGCATGGCTGCTACAGCTGCCACAACTTTTGCTCTACTTAGACTGGAGGTAGCTTCTCCCCCTTTTCTCTTCTTTGGGGGAGGTTTGGAGGTCGCATTTTCTTTAGCCGGGGCAGTGGAAGTAGCCTTTCCTTTGCCAATGTCTTTTCTCGAAGGCATATTTGTTCCTACACAAGTAATCATTAATTAGTTAAAACTGCATTACGATATGACACACATGATCTTGCCCAAATTCCCGAGGTTACTCAGACTTCATATCGTATTTCTTAACATGAGAGTCAAACAACAGCACATGGGTGCTTCCTCTGATTTCGAAGCATCGGGCTACCAGTGAGGCACCCCACACATAACATCTTAACATGGTGCGAGACTACATAACACTAGTCTATTAATCCCGGAGACTCGGGCTCCAATGGGGACCAAAGAATGCCATTGAAGCATTATACCAAACTCTTAGCATGCACTAGTGCCATGGGAGTGCTTGTAGAGGTGAGGGATTGCCTCACCCTCCTAAATCAGCTTAGGAGTTTCTTACTACCACTTGTTTACACAATAACAACACCATTCCTATGGGGTTCATGGGGTGGGGAAACAGAAACACAATATTACAATGAAGAACAACCCCAAATTTTGTGGCTAATTTCATACCTTCATCTAACTCGAAATTGAGAAAGAAAGAAGATAAAAACCATACCTTAGATGTTGTAAGATGTGGGCTTTGCCTTTGAACTGCTGTTTCCAATGAATGGAAGAGGAAAAACTTGCTTGACTTCAATGGGGTTGGGATGGAGATGGATGGCAGTGTATGTGCCTGAGTGTTTTGTGAGGAGTGTAGTGATTTAGGTTAGGGTTTTATTTTATGTTAGTTTGGGCATTTAAGTTAGAGTCCAAGAAGAGAGGGGTTAAGAGAAATAAGGGTCAAAAAGTAAAATAATTTGAAGAAAAATACTTACATGGCGACACCTGCCTAAGTACCTGGCCTCAACCAATGCGGCGCCAGGCTTAGCGCCTGCTGTACCAGGCCTTACCCAAGGCGAGGCGAGCTCCATCACCAGCTATACCTTCATGTGACGCTGAAAACTCTGCTCGACTTGCCCAAATCACCTACAAACTTGTTAGTACCTTAAAACGAAAAGACAAATTCGAACTACTCTAAAAATCAACTACAAATTGGGTTGCCTCCCAATGAGCGCCTTAGTTAATGTCGTGGCACGACGGATACAACAGTATAATGGGTTGCCTCCCATGAAGCGCCTGATTTAACGCCGCGGCACGGCGCCGGTGAGCGTATTTAAGGCTCGCTCAACATTGGTAGCGCAAGCAAATGAGTCATCGACACTACTTTCGCGTCATTCATGCCCAAATAATGTTTTAATCCGTGCCCATTGACTCTGAACGTGTGAGAATCATTTTCCGCAGCAATCTCTACGGCACCAGTGGGGTGAATCTCTACCACACGAAATGGTCCTGACCATCTTGACTTTAATTTGCCCGAAATAACCTCAATCTTGAATTGTATAGCAATACCATATCTCCGAGTTTAAAACTTCGCTCAAGGATGTTTTTGTCATGCATCATCTTCATTCTCTCCTTGTATAGTCTTGTGCTCTCAAAAGCGTGGTAGCGAAACTCATCAAGCTCGTGCAACTCTGTGACTCTACTTGTACCCGCAACTTCTATATCAAGATTAAGTTGCCTCAATGCCCACAAAGCTCTATGCTCAACTCCACTGGTAAGTGACACGCCTTCCCAAACACCAATTTATATGGCGACATGCCAATCATAGTTTTGAAAGCGGTATGATAGGCCCAGAGTGCATCATCTAACTTTCTCGCCCAATCCGTTCTGGTAGCATTCACAGTCTTTGTCAGAACGCTCTTTATTTCTCTGTTCGAGACTTCCACTTGCCTACTCGTTTGTGGATGATATGGGGTGGAAACCTTGTGGCGTACATCATACTTTTCTAACCACTTTGCGAAGGCTCGATTACAGAAGTGAGTGCCTTCATCACTGATTATTGCCCTTGGAGTGCCAAATCGGGTGAATATATTCTTTCTCAAAAAACTAATTACCCCTTTTGCATCATTTGTAGGGAGCGATGCAACCTCCACCTATTTTGACACGTAGTCCACAGCTACGAGTATGTACTTGTTGCCGTATGAGCTGACGAAAGGCCCCATGAAATCGATTCCCCATACATCAAACACTTCTACCTCCTAAATTGGGTTCATAGGCATCTCATGTCGGCAGGAAATATTCCCAGTTCGTTGGCATTCTTCACAACCCTTCATCCATAAGTGTGCATCTTTGAACAATGTCGGCCAGTAGAAGCCCGACTCCAGCACTTTCGCAGCTGTCCTTACTCCCCCGAAATGGCCACCATATGGTGACGGGTGACAAGCCTGCAAAATAGAAGATTGGTCTATCTCGGGGATACATCTTCGTATCATGTTATCAACACAAATCCTGAACAGATAAGGCTCATCCCAATAATACATGCGACAGTCACGAAAGAACTTTTTCTTTTGAATAGAGGAAAGGTCATAGGGAACAGTACCGCTTGCCAGGTAGTTTGTAATGTTTGCATACCATGGCGCTACCTCAAGACTCGTGGCTAGTAGTTGTTCATCCGGGAAAGTCTCTACAATCTCTTCCCCCTTAACCTTCTTTTTAGCTCCTTCCAGCCTAGACAAGTGATCAGCCACTTGGTTCTCCGTTCCCTTTCGGTCACAGTTTTCCAAGTCAAATTCTTGCAGCAGTAGCACCTATTGAATCAGGTGCGGCTTTGACTCCTTCTTATCAATTAGGTACCTGAGAGCAGCATGGTCAGTATAAACAATTACCTTCGAGCCTATCAGGTATGACTTGAATTTTTCAAATGCGAACACCGCTGCTAGCGTCTCCTTCTCGGTCACTGTGTAATTTAGTTGGGCACCACTCAAAGTTCTATTTGCATAATATATTGGATGCATGACTTTGTCTTTGCGCTGCCCAAGCACTGCTCCCACAACATAGTCGCTTGCGTCACACATCAGCTCAAATGGTTGCTCCCAGTCAGGTACAACTATGATAGGTGTTGTCACCAGCCTCTTCTTTAATTCCTCAAAAGCTACCCTACAGTCATCAAAAAACACAAAAGGGTGATCCTTTTCAAGCAATTTACACAAGGGGTTAGCAATTTTGGAAA
Source organism: Nicotiana tabacum (assembly GCF_000715075.1). Classification (NCBI taxonomy): domain Eukaryota; kingdom Viridiplantae; phylum Streptophyta; class Magnoliopsida; order Solanales; family Solanaceae; genus Nicotiana; species Nicotiana tabacum. The sequence goes on from NC_134081.1 coordinate 120,342,018, forward strand.
AATCTTTTATAAACCGTCTATAGAACTCGGCGTGGGCAAGGAAACTTCTTATTGCTTTGACGGAAGTGGGTGGTAGAAACTTTTCGATCACATCAACCTTTTCACGATCTACCTCAATGCCCTTAGTCGACACTAGGTTCCCCAAGACTATACCTTCATGTACCATGAAATGACACTTTTTCCAATTGAGTACCAGATTAGTCTCGACATATCTTTTCAGCACTCTTTTCAAATTTATTAGGCAATCATCGAATGAGTTTCCCACCACCGAGAAATCATCCATAAAGATCTCCATGATGTCCTCTACTATATCAGTGAAGATGGCCATCATGCACCTTTGAAATGTGGCGGGTGCATTGCATAGGCCGAACGGCATCCTCCAGAAGGCGTAAACACCATATGGACAGGTGAAGGATGTTTTCTCTCTGTCTTCTAAGGCAATGGAGATTTGATTATACCCCGAGTATCCATCCAGAAAGCAAAAGTGGGACTTCCCGGCCAATCTATCTAGCATTTGATCAATGAACGGCAAGGGAAAGTGGTCTTTTCGGGTGGCCTTGTTTAATATTCTGTAGTCCATACAAATTCGCCATCCCGTGAATATTCTTATTGATATCAACTCATTGTTCTCATTTTGCACTACAGTCATCCCACCTTTCTTAGGAACACATTGGACTGGGCTGATCTAGTTGTTGTCAGAGATGGGGAAAATGATCCCCGCATCTAACCACTTTATCACTTCCTTTTTCACAACTTCTTTCATGTTGGGGTTCAACCTTCTTTGATGTTCTCTGGAAGGTTTGTGACCATCTTCCAGTAGAATCTTATGCATATAGAAGGTCGGGATGATCCCCTTAATGTCTGGAATTGTCCAACCAATTGCAGTTTTGCACTCACTCAATACCTGCAAAAGTTGTTCTTTCTGCACATCTAACAAACCAGATGAGATAATAACAGGTAAAGTTGAGTTAGGTCCCAAGAAAGCATACCTGAGGTGAGGTGGTAGCGGTTTCAATTCCAACTTTGGTGGCTCTTCTATCGATGGCTTAGCTGGAGGAATATTTCTTTCTTCTAAATGCAAAGGCTCAAATTCGAGCTCTCTTTTCCAAAACCCTTGGCCTTCAAGAGTCAGCACCCACTCCGCCAAGGCCTCTCAATTTACTTCATCTAAGTTCAAGAGACATGTTGCTAGAGGGTCTTTAGCATTCAAGGTCTCATCTTCCTCCTCCAAAATTACATCCACGGCTTCTATTAGAGAGCAGTTAGCAAATTCACTTGGTCGCCGCATAGATTTCTGCACGTTGAATGTTATCTCTTCATCATTTAGTCTCATTTTGAGCTTTCCAGTTTCACAGTCAATTAAATCTCTCCTAGTGGCCAAGAATGGTCTTCCCAAAATTATGGGAATCTCCTCGTCAACCCGGCAGTCTAGAATGACAAAATCTGCTGGGAACACAAACTTCCCAACCTGGACTAATACATCATCAAGGATACCAGAGGGCCTCTTCACTGTCCGGTTGGCTAGATATAGTAACATGGACATGGGTCTAGCTCTTCCTATGCCTAACCTTTTATAGATAGCCAAGGACATCAAGTTTATGCTTGCCCCTGAATCACATAATGTTTTAGAAAAAGCATAGTTGTCTATTGTGCATGGGATTGTGAAACTCCCTGGGTCTGATAACTTCTCAGCTATGGGTCTCATTACGACTACACTACATGTCTATGTTAATGTAACAGTAGACAGGTCTTGGAAGTCGAATTTTCGAGACATTAAATCTTTCATCATTTTGGCATACTCAGGTATCTCTCGCAACGCATCAATTAGTGGAATATTCACATGTATTTGTTTCAACATCTCCATGAATTTCTTATATTGCTCGTCCTTATGATATTTTGCCAATCTCTACGGGAATGGTGTTGGAGGTCGCTTCTTTCCTGTGATTTGAGTTTTATCTTGCTCAGGCACTGCTTCTACTGTCGTTTCTTGTGCTACCTCAGTCTCATTCGCAATCTCTTTTTCTTTGCTTGTGCTCTCTTGTGCATGTTGTACCGTCACCTCAGTTAACCCTATTGAATCATCGATCTCAATGGGTACTGGCACAAGTGTTTTAGTATGTCGGCTTTCGTGAGCAATCTCTTGCTACAGATCTAGGTCTCTACCATTTCGTAGACTCACTGCCATAAGTTGTTTCGGGCCCTGATCTTTTGGATTGATTTGTGTGTCTGCAGGTAACATCCCATGGGGACGATTATTTAGAGCCATAAAAATCTTTCCTAATTGAACCTTAATACCCTTTATCGCTGATTCATGTGAGTCCACTCTGTCTTGCAGTTTTTCGATGGACCCAATCAGTTATTGCAGCATTATGTTGTTGTTGTCCAGCATTCCCTTAAGTTCAGCAAACCCATCATCTTGTCTCACGATCTGTTGTTGTTGAGGTTGTTGATAAGCTAGCTGCTGATTTTTCTGGTTGTAACCCTGTTGCCTTTGGTAAGGCACCACTTGACCTTGTGGTCGCATAGCTCCAGGATTTTTGCTGTTATTGTACTGCTGTTGTGCTAGTCTATATTGTTGATTCTGTTGACCCCAATTCTGACCACCTTGCCTCTGTCCCCCATAGTTGGCTACATAGTTCATATCTTCCTAATAGTGCTGGTTGTCACCTTCCGCACTCCACAAGCATACATAAGGTTGGTTAATACATGGTGTACATAAGCCCTCACTAATTACGTCAACAATGTGTACCTGCTGCTTCTAACTTGATTCATCGATCTTTTTGGTGAGGATACTTATTTGCGTCATTAGAGTAGCCATATTTTCGGCTATAGAGTTGTTTGGGTCCAAAGCCACAGAGTGAACTACAAGAGTAATCGTAGAGTCTCTTGTCATCCATCCTGAGTTTTGAGCCATTTTATCGAGTAGGATCTTGCATTCTCTGAATGATTTGCTAAAAAATGCTCCATCTGCTGAAGCATCAACACTAGCCTTTAAGCTGTCTGCCAATCCCATGTAGAACCTCTGCCCCAACATTTGCTCTGGAGTGCCATGATGTGGACACTTAACCAGCATACCCTTGAACCTCTCCCATGTTTCTTATAGTGTTTCTGTTGGTCTCTACCTGAAGCTCAATATCTCATAAATTTATTTGGCAGTCTTATTGGGTGGGTAAAACTTGTTTACAAATTGCTTGACTAATTCCTTCCACATAGTAATGGAGTTTATGAGGAGTGAATTAAGCCAAGTCTGAGCTTCTCCCGTCACCGAGAATAAAAACGATAACAACTTTATTGTGTTCTGTCTCACATTAGGTTGCCTTTGTGTGACATATATCGACAGAAAAGTTTTTAGATGCTGCTGAGGATCTTCAATGTAAGACCCTGGAAACAGTCCCTTGTTCTGCAACAAATGTAGCATGTTATTTGTGATTTGAAATGATTCCGCTTGTATTTGAGGGACTGCAATTGTGGTCGCCAGATTTTCGGCGGTGGGTTGTGCCCAATCATACAAGGATGTTTCTGGCACACGAGGCACCACACCCTGATTGTTCGGGTAATTATTTCTGTTATTTAGATTTTCTATTACGTCATTCATGTCTAGTTCGATTCATTATGTTGAGTTCTGTTGCTGTCTGTCCTTCTTGTTTGCACGATTCAATGCCTTGAAAACTTTCGCAGGATATGATAATACTTCGAGCAATTCACCAGTTCTCGAGGAGTTCCTAGGCATGCACCTGTAACACCCAAGACTACAAACGCTAAAATTTTAATGTAATTGGTTTAAAAAATGAAGAAAATTGACTACACTAAGAATTCTAGCAATTCTTTTAGCTTCAATTAATACACCGTTAACTCTCCGGCAACGGCGCCAAAATTTGATCACGCCCAACTATGCCTTATAAAAGGACTAAGCGGTCGTTGCAAATATATTCCGGCTAATAAGTCCGGAGTCGAATCCCACAGGGAATTAATCTATCAAAAACAGGTACTAGACTTGCACGAACTCATGCAATCAATCTTCAGAAATATTTAAGTAACAATTTGGATGTTTACTAACTAAATATTACGTAATAAAAGCGCAACAATTAATAACTAACTACTACGGTTTGTAGACAAGAATTGGAATGATCTAAGGTTATGATTTCCCCTATTGTTGGAATCCTTTTCGCTACGTCTTCTATAAATTTGCCTATGTCTTCTCTATCGATCATGAGCACTCTGACTGTCGTAACTCTCTTCCAAGTAATTACCATAATTTACTAGACATATTCTCTCGAATTATGCTAGTTGGTATTAATTACGGCTCACTCGGATCGCATCAAGGTTTCATTATCCCTAATCTCACCTTTAAACCCTTCGTATTGATCCCTCATATACGTTAGGAGTGATGTTGTTCAACAACTACCTAAATATGCACTCTCTCCCGAGTAATACACACTAAATAGGCACAGTCGATTGAGGGCCCTTCAATCAACAACAATAATAATATAGTTGAACAAATAGAGAAAATACTACGGCAAATCTATATTAACGTAACATGAAAATCATCCTCCAATAGGTTCCATCAAAACCCTAGATTAGAAGTTTAGCTACTCATACTCATAGTCACAATATTCAAAGTATTTTGCATAATTAAATTACAAAGTAAGGATAAAGGTATATAGAAATCGATGAGTCTAGCTCCCAACGGTTGTTCCACGAGCTATCCTTACCTCAGGTTGCCAAAAGTCCTCAAAAGTGGCATTTTTAGGTCTATTTATATGTGTAGGAAAAGACCTAAACGTGTAGGCCAAGTCCTAGTCAAACCAGGAGATGAAATAAGTCTTTAAAACTCGGAATGTGCACGCCCAGACCTGGCCTCGCGAGGTCTACCGCCAACGCGAGCTCGCCCCAGGCCTGGCGTCGCCAGCTCCAAAGCCTGGTGGACCTCGCGTTACCTTTCACCTAGCCTGCTCCAACGCCTGCTAAAGGCCTGGCGTCGCCTGCTCTAACGCCCACTTTAGGCCTGGCTTCGCCAGCTTCCTCATTCGTAGGCTGCTCACTTCTTTCTTTCTTCTTTTCAGCTATTTTCGAGCACACTTTATACTTTAAGTATTCCTTTTGTGCTACTTTCATCTCCAATTCACCTACTCATCTATTACTTACTCGAGGGGATAATTTATGTTTTTAAAAGATATAAAACTCCATCAATTACGGAGGTATAATAAAATTTTACTGCATGTAAGAACCTTTAAATTCTAAATAATTGGTTCTATGTAAGCTTCTAGGCTTTGAAGATAGAAAATTTAATTTTGGTTGGTTTAGTCAAAGCTTTAAGCTTTTTATTTGGCTTTTTTCCTCCCTCTTTCAGACATAATGACTTAATTTTTTTGGAGTAGCAACAAAATCACACAAAAACTTAGATATTCATAGAATCTCCATAACAACAATGCACAAATTTTTATCCTATCTATTTAGAAAGAGACTCCCTTGAGAAACATATGATCCAGAATTGCCAAATAATCAAAATAGCGTAAAAAAATATTTTGCTTTTTGCTGCACATGCTATTTAGTAAGAGAGGTTCCCTTTCTTTTTTTTGTCTCCGTCAATCTCAAAATATTTACAATTCTTGATTGGGTGTTATGATATGCAATCCTTGCGGTTGAAATTTGAATACTTTGACAGGTGAAGGTTGAGATAAGTTGGTAGATAATGTTAATAATTTTGACGGAGGATCTTTGAGTTCAATTAAGAATTAGAGATCGAGGAAATAACTCACTGTAAAGATATATTTGACATTATTCCTACAGTAGAAATCTGAAAATCTTTTCTTAGTTAACCTCAGAAAAATAACAATGATATTTTTACTATCGGCTTGGCAGCATCGCTAATTAAATTTGTTGTGTGATGCAAACAATCAAATGTAATTATGCTTACCATGCATTGTGTTAGATAGAGAGAGAAATCAAAAAATTACATGAAAGCATTGTTCTTCAAGCAAAGACGGGAAAATTTTCAATATCTTGATAATCTCCAACAACAACAACAACAACAACAACAACAACAACAACAACAACGGCCAGTATAGTCCCACAAGTGGGGTCTGGGGCCGTTGGGGTTGAGAGACTATTTCTGAAAGACCCTCGGCTCAAGAAGACGAAAAGACAAAAAAGAGATAATATATCAGTACCATCAATATAAAAACATGTAAATAATCACGACATCGCAAGAACCAGTGAATAAATGGAAAGCAGAAATAATAACCAGTAAATAACGGAAGAGTAGTGAAAACACAACACTGGCCACTAGCAGTCTAAGAACAAATCATATCAGCCTAGCCTCACACTGGTAGATTAAATGAACTAAACCAACTCCTAACCTACAACCTTAGTGCTTGACCTCCACAGCTTCCTATTGAGTGCCATGTCCTCGGAGATCTGAAGCTTTGCCATATCCCGCCTGATCACCTCTCCCCAATACTTCTTAGGCCTCCATCTACCTCTCCTCGTACCCACCAATGCCAACCACTCGCATCTCCTTACCGTGGCATTCAAGCTCCTCCTCTGAACGTGCAACCATCTGAGTCTCACTTCCCGCATCTTGTCATCTATAGGAGCCATGCCCACCTTCTCCCGAATATCTTCATTCCTAATCTTATCCATCCTAGTGTGCCCACACATCCACCTCAACATCCTCATCTCTGCTACTTTCATCTTCTGGATATGTGAGTTGTTAACTGGCCAACACTCAGTCCTATACATCATGGTCGGCCTAACCACCACTCTATAAAACTTACCTTTGAGTAGCGGAGGCACTTTCTTGTCACACAGGACTCCAGATGCTAACCTGTATTTCATCCACCCCACCCTAATAAGGTGTGTGACATCCTCGTCGATCTCCTTATCCCCCTGGATAATCGCCCCAAGGTATTTGAAACTGCCTCTCTTGGGAATGACCTGCGATCCAAGCCTGACGTCCATGCCCGCTTCCCTTGGCTCGGCACTGAACTTACACTTAAGATAATCCGTCTTCGTCCTGCTAAACTTGAAACCCTTAGACTCAAGGGCCTGTCTCCAAACCTCCAGCCTCTCGTTAATGCCACTCCGCATTTCGTCAATCAAAATAATGTCATCAGCGAATAACATACACCATGGCACTTCTCATTGAACATGGTGGGTCAGTGCGTCCATCACTAGAACAAACAAGAAAGGGCTGAGCTCAGATCCTTGGTGTAACCCCATAACAACCGAAAAATGCTCAGAGTCGCCTCCCACTGTCCTAACCCGAGTCTTAGCTCTATCATACATGTCCTTAATAGCCCTAATGTAAGCAACTGGCACACCTTTAGCCTCTAGGCACCTTCAAAGAACCTCCCTAGGAACCTTGTCATATCCTTTCTCCAGATCAATAAACACCATGTGTAAATCGTTCTTCCTATCCCTGTACTGTTCCACCAACCTTCTAATAAGGTGGATAGCTTCCGTAGTAGAACGACCCGGCATGAACTTGAACTGGTTATCTGATATAGACATCGTCCTCCTCACCCTCACTTCTACTACCCTCTCCCAAACTTTCATGGTATGACTTAATAATTTGATACCCCTATAGTTGTTGCAACTCTGGATGTCAACTTTATTTTTGTACAATGGAACCATCATACTCCACCTCCACTCATCTAGCATCCTCTTCGTCCTGAAAATAATATTAAACAACCCAGTCAACCACTCACAAGCCTGCTCTACCCATACACCTCCAAAATTTGACCGAAATCTCATCAGGACCGGTAGCTCTGCCCCTGCTCATCTTATGCATAGCCCACACGACCTCCCCAACCTTGATGCGCCTACAGTACCCAAAATCGCGTAGGCTCTCGGAATGCCCCAACTCGCCTAGCACAATATCCTGATCCCCGTCTTCATTCAGAAGTTTATGAAAGTACGTGTGCCATCTCCGCTTAATATGGGCCTCTCCCATCATTACACTACCGTCCTCATCTTTGATGCACCTCATTTGGTCCAGATACCGGGCCTTCCTCTCTTTCACCTTGGCCAGCCGGAATAATTTCTTCTCCCTGCCTTTGGCCCCTAGTTCCTTGTACAGACGACTAAAAGCCGCAGTCTTAGCCTCTATGACCGCCAGTTTTGCCTCCTTCCTAGCTACCTTATACCTTTCCCTGTTCGCACTCCTCTCTTCCTCGCATGTGCTCCTAACTAGCTTCAGGTACGCCGCCTTCTTCGCTTCCACTTTACCTTGAACCACTTCATTCCACCACCAATCGCCTTTGTGCCCGCCAGCGTAACCCTTCGAGACTCCCAATACCTCTCTCGCTGCCTCCCATATGTAATCCGCCGTCGTCGACCACATAATGCTCACGTCTCCACTGCTCCTCCAGGCTCCCACAACCGAAAAGCTCCCTTCCAACTCCTGATCTTTATCCTTAGTCAAGGCTCCCCACTTGATCCTCGGTCAAACTCGTGCAGTCTTCCTCTTCCTCTTCATCATAATACCTTCGTCCATAACCAACAGTCTATGCTGCATCGCAAGGGTCTCACCCAGGATAACCTTGCAATCCTGATACATCCCTCTATCGCACCTCCTTAGGAGAAGACAGTCAATCTGAGTCTTCGCCACCATACTCTGAAAAGTAACCAAATGTGTCATGACCCAAACTGATGGGCTGTGACGAGTGCCCGGGTTCTACCTATCGAGCACTCCTAAGCATTCGTCTAAGATATAAACATAAAATAAGTGTAGGTTATGCATAACATCTGGAAATAAACTACTAATTCATATGAACAACCTACGTGAGAAAACATGCCCAAAACACACACACACACACACACACACACACACACACACACACACATATATATATATATATATATATATATATATATATATATATATATATATATATATATATATATATATATATATATGCGTGAATACGGTAGGGCGAGCCGACAAGGCCACATACTATATAACTATACATGACTGTCTACAGACCTCTATTAGAGTGTACAACTGTATAAAGGATGGGACTGGGCCCCGTCGTACCCATATATGTATGCAAACACATCGTACCGAAACTCAAAGCAGCTCCGGATCAAATGGAGCACACCAACTCTCGCTGATCAAGGATCCTAAGAAGGGGGACCGTCTGCCTGTCTACCTGCACATGCGGGCATGAAACGCAGCATCCCCAAGCAAAAAGTTACATCATTGCGAATAATGTAATGAGTATGTAAAATATAAAAATCAGTACATAAAAGACATAGATGAAACATGGGATAAAGAATTCCACCTGTGAGTCTAAATAACTTTGTGAATCCTGAAACATTTATAATGTCATGCATGTACGTATAAATGTCGTATCATGCATAGGTATAGGTGTACATAACATCATCAAGCCTCTGAGGGTATCCCATCATATCATCTCGGCCACTATGGGTAAAATTATCAATATATACCAGATGATCAGGTGGTAGTGTGTATATAATGCCGTAACCTTTTCCCATATCCCATATACATATAATATACGCGTATATAACGCCTTCTGGTCATAGGTCAATGTACATGTATAAATGCATGAAATGCATAAGAAATCGTTAATAAGATTTCTCGAATATCATAAAATTAATATGCCTTTCGGACAAACTTTATCAAATACGTATTTTTCTAAGACCCATGAATAAAGGATATAATAATAATTCACATAGGGAATCAAGAATATAGACACCCCTAGTATTTCTATGAATAGAGTCATTTATGAAAGTTGCATATTTTTCTCGTTTCGTTTGTATCATTTGGATCATGCAAAAAAGAAAGAAGGGATAGCCTTAACATACCTCAAGTCGTCAATGCAACTCAACAACAAGCTTATGACAATTAGCGCGCCAACCCTATAACAAAGAAATGCGTGTACAATTTAGATGGCGGTAGTATATTACGTATCTCAAACGATAACTCGACTCTAAAATAAAACGGGCAGCATTTTCCCTGATTTTAATGCTCCCTCAAGCCTACTATAGGCGAGATACAAACATAATACAATCAGTAACTCAAAACCAACCTAGTTACAATTCGGGACCTTCAATACAACAAATCCCCCAAATATACCATAATACACCCAATCAACAAGTTATCAATTACCCTGTAACTACAACGACGAGTGACCAACCTACTACCCTACCACATGTGGCGTTTCTCCATGCCCTTTTTATCCTTCCAAACTCCATAAATCAGCAGCACAATAGACAGCCCAAAAGCAACATGAAACAACCCACAAAACAGTTCACTACAAGTTAAATAACTCGAACTCACGACTTCCGATCACCGTCCCGTGAGGTCTAACTATTAGGAAATGAATTTATCAACTTTTCTTGATATTTTAAAGCTTGAATACAAAAATGAGGAATTTTTATTAACTATTAAATACATTCCAAAACTCAAACTACAAAGAAAAAGAGAGGCGATATAACGATACTTACGTCGTAGGGATTATTCTGATGTTATCGCTTCTCGATTTCGTACCCGGGATGTTAGTATTATTTAAAGCACTATTAGAGAGCTCAAGGACTATTTTTATGGTGTTCTCTGGTCAGATTCTGTGTAAAACGTAAGAGAGAGAGAGACGAGTTAAAACATATATAACAACTTATGAAAAGTCAAAAGGTGCTAGCTTGGCACCCTCTGATTCGTCCATCTTCCGACGCTTATATATTTTTATCTGGATATCGTATGAATGAACGGTTAAGAGTATTGGAAACTATATTCTAAGACCTTCGGTTTGGTATATAATATATCCCAAAAAGACCATATATAGTACACGAAATGTATTTCTTAAAAAGCTCTGTTACAGGGCAAATCCTTAGTTGGTTTTTTCGTAACTTTAATCCGATTTTTTCCAAACTTTATATGTTTTATCCAAACATCATATATAGTCATATTATGACTTTAAACTCATTTAAATCATGATTAACAAGTGTTATATTCATTAAATGTCATCTTGGGACGCACAGGGTGTAACAAAATGTTCCTCTCTCTTTGGAAATCTAGAGTTAGCAATCACCAGCTCAGATGCCTTAGCGAAATCCAGCAATGAAGTTCCTCCTACGTTCCTCTCACCAAAACCGAAGCCACCATGTACCTCGCCATAGCCGCCTACAGTCGACCCAATATGACCATTGAAATTCCCTCCTATAAATAATCTCTCAGCAGGTGGAATACTACGCATAATCTCATCCAACCCCTCCTAGAAGCGCCTCTTGACCTCCTTATCCAAGCCTGCTTGCGTCGCATACACACTCATGACATTTAGGGTACTCTCTCCAACCACCAACTTAATAGACATTAACCTATCATTCACCTGCCTAACCTCTACCACAGACTCTCTAAGTTCCCTATCCATCAGAGTACATACACCATTCTTACCCTTCAGGACTCCAGAGTACCACAGCTTGTACTCGTCTGCATTCCTCGCCCTCGATCCTACCCATCGAGCCTCTTGGACATACGCTATATTGACTTTCCTCTTCTTCGGGATCTTTTCCAGCTCTATACACTTACCCGCCAATGTACCTATGTTCCAGGACTCAATTCTCAACCTATATGCACCTTTGTGCCCCTTACCTCCCTTGCCTCCTGTCCCACCCCCTGGCCCATCCACTGGCCTCCCCGAGGACATGACCTTACTCTACCATCCCAAACTATAGCCACTGTACCTATAACAGACTAAGGAGAATCATTCACTTGCACTAGGCAAACGGACCAGACTAGGAGAAAACAAGTTGCAGCTAATAGAATGCTTAACACTAATGCGAACTAAAAAGGCGATAATTTAACTACCACAAGGGAAAGAAGATTAGGAAAGCGGGAGGTACCAACTCCCGAGAATAGAACCTGGAGGTTGTCTTGGTGCACACGGCGCTGTTGCGACACCTGGCTAGCAGCCCTTCTATATTTGCGCGTCCGTTCCTCGTTCGTCTCCAATAGCCACCACGTAATACCTGAAAGAAACAACAAACCCAAGACCAAAAAAACAAAGGGTGCTGCCTCCGCTACCACCGGTGGAACCCTAACAAACGCAAAGAAGAGAAAAATAAGAGAAAAGGAGGGGAAACAAGTGGGGGGATATTTGGTCTAACACACAAGTACAACGAAGAGGAAGAGAAGAAGGAAAGAAATGGAGGGGGAGAGGGATAGGGGCAGAAGGGAGGGCAGTGATATGGGGAGGGGGGAAGGGGATCTTTCTGAGAACTAGGAAGAGAGAGGGCGACCAGACGACCGTCACCGATGTCGCGCCGACTATGGGGGGAGAAGAACAAGACAGGGAAGAGAGTTGGGGGGTGTGAAAGAAATGAGGAAAGAGAGATAGGGATGTGAGAGAGATGGGGGAAGAGAGATGGGGATGGAGAGAGGGGACTTACCTTGGGGAGAGTGGTTGTCGGCGTCTATGCTGGTCGCCGGAAGTGAATTAGTCGTTAGGGCTGGGAGAAATTTCGGGGAGAGAGAAAGTCGTAGAGGAGAGAGAGTACCGAAAGATAGATCTTTAGTGACACTGGTAATATCCTAGATAATCTCCAATAGTATATAAAAATTAAGAACTTTACCAAATTAGATCGACATTACAAGGATAAAAATAAAATAAATCACAATACAAAAAAGAGGTTAAATTCTATGTATGCAATTTGATTATATGCTTATGTAGCATCTTACGTAAATAGAAGAAAGAGAGAAAATTATGGAAGTGCCATTCAATTCAAGTAAGATCAAGTTTATAGGACCTACGCTTCACGTTTGTGTAGTTTAAATCGAAAAAGAATTCCATCATTAGGTAATTTACACTTAAATCCTTAAATTATACAAATATTTAAGGGCATCAAAGTCGATCAATATTTCAAGAATATTTTAGTCATTCAATATTTACCATAAATTATTCGTGCTTTTATAATAATATAGATATAGATATAGATATAGATAGATTAACATATATTACACAACACCTATTTTTAAATTACGCAGTTGTGTGGATAACTATTTAGGCTAATTCTTAGAAAGAAACTTCTAACCCATGGACATTTTGTCCCAACACCATGCTACAGACTTGCATCGATGATGGGCTTTAAAGTCCAATTAATTTCATAGGCCCAGTGTGAGGGTGAAGCAGAAGCGCTATCAATTACATGCGGAATTTTTACACAAATAATAGCGGGTCATATTTATTGTTTACTTTTTTAGCCATATACATAGATTATATGTTGATTATACATAATTATACACATATAATATATAAATTATGAATATATTATATGTCCACCGGCTATTTTTAATTTAAGTAAAAACTACCTTGTATAGCCCCTCAAAATTTTAATAGCCCATGTTTTCCCCTGGACCCGAAATGTCCCTCCGGCCCAAACATATTACATCTAATGGACCATAATCCATAATACACTGACCCGCCTCTTAACTCATTTTCCTATTGTACTCGACTCTCAATGCACTGACCCGCCTCTCGAAACACCATTTCTTCTCAAACACAGCTTCTCCATGTTTACTCTTGCTCTCAATGTAAGTCAAAATTTAGTAGGTTTTCCGATTTTTGTTCATAGTCAACTCTATAATGGAGGAAAAGAAGTCTTTGAAGAAAAATAGGAAGTTGAGGGCATCTCCACATTCTATGAAATTAGCTGGTAAATTAGTGAAATATAACCCTAGTTTTATTAGGAATGATGATGACGATTTTGAAGATTTACCAGAATTTGGGTACTATTTGGGGCTTGCAACCCCTCAATCTGTTGAAGCAATGCAAAATACCCCTATTAAAGGAATGCAAAGTACCTCTGTTGATAGAAGGACTTGTTCACATAGCGGGACTCCCAGTGATAGAGTAACGAGGTCATAAACTGCTCAGTGAATAGTTGTTGAAAAAGGCACAAGTTCAAAAAGAAAGATCAAAATGGTGGGAAAGGATGTTGTGAAGGATAAGGGTAAAGGTTCTAAAAGGAAGGCTAAAACGGATGGGGATGATGTTCCATTAAAAAAGAGAAAAGTTCATGTTGATCAAAAATGTTCTAGCTCATCTGATTTGAATGTATTTTCTAATGATATAATTCTGACTTGTGTGCACTTAGTTTATTTTAGTATGTAGAAAATTTATCCAATATAGTAGTTATGTTCCAGATTTGAATATAAAATGTATCATTCTTTTTCATATTGCATATAATTTGTATCAAGTCAATAAGTAATGTGCAATTTGTATATAAAGTGTATCATCTATCCACATAGTGTATACGTAATGTTTAAAGTGCGTATTTGTGATTGATATGAAGCTTATATATATTTATATTTATGTGTTGTGTGCAGCTTTGGGATTACTATGTTCCTTTGGGTGATCATTATAGTACTCGTATCAGTGTGCATACAAACTGCAGTATAGTAAAATATTTGAAAGATTCTTTGGAAGATCAGCAGATTGAGATGTTTAGAAGAACATCTTTTGGTTATTTTGTGGACGTGCCCGAATTTTTTATACATAACCAACTTATCCATTCACTATTGCTTAGGGAAGTGGTATCACGTAAAGATGATGAGTTATGGATTAAAGTGAATAGCACCAAGTTGCGCTTTGGAATTGTAGAGTTTTGTATTATCACAGGTTTAAAGTGTAATGGTGATCCCAATAAGGATTATGAATCTTTCAAGTCGAGTCGGTTGATGGAATTGTACTTTACAAGCATGTCGAAAGTGTCTAAGAAATTGTTAAGTGGCTGTTTCTTAAAAAATATGTGAAAATCTGATGAGGACGCATTAAAGATTGCAGTATTGTATTTCATTCACAGTTTCCTATTTTCTATTACGAATGATGATTTAACAAAGAATGATTTTCTATTGGCTGAATCTGGTGATTTTGAGACTTTCCCTTGGGGAAAAGTGATTTTTAATGCTACGTTGGAGTCAATGAAGGATAAGGTTCGTAGTAGGAGAGAGATGTACCGATATGGTAGTTTGCCTTTGGTATTCCAGTTTTGGTTTTATGAATGTTGCCCCTATACTCACAAACATCTCGCTTACCGGATTGAAGATCTCGTGCCACGCATACTAAATTGGATTGTAAAGAAGAATATGACCATCAAGAGGTTGAGAAAAGAATTTTTTCTTTTAAGTCAAGAGCAGGTAAAAAAATATTTTTGTTTAGTTTACAACATTTTATAGCAATACATATGAATATACTTTTGATACATAAATTATGCATTTCTGATACATAAATTATATATTTCTAATACATAATATTAATTAACTGTATGATGTGTAGTTTTTACAAGTAATATATTGGTTGTCTTTTATTTTTTTAAAATTTCATGATTGCTAATTTTTTTATTTATTTGTAGTTGATGTTTGGTAATATTGCCCCAACAAATGTTGAACAAACAAGGCTTGAATTGCATGATTTTGTCCCTGTGTTTGAAGATCAAAATGCTGAAGTTAATCCAAGATATGATGTTGATGATTTCAACACTCGACCTAAAAAATGCTAAGAAGCACCCCAAAAATAAGCTAGAATCACAACCTATCAACAATGAGAATACGGATCCACAACCCAGTAACTTGAGTTCAAGCGAAAATGAGCTGAAACATCTGAGAAGTGAAATCAACACGATATAGTTCTATTTTGGCTTTGAGCAATTCTCACAACTTAATTGATATTCGATTTCACTTTTTCTTTTATAGGTAAACGACAAGGTTTCGTCTTTGGAGCAGTTAATGATTTCCTCATTTGAAAAGGTTTGTAAAGCTCTAGGTGAACGCGATACTTCAAAGGTATTCTCATAACTACGCTTATTTGTTATTTTTACCTGTTACCATAATTTTTACAACTTTTTATATATTTTTTCTGAACAGGGTAATAGAAAAGAGGACGACCATCATGATAGTAATGGCCACTATGATACTGGTGATATTCATAAAGATTATTTTGGCGATAAGGAAGTAGCAGAGAATAATTTTGGTAGTAAGGAAGTTATAGAGAGAAATATTGGCAGTGAGGAAGTTGTAAAGAAAAATATTGACATTGAGGTAAGTCTAGAGCAAATTGTTGATGTTATGGAGGGTGTGGTGAAGGATTCTATAGAAGCTGGTAAAAGTAGTGAAGGAGTTGGTTATGACGAAGCCTTGATTGAGGATGCCGAGCCTAAAATCACTACAATCACCCAGAAGTTTTGTGACAAGTTGTTGGTGGAGGATTCTGTACAAGTTGTTGGTAAAAACAGTTATGAGAAAGTTGGTGAGGACAATGGTTGGACTCGTGATGCTGAGGCTCAAATAACTGCAATCACCCAAAAGTATTTCAATCAAAATATTATACATGGTGATTGTTTAGGAGTGGATACAAATATTGCTACTATGCGGGGAGATCGTATAGTTGTTGTTGATCATGACATACCAGAAATGATCCCTAGAGAAAGGAAACCAGCAAGGGTCATGAAGTCACCATTCATGAACAAATTTGACTCTCGTGGTACCATCCAACTTGCTCAAGATAAGCCAACTAAGTCAAAGACGCCCATCTTAACAAATAAGTCCATCTTCACTATAAAGTATCCTTTTCAGGAAAATGTTGATAATTCTGTTGATTTCAGAATATTGTGTAAGTGGAACACTTTCATCAATAGAGGCTTAAGGACTAATGCACCGTAAGTTTTATGTTTCAGTTTTTTTTTCTTTTTTTTTTCGTGTTTCGTGTTATGAACAATATCTTTTTATCCTGATTCATCAGGGACTGTGTTTATATAGAGATTAGAAATTAGCAAAATCTTTGAAGTTGGAGTTGATGATATTGGAGAAAAAAATGGTTATTCACATTTGCATATCCCGGCCTACCCTTGTGTGATTTAGTAAGTCAACGTTATAATGGATCTTTATATTTTTAGCATATTGATGTTAATTTGTTAGCATAAATTCCATTTCCTTTTCTTTTATCTATGTTGTAATTACATATAGATTATGTCTGTAATAAAATGAGAAATGGGACTCGGTAACCCTTGGATAGTAGGCGGAAGAAAGGACTAGAACAATAATGGCAATACAAAATATAGTATCAACTTGGAAGAGTATCTTTTCATGTATATTTGCAGTATCTTCTGTAAAATGTATAATCGATTTATACATAAAATATACATTTTAGTTTTCTCATACTGTAACTTTCTAATAATGTGTGTTTATTCTTCATATTTCAGCATATTGATGTTATTTTTTACTATTTGAGAAAGAAAGGGAAGTACGGTATTGATGTTCCAGTAAGATTCACAACTACCGACTGTTGGTTTAACTGCTTGATTTCGAATTTGTACAAGAAGTTTTTGGAGAAAAAGAGAGACATGAATTTGATTACTGAAACAGATCCAATTGTTGAGTATATACTTGGGTGTTTTTTAAGATGTAATGTTCCTTGGTGTGCTATTGATGGAGTCATTTTCCCTATAAATCTGTCTGATAAGTGGCACTGGATATTGGCGAGACTGTCATTCAAAGATCTACGCATTTATATATACGATTCCATGAGTGGCGCGCGGCAGAATAGTGCAGTTCAGAGATCAATTGAGCCATACTCAGTGTTTCTCCCATATTTCCTTTATCGTATTGGTTTTTGGGACACAAAGGAGAATCCTATGGGAATCCCCACCATTGATCCTTTTGAGATTCATATTATTGATGGGTTCCAACACAAGATAACACATAAATTATTATTGAATATTTCTGATTATTATTCATTTTTTGTACATGAATTCCTATTTGGATATTATACTAACTTATTCGTTTATGTGCGATCTTGTATGTAGTGACTGTGTTATTTATGTTGTTGCATTTGCTGAGTACATCATTCAAGGTAGCAGTATTCCTAAAGCTATTGATATTGATGGGATACAGAACCGATATGGTATATTGCTATGGGATTATGGAGTGAAGAAACAAAGAGCACATGCACTTAGTGATGACGAGTCTACTGATAGATTGAATGATCTGGCCAAAAAGGATAACAAGAAAAAGGGCAAGTCGCATTCCGTTGTTGATGATAAGGATTTGAAGGATAACAAGAAAAAGGTCAAGTCGCATTCCGTTGTTGATGACAAGGCTTTGAAAGATAACAAGAAAAAAGGCAAGACGCGTGCCGTTGGCGAACGAGACTTTGAAGGATATCAAGAAAAAAGGCAAGTTGAAGGGCATGAAAAAGTAGTTTGGGATAGTTTAGCAGAAAATTCACATGTAGTTTTAAGATGAAGTAGTTTGATTATGATATTGTCTTATGATTGGATACAGTTGCATACTTATATCGCGTTTTATGTTTTTTGTTTGGGATGTTTTTGAACAATATGTTTGAAATGCTAATGTTGAATATTACTTTTAATTACGACTTGTTTGTTTTCAGTTAATAGTGAAATTATGTAAGTTTCAGATTTTGTGTAGTTTTGACTTTTCTACAGTTTTAGTTTTGTAATTTATACAGATAATTTATTTCGACAGGTTTTGCTAAGTTGTTATAGGAAGTTTTATGAATGAAGTTTGGGGGCAGCTAAACTATATATAAATTGTATAGCGACAGTCTATTTTGTATAGTAGCAGTCCTTTTGTATATGTTTTGTATAGTGACATCTATTTTTGTTTATTTTTTATATAGTGATATCTATTTTTGTATATTTTTTGTATAGTGACATTTATTTTTGTATATTTTTTGTATAGTCACAGTCTATTGTATGTAAATTATATATACAGTAGTGACAGTCTATTGTTTTTGTATAAATATACAAGTTTTATTTTGTATATTTTTTGTATAGTGATAGTCTTTTTGTATATTTTTTGTATAGTGACATCTATTTTTATATATATTTTGTATAGCGACAGTTTATTTTTTTATTTTTTATATAGGAATAAAATATTATATATAAATTGTATAGTTACAGTCTATTTTCTATATATATTTTTTTTGTATAAATATACAAGTTCTATTTTGTATATTTTTTGTATAGTGACAGTCTTTTTTGTATATATTTTGTATAGTGACATCTATTTTGTATATTTTTTGTATAGCGACAGTTTATTTTTTTATTTTTTGTATAGGAATAAAATATTATATATAAATTATATAGTTACAGTCTATTTTGTATATTTTTTGTAAAGTGATATTCTTTTTTGTATATATTTTGTATAATGTTATCTATTTTGTATATTTTTTTTGTATAGTGACATCCATAATAGTATTTGGAATAAAACTTCTACCAATACTTTCATTACGACAAAAAGTAGCATCTTTATTCATACATCAGAGAGAATCTGATTGCAAATCTCATTATTTTTTCAATATTCTAATTGTAATATTCACAAGGAAAAATATTACAAAATACTAAATCATTGATGAACTTCTACTAGTTGTCTTGAGCATTCCCGCATGTTCTTCTATTGTGTCCTTGTTTTCCACACAGTCCACAGGTAACTGTTTCAATATACAGATATTCATAAAGTCCCTTGCGTCGCGACTTCGTCGGTCTTCCTGATTTGCCCTTCACTATCCACATTATCTAACACCTCTATTGGAAGGTCCCATGTAGTTTCATCTGGAAGTGGATTAATTGGCACTTCATATGTCTTCTTGAAGTATTCGTTGGTGTAATAGGCAGAACAATATTTGGGTGCTTCTATGTGTGTGTAGTCTAATACTGCCATAGCATGTGGATAAGGAATCTCATCTACTTGAAATCGTTTACACGAGCATTCTCTTTTTTGCAAGCAGACTATGTTCCGCCTTTTTTCAGCATCCATTACTAAATATACATAATCGGTTGAAGGCCTCACCTAAATTTAAATAGATATCATTAGTAAAATAGAGATATGACAAGTATTAATATATTTTTGTCAAAGTATGTTATTCAGGTGTATGAAGTAAGACATGATAAAAGAATATTTACCGTCATCTTCTGCGACAAATAGCTATTTTCCTTCAGTACTTCGTTATATTTTTTCCTAGGCCAGTAAATGTACTCATTGCAGTTATTCTATTTGTATTATTCCATTCCATAACCAAATTCATCATGTAATCTAGCAAACTCATGATTGGTAGCTCTATTGCCTCTCTGTTTCTTGCATTGAGTGACTCGGCAATATTTGAAGTCATCACCATGGATCTATTAACAGTGGAATGCGCTATGGACCACTTTTCATAACCAACTTGGAACAGGTAACCTCTTACCCTCTTATCAATGTTGTCCATATCTTGCATGAGGTGATTAAAATCTTCAATCTTGTATGCTCTGGCCATTGCAAAAAATACTTCCCTCAGCCGGTCATGGTTCTTCTTGAACTGCTTCTTTATGTTATTCCAAAGATGAAAGATGCATACACAGTGAGATACCTCTGGATACACAATTGAAGCACCCCTCAATATGCTTGCATGACGATCGGATATGATGCACGTCCTTTTCCTTTCCCCAAAATCCCGTCTAAACATTTCAAAAAACCATTCCGAGGAAGCATCATTTTCAGAATCGACAACAACATATGCTAGTGGAAAACTTTTACCTGGTTAAGCAAATAAGAAAACATCCACATGTTATATTTTTTATACACAGATAAGAACTATCTATACCATATATAATTATTATACGAGTCTGCGACATATTCACCTGCCGCATCTTATGCACTAGCTGTTAACATTGTTCCCCTGTGTGATGATTTGAGGAATGTCCCGTCAATCACTACAATAGGGTAGCAGTATTTCCATCCTATGATTGATGCATTTAGTGCGACAAAAACATACATGAAGCGATCGTCCTCTGATTTATGTAACATTGTGACAGAACTAGAATTTGTCATATTTATCATATACAAGTGACCTGGCAGTTTACTATAAGATTCACGTGGTATCCCTCTTAGCAGTTCAAGCACCTTTTCTTTTGTTCTATAAGTTTTTACGTAACTCATATTAATCCCATACTGTTGTTTCATGTCGCTTATGATGTCTGCCGGAGTGTATATTATTTTTGGATTGGCATATTTGTTGTAAATCATTTTTGCAATGGCTGACGAAGTAGCACGACATTTTGAAAAAAGTCTACTCGTCTCTGGGCAAGTGTGAATATCATTGAACCGTCTAACCTTGAAGACATTTGATTTGTGTAGACTTGAAGATCTAAGACTATATTTGCAACTTTCATCCACGCATGTAAGACAATACCTATTTAAAATATAGTGTTATGATAATGCACTTCTTCAGATTTTTACACTTGTGTCTCTAATAAACAAGCAGTATACACAAAATTACAGAGAAGTTCAATCTCATACGTAGAAATCATACCTTGTTGTGGATGATCTATAATTGACATTTTTCTCGTATTGCGTAGTACTTCATTACACTAATGAGTGTATCTGTGTCCTAATATAACTGACCTTCTGCAATTTCTTCATGTTGTGGATTGTCTATTATACAATTTTCCTTCATTATTTCAATTTTGTCTTCTTTTCCACGATTATCCATCATCTCAACAATATTAGTTCAGTGTACTTCTTCTATGTTCTGATATTGTAAACCAGTTGAAGTTGTTGCGAGTAAGTTGCCACCCAAATATGGACTTGAATATGAGCATTCGTCACTTGAATACAAAGTTTTCAACGTTATGCATAATGGATATTCAGTGATATCCAGGTTTTTCTTTTTCATCTCCATATATAAGTGTACACTCATATCATTGTATATTGGAATTGCTATATAGCCATCCTTCACTGTATATTTTATCTCCATCGCACTTGTAATTGAATCTATATCCAATTGCTTGTATATCTCATCAACAAAATACTCATAGCTACATCCTGAATTGATCAGCATGCCATTAACAAGGAAATTAACAAATTTACTCTCACTTACCCATTCACCACTATGTTGAAGTAAAATCAGAATCAAAATTGGAACAGTAGTTCCAACATTCACAATATCAATAGACATTAGTTAAGTTTGTCGATTTTGTATCAATTTCACAATTTAAGAACAAAATCTCAACTCTATTAAGCTTATTGTAGGCCGCAATTGTGCAAAAACTTTGAATTTCACCGTGAATTTTTTGGAGTTCTTCTCTAGGTTTAATCTTCAGAAATCCTAGAATTTCTTTGACAATGTGAATAATTGGGCGACTTTTATAGTGTTTGGAGATTGAAGATCCCATACTGAATGCGTGAATTTAGGTAACAAAATCGATTAGGAGTGCTTTCCTTTTCGTTTGCATTGAGCGTATGGTTTCAGCTTTTCAGTTGCTAGCTTTTATTATTGTTTTTAGGCTATGACTTGTAAAGGGTTATTTTGTGGCTATTAGGTGATATAAGTTTGGCCCTAGTGGCTACAAATGAACTTTTCTGTACGCCATGCATCTATTTTTCTTGGGCAAACTACAAAACTGCCCAATCGGCTAAAATTATTTGTATTTGTTAGCCGAAAAGTGTATAAAATATAGAAAAAATTACGCGATACATCAGACATATACATTGTATTTAACATTCATACCTATACTTTCAGAAATTACCATTCGTAGCGATATTAGAATATTATAGCAAATCCACATGTAATATTGAAACGAGAGATCAATTGCTTTGAACTGAAACAAGAGAGTAACAAGCTCTCATAGTTTAGTTGGTCAGATCACCTGCTTAGTAAGCAAAGGTCTTGAGTTCGACTCTCAACAGGATCATTCTATATTTCTGCATTTCGCTTGTATTCATTGCGCGAACGAATGATATAGTTCGTACAATGCGAACGAATATAGTTGATACATGTTGTATTCGTTGCGTGTAGCTGATTAGGCAAACTATAGTTACATATGGTAATTAGGCTCTAAATTATAGTGCTTTATGAAGTTTTCTCTCTCTCTCTCTCTCTCTCTCTCTCTCTCTCTCTCTCTCTCTCTCACACACACACACACACACACACATATATATATATATATATAAATATTTTATTAGCTACCACTACTAGAAATTGGGCATAAACCGATCGCGGTCGACCGACCGATTTTGGTCTGTCAAAAAACTAGCCAAAAAACCGACCGAAGTCAGTCATTTTTTTAAAATATTTTATTTTTAATTTTTTTTTTGAAACTGACCAACTTTGGTAGGTTTTCTTTGGCGCAAAAATGCGAGAAACTATTTTTGAGTCCCGCGAAATTTATTTTTCAAGAAACCAACCAACTTTGGTTGTTTTTAAATTTAAAATAAATTAAAATTAATATTAAAAAACCGCCCGGTCATTTTAAAAAACTGACCGAATTC
The DNA here is from genome assembly GCF_000715075.1 of Nicotiana tabacum. Taxonomy (NCBI): domain Eukaryota; kingdom Viridiplantae; phylum Streptophyta; class Magnoliopsida; order Solanales; family Solanaceae; genus Nicotiana; species Nicotiana tabacum. Next base: position 120,365,299 of record NC_134081.1, read on the forward strand.
GGTCGATAATTTTATTTTTTAATAAAACCGACCGATATCGGTCGGTTATTTTCGTACAAAAATACAATTACAATAACAACAACTCAGTAAAATCCCACTAATAGGGTCTGGGGAGGGTAGTGTGTACGCAGACGTTACCCCTACCCGAAGGAGTAGAGAGGCTGTTTCCGAAAGACCCTCGGCTAAAAAGAAAAGACAAAAGGACAAAAAAGAGACAATATTAGTATCAGAAGAACAATCATAGGAAAAATAGGAACACCATAAAATACACAAGAAAGATGCAAAGCAAAGGGAGACAATATTAGTATCACCACAACAATCATAAGAAAAATAGGAACACCATGAAATCTAGAAGAAAGATACAAAGTAAAAGCGATAGCTAGTAAATAAGACCTGCACTGAAAAGCGAAATAATAAGACACAACATTGCCACTAGCTATCTTAGACAAAAACCCTACATGGCTAGTCTCACAATGGTACGAAGTAAGGCCCGACTCAACTGCCTCCTAACCTACAACCCTAATACTCGACCTCCACATCTTCCTATCAAGTGTCATGTCCTCGGAAATCTGGAGCCTCGCCATATCTTGCCTGATCACCTCTCCCCAATACTTTTTAGGCCGCCCTCTACCTCTTCTCGTGCCCTCCACAACCAGTCGCTCACACTGATGACGTCCAAATCCACTACTAAAAAGTATATGGACACGGTCGCATGCAATATAATTTATCCAACTATGAGTCGGGGTTGAATCCCACAGAGAACAATATATATAGGCGATTAGGAATGTAAGAGAATTATCACTTATTATGTAATGCCAAACACTTAGAATGGTTGTTGAGAAAATATTATAGCTAAATGCGAAAACATAAACTAACCTAAAAAGCAAGTAAAATGATCAATGGCTACAAGCATGGGTGCATCAAGATTTACACTCAAGTAAAGATCCAATATATTTCATAATTTTATAAATATGAGCGAGTTTATTATTTATTAGCCTCGGATAATAATTCTAAATTAGCTTCTCTCGGAGACTAACAAGACTTCCTAATTAAATTATCCCTAAAATAATTAAGAGATTAAGCACACTCGAATATGGCTACAAGTAGTTCATTCCTATCCCTAGGTAGAATCTATAAAGTGAGGGTTAACTCCTCAAGTTCTTATTAATTAATCTTTCCCAACTCCAAACTATTTTTTTCAAAATTAATCCGAAGTAAATGGATGAGTCCTAGGGTTAGCTAATCCCTTTGGAAATATTCAAGAACAAGAATAATTAAATAAACAACAAGTCGCTTCATAATAAATAAAAATCGTTCAATACATAAGCACAACAAGGTATTTAATCCACACTTTTAAATATGAGTATTTCTATAAACAAGATTCAAGTGTCGGAAATAAATACTACACACTTAGATATACAATACAAAGCAAAAAAAATGAAGAAATGAGCATAAAGGAGCAAGAAATCCTCAACCAAAAGCTTCAAATCTTCAAGACCCAAGTGTGTGTGCAAGAACCCTAGCTCCCAAAACTTGTTCTCTCTAGTATATGGACTGAAAAATATAGTCAAAGATCCTCCAAGATATGATATCATCCTGATAAATGAGCTAGGTCGTGTATTAAAATGGTTTGGAGTCAAAATCGTGAAATTCCAGAACTGCCCAATTTTTCCACCCAGTTTCTTCTTCGCGTTCGTGAACAACACTTCGCGTTCGCGAAGGTTTGATTTCTGCTTCGTTCGCGTTCGCAATATCTCCTTCGCGAAGGTTTGTCTTCTGCTTCATCGCGTTCGCGATTATACCTTCGCGTTCGCGAAGGTTGGCTTCCTCCTTCTTCACGTTCGCGTATAGCATCTCGCGTTCGCGAAGGCTTGTTGTCCTGATGCTTCGCGTTCGCGAAGGGTATTCGCGTTCGCGAAGGGTAATTCACTGGGCAGATCTCCTTTGTCCATTTTAGCTTCTTTTTGACTCATTTTCACTTGGTTTCTTCACCATCACTTCTAAATCAGTTGATACCTGAAATATGCTAATAAACCTCAATAAATGCATTAGTTTCTTAACAAAATCATACAAAAGCCTAAGTATTAAGAAGAGATAAGTGGGTAAAATACCAACTTATCACACACCTCCGTACCGGAGCATCTGGACTTCTCCTCTGAACATGTCTGAACCATCTAAGCCTCGCTTCCCGCATCTTGTCATCAATGGGAGCCACGTGCACCTTCTCCCGAATATCATCATTCCTAATCTTATCTATCCTAGTGTGCCCGTATATCCACCGTAACATCCTCATTTCTGCTACTTTCATCTTTTGGATACGTGAGTTCTTAACGAGCCAACACTCAGTCCCATACATCATGGCCGGTCTAACCACCGCTTTATAGAACTTACCTTTGAGTATCGATGGAACTCTCTTGTCACACAAGACTTCAGTTGCTAACCTCCACTTCATCCATCCTACCCCAATACGGTGTGTGACATCCTCGTCGATCTCCCTCCTCCCCTGGATAACCGAACCAAGGTACTTGGAGCTGCCTCTACTCGGGATGACCTGCGAATCAAGCCTCACATCCACGCCCACTTCCCCTGGCTCAGCGCTGAACTTACACTCCAGGTATTCCGTCTTCGTCCTGCTCAGCTTGAAACCCTTAGACTCAAAAGCCTGTCTCCACACCTCCAGCCTCTCGTTAACACCGGCTCGTGACTCATCAATCAGAACTATGTCATCGGCGAATAACATGCACCATGGCACATCCCCTTGAATATGGTGTGTCAACGCGTCCATCACCAGGGCGAATAAGAACGGACTGAGCGCAGAACCTCGGTGTAACCCCATTACAACCGAAAAATGCTTAGAGTCGCCTCCTACTGTCCTAACCCGAGTCTTAGCCCCATCATACATGTTCTTAATCGCCATAATGTAGGGAACCGACACACCTTTTGCCTCCAGGCATCTCCAGAGAACTTCTCTAGGAACCTTGTCATACGCTTTCTCTAGGTCAATAAACACCATGTGCAGATCCTTCTTCCTCTCTCTGTACAGTTCCACCAATTAAAGAGTATAAATGAAATAAAAGACAGTCTTAAAATAAAATGCACCAATGGTCTAGTAGTAAAATAGTATCTTGCCACAGTACAGACCCCAGTTCGATTCCCAGATGGTGCATTTTTTAATTACATAAAAAAACCCGAGCAACTTCGTTGGTATTTTTGGTAATTTTTTTTTGAATTTAATTGACCGACCGAAATCGGTTGGAAAATATCGATCAAAGTTGGTCGGTTAGCTCTACCAACGTTACGATTTCCGACCGCCACGAATCGGTCGGTTTTCGGTCGGTTTTTGCCAATTATCGACCAACATCGGTCGGTTTTGGCGGTCGGTTTTCTCTCATTTTTTAGTAGTGTACTATTTTTTCAAGTGGTTAAAAATATATATTTTTCATTCTTGGGCAAAATATAGTTTCCAACTTCCATCACTTGTGTATTTCTATATTTCTTCCCTGCCCATTCCAAGTTCGAGGTCCAAGTCCAACTTCTATTCAAGTACGGAATTGCGGTTACAACATCATGTGCACGTAACAGTTAAACTTCTGTGCTGTTAATTACTATATACATTGACGTTGCTGATTAGTAAAGTAAGTAGTTACATTTCTTATTTTCTAAATATTTTTAACTGTATAGAATGTAATTATATAATTTAATGTTTAACTTCTAATTTTATATTTAAGATGTTAAAAAATAATGACTGATCAGTGTATTGTAACATGTCGTTTTTTGAAAATAAAAGATTATTTGCAGATAAAGAGACTACCTTACAATCCAAGAAAGAACTCAGTCAAATTACTAACAAAAGGTATGCAAAGATGTATTGCGTACAAATTTAGTGAGTTTAATTGAATTCATTATTTTTGGATAAAAATAGACTGTTATCGACTTCATCCCCGTTCCCTCCACACACAAATATATGTCTTTTTCAACAATTAATTTAGGCAAAGGCGAGAGACTCCTTAAATAAATATATATATATTTTTTCGATAATTAAATTAAATTACTTATTATTTTCCAATAAATTGTTACAAGAGCATATGAGCATTACAAAAAATGGAAAAAAATTAAGTTATATGCTACTATGTATATTGTTTTTTTTTCTCTATATATTGTTACAAAATCCTCTTTTTGTCCCTTGATCATTTTGTTTCTTTTTTGAGTTTTCATCTTTTAATAATTGTTACTACATTAATGTTTCTTGTAAATTGTTTGTTGTCCCAAATTTAAACCAAAATTCAAAAAAAACAAAAGGGAAAAAGAGGGAGAAAAAAAAAAGAACCATTTATGACAACTCTAGAGAGAGAGCAGAAGGGCAAAGAGGAACTTAAGCAGCGCCGCGAAAAGGAAGAGAAATCGTACAAAAAAACTGAACAAAACGGACATTGCAGAATATCCCGCTCCAATTTTTTGATTATAGTTATGTATATCCCCTGAAAAAACAAAGAGAATCAGATTTTGAGTTTAGAATAGAACAGAAAATGGCGTCAACAGCTACAGGAGCTTCACCATCATCTTCTGGGTTTGGGAAAAAGAGGCAAAAGAAAGGGCAAAGACTAGAAGTTACAAATGTTGCAGAATCCACTCGGATTCGGGTCGCCCAAGTTCTTGAACAGTTCCGTGCTTCTAATGATGAAGGTATTTAATTCGATACATTATATTTATTTATTTATGTAGTAGTCACTGTTTTTGCAGTTATACTAAATAATATGACGTCAATTTGGAAAGAGTAATAAACTCGATTAACTTGAATTTCCTTTTTGTTTTGTTTCGTTTGATAATTTTTTTTAACTTTATTACAACTTGTCAAAGAAAAAAGAAGAAAAAAGATTAATACTTTATTGGTTGTATGTTAAGGTGTCATGTATTTGTTGCTGAATATGGTGCTTTGAGAGCTGATATTTTGATAAAATGGAATGCTTGATGCTTAAAGATTGTAAAATGTTTTGCGAAAAACTGTATTTGATGGTTAAAGATTGTAAATTGTTTTGCAAAAACTGTGTTTGATGCTTAAAAATTGTAAAATATTTTGCGAAAACTAAGTGAGGCTGGCTATATGAATCCTCATTAGGACGCGTTTTATTCCGATGCTCAATAATTTGTAAAGACAAATTAGGTTTTTATTTCTGTAGCTAAAAACAGCTTAATGGGTGGATAGCTATATTACAGCTGAGACACGAATAGAAACTGAATTGGGGGAATAGGGGCTGTACAGGATCAGGTAGTAAGCGTGGTTTTAGTTGCATATTCCATTGCCGAAGTGTTAATGACTTAATGCTTTTCCTTGTTCTAATTCGATGACTAATACATTATTTATGAATTACATTCAATTTACGTTGCTAGTGCCCTTTTACGTAATTGTTTGATTTTTTAGCATCTACATGTAAAATGCTGCTGCTTAAAGCTTTAAACAATGAAAATGCCGCATGAGCTGGTTTGCCAAAAGAAGAGAGAAGAAAAGAAGTATTGGTCTTATTACATGGATGTATTATGTATATCATTTCCAAGTTGACAATTTACTAGCACCCATATTCATCTTTGAAGATACACATATAAATAAGGTGTCTTTTCATGATTGAGAGGGTAATGACTTTCTTCATGCATCATTCGACCATTAAATTAGATCTGCTTAACATGGGTATTACACAAATACAAATTGTATGTTTAGCTTTCATCATAATAAGCGACTTGTAAAGTACATGATTATGTGAAGGTCTGTATGCAATTGATTAAGCATTCTTGCTTTATTTTGCATTGAGAATCATGTATGACAAGCTCTTTTCCAAAACTATATGTATCTGCTCATGTATGTTTATTCTCTTATTTTCTTTGATACGAATGAAATGAGGATGTGGGAAGATTGTGAAAGAAATATGTTCTTTTAAGTGATGAACCTGTTACTATAACTTATTTGTACTAGAATTGGTGGTTTGCGCTAACCTCAAGGTATTGACCTCTTTCGGGGAAAATCGAAAGCATGGTAATCCGCATAGTCTGGAAATAATTTAACTGTTCTCTTGTTACGTAGATAAAACATCTTTAATGCTCCATTTCTTCTATAATTTCTCATGACATATAAATGAGGTAATTGTGACTTTATATCCCCCAACCCCACCTCACCCCCCCACACAAAAAAAGAAATACGAATGAGGTAATAGTGATTTATAAGTAAATATTAAGATATGTATTTGTTGACGCAGTGTATACATTTGAATCAAACCTTTCAAATCGCGACAGAGCTGCAGTTCATATGTTATGCCGGAAAATGGGTATGAAATCCAAAAGTTCTGGGTAGGTGTAGTAAGTTTCAACATTATAAACATGTTACTCACATCTTTTCCTTAGCATTTAATAGTCACATGCATGTCGAATGCTCTGGCTGTTAAATAGACGGTATATTTTTTTTTCCTTTTCTGACTTAAGATGATGGACCTGTCTTATGTAGGCGTGGGGATCAACGTCGTATATCTATTTTCAAGACTAAAAATACAGTGGAGACACTGGAAGGAAAGGATGCACTAAGTTTTTTTAAATTTTCGGGAGAGGCAAAAGACGTTCTACAGGATTTATTTACAAAATATCCACCTGATAATGGGGAGACAAGTGAACAAGTAGTTGGGAAACACAGTAAGAAAGTTGATAAATATCGAGGAAAGAAGGATGATGTGTTCTGTAAACCTGCAATGAACAAGTCAGAAATTGCAAAAAGGGCGGAGTCACTTGCTTCAAGAATAGAAAATACCCCAAACCTGAGACAGGTTTGTACAGTTTCTATTTTAGAACTGACTAATATTATATACCATCTTGATTTAGGTTCCTTAAAGCACCTTACCTTTGTACTATGCTTTCAAAAGCGAAGAGAACAAGAAAAGAATTAGTAATGGCTTTTTCTGGTTATTTACTTGCAGATTACAGTACAGAGGTCTAAGCTTCCAATTGCTTCCTTCAAGGATGTCATTACATCTACAGTTGAATCTAATCAGGTGACCATCATATAGCATCAAACTGCATGACCTGACTATGCCTTTGTACTTTTTCTTCTCCAATCTCAATCAATAAATGCTGCCGTCACTATGTTCAAACTAAGAAAAATCTTTGAGATCAGATAAAGGCTTGTTTTCTTTCATCAAGACTGTGAACTTCTTACCCTCAAAACATTGGCACTGCTTGTATCATTCTGATTTAATGCCTGATATGGGGTTTGGATGCTTGATCGTTCTCATCTTGGATGGACTATATTATATGTTTATTCCGTGTGTAGGTGGTCTTGATCTCTGGTGAAACTGGATGCGGGAAAACTACGCAGGTTATAACTTCAAGCCTTGAGTCAGTCTGTTATCTTTAGTATTTCTCAGGGAATATGCAGTGCTTACTAACTTTTTTGTTCCTACTATTCAGGTCCCCCAATTTATTTTGGATCATATGTGGGGTAAAGGTGAGACATGTAAAATTGTATGTACTCAGCCCCGACGAATTTCTGCCACATCAGGTTGGCACCTTATGTCCGCTTTGAAGGATCCATTTCTTTCGTGTTCTATGTGGAATGTGGTAGTCAATTCATAATTGTTCTGAGTATTGCTTCTTCCATGTGCAGTTTCTGAGAGAATCTCTGCTGAAAGAGGCGAAAGTGTTGGCGACACTGTTGGTTACAAGGTAATACACTGTTCCTAATGTGGTTATTTCTTTTTCAATTTTGCTGTATCACTTTTTCCTTTGACCAAAATATAAGTAAACTGGGGTTTGGGAACTGTCTTTTGTGAATGACATCGTACTCCTTCCCGTACCAAATTTTGTATTTGTTCTTTTGGTATTGGGACCAAGCGTTTTGACCCAATAAAAAAAATCTTATTCCTTTTTCTTTTACTTTAAAAAAGATTTCAAGACCTCTCTGCTCGATTTCAAGTCGAAAACAACAACTGAGAAGATGTTCAGACTTTCAAGCTTGATATCCATACCATGAATTTCTACAAGAGTCAGATGATAGAGTGACAAAAAGGATGAAACATTAAAGTGAATCATACGGAATATTTTTTCTTTGATTAGGTAAGGTTTAAATCATATGGAATAAATTGTGATGATTAGCAGTATCAAGTGGAGAAAACTGCTAATCCCACCCATGAATCATATGGAATAATTATTTTTAATATAAGGTAAGGTTTAAATCATATAAATAAATTATGATGATTAACAATATCAAGTAGAGAAAACTGCTAATTCCACCCGTGTCGTAAATGGATATCCAACCCAATCCATTTCAAATCCAGGCTGAGGTTTTCGACTTTCTAAAAGAGGATTCTGTGAAGGTGAAGTTCACTTTCTGAATTCTTTCCTTTCTAAAGCAGAGGGTCGGATAAAGCTGTATTTGTCGAGGTAAGGTGGACCTGAATCAATGTTTCAGTTTCTTACTTATCAGTGGATTATCGCATGGTTTTCAAGAGGAGGTTGTAAACATAATTTAGAGGTGCGCAACAGAGGAGAGATCTAAGCTTTTAGCTTCCTCACCAGTCGCAAAAATTCTTTAGTCAACAGATGATTTTATCTTCGTGTGCTTATTAACTTTCTAAAGATGATTTATGTGGTGCTTAGTTGATGATGAGTGACTGTATTTTTCTGCTTGTTCTAGCACTTTAAATGCCGTCATTGTCACTGCTCTTCCTTTCCATCCCACCCCCAATCCCCAGGCAAAGAAAGACTTCTTCTTTACCTCTTCACCATTCTATGCATGTAATTTAAGTACGACCTTTAATTACTGAGTTGCGGCGAATTCCAGATACGGCTGGAAAGCAGAGGTGGGAAACACTCATCAATTGTGTTTTGTACCAATGGGGTTCTACTGAGGGTCCTGGTTACCAAAGGAAGTGCCAGCTTCAACAAAAAAGCTCCCAGGAAAATGGGCACGAATGACATTTCTGATATAACCCACATCATTGTGGTACTTTGCATTTCTCACGTAATTAGTGTTCTTACATATCCTCTGAAGCATTTCAACTTTATTTACTGCTCTTACATATGCTATGACCTCTTCTTGTGCTGTTAATCCACTGCTTCTGAGAAGTCCCTCCGTCATCCACTACCTCTCTTCACTCTACTGTCTGTTGTTGCAATTAAGAAGGAGGTGAACATTAATCTAACTCACTTCTTCAAGATATATAAGAAGGAAGGCCTTTTCACTCATTGGTCATTTGGAGGCCATGTCCTGGAAGTAGTAGTTTGGCATCTAGGTTATCCTAGATGTTGATTGATGCAAAATCTTGTTTCCGGTTCTATGCTTACATAAAATTTGCTCTTTAAATTTATGGAGGGGTTTGCTAAATACCTTATCAAATAAAAAGGAGGGGTTTGCCATTACATAGAACAGAATACTACTGGATTTATGCAATATGCACTAAGCATTCAAGGTCAAATTTATTGCTATCTATTGGGAAGGAACATATTGAGCTTTTGTTGGTGTAGGGTGGTTATCGTTATGCTTAGCAGTTTTTCCCTTTTCATATCTAATGCAACATTATAAAAATAGACTTTTTATCAGTATATTGGAATTCCATCTAGAGTTCTTGTAAATTTGAATTTGCAGAACAATTCCTATTGAAGGCGTTTGCCTTTTCTTCCCTCTTAGAAATCTAGGGCCTGGCCAGAATCAAAGTACTTCTTTAATCCCTGTGCCCAACTGGCAATACAATTGCTATACTCTAGGCTGGTAAAGTTACAAGGTGATGTATAAAGTCAACAAGGTTATCAGTTCCAATGATGATAATATAACAATCTTTGAATGCAGATGTATCCTCTAAAAACAATTCATAGATCTCTGCTCTCTAGTCATGGGATTTTTCATTTCCATGCTTTTTCCTAGTGTTTTCTTTTAGGGTAAAATGACTCTATTATTTTGTAGTACTTCTCAAAGAATATTGAGGAAAAATCATGAGTTTCTAGATTCATTATTGATAGATGTATAGATCATTGACATTAATGAATTACTTGTGTTTTTGGTTTTCTTATGGAGCCTTAGATTTTTGGAGAAAGTCTAAAAGGTCAAATATTGCAATGTGTCACTTTGTGAAGTTAAATCATTTCCTGAATTTCATTCATGATTAGATGATGTAGAAAACCATAATCCAAGGATAAGTTCTTGATTTGTGGTAGTACTATTTTCCTTTCTTCCCTCTTTTTGTCTGTCTCTGCATGTCTTTTCTTCTGTTTCCTTCTATCACTCCGCCTCAGTAGAGTTTTTTTCTTCTTCTTTTCAAAGCCTCTTCTGCAATTATCCTGCAATAATACTTTCTAATTATTATAATTTTTACTTTTCTTACTTGGCTCTTTGATTCAAGTTTGTATCAAGCAAGTCTGTGGCTTCAATCTATGTGGTGTGTGATGAAGCATGGTGTCAGTAGCTTATCACAATAGTGCATATTACTGTTTCATTGTTTATTTTGTTGCTTGCAAAGTTTCTTGATCATGTTATCCTTTGTTACTTCTGCTTGTAGACGATGTTAATACTTTCTAATTTGACATGCACTCTCAGCCTTGCTTCTTCTTTGTTTCTACTACCTTACGAGCTTCAAATTTCATAGGACGAAGTTCATGAAAGGGATCGCTACTCCGATTTCATGCTCGCGATTCTCAGGTGAACTGGTTTAATCTATTTCATGGTTACATGTTTCGTGGATTTTTACCTGTTTTGAATGATCTTTCTGACAGGAGCTGGAACCATAATGTGCTGATCTTTGGCTTGTCAACTAGTCAAGTCAATTAACCTCATTTCTGTAGTTTACTTATGCTAATCTCTGTCCTGATTCTAGAAATTAGCTTGTCATTTTCATTTGAGAAACATTCAAAAAGTGTTATACCTAATTTCTTTTAATTTAAAGTTCCCATGAAACAGCAAAATGTTCAGGTTAATCTTTCTTTACTTGCAGGGACTTGCTTCCGTCATATCCAAATTTGCGTCTGGTAAGAACATATACTGTAGAATGTTTCATTTTGCTTTTGTACTGTATAAGATGGTGCCTGTCTTTTCTTGTTTCAATGTGCATGTCATTTGATGATATAATCAAATGAATGAACCTTTCCAAATAGGTTCTGATGAGTGCTACACTTGATGCTGAACACTTTTCAAAATACTTTGGCGGCTGCCCAATTATCCGAGTCCCTGGATTTACTTATCCTGTAAAACCTTTCCCCTAATTCCTAGATGCAAATTTATCTCTTTGTTGATTTATGATGTGAGTTTTTGAATATATTTACCCCTCTACACCTATGTCAGGTAAAAACTTTTTATCTTGAGGATGTTCTTTCTATTGTAAAGTCAACTGAAAATAATCACCTTGATTCCACCTCAACCACTGTCATGTCCGAGGAGTCAACATTAACTGAGGAGTACAAAGTCGCCTTAGATGAAGCAATTAATTTGGCTTTTTCAGATGATGATCTCGATCCCCTTTTAGATCTAATATCTTCTGACGGGGGACCAAAAGTGTTCAATTATCAGCATTCTTTGAGTGGAGTGACACCATTGATGGTGTTTGCTGGAAAAGGCTGTATTGGTGACATTTGCATGCTCCTCTCTTTTGGTGCTGACTGCCATTTAAGTGCTAATGATGGAAAAAATGCTCTAGATTGGGCTGAACGGGAGAATCAGACAGAAGCTGCTGAACTAATTAAGAAACACATGGAGAAATCATCTTCCAATTGCGAGGAGCAGCAGCATTTACTTGACAAATACCTATCAACAGTTGACCCTGAACTGATTGATGATGTCCTTATTGAGCAACTAGTAAGAAAAATATGTATAGACTCAGAGGACGGAGCAATCCTTGTTTTCCTCCCTGGTTGGGAGGATATTAACAGAACACGAGAGAGATTACGCTCAAGCCAGTACTTCAAAGATACGTCTAAGTTTTCAGTAATCGCTCTCCATTCTATGGTTCCATCCGTGGAGCAAAAGAAGGTCTTTAGACGCCCTCCACCAGGCTGCCGCAAAGTTGTTCTTTCAACTAATATTGCTGAAACTGCCATTACCATTGATGATGTTGTTTATGTAATAGACAGTGGACGAATGAAAGAAAAAAGTTATGACCCTTATAATAATGTATCAACGCTTCAATCTTCTTGGGTCTCAAAAGCTAGTGCAAAGCAAAGAGAGGGTCGTGCTGGGCGCTGCCAGCCAGGAATTTGTTATCATCTTTATTCAAAACTTCGAGCAGCTTCATTGCCCGATTTCCAGGTTCCTGAGATTAAGAGGATTCCTATAGAGGAACTATGTCTTCAGGTGCTTCATTATTCTTCCTTGTCCTTTAGGAATATGATTTTTATACTGGGAATACTCAGCATGACGATTAAGTGAAATATATTTAGCTTTTTATTGGTAGTTATAAAACGTTAGCTAGGGGTGAAAGAAGGTGAAGAGACTTGCAATAATGAAAACCAAAAAAATAAAATAAAATTTCAGTAGGCTTTTGAAAATTATCATAGTTTTGTCTAAAAAAATCAACTGATGGTAAATGTAAACTATTGTAAACAATAGAGCTTGTTGTAAAACAGTTTGAATACCTTGTCAGGTCAAGCTTCTTAACCCTGATTGCAAGATAGAAGAATTCCTGAAGAAGACACTTGACCCTCCGGTTTATGAGACCATACGTAATGCAATCATTGTTCTGCAAGATATTGGGGCGTTATCAGTTGATGAGAAACTTACAGAGCTTGGTGAAAGGCTAGGATCTTTACCAGTTCATCCTCTTACAAGCAAGATGCTCTTAATTGCCATATTATTGAACTGCCTTGACCCAGCATTGACGTTGGCCTGTGCTTCTGACTATAGAGATCCATTTACCCTACCTATGTTGCCAAATGAGAAGAAGAGAGCTTCAGCTGCAAGAGCCGAGTTAGCCTCATGGTACGGTGGAAGAAGTGATCAATTAGCAGTTGTAGCTGCGTTTGAGGGCTGGAAAAGTGCGAAAGAAAGTGGTCAAGAGTCGAGGTTTTGTTCTACGTACTTTGTATCCTCAAGCACTATGAACATGTTATCAGGAATGCGTAAACAACTGCAATCTGAACTCTTGAGGAATGGGTTTATTCCAGGAGATGGATCTTCCTGTAGCCTTAACGCACAGGATCCAGGCATATTACATGCTGTTCTTGTTGCTGGTTTGTACCCTATGGTTGGGAGACTGCTTCCGCCTCTGAAAGGTGGTAAGAGGGCTGTCATAGAGACTGCAGGTGGCGATAAAGTTCGATTGCACCCTCATTCTACTAACTTTAAGCTTTCATTCAAAAAATTCTGTGATCGACCATTAATTGTATATGATGAGATAACACGTGGTGATGGAGGTCTTCATATAAGGAACTGTAGTGTTATTGGGCCACTCCCAGTTTTGTTGCTGGCAACAGAGATTGTTGTGGCTCCTGGAATTGAAGAAGATGATGATGATGACGACGACAATGATGATGATGAAAGTGATTACGAAGATGCTGATGAGGACGATGGTGAGGAAGATAATATTAAAGCGGATCAAGGGCAGAAAGTTATGTCTTCTCCTGAAAATACAGTTAAGGTCATTGTTGATAGGTGGATTCCTTTCGAGTCAACAGCTCTTGATGTTGCTCAAATTTACTGCCTGAGAGAGCGATTAGCTGCAGCAATTTTATTCAAGGTAATTTCCTCTATCCTGCACTATTTTAAAGAGAAAATCTCCTCTCCCTCCCCTCCAGCCCCAAGCAAAAGAAGATGAAAAGAGAGGAAAACAAAGCAAAGTGATTGGGTATCCTGCGCTGGTGCCATGTCAAGATAGTATTGGAGTATGTGATTTTTGGTTGGTCTAATTTGTAATCGAATGTCATGCAGGTCTCACATCCTGGAAAAGTTCTTCCTGAGATTCTTGCAGCCTCTATATATGCAATGGCTTGCATCCTCTCGTACAATGGGATGACAGGTATCTCATTGCTGCTGGAGCCTGTGGACTCGCTTACTACAATGGTCAGTGCTACTGAGATTGGTCAGCCTGATCGTGGGAGTTATAATGGAATGGATATGAATCCCATAAATTCTCTCAGTTCACCTATGTACCACGGCCAGCATCAGCGCTACTATACGCATCATCAAAGAGGCGGCATTCATATATCAAAGGTAAGACAAACTGGAATGATTTCTCAAATTATCATGTTCAAAAGACTTTTATCTCATTTGGCTTGAATTTATTCAAAGCTCTGAATGTCTCTCTACCCATACAGGGATCGTTCATGCATGGAGGAGGAACCATGAAAAGAGATCATTCTAAACGGCAGCGTGGAAATGGATCTTGACAAAACTGGTTTTGGCTGATCTATCCACACATTAAGAGAGAGAGAGAGTTCATACTTCACAGAAACAACTGTAAGAATCTTGCTGTTATACTTTTTTTCATGTTGGCAGATACCCCAAGAAGCTAAAAGTAACAGATAGGTTTTTATGCTGTAGGGAATTTAATCGTAAAATGAGTTTTGCTACATAAAAGGGACGATGGATGGGGGTATTAAGCTGTTGAAATAGAGACCGATACGCTGGTTGTTAACTGGATTTGGCCATCACTACACTGCAGCACTAGTTATGTTACTGCTCTTTTGAGGAATTGAAGAAGTGCTCTATGTGTTGGGCCTGGATTCTCCCCTCGCTTTCAGCTTCGACGTAGACTTGAAGTCGGTTGATGTCAACTGCACTTGCTGCTTGATAGGTAACTCCAAAGCTGAACAGTGCGCTGAGCCATCTCCGCTACTCAAAAAGTTGCTAGTACATTTCTGTACAAGGCCATTTATCGGTAGCCCCTTAATATAGAGTTTCAGGTTTCTGTTTTGTAACCACAGGTCCTATGGACCCAGAGACGGTGTTAAAGTGAAATCAAACTAATCAAAAATCAAGGACAACTAACTTATACAATTGAAAAATGTACTTGTTAAGTATTTCTTAGATCTTATCTTTTATAGCTATATCCATCTTTATTTAGCATGTCCATTTGCCAGTTTGAAGAATCGCTAATTCGTGATCTTTATATCTACATTCATCTTTATTTAGAATGTTGATGTGCCAATTTTAAGTGGTATTCATAGAATCCTGTACTAATATTTTTAACTTAGAATTGGCCAACTCTTATTGCCCCAAGTTTGACTACTCTTCGCCAAATTCACAAGCGTTCATTTTTTACTCCCATTTGCATATTATTGACGCTAGTGTCTTATGTTGTGTTATTGTATTATTGCTCTTCCATTTATTTGTTGTCTTTTACGTTGCTGATATTATTTTTTTCTGGTTCCTGTTGTGTTACGGATTTATAATCTCTTTTCGTTTTCTTGAGCCGAAGGTCTTTCGGAAATAGCCTCTCTATCCCTCCGGGTAGGTGTAAGGTCTGCGTACACTCTACCCTCCCCAGACTCCACTAGTAGGATTATACTGGATTGTTGTTGTTGCTGCATATTATTGACACCAAACGTCCCAAAGGTTTATTAATAGCCAGACTAGTTCTATGATTCGTTTAATAACCATGAAAGTGGAAATCTTGAACTTAAAAGCAAATGATTAACAAGTTAAACTTTTCAAAGGTGATGAATTTAGTTTCCACGCTGAGTTTTCCTTTAATAAAGATCTTACTAATGAAATTGCCTAGTTGTTCAAGCAAGTTTTATCGCACATCAAATATTTGGGAAATCAAGTTCAGTTACATTGTAACTTTTTCCTATTTTTGCCTATAAGATCACATAACCAAGATATCTTTCATGAAGATTTAGATATACATGTTGGCATGCCAATTGTAGTTCCAGTATCAAAAATCACCCTTTACCCTTTTCTGGATTTTTGCCGATGTAATCATAAAAAGCGAATTTTTTGGGATCGAACAAACTTTGATTTTCGGCTAATCAATGCGTTACAACTCAGTTTTCAGTGCGAAAAAAGATTTTGTAGTTGCCAATGCAACTTATTACATTGATATAGGATAAAATTATCTTTTCCATCTACCAAAATTCTTGGACCAAAATACAAAAGCTCGTCAAAATATATTAGCAGTTCAATAGAGAAACACATAAAAAGTTAAAAATAATGTGTCTTTCTTTTCTCACTTTTTTTATTCATTTAGATGATATGTACAAGTAGTAGTTACTTTCACATCAACTACACGGGTTCAGAAAACAACGCAGCCTATACTATTTCAGAGGCAAATTGAGCAGAGGTCATGCTGGTTCGACTGAATCCACTACTTTCTACTCTAACATGTATACAAGTAAAAAAAGAAAATAATCTAAACTTACTAACTCTAGACTTTGAATTCGTCTTTGCTATTCACATAGCTTTGCAATTATCAATTGACTGAAATTAAACTCTCCTTATAAACAACCAACTCAAGTCTGCCTCTTTTCCCATAAAAGCCAAGTGTCTTCACTTCTTGATTTGCAGGATCATAAATCACCAATTGTCCATTGCTATTTTCCAAAATAAACTCACCATTTTTCCAAAACCCTAAAGGCCTCTCCACCTTTGAAAGAGGGCCAATTCTTTGCAGTTTAGTCCAACAATTTTTAACTCCCAATTCATTTGTCACCCAAATATCAAAATATTTCTCCACTTGTTTCAAACAATAAACAATAAGAGAAATTGACTCATTTAATGGTACAATCACCCAAATATTTCTAATTTCTTGCTCCCCAAAAACTCCAATATTTGATGGTAATGGTGTATTTTCAAAAGTCTCTTCACTCATATTAAATGAAAGAATCACCTCATTATTATCACCATTTTGAGCTAACCAACAAAAAATCTCATTTTTATATATCATACTCCAAGATATATAACCATACTTTATTTTAGCTGGTACAATCCCATTATACTTTTTCCAAATATTTTCATTTAACGAATATATCTCAACTTGATAAACAACAACACGATCATTTGAAAGACAAAATAAAATTTGTATTACCTTATAATCATTTCTTTTGGAATCAAACCCTAATCCAAAATCACTTCCACGTACTGTTGAACCAACTAGACGTTGAATTTGTGATTGAGGCAATATTTTGTAATCTCTAATTGAAGGATTCCATATAACAATATTATCTGGATATCCACATAAACAAACAATTCCATTACATGGACCAATATGTCGAACGTGACCAAATTTATCATTGAAATATGATGGAAAATCTTGATTAATAAACACATCTAATGTGTCATTAATCGATAATGAGACCACCCTTTTATTTGTAATATTTCCGCGGCGACTAATTAACAAACGAACGTAATTTTTTTTCCTGCTCAGATTTTGCAAATGCTTTGATATGAGATTAGGGTTCTTGATAAGAGAATACCATAATTTGCAGACACATTTGAACCTAATCAAAGAAGTTACAGGCAGTCTTGTCAAAATCTCGAAAATTACATCTTCAGGTAGATTCATTGCCCCTTTAATATATATTCTCTCGTTTTTCTCCTGTTTTTTCATGAAAAAATATTTTTGTTGTATTTTTTTTTATCTGGTCTTTTTTGTGGGGTTTCTTGAAATGGATTTGTTAGAAAGGAAAGGGAAATAGGAAAGTCTAAAGTAGTCCACAAATGTAGCAAGTCCATTCTAAACACGAGAACACAAGAAACTAATTTCCCACGGATTATAAGTTTAATTTAATGTTTCAAGAAATAATTAAAGTGGTGGTTCCAAATGAAGGTTGAAGTATAAACGAAGATTAATTTTTGAAGTTCCTCATTTCTTGGAATAAAGTTACTTCCCATACTCAAAACAACTCGTGACGGCCGTGCTCGTCTTGGACTTAATCGTGCCCTTTGGGTCAGCCAAGCTCATGCGACGCCGACGTCAATGAAGAATGCAATTTAAATATTTTTAAAAAAAATACTTAAAACCATCATTGGAAGTTGTGTCACGGAAAAATTATTCAATCTCTTATGATATTTTAATTCCAAATATATAATAGCGCTCCAAGATAATAAAAAAGTGCTTATAATGATACAAGAAAAGAAGAAGACAATAAATGGAAATTTTTGCCTACTAAACAAAGTAGAGACAAAGCACTTCTTTAATAGATATATATCGTTTAATTTTGACTACATGCATAGACTTGCTCTAGGAATAGAAAATTGAAATTTCCTCAGTACATTCACATCACTATTAGTTACTCCACTAAAGACTTTAAGACTAAATAGGGGTTCCTATTTATTCTAAGGAGGTAACAAGAATTTGTCCCTCCCTTACCCAATTTTCTTAAGGAAAAATTCTGGGTTTGAGTAAGGAATAATTTCTGGTGAGAGCAATTTTTTTTTTATTGGACAAAAAAATTATTTCTAATTGGATGTATGATCTGAACGATAAATTACCCATGCAAAGATTATGCGGCAGGTGCCACTTTTGCTCCATCATCGATGTCGTCATCATCATCACTTTCAGATTCTTGATTCATACAACAGAAGCTAATTACAGGCCTAGCTTCAATTGCTAGAATCCTGGAGGGAAGAAAAGGTGATGTATTTTCGCTCACAATCACCACCATTTTTGAACAAATTGAAAACTTAAAAGGAGTTTATATGTGAGAACTTTGGAAAACACTAGTTGTGAGAGATGATGAAGGGTAATACTACTCTTGTCCTATTTATAGCATTGATATGAGTGGCATTTGCAGAAAATATCGACCTATTTTTTCAGACTTGTCATCATTATTGTTGATTGAATCTTTCTACTTTTTTGAGATTTGTGTTGTCATTGTTGATAATGGTGTGACTATGTTTTTTTTGTGCCGAGGGTTCTATCGGAAATACTCTTTCTACCTTCACAAGATAGGGTAAGACTGCAGACACACTACCCTCCCCAAACCTTACTTGTAGGATTATAGTGAGCTTGTTGTTGTTGTTGTTGAGATTTGAGTGAACAATTAAATCCTAATGTTAGATAGGGTACCACCGTGTTGTGGTTGTGGTGTGGGATGGATAGAATCTCTCCGACCTTGGCTACGGTCTAGGGTTCAAGCCTTGAATATGAAACACTTTTTAGTGGAGTTTATGTGCGTTGAGAAATCTGAATTAATCGGACTCGAATGTAATACTGAACACCGGGTGAGACACACAAAAAAAAAAAAAAATGTGAGATAGGGTAGGGTATAGTGATAGTGAAAAGAGAGGAACAAGAAGCTAAAGACCACACAATGTTTAGGGAATGGAATGGAATGGCATGAGGTAAACTCATGGAAGGCTACTGGCTTTCACAATCCACACGTGCTTATTCCCATTTATGCACACTCTTTTGCTTCATTGTCCTTTTGCCAGCTTGGAAATAGAGTCAAAAAAGCTAGGCAATGGGAAAAAAAAACATATATTTAGCATAGTTTAACAAGGTAATAATTTTTAAATGTGTCTCAGTACAGTTTTTTTAAGCCGTGAAAACAGTCTCTCACAAAAATATAGGGTAAGGCTGCGACAATATACCCTTGTGGTCCGGCCCTTCCCCGGATCCCCTCATGGCAGGAGCTTAATGCACCAGGCTGCCCTTTTTTTTTACTTAGTATATTTTTTGAGCTGTGTAAATTAGTTAAAGATTTATTAAGTTTATGAACTATAGTATTATGAAGTTCTACCAATGAGTTTATGAAGTACGTGATCGAATGATATTCTTTAATTGGTCAAACTATAGTATATTTCTCGTGGAAGGTAATCTATTTTTGCCTTCTTTTCATGTAATGTATTTTAATTTACAGTACGAATATGCTTTTATTATAGGAACCTCCTCACTTTAGAAATTTATATTATTCACAGGACCAACTTAATATTGTAATCCTTTGCTTTACTGGTTATGATTTCCTGATTTAGTGTCGATTTACTAGGCAATGCCTCTTGGAATTGAAATATAAAGATTTCCAATATAATTTTCACACAAATTAAAGGCTTCTATTATATATATGCAGAAGAATTTCTATAATTGAGAAAAGTAATTATAAAAAAAAAAATATATATTAAAAAAATACGCTTTTTTTAATTAAAAAAATGCATGATCAATCACACTCATGCTGAATCCAGTAACTCTTGAAAAATTTAAAAGAAATGATGATACTAAGTTCTCATCACTGAAAAGCCCTTGCCCTGTACCAATTTAGGGATATTATCACTTTTAGCCCACACCAAAAACTATTTACATACAGTAGCCGAAAAAGTGTATAAAATTTGTATAATTTTTATATATAACATACAGAATGTATATATATACAAAAAATATACATTTTTCGGCTATTATTTTAAAAGCAACTATACAATGTCATTTTCCCACCAATTTCAATATAATTTACGATGCAAGTATCTAAAATACTACAACCACAGATGATAGTAAGAAAAGGAGAATAAAAAGCAAGTTATTTTCAAATGCCATATCCAACTAAGATATTAGGCAAATAAAGTTTCTCCAATGCCATCTAACGTTCAATACATTGTCTGTGAACTAATTGAGACATTACCCTGCCTAATTCTAAAGCTTAAAAGCAGCATTTTGCTGCCTCAGCAGGAAATGCATTTCATACTTTCTGCATACAAGTTCATTTTCTGCTCATGATGAATCTATTCAAACTTCTTTAGCCTGAATTTGCCCGTCGGGATTCTGCTGAGGATACCACGATCCAGCTTTTTGTAATGGCCTTGAAGCCGTTCGAGGGCATTATATACAAAGCCATCAACTTTATCATCATATCTTTCATACAGAACTGGGAGCGTGTGCGCAGCAACAAAGCCTTAAAACATTCAACATTGCACGCATAGCTAAAATTAGAACCTTTCTGGAGCTTGATGTGAGTTGTAGAGGAAAACATGAATGGCCCCTACTAAAACCTTGACAACTCAGAACAAATATAAAATCAATGGTCACTTACCAATATACAGAACAGTCAAAAAATTGCACCAGCTTCCAATAATAGCAGCAACCCATAAGCTCACCACAACCTATAACAAATCCCAAGGCATTAATTTAGTAGTCGTCAGAAAAACATTTGATGAATTCATAGGGTATATTTGTTTCTTTTCCAAGTATTAAAAGCTTGAGCATCCTATAAGGAGAGTCAGAGACTACACATGGACAAAATGCTAAAGATCTTGATAAAAGCATTGATAACTTTGCAGAGGAGAAAAACTTTGATTCTTCCCATTTAGGTCCGATTCGGAACCCTCCATTGTAAAGAACAGCATTTTAGTTAAGTACGTTATCCACTGAATATATCAAACATTGAGCAATAGCATTTCACAGCAATACAGATTGTTGCATCACAGATGAGAAAAAGGAGTTTCAACATTAAGTTACATCGTATTAAATAGACACAGGAGAAAAGATAACCCAAGAGGAGGAAGCAAATTTAGAGAAAAGACAGGAGAAGGCTGGAGTCTTCTTTATCATTTTTGTTCCTTTTAAGAGAAGGGGCTGGGAGGTGCAAGTTTATTGTCAAAAAACATGCACGTTATTCGATCAACCAACTCAAAATATTTATATATTGCAAATTGAGTGGAAGTACCTACAAGTTTTCTAAAATCTGGGGATAACATTAAGCACACATGCATCTTACTTCAACAAACATGTTTGTTTGGAAAATGTTATTCCCAGAACGTTTAACAGATAATGACAGCAATATATGTGTTCGCTTCTTGCAATTGCATTTGAAGGGATAGGGTAATTTGCTTTGCAATTCTTTCTGGAATCTTTGACAGCGTAAATGTCACAGTTTGTCCACTTGTTGGAAATGAAAGGTAAAAGTACAGCTATCTACATTTATAATTATTTACAATTTCCTTGGGTCTATATAAAACAGAATGAAAAGCTGTCTGGAAGCACAAACATAGAGAGAGGGCAAACTAGAAATAATACGATCTTTATGTACTGCTGTTGTTTTATGAAGGCAAATTCCAGATCAATCAAATTGGTAAACGTACTTGACAAATGCTGAATTAGAGCAAGTTTACTATAGGGATAAGGGGCCCTTGACCGTTGCAAAAAAATTTAGCGAAGTTGACAAATAGGAAGGAAAATAATTTTTGAAAATCTAGCTTGAAAGAGAGTCCTAATACAAATCAAATGCATAGTACTTTGTAATGAAGAACAAACTTTATTCAAATAAGCTTAACCATTTGAAAATATTCCAACAAATATATGAAGATTTACCACTAAGAATTGTTTGATGTTACCCCCACAGGCAACATCTTGAAGGAAGCGCAAACCACGGTTTACTTCAGCACCTATAGACTTGGCAATGCTGATGAAAAGGTCATCAGGTAAGACAAGACGAGGAACTTTAGCTGGAGACCTGTTGTCAAGAAGATCGCATCGGCATTAACTTGATTCAAGAGTATCATACCAATTGACAAATGAGAACAAGAAAGGAGAAAATGATATTGCCCAGGAAACAGGTTAGGCTGTATTACCTGTTCATTATGCCAGAGGCATTTTTCCAAAGAAACTGAGCAATCATACCAATGACAAGAGCAAAGCATACAAGTGAAAGAAAATTGTAGTTCAGCCACTCAAATAGCACCCAGATGGCTGTGGCACTGGCTAAAACACCAGCTGAGATTTTCTTGTTTCTCCATAACAGCACGTCAGCAGCTACAAATCCGGTGAAGCATATTTAGGATTGGTAATACAACAATAGTAAGGACAAAGGAAAACAAAGGTATATAGGTGGCCTACATCTGCCTCCACCTAAGATATGGTGTACTGGCTTTTGACGGCCAAATAGCCTATTGAGCTGAGCATTAACCAAGCTTGATTTCTCCTCTTCAAAGAAGGACCCCGACTTCTGCTTCGACAGCCCATCAGCAATTGATTCCACAATGTTGTTCAGAAGAGCCTCAGCTGTAATTTTCTCAGGCATTTTCCTGCCATTTTAAGTATGTATAAGAGATGAAGCCAGTCATTAGAAGAATAAACTTCAATACCCAAAGTCATCATAGACAAGCGCAAGATTCATGTAGACGAAAAACTGGTGAAAATTAACAAGAAACAAAAGATAGAGAGCTTCTGGTAATTATTACTATCTCAGTAGAAACAGCACACAGGATTATCCAAGTAGAAACAAAGCTGGAACAAGTTTGACCTTGCAACATCTTAAAATTTTGCCTTCCCTGACGAGGATCACGAGACTGAATCAACTTTCCTTCCCACTAATCTAGACATTCTTCTTTTTTATCATATATTAATTTTTTCCCTGTACTTTTTCTGGAAGAAGGGCATTTGTTTCTTCAGTTAACTGTATGTTGCTAGTCTGATACAAAACTGAGCTCTAATTTATCATCGCTAAGGAAGGATTTGAAAGGCCTATCCGATATCTCCTCTTTTGTCATATAATTAACTGCATAACATCCACATAATCCTTCTCCCTTTCTACAAACAACAACGACGACCCAGTAAAATTCCACTAGTGGGGTCTGGGGAGGGTAGTGTGTACGCAGACCTTACCCCTACCCGAGAGAGAACAGAGGTTGTTTCCGAAAAGACGTAGCATTGTAGTCATCGAGACAGAAGAAAATTACAGTTGTGATTTGTATATGGTGCTACCCTATACTCCTCTACAATGTCCAAGGCCTACATCCTTTCACACTATTCATCAACTTTACAACAAAACAAATTCAGATGGATATGGATCTCTCTCCATCAGGTCAACAGACTCTAGACATTTCTCAAACATTGGTAATGTACGATACCAGTAGTGCTGCCAACTATTTCAAACATTAATATATACAATAAAATCACAACCCAAGGATCCAACCAGGGAAAATACATGACTATGCGCAGCTTAACATTTGTTTTTCAAATTAAAACAAAATTAGGTGTTCGTTTTTCAGACTCGTTTTGGAGTCTTGTCTAAACTCTAAACATGCTCAATCACTTCGTACGCAGTGAACAGACTCACCACTATGTTCATATTAATTGAAAAGAAGATACAACATATGAAAAAAATCAAGTGAAATAGAACATTCCAGAAGTTTAAGAATTGGTTCCTGCATAAAAAAACAAACTTCAAAACAGTAATCTGCAAAAAGGGAACCAAAAAAAAAGGTAAAGGAAATACTATGCACAAAAGGTGCCTTTTTTTTCAATTGGTGGGCCAACGAGGGTAAAAGAATAACGAATCTTACGGCAAAATCATATCTTAATTTGGGGTCTGATTAAGGATTTCAACACATCAAGTAAAATATCTCCAAGAATGAACAAATAAATTGTTACTGATTTACCAGTAAAAAGGAGCACAAGTGGGAAGCAGAAAATTATTAACTGAAAATAAATTAAAGAATGCGAAAACCCAGAAGTTTACACACGCGCACACACACACACACTGGATAAACCAGCAAGACACAAACTTTCATCAAATAACCCAAATATTTCCCAACAAAATCAGGTTTATGCATTACTAAAAAGACACAACTGATTTGCAGGAGAGAACAAGATAATCTTAACATCAACATACCCAGTAAAATCCCACTATAGTGTACGCAGACCTATCCCTATCACGAAAAAGGTAGAGAGGCTGTTACAATAATATCAAAAGAGAAACAAAAGAAAAGGCCTGTAACAACAAGAGATGGGAGAAAGATAATAACAGCAACACATAAGTGAAAGGAGAACAAGACAAGATAATCGTACACAAACAAAAACAATGTAGCTCTAATCAAAACACCATATTCATAGCTCAGAAAATTAAAGAATGCGAAAACACAAACACACACACACACAAAAAGAAAAAAAGAAAAAAAACAGCAAGACGCAAACCCAAAAGTTTCCCCCAAAATAAGGTTTAAGCATTATTAAAAAGACCCAATTGATTTGCAGGAAAGAGCAAGATAATCGTACACAAACAAAAACAATGACCTTAAATCAGAGGAGCAAAACCCAGATGCCAAAAAGTAAGAGGAAATAAAAAAAAAGACTCACCAAATCAAATGTAAGAACAAAATCAGAAACAGAACCAAACCCAAAGCGATGAAGTAATATTTGTTTGTGGATTTTGGACCCCTTGTACGTACGTTTAGGACATAGTAGTTGGGGCGAACTAATGGTGTGATAATACTAATAGTATAGAATTTGAATTGGGAAATGGGACGAAGATGAGATTCTATATTAAAAGCCTGCGTTATGTCTGTACTATATATAACGACACTTTGCAACAGTCGCCACTTGTGTTAGTGCCATGATTCAAATAATGCTTATTTAATTCCCTGTTTTGGCGCCTCCAATTTGTCGATTCGGTTCAATTTCTTAAAATATACGAAATTGACTAAAATAATTTGATTTGTACTTTATTGGAGTTGGGTCAGTTCAAATTTGAAAATATGAGATTATAATCATTAATGGCTTATTTATTACAAATTATTTTATAATATATTTTATTGTACGGTATTATTTTGATGAATACAATATTTGAATAGATTATATCATTTATTTCATGATACTAATTTTTACGAACGTGCGTTGCTCGTTAATACCATATCAATTGAAAACATACACAAGAAGAAAGAATTATTGTAAATATTCAATTAATATTGTGTAAAACATCAAAAGTTCAGAAAGAATAATTAGGTGGTAAGATAAACTTGTAGGACATTCACAAATTAATCAACAACTCAATTATAAGAAGTTTTAGTCCTTAAAATCATTGCAAACTCAGTTTTAGGCACTTTTCCAAATGTTTTACAAAAAATGTGCTAGAAGAGTTACTATGTGAAAAATTTATGAACATATTTCTAGTATCTTGAGTTTTACCGATGGATAGTTTTTTATAACTTTAGTAGACCATAGGTCTTCTTTTCATGTGCTACCAATCAAAAGAGACAAAAAAAAAATGAAATTTCTTATGATTGTTGCTCATATAATTGAGGACGAAGATTCATTCATTTGTAGCTCAAGGTAAAATTCTCTTATGATTCTTATTAACAAACTATATGTAGTTCGTTGGATCTATATTATAAAATGGCACAACTTATAATCATATTCAAAAGACAGCAAATTACTCGACTTTCATGCGCATATTTATATTTAAAATTTTCTTTGCTAGGAGATCTTTAATACTACTATCACCATTGTTTTCGAGGGTCACATCACCTCTTATAATTGCATATGAAAAAATTCCTTCCTATGACGTAAAGTAATAAATCACTTAATATTGCATATGTTCTTTCTTTTATAGTATTTGTTAGGTGAATTTTTTCAATTTCATGTCATAAGTATGATTACATAAAGCACATATTTAATGTACCTTTATTCTTGTTGATTTAAAAAAAAAGTACTTGTAGTACTTGACGGAAATGGCATTAAAAATTTATTACTTTATCAACATCCCCTCTTGATTGGTAACAGAATTTCTCCAAAAGCTTCTTATCTCCTTCCCTAAGAAAATTATTCTTTAGGTCAAACGTTTGATTTGGCATTGGCACAAGAAATTCTTTTAAAACATTTGAGTCTAATCTAATCTTTGGGTGAGAAATCATGATAACTAATATAAATAACTGTCTTTAGACTGTTGTAATTTATGAAAAAATATTTCGGTTTGAATTTTTAATAGGCCAAAATCTACGTTTATTCATATTATACGATAATAAACATGTGAATGCAGCCGAATTCAGTTTGTAAAAGTAATTAAAATTCATCTACTATTACTTGTTATTTTGTCTATCAACATCATTTGGCATGTAAAAGTACATATATTTCACGTTATTATTACAAAGTCTTGTGCCAAAAATGAGCTTTTAACATTAAAATATAAATTGAAGAAACAAATAAGTTTCTCATTTTAGTTATATTAAATCAATTCAAATGATTAAAATCAAAAATAAAAAAAAACTTTACATATAATGAAGAATATTACAATAAATCTTATACATTTTGACAATGTAAATTTTTTGTTGTTATTTTATGCTTTACTTGTTATGACATATTACTTATACTATTTTTAAGGTTCTAAATAAGGTTGCTGGATATAATTATCTATTATTGCAAGTCATTTAACTGTCTATCATTGCAAGCGATCAACATAGGGATTTTCTATTTTCATCTAATCACCCATTGCATAAAATACACAGAAGAATATCCGTCTTATACATCTGGTTCGATAAAGGCGCTTTAATCATGACTAATGTAGTCTTAAATATTAATATTCGAGATAGTAATTTTTGTAAAACTCAAAGTTATAGTATTTTAAAGTTCCCACTGATTAGGTTGTAATAACCATTAAATTGAGCTTAATATTAATGTTAAGTTAAAATAACCAAGTGGTGAAGCTATACAATCTAGTTATAATATACATATTAAATTTAGAGAATGTTGTCGAGAAAAAGATTCTTGTTATTGCAAGAATTGTATTACAACCAATGTTTGCAGTTACAAATTAGCAAGAATATCCCTTCAACTCAAGTTTTTAGTTTTCGAAAAGTCATACAAAAAAAAAATCAAAATATGTCAAGGCTAAAATGACAAACGTGCAGCTGCATGTAGAATATTCATAAAGTTATTTGTATTCTAAAACAACTTTCTTGAGTTCAATTACATGTCTAATTGAAGTAGAAGAATCTTAAGGTTATTTGTTTTCTAATACAACTTTTTGGTCGATGTTTTTGTCGTTGGCATGATCTTATGTGAAGAGATAATTCATTTAATTTCAAAAAAAGTATTAATATATAGTCCGTCAACATTAAAGGGTTATAGATAATTGAATAAAATTTTATCCAACAAATATTATCTTTTTGAAGTAATACGTTTGCTTTCAAAAATTTAGTAGAGAATCAAAATATTAGAAATTGAGAAGAAACAAAAGTTAAACGCATATTATGAACAGGGGCAGCTAGAAACCCGAATTGAATACAGGTTCGTCTGAACTCAATAATTTTTATTCAAGAAATTCATTCGGTGAAAAAAAAATTATTAATATGTACAAATATTAAATTTAGAACCCAATAAAATTATCGTACTAAAATTTAAAACTCATAAAGTTAAAATTTTAGCTCAATCTCCGACTATTAATAGCCGTGTTTTTCTTAAAACTTTCGTAAGATTATGCATAAGAATTTTTTTATTTTTTATTTTATAGATGTGCCTTTCTAGTCAAAGTGGGATTCCATTTGCTTCTTGATTAGGGATGGAATGGCAAGTCCATAATCAGCTTTTAATTTTTTATTTTATTTTTATAAATGTGCCTTTCTAGTCAAAGTGGGATTCATCTATTTGCTTCAATGTGGGATCCTTAATCCGCTTTATCATAGCCCCTACATATATTAGTTCATAAAAAATTTAATATATTAATTTGTAGGTGATTACAATTTCGTCCTTATTTAACATAAAATTTTATGGCTAATTTGGTTCATTCACATTGTATTCATGCTTTTATAATAACTAGTCTCTTTGCTCGTGCGTTGCACTAATATCTTAAGTCAAGTATCACATAATTTGTACAAAAGATATTAAAATTTTAATCGCATATATATATATATATATATATATATATATATATATATATATATATATATATATATATATATATATATATATAGAGAGATAATTATTGTGCGCCACCTTCACCGGAAAATGCCGCGAGGTCGACCTCAGAGACATGCAATCAGTGTGGAATTGAAGGAGTTACTATCGAAGTGTTCAATCACGAAGTCAGTAGAGAAATTAGATGAGGCAATTACGGTTATAGCTGAGGAAAAACCAATGGAACAGTGGCCAGCCCTAACAAAAAGGCTTCACCGGAAAATGCCGCGAGGTCGACCTCAGAGACATGCAATCAGTGTGGAATTGAAGGAGTTACTATCGAAGTGTTCAATCACGAAGTCAGTAGAGAAATTAGATGAGGCAATTACGGTTATAGCTGAGGAAAAACCAATGGAACAGTGGCCAGCCCTAACAAAAAGGCTTAAGACCCCGCCGATAATAGCTGAAAGTTCAAATTCAGTATAATCTATGCAGAGTAAGAGTGCAACTGTCATAATTGAAGGACCTAAACAAACAGGAGGTGACAGGGGAACGGGAGAGCCTGGAGCGCAGAGGAAATTGGAGCTACCTGCTCAACCAGTTGCAGCGACAAAATGGAAGAATCTATTTGCGGAGAACAAGATGGCTACTAGAGGTATGAATCTACATTACATAACTCCTACGATTAAGAATGGAGTTAAAGTGGCTAAATTAGACAAAGAGGTGGTTGAAAGAGCTACTGAGCGACGGAAAATGGTTGTAATAGTGTATGTAGTGGGTGAAACGCCTACTATAGCTGCATTTGAAAGATTTGTCATATTCCAATGGAATTTTGTTGCTAAACCCTCGATATACCTCCATAATGATAGGTGTTTTGTGGTAAAATTTGCTACTATGGAGGATAGAGATGTTATGCTGTATTTCGTACCTTATACGATAAATAGCAAACCAATTGTGGTTAAAATGTGGAATGCTGCTTTTGATTTTGCAAATGAAGTACTGAAGACCATCCCACTATGGATTCAACTTCCTAAGCTGCCACTGAATTGCTGGGAGGATGACTCGCTAAGTAGAATTGGTAGTACATTGGGTGTTCCTATATATGCTGGTGCTTGCACCACTAAGGTTGAACGTATATCATATGCCAGAATTTTAGTTGAGATGGATGTTACTAGACCTCTCCCAAGACAGATCATGGTGGAAGATCCAAACGGAAGGAAATTCGAACAGGAAGTTTGGTATGATTGGATGCCTATGTATTGTAATAAATGCTTGCAACTAGGGCATGTGTGCCAGGAATCACAGAAAGAAGCTTTGCCAAAACAAATAAAGGGGAAAAATCAGAAGCCTTAACAATTCTGGAGGAGAATAGGGCATGAGGAAGGGGGTACACAAAGGGATCAGGGCATACAAAAGAATGCTATTCCACAAACTCAAGTACAGGATGAGAAGCAGAAGGGAATTGAAAATGTACAGCCACAGAACTCTTCACAAAGTCCAGCAATAAATGCAGATAATGAAGGCTGGAAGACTGTTAAGAACAAGTCTGCGACAAAGGGCTTAAGAAATGTGGAAAAGAACATGGGGGTGAGCACATCCAATGGTTTCAATACCCTTGATCCATCAAGTTCTCAAGTTCCTGCACAAGTAAGCTTGGGGCCTAGCAACATGAATAGGTGGGAATTGATGCAGGAGACAAATGATCCTTTTGTACCAAGATGAATATAGTATCATAGAATGTTAGAGGCTTGAATAAAGTCTATAAACAAAGAGAAAAAAAGTAGTATCTTAGAGACAATAAAGTAGTGTTGATAGCAATAATTGAGCACAAGGTGAAACAACCTATGACAGAGGAAACTATCCAAAAAATCTCTAGAAATTGGAAGTGGACAGATAATTATGTGGCTAGTAACATAGGGAGATTATGGTTCTTGTGGGATCTTGGAGTACTGGACTTTGCCATTCATAGTTGTTCTGAGAAGTTAATCACTGGAAAGATTATCATACATCAAAGTCATAAAGAATTCTGGATGACAGCAGTATATGATTTGCATACCATTGAACATAGAAAGGTCATGTGGGAAGAGTTGGAACAACTGCATAATGAGCTACCGGGACCTTGGATTGCTATGGAAGACTATAATGCCATTCAAAGTTTTGAAGATAGGTATAATGGTAACCCTGTTATGGTGGTAGAAACTAGAGAATTCTCTGATTTCCTAGAGAACACAGGAATGACAGAACTTAAAACACTTGGCAAAGAATTTACGTGGACAAACAATCATGTATATAGCAGAATAGATAGAGCTTTAGTTAATGCTAGATGGATGATGAATATGACACAGTTAGAGGTGGTACTGCAAGATCCTCTCTTCTCTGATCATACCCCTATTTGTATTTACATTGAACATGATCACCAACATATGCCTAAACCATTCAAGTTCTTCAATAATCTAGCTGAGCATAAGGAGTTTCAAAGGCTAGTCAAAGATACCTGGGAAGTTAGCATGCTAAGGCCTACTATGCAAAGAATTTGGATGAAGTTAAAGATGCTGAAAAAAGGATTGAAGCAGTTAGGAGTATAGTAGAATTCCTGAAAAGATCCAAGCTATTCGAGAGAAACTACAACAAGTACAATTGGAAATGAGAACTCCTAATCACTCAGAGGGATTGAAGAACAGTAAAAAAGATCTAAAAGAGAAGCTGGAGAAGTGGATTATGGTAGAGGAAAGTATTCTCAAGCAGAAGTCTAGAATTCAGTGGCTAAAGCTGGGTGACTCAAATTCTGCTTTCTTCCATGCTAGTATCAAGAAAAGAAATGCCAAAAAAAAATCACTAGGTTGCTCACTCAGATAGGGATGCATATCCAAAATCAAGAGGAAGTGCAACAGAAAATTATTCAATTCTACAAACAGCTTCTAAGATCAGCAACAGTGGAAATTCTAGCTATTGAACCTGAAGTAATGAAGAGAGGGAATGTGTTGACAAAAGATCAGCAATTGAAGCTAATAGCTCCTGTGACTAAGGAACGGATCTACCAGGCTCTACAAAGTATAGAAGATTCCAAAGCCCCAGGGTGTGATGCATATAATGCTGTATTTTTTAAGAAGACATGGGGAATCATAGGAGATGAAGTAGTTGAGGCAGTACAAGAGTTTTTCAGAACAGCTGAGGTTTACAAGCCAATTAATTGCACCACAATGTCTTTGATACCAAAAGTGCAGAATCCATCCAGAATAGCTGAGTTCAAACTAATATCTTGTTGCACCACCATATATAAGATCATTTCCAAACTCATTACTAGCAGACTACAAGAGGTAATGGATTATCTGGTAGATGATAGTCAGTCTGTATTTGTTCCTGGAAGGATAATATCAGATAATATTATATTAAGTCATGAACTAGTTAAAGGGTATAACATGAAGTCTATCTCTCCAAGATGCTGTATGAAGATTGATATGAGGAAGGCATATGATTCTGTGGAGTGGTGCTTTCTAGAACAGATTCTAATTCAACTGAATTTCCCAGAGATCTTCATTAAATGGGTCATGAAGTGTGTCACTACAGTCTCCTATTCCATTCTCATTAATGGGAATCCTATGAAGCCATTCCCAACAAAGGAATGACTCAGACAGGGGGACCCTATATCCCCTTTCCTATTTGTACTAGCCATGAAATATTTCACAAGAGTTCTAAAGGCTGAAGGAGAATAAGGAGTTTAAATTCCATTCTGAGTGTGCAAAGTTGAACATAGTACAACTTGGTTTTGCAGATGAAAGCTTTGTATGCTTGTTTTCATATATTCTCAAGAGTGTCAGGCCCGGAGGCAAATGTGGAGAAAATCAGTGTTTACTTTGATGGAGTTAATCAGCAATTGCAGCTTGACATACTTGACCACCTTGGTTTCTTAAAAGGAGAACTTCCTATAAGATACTTAGGGGGTACCTCTTAGCACAAAAAGACTGTCCTTGGTTCATTGTAAGCCCCTAATTGATAAGATAATAGGCAGAGTCACAAGCTGGACATCAAAGCTACTGTCTTATGCAGGGAGACTTCAGCTAATCAAGAGTGTTCTCTTCTCTATCCAAACATTTTGGTCTCAAATATTTACCCTACCAAAGAAGTTGATTCAATTGGTCGAAAATGTATGCAAAAGATTCTTATGGACAGGAGGAATAGTGTAACGACTCGGCCGGTTATTTTGGGAGTTATCACCTCGTTTCCCTCATTTATGTTTTCTTTATGCTCTTAAGCTATATTATGATATACCAGGTTAGTTGGTTTGGGCCCGGAGTGGTTTCGGAGTAGAATGAAACACTTAGTCTCTTATTTTGAACCTTAAGTTGAAAATGTCAACCGGATATTGACCTATGTGTAAACGATCTTGGATTTGAATTATGATGGTTCTGTTAGCTCCGTTAGGTGATTTTGGACTTAGGAGTGCGTCCGGAATGTGATTTGGAGGTCCGTGGTAGAATTAGGCTTGAATTGACAAAATTTGGAAATTTGGCGATTTCGGTCGGCAGTGGAAAATTTGATATCGGAGTCAGAATGAAATTCCGGAAGTTGGAGTAGGTTTGTAGTGTCATTTGTGATGTGTGTGCAAAATTTGAGGTCATTCAGACATGGTTTGGTTGGTTTCGGCATTGGTTGCCGAATTTGGAAATTTAGAAGTTCTTAGGCTTGAATCCGAAGGTAATTCGATGATTTGATATTATTTTGAGTGATTCGAAGGTTCGACTAAGTTTGTATATTGATATATGACTTGTTGGTATTTTTGGTTGAGGTCCTGAGGGCCTCGGAGTGATTCCGGGTGGTTAACGGATTTGTCAAAGTTGGAAAATGCAGCTGAAGCTGCTGCTACTGCTATTTTCGCACCTGCGGAAGAAAGAGTCGCAGGTGCGAGGCCACTGGTGCACGTGGGGAGTTTGCAGGTGCGGGCAATGCTGGGCTAGGAAGGTTGCGCATGTGCGAGTTGGAGGTCGCATCTGCGAGCCCGCAGGTGCAAAACCTGGGGCGCAGATGCGGAAAGGGGATGTTGAGCAGGCTTCGCAGAAGCAGAGTATGGAGCGCAGACGCGAAGAATTTGGCCGCACCTGCGAGCCCACATGTGTGAGTCCTGGAGCGCAGGTGTGGAAGCTGGGGAATTAAGTGGAGTTTGCGGATGCATCGCATTGACCGCAGGTGCGGTCCCGCAGGCGCAGAAAAAGAGCCCGCAGGTGCGAAAACTTGGACAGAAACCATAAATAGAACCCTTCGCGAATTTGGTTCATTTCCACCATTTTAAAGTTGGTTTGTGGAGCTTTTGGAGTGATATTTGAAGGGTGATTCAAGGGCTATCAGTGAGGTAAGTTTCTTGAGCCCTAATACTTGTTTATATGGTAATTTTCCGTTGTTTAGTCATTGTAATTAGTGAAAATGAGGGGTTAGGGCTTGGGATTTTTGGAGAAATAATTTAAGGATTTGAAGGACCAAACGATGTCGGATTTTGATGAATTTGGTATGGTTAGACTTGTGAGTGAATGGGCTATCTAGTTTTGTAAATTTTATCGGATTTCGAGACGTGGGCCTGGGGCCGGGTTGGAGCCAATTTTGGGTTTTGGTCTAATTTTGTAGCTTTTCTTATGGAATTCATTCCATTAGTGCGTATTGATGGTATTGTACTGATTGTGAATAGATTCGGATCATTTGATGGCCGAGTCCAGAGGCAAGATAGAGATTTAACCGGTTTGAGGTAAGTAACGATTGTAAATCTAGTCCTGAAGGTATGAAATCCCAGATTTTGTATCATTCTACTATTTTTAGTGATGCACATGCTAGGTGACGGGCGTGTGGGCGTGCACTGTTGGGAATTATGACTTGGTCCGTCCCGTAGCAACTGTAAAGTTGCGTAATTTGTTGAAACTATATGATACTTATATATTTTAGAAAGAATTTCTGTAAATTGGGCTGAATGCCATGTTTGGGCCTTGCGCCAGTGCTGTTTGGACCCTTAGGGGCCTTTTTCTTACTATCCTCTCATTGTTTTCGATTGAAAACCTATACTCAGTCATGTTTATACTTGTTTACCGCATAACTCAGTTTTATGACTTTATTTTGATGCATATAAATGTTTTGGGCCGAATGCCCTATTTTACTGAAATGCCCGAGTGGCTTGAGAGGTTTATGACTGAGTGCGGCCGAGGGCCTGATTGTGAGGATGAGTGTGGATCGGGGCTGCCCGCCTGCATCATACTTTATTATTATAGCACGTGAGTTGTCCGTGCAGATTATAGCGCTTGGGCTAAAGGAGCCCCTCCGGAGTCTTAAC
Source organism: Nicotiana tabacum (assembly GCF_000715075.1). Taxonomy (NCBI): domain Eukaryota; kingdom Viridiplantae; phylum Streptophyta; class Magnoliopsida; order Solanales; family Solanaceae; genus Nicotiana; species Nicotiana tabacum. Next base: position 120,400,096 of record NC_134081.1, read on the forward strand.
ACACCCCTAGTGAGCGTAGGTACCTACTGAGTGCGAGTGCTGAGTGCTGAGTGACTGGGAGGCATGAGTGATTGTGAGGTATGCCCGAGTGGCAAGAGTGATTGTGAGGTATGCCCGAGTGGCACGAGTGACTGTGAGGTTTGCCCGATGGGCTGTATATGGGTAATGTTTTGCCCGAGGGGCTGTTTATGATTTCATCATTTTTGCTCACCTTTGCATTTTTCCTCTGTTTGAAAACTGTTGAAAAATATCTTTAAATGATTTATACTGGAACTGGGTTTAAACGAGATATTTTGATTCAAATCCTGATTTTAAAAGCATGTGGTATTTTACTGAGATTTTCTGATATGAAGGTTATATGCTTTATTGCTCGTCACTACTGCTCAATCTTTATTTATTGTTGTTACTTACTACGTTGGCGTACTCACGTTACTCCCTATACCTTGTGTGAAGATCCAGGTGTAGCTGGACACGGTAGCGGTTGTTGATTATTTTGGTTGCAGATTTCTCGAGGATAGCAAGGTAGCTGCTTGTCGACCGCAACCCCTGCTCTTCTCCCTCTTATCTTCCTCTAGTTGTATTTAGCTATTTTCCAAGCTGAGTTAGCCTTGATATTGTTAGCCAGATTGTAGTAGATGCTCATGACTAGTGACACCCCGATGCCGGGCTTTTCCTTCCGCACTTTTATTTTTATTGGAACTCCCTTACGAAGGTTTTTATGTTAAATAACATTGAAATTATCTTTGAAATGAAAATATCGATTTGTTTTGGAAATGAGTCGGCTTCCCTAGTTCCACGATAGGCGCCATCATGACAGGGGTTAGTTTGGCTCGTGACAGATTGGTATTTGAGCCTAGGTTACATAGGTCTCACGAGTCATGAGCGGGTTTAGTAGAGTCTTGCGGATCGGTACGAAGACGTCTGTACTTATCTTTGAGAGGCTGCAAAACCCTTAGGAAAATTTCACTTTCTTGTATTCTATCGTGCGAAATTGATTCAGTTTGAAACATAACTCTTTGAATTCCTTCCACGCATTCGTATGCGCACATGAGCGCTCGGTATCAGTTGTGCATCGCCGGCTTGTGATTCTATGAACGAGGTTTGAGGTGTGTATTATGTGTTTTGGTGATGGGCTAGTCTGGAGGACTTGAGGCCAGGTTTAAACCGTAGTTTTGGCTCGGTAGCTTCAGTTGTAACCTGTATATTTGGACTCATATGTCCGATAATGCCCCTACGAGTGGAATTTGTGGCTCGATGAGCGGTGGAATGGCTTTGTGATGAGCATGATGTAACTGCGGGATGTGTTAAGACGATTTAAATGTGACGAGAAGTGTTTCCTTGAAATGTAAAGGAAGGCCATTGGGCGCTTGATTTTTCGTTTTGATGTGACGTACGGTCTCGAGTGTGAAAGTTTTGAAGGATCTTTCACGTTGTTAAATTTTGGGGCAAACTAAATTCTCATGTCTTGTCAATGAGTTTGGACTCAAGAAGAGTAAGTGATTGTGTAGTAATTGTGGTTGCGAATGGGTATTTTTGATATTGATGGCTCGAGAAAGATGATCTTCGAAGAGACTTAGAGTCGGTAATATTTTATTGGTTCAGGTGCGACAGAGATACATTTTGATTTGATGCAGCAGTTGGGTAGCAAAGTATGGGGGAAGACATGACGGGAAGTGTTTCGCGGTGGTTGAAGTACTAGCAGGTCAAGTACGAGAAGTAGAGGTTGAGAAGTTTCTTAAAGGAGATGATTTAACCGAAGTAAGAGTGGCAGATTAGCATATGAATTCACTAGTAGGGTAGTCGTGCGCCTTGAGAAAGTGTAGAATGGTTTGGAATCGTGTTAGTATGTGAATCGACCTGCAGACTCTATTTGGAGTAATGGTTAGTGTACAAAGGAAAATTGAATATGGCAGAAAGGAGTGTGTTTGAAATGAATAGAGGCGTGAAGATCTGATTATCGTGTCAGGCGCAATATGACTTGAGTTCGGAAGGTGTTGTTGACGTACAATTGATGTCAATAGGGAAAGTGCAGACTTATACAAATGGTGGGCGAGCATGAACTCAGGAGAATTTACAAATTTAGTAGTCGTTGCACTCAGTGCAGTGTCATTGGAAGATGTCGGTAAGGAATTCCACATGTGGGTTATCTCCTGTGTGCAGCGAGCGGTGGCGTGATGTTGATGAAGCTTTTGTGAGGAATATTACTTGCTACCCGGGAGGAGGTCGCGTGTATGATTTTGGATGGAGATTCAAAATATTCATGAAAGGCTTAATAAAAGACTTCGAGAAGTCTGGCAGGTTAACGGTGCGAGACCTTGGTAATTGAGAAGGAGAAATCCTTACGGGTTCTAATTTTATATAATTGCAGCTTAAGGCTAAGTGGGGGAGTCTTCTATCGACGAGTTGATTGCACGGTTATGGGTCATATTAGTTTCTGTTCGGGGTATACCGATGAATCAATTATGACTTGTAGAGGTCGAGATCGAGGATGACTCGGGTAAAGGAATTTCTGGACACAAGTTGTATTATACTCTATGGTTATAGGAGGACCATAAAATAATTGAGTGGTTATTCACAAAGAATGTAGTGTACATGGAGCGGGAATTTGCTCGGTTGCGTAGGAGTGTGGGTTACTCTTTATTCCCTTGGGTGTTGGTGTGCTAATGGGGCACATGTCGTTTCGGTCAGTTAATTTGCGATTTGAGTAGAGTGGATGACTCTCGAGAATGGTTCCAATGGATTCAAGATTTATAAATATGGCTAGAAAACTGGGAGTTGCATTGAACGGTGTTGAGACTCGTGGCATCTTATATCATTGTGAATCATGCATTTTAGTATCAAGAAGGTGAAAGAAACAGTTTTAGGTTCACATAAAGTCTCTTCGGAGTAAGCATTTTTGGTTGTGGAACCTTTGGGATACATAAAAAGGGAATTCGACGACTTATAAGACTTAGGGCGGCGTGATTCTATGCTAGAGTTTGTGGGGGTAAGTTTTAGTTAAGGATAATAGTGTTCTAACAAGGAAAAAGTAACAATTTGAAGGCAGTTTAGAAAGAACTTGGAGAAATAGGACAGCTTGGTAGTAGGTTGGGTTAGCACAATAATGGGTATGATCGGTTCTTTGGGTACTTATGATGTGGCTAGTATCTACAGGTGTTTCGTGGGAATGCTCTCAAATTTTGCAACCTGTGTGGCTTGGTGGAGTTAGAGGAATTCAGTTCAGATAGCTTGGTTATGTGCAAATGGATTTCAAAGTGTTCATGATAGGTTCTACTATGGTTTGAACCGGATATTTTCTACCGATGTATGGAACGTGTTGTGTGTTATGATTTCCTCCTAGAAAGAAGCAACAAAGAGGTTTCTGACTAATAAGGTTTGTAATTTGCTAGTGACTCAGAGTTGATAATGGAATTCTTATGCTTGTCACATGATGGCATAATAGATGTGGTGTGGTGTGCGGGAATAGATTTACATGTACAAGGTCACAGTTCAGTTTTGAAGGGAAGGACATAAATTCTTAGGCAGCATGGACTGTTTCAAATGACTAGATAAATAATATTACTATTTGGTATGGCTTGATGAGAGTGTACATTTCATAAGGGGTAATTTGTTTTGATTTATGGGTACTTCGCTGGTATTGCGGCACTCTCCTGGTTGATCGATTGTTGATATTCAAATTGTTTTACCAGGTGGCACGGAAGAATTTTTAAAGTATTTCTCGTGGGATGATTATGTATGAGAGAGGTGTTAGGCATTCGGGTGGTGGAGGTGGAATCAAATATGGTGATTCATGTGTTCTATGGAATTAGAGATTGGAAGTTCTCAAGAGCAGATTGTCTCATGGTTGTAGACTGTGAAGTTGTGGCCGGAGCTAGCCAGATGATAGAAGGTGTTATGATTCCATCATTGTGGACGTTCGGAGGTTGTTTATCTATTGGTGGCTGACCATAGGTTATTTGAGGCCCATTGGTAGGCCCAATTAGAATGTGTATTCTACACCGAGCCGGATTGATTGGCTCCATACTGCTATTGTTTAAGGATGTGCCATTCGGTTGATGTGAAGATTATTCGTGTTCTGAAATGATCTGTGAGTTACTCTTCTATGCTACGAGAAGTTGTGATTCGTTGGTTACATGCACCTATGGTGCAGTTCTATTGTGGCCTTATAGTGCGAGTGCCGAGTGCTGAGTGACTGGGAGGCATGAGTGATTGTGAGGTATACCCGAGTGGCAAGAGTGATTGTGAGGTATGCCCGAGTGGCACGAGTGACTGTGAGGTTTGCCCGAGGGGCTGTATAAGAGTGATGTTTTGCCCGGGGTTTTTTTTATGATTTCATCATTTTTGCTCACCTTTGCTTTTTTCCTCTGTTTGAAAACTGTTGAAAAATATCTTTATATGATTTTTACTGGAACTGGGTTTAAACGAGATATTTTGATTCAAATTCTGATTTTAAAAACATGTGGTATTTTACTAAGATTTTCTTATATGAACGTTATATGCTTTATTGCTCGTCAGTACTGCTCAGTCTTTATTTATTATTGTTACTTACTGAGTTGGCGTACTCACGTTACTCCCTGCACCTTGTGTGCAGATCCAGGTGTAGCTGGACACGGTAGCAGTTGTTGATTATTTTGGTTGCAAATTTCTCGGGGATTGCAAGGTAGCTGCTTGGCGACCGCCACTCCTACTCTTCTCCTTCTTATCTTCCTCTAGTTGTATTTAGCTATTTTTTAGACTGAGTTAGCCTTGATATTGTTAGACAGATTGTAGTAGATGCTCATGAGTAGTGACACCCCGATGTCGGACTTTTCCTTTCGCACTTTTATTTTGATTGGAACTCCCTTACGAAAGTTTTTATGTTAAATAATATTGAAATTATCTTTGAAATAAAAATATCGGTTTGTTTTGGAAATGAGTCGGCTTACCTAGTTCTACGATAGGCGCCATCACGACATGGGTCAGTTTGGGTCGTGATAAGTAAATAATTCAAAAAGGGCACTAACTGCATGCGATAAAGTCTGTATTCCAAAAGTTGCAGGGGGACTAAATATCATGGATATTCAAGCTTGGAACAAGGCTGCTGTATGCAAACTACTGTGGAATGTTTGTACCAAAAAGGATAAGCTATAGGCGAAGTAGATACATTTCTACTATGGGAGAAGACTCACACTGTGGATGAGTCAACCTAAGCAAGCATCTTGGATTGTACAGAAGATCTTAAAAGCAGCAAAATACCTAGAAGAAGTGGGACTAGAAGAGAAGGAATTCATACTGATAAGGACCTTTTCTATTCAAAGAATGTACAGGAAGCTTCAAGGTGAGTTCCTTAAATGCTCTTGGAGAAGACTGATATGTAACAACTACGGGGCTCCTAGATGGGTGTTTATACTGTATCTAAACTTACAAGGGAGATTGCAAACGAGAGATAGAATAGCTAAATGGAGTCAGATTGAAGACTTGACATGCCCACTGTGTACTAGAGAACTAGAAATAGCTGAGCATCTATTCTTTAAATGTGAAATGACATCGCAAATGTGGGAGAAATTATTGGAATGGCAGGGAATCAAAAAGAGAGCTCAAGGATGGTCTGAAGAAGTTCAATGGGCAGAGGTTCATGCAAAAAGGCAGTCAGCAATGGCTAATACGTATAGACTATGCATGACAGCATGTGTCTACCATATATGGATGGAAAGGAACTTGAAGATATTTCAAGGCAAGTCCAGGACAAAGGAGATCATCTTACGATTGATAGCACAGGAAGTCTATAGTCGAGGAAATCAGTATAAGAAGCTAACTAGGAAGTTGCAAGCTATGAAGTGGTACCCTAGAGATTGAGGATAGTCTTAGTTGTTTTCATTCTTGTACTCAATGATAGAGTCTGATGAGTATAGGACTTGGGGCATGATATCCAAGTTCCTAGTAAAACAAGTGCTGTGATATTATATTTGGTTTGTGAAATAAAAAATTTACTTACCAAAAAAAACTATCATCGTTAGTAAATTAATATATCAATTCAAAGCGTAATTGGCCATTGCTTTATAATTTATATGTAGCTTGAATGATCTTTCGAGTCAACTAAAGAGTCGTAATACCAGCGTCTTCGGCGGCTGATCATCCAAAATACATTCGTTTGAAGTCAACTATCAACCTAAAATTGAGTTTTTTTAAATAAAGTAATTAAGATAGTATACATCTTATTAAGACTTTATGAGAGAAAGTTCCACCAGATTTATAAATCCTTGTGCAAATTAGTTTGAGCCAGTTAGTGGATAATTCACCATTGTTCAACAATATTTTGTGAAATTAGTATGAATTAGGGCTTCAGTTTAAAGAATTTAATATTTATCTAGTTTACTTCAAAATATTAAATATTAGACAGTCCTAATGTATTACGATTTTATTCAATGTGAAATAATCTATGTGAAAAATAATTTAAGCCTAATCCCAATAAATTTCAATTTCTTTCGGTCCAATGTGTTTTAGTCTTGATCGTGCATTGTAAATGTGATCCTATAGTCGTTCCTTTGATCTACAGTTATGCTAGCTTATAATTATTAATTTAACTATCTTATTAATAAAAAATAAAAAAGTATTAATGTCCGGAACTTGAAAAGTGGGTCAAAATCAGATTTCTAAAACTATAAAATCAAAGAAAAAATTGTTTAAGTACGTTGGGTTTGTAATAATATACAATATAAAATATACAAAAATTCTTTTGAATAACAATGCGTTGTTAGTTTCGGGTAACAAACTCAAAATGTTTTACGAAAATAAAATTAGTCAAACCTTTGTTTTTCTCGTCTTGGAATTCAAACGAAAACTAAAAAGTTTTGTTCAATTTTTTAAACTAATTATTTTAATTTTAATACTTTGAAAATATCTGACTATATACAATTGAACTAACTTCCTTCAATTCTAACATATTTGTTCCACGTTTAGCTAGAGGAAAGTTTAGAATATTTAGTTTTAGGATTTACTTTTTCTTATACATTCATAACTCTACTTCTTCCACTATTAAGTCCCTATTTTACTACAACTCTTCATCCTAACGTGTCTATTTCCAGTTGTGTCCTTCCATTACAAGTTCCTATCAAAATTAATATAAATAGTTAAGGGTATAAAAATTGATTAATATTTTAGGGATATTTTAGTCACTCAATATTTAGCACGAAACATTCGTGCTTTTATAATAATATAGATATAGATAATGAACAAATAATATAAAAAATAAACTTGTAATATTACAAAAAAAAGTAGGGTACACGGTTGAATTATTATATATAACGTAGGATAAAAGATAAAATATAATTATTTAATAATAAAGAAGGATAAGATGAGAGAAAAGAACAAGGTAACGATGCAACCATACCAAATCGTTCGTTACATAAAGTGACACTTTTTATCGTTACATAACAATGAATTTAATGATACGATACAATAAAATTTTGAACAATCAGAACAAATATTATATTTAAAGGAACAATACGATACAATACAATAGGTAACAATCATCCAAACAAGAATCGTCAGTATTTTAATCATAGCGTATTTTCCCAACCTGTTTTGAAAATAGATTTTTTGAGCCTAGAGTCTATTAAAAACAAACTCTCTACCTCACACAAAGTAAGAGCAAGATCTACATATACTTATCCTCTCCACATCCCACATGTAGGATCACACTGGGTTTGATGTTATTGTTGTAAACATTAAAAGGAAAAAATAATTTGAAAGATAAAAATTGTCACGACCCAAATCCATGTGCCCGGCACCCGGCACACTACCCGACCCGAGTGAACCAACCCATATGTCAAGACCAAGTATAATTGCGGAAGCCAATTGAAAATCTTGTACATTTGCAAATCAAGTTACAACATATTTTTCATTTCCAAAATCATACATGAAACCTTTTATAAAAATGATATAATCAAATTAAATGATTATTCCTTTATGCATTACGTCCACAATCCTCTTTTTACAATCCCACAACTATCTATGGAGCCTATATACCAAAGAATAGAGCAAACACTTAAAGTAATTCCAACAAAATAAAATAAGAAATAACACGATAGCTACCACGAAATAAAAGTGGCGCTTCATAATACCTCAGAAAGAGAGTCATCCTAGCCCTGACCGCATGCCACATATCATATATTATCATGAAATATGTAAAGTAAGCGGGACCCTGTAGGGGGCCCCTAAGGGCTAAGTACACCACATCGGCACTCAATAAGTGTCATAGACTCTCTCTAACTTAAGTTCTTGGGACAAACTTTGTAAAAATAATGCATCAATATTTGATATAAAACGATAAAATTTTTTATCAATTCATGATCCTTGTTATTTTAAATGAATGACAAGTAAAACATAACCCACAATATATACTTTTAAAACATTTATATCAACCCAGGATTTTGGATAAAACCATTCCATTTGTTATAAGTCATCGAAATTACTTTCGGCTCCTTAGGCCTAAACATAAGAAAATCAACTTTACCTTTCACTGGGAGTACTATACCATCACCGACATAAGAAGGTCAACTAGGTTATGTACCTAGCGGCAAGTATCATATACCCTACTTGATCAGGTCATCTCATCGTAGTGCCGTACGAATCGACTCAGCCATGCTAATAATAGCACAAAATAGTACTCTCTCGAGGGAGAGCATTCTGCCATAGACTATACCACAAAGTGGCCATCTACGCCTATACCGGTACGTGTAGTTTCATGACAACGAACACAATATATCCAAAATCAATCTCGGTGAACACAAGTACCTCCCAAAATATTTGATGCTTGAAAAATAGATTCATAGCATAGTAGCTTCAAATGATCTATTTTTATCAACTCATAGCATTTATAGAAAATTTAAATCATTTGAACAAAAATTAAATAAACAACCTTTTACATGCTACAACCTTTAGCAATTTAACATCAATCTTTAAAAGATACCACAAGTGTTATTCTATTCGTCAATTTCCCAAAAGAAGTACTTTTCATGAAAACTTATCTTTAACACTCAAACATGTATACTTTTTTCAATATGTTAGTTTTGATAAAAACTTATAACATTTACCTTGAGTGTCATTTTGCCAACAAGATTTAAAATAAAATTTTATAAACGGCATGACACTACATATGCAATATAATATTCTAGTACATGGAGACATCCGTACTTGTTTGTCCCCACAAGCATGAAAGCACATTTGCAAACAACTTAAGTATTAACTCGAAATATGTTTTTAGAGAAAGTCCCTCAAGAAGAGTAAGTTTTAATCATTCCAATGTTTATTAAAATGCTCAACATCACCAACAAGTTGATATCTACAATTAGATATCCTAATTACATCAAAGTATGATCTAAGATATTGATCGATATCCATATATGGCTCATAAGTTGGCTACAAGCCTCCAACAACTCAAATCGCCAAATAGATTTACAAGCTAGACCATTCAACTTTATTCTTATATTTTAATACCCATTCGAAATCATTATTGATACTACATCGATTGTCCAATGCCACCAAGTTACTATTGATCGTCTTTCATAATCAACACTTGCAAAATATACAATTCGGATGATTACTTAGTTGACCACTTCCAACTTTTGCTAACAAATAAATCTATAGGTTTATTATATTTATCAGTTTCATCGCCAAGATTAATACTCATCTTCTCTCTTATATTCTCAAAAGTACTATTCATTCTATGAACTAGAGTTTTATAATCCAATCTTTCAACCATTAAAGTTTGTAACAAATACTTCAAATACTTCTAACTACTCATAATAAACGAGTTTGAAGCATTGAAATTATCTCTAGTAGCTCAATCTTGAAAAATTATAACTTTGGTAATTTTAGTGTTCTTGAGGATTTGAAGATGAAATCTAGCATTTGGATGCAAGAATGATGTTATAACTCATGTATATTGAGTAAAAATCAACTCAAAACATCATTAACAACTTACTATGGTTGGTTGGACTTGTTTTGAGCTTAAAATCGCCCTTCATCTCAAGAACCCTAACCCCCAATACTCAAAAATAATATCCTCCCCCGACTTTGTATTTATAGGCCCAGATTTCTGTATTTTGGACGCGGCCTCGGATGCTTTGCATCCCCAGTTCACTCCCCTTCAAAGCTCGAACGCGGACCTGGATGCTATGGCAGCACTTCACTGCTAGCCATTCTTTCTGGCGCGGCCCCGGATGCTTCGCATCCGCAGACTCCTCTGCCAGCCTTTGGTAATTTGGTCATAACTTCTTGTAGAAATGTTCAAATGACAAACGGTTTAAAACGTTAGAAACTAGACTCGAAGATCTTTCATTTGATAGGTTGTACATTACATAACTACTTATATATATGTAGCTATGCTCATCCAAAGTTTGGTATTGTGCGTACTCATTTGGAACTTTAGTCTATCATGTAATTTCCAACTTGACTTGGACTTAGGGCTATCCTTAGACCCCACATCACTTATAATATGCCTCGTACATTTATTATCACATCCAATTGATATCCATAATATTAATAGTCCTCGTATGCACACAAAATAATATAATTAACGCACATCAACTTTCTTAATAGAGCTTAAGTACTTCGAAATTTTTCGGGGTGCTACATTCTCCCTCACTTAAGAACATTCATCCTCGAATATTTTACAAGTCACTTCTAAGAATAGAGTTACCATCCTTTTACCTCCAACTATTATACATAGGTACTTATGACTATATGGGTCTTATACTTTTTTTTTCCAAAATCTCAACTTACTTATGGCCCTCAAAATTTGGCTATCTTTACAAATTTTTAAGAATTTTAGTAGAGTTTCTCTTATAATTGGGACTATCCAAAAACATTTAACCTATCCAGAATAAGCCCCCATATGGGCACCAATAACAATATAGCTCAACAACTAGAAATATAGAACATGATGAACTCTTTAGGCCCCACACGACCTTACATATACCATAAGTGCATAAAATATATAATTTTGTACTTTGAGTATTTACATACCTGCATACTGCTCAATATTAATAATAGCCATTCGATATAGTACCCATATAACTACTGAACATATGTGTAGTCCTTCATCTTGAATACGTCAACTTGTACCTGAAAAGTATCTTCAAGTAAACTAAAATCTCTCTGTGGTTGAAACTTTTACAAATTTCATAATGTAGAATGACACATTTCCATGCTGCCTAAATTCTCATCTTCCTCGAAGCTATGGCTCATGCTTGGTGAGAGCAAAATTATATTATCCACTTAGTACCTGTAAACTTATCTATTCTGACTCATAGTCTCGAAATTGTCTTATAACCAATACTTTCAAATTAGTATGTTGCCCTTTTTGAGTCTTGTTTCCAGAAAAAGTTTTCCCACTTAAGACTTTTAATATTCTCTAATCATCAAAACTATTTTGGAATGTTCTTTTATTCCTTCCAAAAATTAATAAGATATTTGTCTCAGATTTATCCATCATATATATGATAATTTAATACCCCCACTTTGGCTCATACCTTTAGAGCTCATGTTAGATTCATAACTTGATAACTATTATTACCAACAAGTTTACTCAAAAATAATAATTCAACTCTCTTCGTTCGATTTCATGACACTAGTTTGCCACCTACTCGTGGACATCTGTGTTCCAGTTTTATTTCTTAACTTTTACCAATTCTTTGACACCATTGAGTATCTTGTGATATTTTTCTACCAAAAACTTGGGATTGCATTTATTTCCATGCACACAATAGACATGCTACCGTAGCTCGTAAGCCTTCAACAGTCGAGAATTATCGTTATCGCGATGGTACTTACACTCTTTTAATATTAGTGCTCTTCTTTGAACCCATGCCCTTTACTGGCACACTTTATTTTTGTATAGAAGAGTCTCTTCTCATTCAAGAATGCGCATTACATTACCCTTTTCTATTTTATTCTGTGCAAGGTGAGCACATATTAAAATATCCTCTTATTCCACTTAATCCCACGTACAATTCAAAGTACTTCCTTGTTCTCCGCCAACACTTGAATTTAATTCAAATCGCACATGTCCCCAAAGTTGTAGGAATATATTCGAGTTGCCCATTAAATCTTTGACTATCAGACATAACTTTTAACATCCTTGATGCAGAACATCATAACTATTAATTGTAATGAGTCTCTGATTCTCTACAAATATTTTATGGTAGTTATACTCATTCAATCATGAAGTTACCGAAGGTTTTCTCTTTATCTTGACTCTAGTCAATAAAATATCTTATTTCTCAAATCATTACCTTTAAGGTGAATCTTTTCTGTTCCGAAACTCCCCCACTTAAGAGTAAACCCAATTCAAACTCTTACTTTCCACTCGAAGTCATTATTAAACTTCTATCTCACATACAACTTTTCATTGACAATATATTTGTTGACCCACTACAATAGGCTATTTATCTCTCCCAATTAGAAATCTATATTTTACCGCTTCAATCTTTCATCGTACATTGACTTTTATTTCATCATTATGTTGATATGCTCATTATTCTGACAATACGATAGATTGGTTATACTCATAGGAACTTTCTTTGTTCATTTTTGTATCCAAGTATCACGTCGCTACTAGCTGCAACATATATTGCTAAGGGTCGTTATTTTCTGCCCTTACGATATCATTATAGTTAACACTCCACTCTTTCATGTTCACTCTGCCGTTGAAATCTCTTCTAATATTTCACCCTTTAATCTATGCTCTAACACAGTTCTAGCAAGTACGACTACCTTGCACCTCTCATCTCATGCTTAAATATGCTAAACAAGTGTGACTCCCTAAGGCTAAATCTATATATCATTATATAACTTTTCACAACATATACCATTTTCACAATGCTAAATGTAAGAATTACACATTCTATATTTATGCCACCATCATGTTCTCAAGCCATATATATATATATATACTGTATATCTCAGAAATTATATTTCTTGCTATTAAGTCCTTTCATAAAATTTTATTTTGATGGTATCCCACCAAGTAGGCTAATACTTGTGATAAAGATGTCATGCATGTAGGGTCTTATTACTTCATGTCTTCATCATAATGCGAACTCTTTTGGCCATAGCTAGTACCACATGTTTACATCAATAGGTTTTATATGATAAATATATACTTTCATATTTTTTCATTCTTTATGGTATCGTTGACATCGTCCATACACATTCATGTAGGGATTTATGACACATTATCATATAGTTTTAGAATTTTTATAACTTCTCAATCTCCAAATCCGTACCATAACCGTTTTCAATCTTTGTTTCAAGTCTTACGTCATACACCTTGTATGTATAACTTTCCAACAACTTTAACTTAACCCATGAGCCATTTCAATATTTATTCTTCTTGAATCATAAGGATCCGTTCACTCACAAGTTAACTGCTTTTTTAATGTCGGGCACATATAGAGTTACTTTGAAATCATTCTTGGAGATTCTCAATTTTTCATCATTTAAACAGAATAAAATAAGACATACCTCGACTAGAAAAAAAACTCAAGATTATCATTTGACGTCATTTTGTTTTTCTTCTCTAACAACCTATGTTGCTTCTTATAACCTCCAAGATTACGCCATTCATGCATCACATGCCTTAATATTTTCACGCTTACCTATTTAAGTTCACATACTTTATCCTCGCATACCTTGGTATGTATAATTAGAGGACTTTTATTTGTATCACATTCATCATCTGGAGGAACTCAAGGTTGTCATGCACATCTTTTACATATGGCATGCTTCGTCTATCCTCGACTCGTATTTATATGTGACACTTTATTTCTTATGTGTCACTTCTATTACGTACGACACAATCATGACGACAACCTATCATGCTCAGAGAAAACCCGGTGACTAGTATAATTAAGGTTCAAGTCCCTCATCCTGTAACATTCCCTTTTCGAATGATCAAGAAAGTCTTTTTCTTTTTTCTTTTGGGAATGTGTCTTTGGTCATTATTGACATTGTTTTAACTATGCCATACTTCTTATGAATCATACTATGTTTACTATAAACTTGACTGAATCACATTCACATATCAATTATATCCATATCACCGCTTTATATCTTATCATGATAATTTAAGATGTAACATCTTCATTTACAATATTCTTTTTTTGTACCTTTGATTAACTCGTTAATGGTGTGTTTACACCCTATATTGTTTTGTACGTAAAACTGTGTCGTGAGCAAACTAATGTAGGACCCAAAAATGAGATCATCTTTGAAAATATATAAAGCAAGTTAATCATGTTACCTCGGAAGTTACAAATATTGAATATCATGAACAACAAGTACAAAGAGGGTTGGAAGGTTTAGAAGCTAAAGGAATTGAAGAAAATAATATTTTGTCGAAAGCCGACAAATTGGGAATGTTATAGCATGTACTTTTGGGATGAGACCAGGGTATTTTACATGATAAGGAGGTTATGTTACGAGTTATGTTATTCGTATGATAGTCGTGTGTTATGTTTTGAATTCAAGCGAGTGGTGGAACAAAAGTCGATGAAAGTCATCACAAGTTACGTTCGTAAGTTTTACTGAAACTTTGAGTCAAATGTAACTGCAATTTTCTCCCAATATACTTAGATTTATGGGGTGTTCCACCCATCAAATTAAATATCTATGAGTCTACTTTCCAACGCATTAAACCGTTTGTCAATACGATATCGGAGTAGAGAGAATAGGCATTTTTGCAAGACTGCGCAGACTGTCACCTACTTGCTTAAACGAGAATCCAAAACCGGGCCAGTTCGGGTCGTCCAAACCTGGGCCAGTTCGGGTCGCTCAAAGAGGCCTTTTTAAAGGCCTATACCCTTCATATATTAGGATGATAATAGGGCAAAATAACCAGACTTAATCTCTGCAAAAATCCTCCAAAAAATTTCCCATAAACCCCAATTGATTTTCTCTCCCTTTCAAGTTCTAATTGGAGGTAAAGCCTAGAGTTTGAAGAACCAAGATAGGAGCTGAGTTATCCCACAAATAAGATAAGTTTACTGCTCTCTTTCATCCATTCTTTACAGTTGTAGATGCATGGTAAGTTGTTCTATATTTGTAAGAACTCACGGGATGGCGATCGGAAGCCGTGAGTTCGAGTTATTCACTTGTAGCAGATTGTTTTATGGATTGTTTTGTGGACTGTTTGGTGTTTCTGTTGGGCTGCGTGATTTACTACTATTTTGTGGAGTTTTTGAGGAGGAAGGGTATGGAGAAATACCACATAAATGCAGGATGTTGGGCTGGTCGTTCGTCGTAACATTTTCGGGGTTGTTGACACTACTACGGTGGTCGTTTTGTGTATGAAGAGATTGGGGTGTGTTGGGATATTTTGTAGTATTTTGTGGTGTACATAAGGTTGGAAAATAATGTATATATATTGTTATTGTTGTTTTTGGTGTTGTTGGTATTATCTTGAATTTGGAGGAAGTAAGGATTATAGGGGAGATGCTGTCCGTTTTAATATAAAATAAGCATGTCGTTCGTTGTGCGATAGTTATACGTTTCATAACTTAATGATAGTATTATTATCGTTTTTGTAGATTTAGGTGAGAAGAGGCGAGTTCAACTTGGTGATTGGAAAGAGTGTGATAAGGTATGTTAAGGCTAAGCCTTCCTTCATTTTGGCATGATCTCGTAGCTACATGTGTTAGTAATGAGACATAAAGAGAAGTTCGTATTTATGAATTTATTCACATTATTCTAGTCTCATAAGTTACAATATTATTTCTTATCGAGACTCTATATTCAATTTAGTATTTTCTTCTTCCATTCAAGAGAGCATCAAGCCTATATATACAGTATTACAGTATTTTCATTACCATCGAGCTATAATCGATGGGCAGGCCCCTATTGGGCAACCTCTGATCAGATGGAAAGTTATATACCGAGCCTACTGTGGCCGAGCGCCTATGAGCGAGTCCAACTTGGTCGAGATACATAGCCTAGTATGGCCGAGCGCCTATGAGCGAGCCTACTACGACAAAGCAGTTATATATACCGAGCCTTATAAGGCCGGACAATTATTTTACTTACTATATTGAAGGAGTTGAGTCAGTATCAACAGGTAAGTATATCTCCAGATCATCTTTGACTCCCAATTACTTTCAGTTATTATATTATCAGTTCAGTTTCAACTTTCAGTTATGTTATTGCCTTATATACTCGGTACATTATTTCGTACTACGTCTCTTTTCTAGGGATGCTGCATTTCATGCATGCAGGTTCAGATAGACAGACGGGTAGACCTCCTCAGTAGGTGTTTCCAGAGTTCAGCCTGATCGGTAAGCTCCACGTCCTTCGGAGTTATCGGGTCTAGGTTTTCGTGTACATCTTATGTATGTATGTATATATGTTATGGGTAGGTCGGGGCCCTGTTCCGATCATAATATATCCATCAGTAGAGGCTTGTAGACATATCCTGTCAGTTAGTACACTATGTTGGACTTGTAGGCCTGGTATGTATATTTTGGTGGTTTGTCAGTTGTAGTAGTTATGACGGCCTTGTCGACCTAACTTTATATTGATGTTTAGTCAACGCTAGTTTCCATTCAGTTTTATATTTTGCTTCGCAAATTATCTTGCAAGGTGGCCTCATGGCCAAATTATGACATTATATGTTCAGAGTCCCTTAGTCGCAATTTGGTACACCAGGTTCGTTGAGGCACCGGGTGCCAGTCTCGCTCCCAGGTCGGGGCGTGACAAACTTGGTATCAGAGCAGTTCTGTCCTAGGGAGTCTACAAGCCGTGTCTAGTAGGATCTTGTTTATAGATGTGTTGTGCACCGCATTATATAAGCAGGGAGCTACAGGGCATTTAGGAGTTGGTTACCCTTCTTTCAAATCTAAATCGTGCTATGGAACTGAGTTATAGGAAATTTGAGTTAAGCTTACGTGTTGGTGTTTTCATACATAGATGACGGTGACTAGGAAGACTACGGCTAGCCAGAGGGGAGATACAACAACAGGTGAGGGGACCAGCAGGGTACCCCCAGTAGATGGGTCCTAGTCTGAGGCCCAAGGCGAGACCCCTACTCAGCCATTACCAGCTCCTCCACCACCTGAGGAGATTCCTAGGGATACCACACATCCAGTTCCCCCTCCACTTTCACCAGATCAGGACTTGAGGAGTGTGGTGCATTTGTTGACACAATTGGTAGCTACCCAGCAACAAGCTAGGGCATCAGCTAGTGGAGGATCTTCTGAGGGGTCTAGGAGTTCAAGGGTCCGAGAGTTTATTGCTTTGAGTCCCCTAGAGTTTACGGGGTCAGATCAGAGGGAGGACCCACAGGATTTCATAGATCAGCTTCATAAGATCTTTCGGGTTATGCATGCCACAGAGAAAGAAGCAGTTGAGCTAGCAGCTTTTCGACTCCGAGATATAGCCATCCTTTGGTACGAGGGATGGGAGAAGTCCAAGGCACGTGATGCACCTCCAACTAGTTGGGAGAATTTTTCAGATGCTTTCCTTGACCAGTACTTACCACGGGAGATCCGACAGGCTCGGATCGATCAGTTTCTAGCCCTTAAGTAGGGCAATATGAGTGTTCGAGAGTATAGTCTCTGTTTTGATTCATTAGCCAGATATGCACCATCCATAGTTGCTACTATGCGTGACAGGATCCACAGGTTTATTGCAGGGTTAGCCCCAGAGTTGACCGAGGCATGTGCCACCGCTGCATTGTATGATAATATGGATATCTCTCGAATTCAGGCATTCGCTCAGAATATAAAAAGGGGTAGGCGTCGACAGCAGGGTACATAGAGGACTGAGCAAGGGCAACATAAGAGGATGAGATTTCCTTACTTCGAACGGCCACCTAGGCCTCCGCCACCTCAGTTACAGGGTTACAGGTATGACCGCTATACTCAGTCAGGACCAGGTGAGAGCTCACGGGCGTCAGTTTTGCAACGACAACAAGGTTCAAGGCAGACATGGTCATTTTCACCGCGGTGTGACATCTGTGGTAGAGGACACTTAGGCCAATGCCGAGCAGGTTCTGATGCTTGTTATACATGTGGGCGTCCGGGGCATATGATTCGAGATTGCCCAAATAGAGATTCTGGGGTTATGGCACAATCAGCAAGTTCAACGACAGGATCATCTATGTCTGTGCATCCTTCTGGGTGCGAGTTTCAATCTTCGGCTGGTAGAGGTCGAGGTAGAGGTAGAGGTTCCAGTTCAGGTGTTAATTAGAACCGTATTTATGCTTTAGCGGGTCGACAGGACCAGGAGTCTTTACCAGACATTGTGACATGTATATTGACCATTTGCTCTCACGATGCTTATGCCTTGATAGACCCAAGATCTACTTTATCATATATTACCCCATTTGTCGCGGGGAAATTTGGTATAGTGCCTGAAATACTAAGTGATCCTTTTGCGGTATCTACACTGGTCGGAGAATCGATTATTACTAGACGGGTTTATCGAGGTTGTACGGTGACAATTTGTAGTCGTCAGACCTCAGCCGACCTAGTTGAGCTAGAGATGATGGATTTTGATGCTATCATGAGCATGGACTGGTTGTCAGCTTGCTATGCCACAGTTGATTGCCGAGCAAAGGCAGCCATATTTTATTTTCAAGGTGAGGCAGTCCTTGAATGGGTAGGTAATACAGCGACACCCAGAGGTAGGTTTATTTCCTATCTAAAGGCGAGGAAAATGAATTCAAAAGGGTGTATTTATCATATTGTGCGAGTTAGAGATGCAGATGCAGAGATATCTACACTTCAGTCTATTCCCGTAGTCAATGAGTATGCAGATGTTTCCAGATGAGCTTCCAGGTATTCCTCCAGAGCGAAAGATTGATTTTAGCATCGATTTGCTTCCAGGAACTCAACCAATATTCCATCCCTTTGTATAGAATGGCACCTGCCGAATTAAAGGAGTTGAAGGAGCAGTTAAAAGATTTGCTGGAGAAAGGTTTCATCAGGCCTAGTACCTCACCTTGGGGTGCACCGGTACTCTTTGTGCGGAAGAAAGACGGCTCGTTGAGGATGTGTATCAAATATAAACAGCTGAACAAAGTAACTATTAAGAATAAGTATCCACTTCCAAGGATTGATGACTTGTTTGATCAGTTGCAGAGGCTAGATTCTTTTCAAAGATAGATTTGAGATCGGGATACCACCAGGTCAGAGTTCGGGAGAAAGATATTCCGAAGACAGCCTTCAGGACCCGATATGGCCACTTCGAGTTCCTTGTCATGTCTTTCGGGTTGACGAATGCACCCTCCGTATTTATGGACTTGATGAATAGACTATTCCGGCCATTTTTAGATCTGTTCTTGATAGTATTTATTGATGATATTCTGGTCTATTCAAGTTCAGAGGATGAACATGTGGACCACTTGCGAGCGGTACTCCAAACCCTCCGTGATCGTAAGTTGTATGCTAAGTTTTCTAAATGTGAGTTCTGGTTGCAGTCTGTAGCATTCTTTGGGCATATTGTATCCGATGAAGGTATAAAGGTAGACACTCAGAAGATTGAGGCCGTGAAATCTTGGCCTAGACCTACCACTCCGACAGAGGTTCGTAGCTTTCTAGGCTTAGCAAGATACTACTGGAGGTTCGTAGAGGGTTTTTCTTTCCTTTCGGTACCATTGACGAAGTTGACGCAGAAATTAACTAAGTTTTCGTGGACGGAGGCTTGCGAGCGGAGTTTCCAAGAGCTTAAGAACAGGTTGACCTCAGCGCCAGTTCTAACACTTCCAGAGGGTCCAGAGGGTTATGTCGTGTATTGTGATGCCTCAGGTGTCGGGTCAGGATGTGTCCTGATGCAACATGGGAAGGTAACTGCGTATTCTTCAAGGTAGTTAAGGAAGCACGAGAAGAATTATCCAACCCACGATCTCGAGTTAGCTGCGGTTGTCCATGCACTTAAGATATGGCGACATTATTTATATGGTGTTCATGTTGATGTATTTACAGATCATAAAAGTCTGCAATATATATTCAAGCAAAAAGAGTTGAATTTGCGATAGAGGCGATAGCTTGAGTTATTGAAAGATTATGATGTTAACATTCTCTACCATCCAGGGAAAGCTAATGTTGTAGCAGACACCTTAAGCCGCCGATCTATGGGTAGCTTAGCACATGTAAAGGCCGAGAAAAGACAATTAACTAGAGAGATTCATCAATTGGCTTGTTTGGGGGTTCGGTTAGTAGATTCCGATGATGGTGGAGTTGTACTCCAAAACACTGCAAAATCATCTCTCATAACTGAAGTCAAGGAAAGGCAGTACGAGGACCCAGAGTTGGTTGAGTTGAAAGAGCGAGTTCCATAGTAGAAGAATCCATTGTTATAGCTCAAGGGAGATGGGGTTCTCAGATACAGGGGTCGTTTGTGTGTTCCAGATGTAGCAGGGCAACGAGACATGATTATGTTAGAGGCACATTATTCGTGGTACTCCATTCATCATGGGTCGACGATGATGTATCATGACATTAAGGATGTGTACTAGTGGAACGATATGAAGAAGAACATTGCTGAGTTTGTCGCCCAGTGTCCGAGTTGTCAGTAGGTGAAAATAGAGCATCAGAAGCCCGGAAGGCTAATGCAGACTATAGAGATCCCGACATGGAAATGGGAGGCAATAAACATGGACTTTGTTACGGGTTTACCTCGTTCTCATCGTAAGTTTGATTCTATATGGGTGATAGTCGATAGGCTCACTAAATCAACTCATTTTCCACCGGTCAGATATACATATATAGCAGAAGATTATGCAAAGTTATATATTAAGGAGATAATGCGGCTACACGGAGTACCAGTATCTATTATATCTGACTGTGGGGCTTAATTTACAGCACATTTTTGGAGGTCATTTTAGAGAGGTCTAGGGACTCAGGTGAATTTCAGCACAGCTTTTCATCCACAGACTGATGGACAAGCCGAGCGCACAATTCAGACGCTCGAGGATATGTTACGAGCATGTGTGTTGGATTTTAAAAGAAGTTGGGATAAATATCTACCTCTTGTCGAGTTTGCATATAATAATAGTTACCACTCCAGTATCCGGATGGCTCCGTACAAGGCTTTGTATGGGCGTAAGTGCAGATCTCCTATAGGGTGGTTTGATGTTGGAGAATCTGGGTTATATGGGCCACACCTAGTTCAGCAGGCCGTAGAGAAAGTAAAGCTTATTCGGGAGCAACTGTTGACAGCTCAGAGTTGCCAGAAGTCATATTCTGACGTGCGGTGACGAGACTTAGAGTTTGAGGTTAATGACTGGGTATTCTTAAAGGTATCCCCTATAAAGGGCGTGATGAGGTTTGGCAAGAAAGGCAAGCTTAGCCTACGGTATATTGGGCCTTACAAGATTATTCGGAGAGTGGGCCAAGTAGCTTATGAGTTAGAATTGCCCTCAGAATTGGAGTCAGTCCATCCGATTTTTCACGAATCTATGCTACGGAAGTGCATTGGCGATCCTACCAGAGTGGTGTCCACAGATGATGTACAAATTACAGAGGACATGTCATACAAGGAAATTCCAGTTGCCATCTTAGACCGACAAATTGGCAAGCTACAAAATAAGGAGGTAGCCTCCGTGAAGGTTTTATGGAGAAGCAATAATGTGGAAGAGATGGCATGGGAAGCGGAGGAAGAAATGAAGTATAAATACCCCCACCTATTTCAAACTGAAGATATGGCTCGAGATGGGATGCTACAACACAACTCTATTCAAGCTAGTAGGTCATCAGGTAAGCTCTTATTTTCTGACTTTCAGTATTTATGATTTACGACTCTTTGAGGCAAAGTGTTGTTATTTATAGACATTGGCCATGTGTGGCATACATAGTATGTTTTCTGGCTGCATGAAAGTTGGTTATATCTAGTGTACGGAGGAAACTCTAGCAAAATTTTTCCAAAGTCTCTAAAAGTAAACATTCGAGGACGAATTTTCCCAAGGGGGGAATGATGTTACACCCTATATTAGTTTTTGTACGTAAAACTGCGTCGTGAGCAAACTAATGTAGGACCTAGAAATGAGATCATCTTTGAAAATATATAAAGCAAGTTAATCATATTACCTCAGAAGTTACAAATATTGAATATCATGAACAACAAGTACAAAGAGGGTTGGAAGGTTTAGAAGCTAAAGGAATTGAAGAAAATAATGTTTTGTCGAAAGCTGACAAATTGGGAATATTATAGCATGTACTTTTGGGATGAGACAAGGGTATTTTACATGATAAGGAGGTTATGTTACGAGTTATGTTATTCGTATGATAGTAGTATGTTATTTTTTGAAGTCAAGCGAATGGTAGAACAAAAGTCGATGAAAGTCATCACAAGTTACGTTAATAAGTTTTACTGAAACTTTGGGTCAAATATAACTGCAATTTTCTCCGAATATACTTAGATTTATGGGGTGTTCCACCCATCAAATTGAATATCTATGAGTCTACTTTCCAACACATTAAACAGTTTGTCAATACGATATCGGAGTAGAGAGAATAGGCATTTTTGCAAGACTGCGCAGACTGTCACCTACTTGCTTAAACGAGAATCCAAAACCGGGCCAGTTCGGGTCGTCCAAACCTGGGCCAGTTCGGGTCGCTCAAAGAGGCCTTTTTAAAGGCCTATACCCTTCATATATTAGGATGATAATAGGGAAAAATAAACAGACTTAATCTCTGCAAAAATCCTTCCAAATATTTCCACAAACCCCAATTGATTTTCTCTCCCTTTCAAGTTCTAATTAGAGGTAAAGCCTAGAGTTTGAAGAACCAAGATAGGAGCCGAGTTATCCCACAAATAAGGTAAGTTTACTGCTCTCTTTCATCCATTCTTTACAGTTGTATATGCATGGTAAGTTGTTCTATATTTGTAAGAACTCACGGGATGGCGATCGGAAGCCGTGAGTTCGAGTTATTCACTTGTAGCAGACTATTTTATGGATTGTTTTGTGGACTGTTTGGTGTTGCCGTTGGGCTGCGTGATTTACTACTATTTTGTGTAGTTTTGGAGGAGGAAGGGTGTGGAGAAACACCACATAAATGCAGGATGTTGGGCTGGTCATTCGTCGTAACATTTTCGGGGTTGTTGACACTACTACGGTGGTCATTTTGTGTATGAAGAGATTGGGGTATGTTGGGCTATTTTGTAGTATTGTGTGGTGTACATAAGGTTGGAAAATAATGTATATATGTTGTTATTGTTATTTTTGGTGTTGTTGGTGTTATCTTGAATTTGGAGGAAGTAAGGATTATAGGGGAGATGCTGTCCGTTTTAATACAAAATAAGCATGTTATTCGTTGTGCGATAGTTATACGTTTCATAACTTAATGATAGTATTATTATCGTTGTTGTAGATTAAGGTGAGAAGAGGCGAGTTCAACTTGGTGATTGGAAAGAGTGTGATAAGGTATGTTAAGGCTAAGCCTTCCTTCATTTTGGCATGATCTCGTAGCTACATGTGTTAGTAATGAGACATAAAGAGAAGTTCGTATTCATGAATTTATTCACATTATTCTAGTCTCATAAGTTACAATATTATTCCTTATCGAGACTCTATATTCAATTTAGTATTGTCTTCTTCCAGTCAAGAGAGCAGCAAGCCTATATATACAGTATTACAGTATTTTCATTACCATCGAGTTATAATCAATGGGCAGGCCCCTATTGGGTAACCTCTGATCAGATGGAAAGTTATATACCGAGCCTACTGTGGCTGAGCGCCTATGAGCGAGCCCAGCATGGTCGAGATACATAGCCTAGTATGGCCGAGCGCCTATGAGCAAGCCTACTACGACAGAGCAGTTATATATACCGAACCTTATAAGGCCGGACAATTATTTTACTTACTATATTGAAGGAGTTGAGTCAGTATCAACAGGTAAGTATATCTCCAGATCATCTTTGACTCCCAATTACTTTCAGTTATTATATTATCAGTTCAGTTTCAACTTTCAGTTATGTTATTGCCTTATATACTCGGTACATTATTTTGTACTGACGTCCCTTTTCTGGGGACGCTGCATTTCATGCATGCAGGTTCAGATAGACAGACGGGTAGACCTCCTCAGTAGGTGTTTCCAGAGTTCAGCCTGATCGGTAAGCTCCACGTCCTTTGGAGTTATCGGGTCTAGGTTTTCGTGTACATCTTATGTATGTATGTATGTATGTATGTATGTATGTATATATGTATGTATGTATGTATGTATATATGTTATGGGTAGGTCGGGGCCCTGTTCCGATTATAATATATCCATCAGTAGAGGCTTGTAGACATATCCTGTCAGTTAGTGCACTATGTTGGACTTGTAGGCCTGGTATGTATATTTTGGTGGTTTGTCAGTTGTAGTAGTTATGACGGCCTTGTCGACCCAACTTTATATTGATGTTTAGTCAATGCTAGTTTCCATTCAGTTTTATATTTTGCTTCGCAAATTATCTTGCAAGGTGGCCTCATGGCCAAATTATGACATTATATGTTCACATTCCCTTAGTTGCAATTTGGTACACCGGGTTAGTTGAGGCACCGGGTGCCAGTCTCGCTCCCAGGTCGGGACGTGACATGGTGATTACCATAGTAAACAGTCGCTCCAACATCTTGACCAACAATATTGAATTGAAATTTAGGGTCTAACATAGGTGCCCTTATTCGCATCCTTTAGTAAAATTCTTTATAAGTCAGGACACCATCCTGACAATACCAGCTGACATCATCACCTTATTTTCTTCCATGATTTCTCAGTATTCGACTGATAATCCTTATTCACCAAAGTCATATGTGTTGACTGTATCAGTCCCAATCTATTCTCAACTTATCCTTCCATTTTGAACAAATCTGACACTTCCTGGCTATTAGCCTAAACATCTTGTATTATAACTTGAACCTTGAGCTTTATTCTCATCACTTCAATATCTTCCTCATCAGGTAATCAATACGATCGAGAATTCGTACTCTCACCTCAGGCACAAACGCACGATATAGAGTATGAAAAAAGTGAAACTCCCTAGATGTCATTGTAGCCTCCCTGATATAAGTGTGGCCGGCAACACACCGATATGAGGGACTCTACTTGACACAGCTCCATAGATTTCCTAGGACTCGACTTAGAACCTAGTGTTGTGATACCAACTTTGTCACGACCCAAATTCACGTGACCGACACCCGGCATACTACCCGACCCGAGTGAACCAACCCATATGTCAAGACCAAGTATAATTGCGGAAGCCAATTGAGAATCTTGTACATTTTCAAATCAAGTCATAACATATTTTTCATTTCCAAAATCATACATGAAACCTTTATAAAAATGATATAATCAAATTAAATGATTATTCCTTTATGCATGACGTCCACAAATCCTATTTTTATAATTCCACAACTATCTATGGGGCCTCTATACCAAAGAATAGAACCAACACTTGGAGTAATTCCAATAAAATAAAATAAAAAATAACACGATAGCTACCACGAAATAAAAATGGTGCTTCATAATACCTCGGAAAGAGAGTCATCCTAGCCCTGACCGCATGCCACGTATCATATATCATTCTGAAACATGTAAAGTAAGCGGGACCCTGGAGGGGGGCCCTAAAGGGCTGAGTACACCATGACGATACTCAATAAGTATCATATACTTTCTCTAACTTAAGTTCTTGGGACAAACTTTATAAAAATAATGCATCAATATTTGATATAAAACGAAAAGAAATTTTATCAATTCATGATCCTTGTCATTTTAAATGAAAGACAAGTAAAACATAACCCACAATATATACTTTTAAAACATTTATATCAACCCAAGATTTTGCAAGTGTTGATTATGAAAGACGATGAATAGTAACTTGGTGGCATTGGACAATCGATGTAGTATCAATAATGATTTCGAATGGGTATTAAAATATAAGAATGAAGTTGAATTGTCTAGCTTGTAAATCTATTCGGCGATTTGAGTTGTTGGAGGCTTGTAGCCAACTTATGAGTCATGTATGGATATTGATCAATATCTTAGGTCATACTTTGATGTAATTAGGATATCTAATTGTAGATATCGACTTGTTAGTGATGTTGAACATTTTAATCAACATTGGAATGATGGAGGAGGATTGAATACTTGTGAATGTTAATAAAGCGAAAACGAGGTAAGTTGATTAAAACTTACTCTTCTTGAGAGACTTTACTTTTTTTCGGAACAAACAAGCCTGTTATAGAGAGGGTTTAACTGTACCAATAAAAATCTCATGTTCAAAAATCTCTCGCCAACATCCCTATATAACAAACTTCGCTATAAAAGCCAAGCTTTTTCGGAACTAATTTTTATGCTATGTTATAATATATGTTCTCTATAACAGCACTTCGTTATAACATCCAAAAATATTCGAAACAAATAAGCGTGAGCTCCAGCACAAACATATATTGTGCTACGTTATAATATATGTTCTCACGTTCAAAAATCTCTCGCCAAGAGGATTTCCTATTACTCCATTATTCATGTGTAATTTCTACACTTTGAATACAATGCACATCTTATATACGTGCACACATACTATTTCAATTAGGATATCCAACAACTAAAAACTCTAGAATTAAAATAAATAAATATTATAAGCTATTAAGCTCAATAATTAGACTGAGCAACACCAGTGCAAACTGGTGGATTAATATCTAATTCTTAATCAAAACTATATAAAAACAATTTGCTAAAAATTGCACAAAAATTGGGAACTAATTAAAAAAAGCTCAAGAAGACTGAGCTCCAGCACAAATTGGTGGATTCTGTTTCCCTACTAACTTTGGCTTCACATTTTCACAACTAGATTTGGCTGGTCCTTCTTTTCCATTATAGGTAATGTCTATATCTCCAACCTCCACTCCATCACATGGTGCACCTTTACTGCACAGTAAAAGCACTGCATCTTGTGTTCTTGATGTTCCCCTTATGTTTTTTATGCTCACTTTGCTTATCTTTACTTTTGATGGCAACTGCAAAATTCACAAAATAAATATATGAGCCATAATATAACAAAATCAAATCTAGAACTTATTCTCAAGGAGTTTAACTCTTATACGCTGATAGTAGTAGCAAAGTTAGAAATTTCGTTATAGGTATTCAAGATTTAATATATATGTATAGGCGTAGTATATTTAACCTATATGTACAGTGTAATTTTCCGGCGAAGGGTGTTTAGCTGACCGTACTTCGCTATGTTTAACTTATATACTCAATATAGTTTCGCGAATGATGTTCAACTAATCACCCTTCGCCATATGTTACAAACGAAGGTGATTAACTCACGACCCTATTCGCAATATTTAACTTATATACATAGTATAATTTTCTGCGCGCTGAGGGGCTATCGGAAACGGTCTCTCTACTCCCTCGGGGTAGAGGTAAGGTCTGCGTACACACTACCCTCCCCAGACCCCACTTGTAGGATTTTACTGGGTTGTTGTATACATGGTATAATTTTCTGGCAAAGGGTCAGTTACCTGACATAAATTTTATAGTATAATATATCAGATCAGTCACTTAAAAAGATAAGTACAAGTAACTGCATAAAGTAGAAGTAAATGCATAAAGTTTTGTTCTTACATCTTTGTTGCATTGATTGTAAGGGCAATAGACTTGATCAATGACAATAGGGTTGCTAACATTTTGCACAATGATATCTTCATAGTGCAAATCTGTGACAACACCTTGATGTGAAGCTGGCCATGTCTTTACTCTAACACCATTATCAGTATTAATAAATGTGCAATTTTTTACATAAACTCCAACCACTGGCTTTTCACCTGGAGTTTTCCCAAGGCTTCCAACACTAATACCATGGCCAGGACCACAAGTAACTCTAGTGATATGAAGCTGTTCCAATTCATCTCCTACAGAAATACAGTCATCTCCTGTACCGATTACACAATCTGTGATGTTCACGTTGCTCGATCGCGCGACGTGAATGCCATCTGTGTTGATGCTTTCTTGTGGAGCTGTGATGTTTACTCTGATGAATGTCAAGTTCTTGCAACCATTCACGTTGATATGGAATAGTTTGCTGTCTTGTGAAGTTATGTCTTGGATTGTGGAATTTGTAAGGAAGTTGAAGCTCAAATTCTGTACCAGAGTAAAGATAATGAGCACAAAATTTGGAAAAGCTTAAGTTGTATGCAGTACAAAAAATAATTACATATATTATATCACTTACAAGGTAATTATAGGAGAAATTCTATAGTAAAACATTTATTGATAAAAACGGTAATGTACTTACTAGCACATGTTAAACTACGAATGTACAGTCAAACCTCTCTATAACAACCTCGTTTGTTCCGAATATTTTTGGATGTTATAGCGAAGTGATGTTATAGAGAACATATATTATAACATAACATAAAAATTGGTTCCGAAAAAGCTTGACTTTTATAGTGAAGTGTTGTTATATAGGGATGCTGTTATATAGAGAGGACTGACTGTATATAGCTTAAGTTCTTTTTTGATAATGTGTTACTAGTCAACTTAAAAGAGTGACTTTGATATACTAACTTTGCAAAGTTTTTGTATCGGATCATTTAAAAGATAATCAGAATTACTAATGATAGATGGAATGAGTAACTTGAAAACAAAGGCAAGTAATTTTGTATAACAAGTTAAATTGCACTGATAGTGTACAAATATCTAATACAGTGAGACCTCTCTATAACAGTCATCCCCTATAATAACAATTCCCTAAAACAACCAAGTTTTCTTTGGACCTTTTCTTTATGTTATATTATGATATATGTTCTGTACAACATCACTTCGCTACAAAAAAAAATAAAAAATGGGAACAAACGAGGCTGTTAGGTGCAAAGAACCAACCAGATTGACCTAGTGAATAAATCGAAAATACAAAAAGAAAAACAACATTGGACCAGAGAATGCGATTGCATTATAAGGTCTCAATTGAACAGATCGAGCAAGCTCAAATTGACGTAACATGAAACCTATCAGGCCAAAAGCTCCATAGAGAGCAATAAAAGTCCACAGATCCCTCGCCCCTGTTGACACCATCGAGTAAAATCTTCTTGTGCTTCAGGACCCATAGTAACAACAATGAATGTGCTAAACTATTAGCAGGAGTAGAAAACTGTGGCAGTTAAAAAGTTGCGGCCTATATACCGCCGGTGTATATAAGTTAAATCCGCATTAAAAACATTGATCAACACAAGATATAGTGGAATATACATGTCATAACTTACATTGGGAAGATTGCTGCAACTTTTGGAATCCTTGCAATTATTTTGACCCCAAGCTTGTTTACCTTGGCCATCAAAAACACCACCACCAGAAAGTGTGAAACGATCAATATAATTAACAGTTAACCATTCAATATCTGCACTGAGTTGTTTAGGATCTGAAGGAGCTTTCAAAATGGCTTGAACTTGTAGCTCAACTGGTGCTTTGCATGGCCCTTGTAGTTTTACTTGATTCATTTGATATGTACCTTTTGGTATCACTATTGTACTTGGGCTTGTTGCTGCACATGCCTCTTTAAAAGCATCTAACACAGCCTATAAATTATAATTTCTGTTATAGGCAAATCTAGAAAGGATTCAACGTGAAAATAGCACGGGCTGAAAAATAGCCAGCGTTTGTAAAGTCATTGAAAAATAGCTACTATTTTAATTGAAACACGGAAAGTTTATTATGGAGCTCCTGCGTTTAAATTTCCAGCATATTATGTTGGAACTCCACCACATTATGCTGGAATCTCGTACGTAAAAAATTCGATGTTGAAATTTTTTCGAATTTTTAAGAGTGTTTTTGTTCTACGTGAAAAAGTAGCTAAATTTCGATTACTTTCGAAACGGTGACTATTTTTTAATTATCAGTTGTAAATCGGACTATTTCTGATTTCTTTTTCCGGATTCAACCGAACTCACTACTTTCAGCTCGAAATGCTATACATATGCAAAAATATTTCAAAGCATAAATATATATTAGATCACATTCATTCTTAACAGATTGACTTTAAATCTTGAATTTGTCTCAAGTAAAAAAATAAATCAATTATATGGTAAAAATGCATGATTTACCTTACTGATATCTCCATTAGTTGTTGCGCCATATTTGGTAACATCAAAGACTCCGGGCGAAGCTGTTGGTTGAGCGTCTCCAATTCGTGCAAAAAATAACAATAAAAATGCAAACGATGTAAATTTTAATTCCATTTTTTTTCTTGTCTTTTTCTTTTGTATTGTATTTTATTGCGTTATTGTGTATTTTTCTTTTTTGGCGTTTGAAATGGTAAGTGAAGGTTGAAGCTCTTTTATAGTATGATCAAGATGAACTGAGACCATCAAATTTCTACCAATATGGTAGAAATTTAGTGGTTCATTTGAATTAGTCTTCTATGGAACAGATATTCTCCAACAAAGGAGGATGATTAATTAGGGAAATTAAGATCCAAGAAATTTAATTAGATTGTGTTGAAAATTTCAAAACCATCTACCCAAAGAGCCAAGTTAGAAGCTCTTGCTCTTCTAAAATCTAATCCTAGTGAATGACTTTAATTTTCATTATTTATCGATCATTTTGGAAGGAGAGTCTTGTCGTAACTAATAAAATTGTTGTCATGTGACCAGGAGGTCACGGATTCAAGCCGTGGAAACAGCCTCTTGCAGAAATGCAGGGTAAGGCTATATACAATAGATTCTTGTGGTCCAGTCCTTCCCAGGATCACGCGCATAGCAGTAGCTTAGTACACCGGTCTGTCCTTTTTTTTTTTTTTTTTGGAACCAGAAACTTAGGAGAAGATTGCAGAAAACAAAGATTTTAGTAGTTTAACTTTGTAGCTTAGGGAAATAATTACTAGCCAGCAAAACTAAGATCCTACAAGTTGTCAATTCTCTTCAAATTATTATAGCCTCAGTGGAACAAGGATAATTTAATAGTTTAAGTACTTCTTCATGTTATACTTTCTCAACTGTGCCTTATTAGTTTTAATAAAATTTAGTCTAATTCTAATAATGTTTGAAGTGTACTACGAGTTAACCATTACTATCATTTGTGACCTTTCAATTCCTAGTTTGTACCTCATTCTTATCAAAGGATAGCACTAGGGGTTTACATAGGTCGGGTTGGTTCGGATTTTTCAATTATCAAACCAAATCAATGGTGTCGGGTTTTTAAATTTATAAACCAAACCAAACCAACAAAGCCAGGTTTTTCAATCTCGGTTTTTCTCGAATTTTTCGGAGGGGGGGGGGGGGTTTCGGTAAAGTTTCATAGCATAAAATATGTAACTTGTGCTCCAAATATTTCTTAAATCCTAGTAAATACAACTATATAATGTGTTTTCCAAGAAACTAACACAATAATATGAGATAAGTCATAGCATTATACTAAAATATTCAATAACAAAGATAAAATAATAAAATTACATAAAACAAATATTGCTAATTAATAAGTCATAATGAAAATTAACGTAATCTAAAAATACTATATAGGTCATGCTAAAATAAGTATAGCTAATAAGTACTAATATTAGTTACATAACTAAGCACTAAAGAAAAATATAAACTAAGTTATGCATTTTCATTATAAACCAATGTAAAACTAAAATAATTATCCAACACTATCGTCATTCCTCGTATTGAATTGAATTTGTTTTGTTAGCATTAGTATTGATTTGAACTTTGTTTGAGTTACTACATTTATGTGCTATAAAATTTATTTACCATTCTTGATTTATGTGCTATAAAATTTATTTACCATTCAAGAATGTTAAGTCTAAACTTGAAATAATACGTTAAAAGATAAAACTGTGAAAAAGTTTAAGAAATATTTATAAATTACATTACAATAAATATTTATATGTATAAAATATTTTTAAAAATTATATAAATGTACTATCGGGTTGATTTGGTTTCGGTTTGACTTTTTTTAGTTAAAACCAAACCAAACCAATTATGGTCGGGTTTTATTTTTCAGTACCAAACCACAACGGATTTTTTTTTCCGGTATGACTCGGATTATCGGTTTGGTGCGATTTATCGGTTTTCTTTGTACACCCCTAGATAACACCTTGTTTTAATTTAATCTTGTCATTGCTTGTATAATAGTGGTCTTGGGGGCACCTTTTTTTTCCCTGTCATTATATCTAGTAAAAGGGCAGCCAAGTGCACCGTGACTCTTTAGATGATATCGAAGCGGAGTCCTCGGGGCGACTTTCTTGATCGCCTCATTCTTCAACCATGGGTTAAGATGTAGCTAAAGTCTCTCCGATGGTAGCTCTGTCGGGTCATTTGACCTTCTCAGTTCCACTCGGGCATACTCTTTCATAGGCTCGATTAGAAAAAAGGACCTTATCTGTATCTGTCTCTCTTACTCGAACTAGCCACCCCTTGGGAACCGTCTCCCCTTTTACCCTGCAATGAAGGGCGGATGGCTTAGCCTTGCCTTTAGAAAGAAGAAATAGAAATTTTTTACCCCTGATAGTGATGGATATGGATGACGAAAGCCCCCCAGCGAAAGCCGAAGCACAGGTTCGCAGACCTCTCTGAATCCCAAGAAGGGAATTTACGGTCACCGATATCTCACTCAAAGAGCATTCAGCTCGGCTAGTGGGATTTTGTGTTCGAACCTCGAATCCGGACCTGTTCGACAAGACCACATCCATCAAATGTGCTCGTAGGTTGACTCACATATGCATCCCGACTAAGGTCTCACAAACTTGCACTTCCCTTATGCATCCAACCGCTTCACTAATGTGAATAGGTTATACATAAGGGTAGGTTTGCATATCTTAAATCATGCTTTTCATAAGTTCGGTACGCTAGAGGGTGACGAAGGAACACTAGTTCTATTGGATCTAAGCCCGCATTCTTCCTAGCAACCGAGTCTTAGCCCGAAGAGCACTTCCCTGGCGGAGAGTTTGAAAGAACGGAACTCCAGCGCACTGATTGAGCTAGCTACAGATCGTGAACTCTTTCAGACCCTTAGTTTCACTTGGTTGGGGTAGAGTTTCAGCCTGCCTTCCACCGAATATAAAAAACCTTAGAGTTTTCTAACCTGCTGACATCGCTTTCTCTCAGCCACTAGTGGCTTATGTAGTGGTCAGCATTCCTACGTGCTCCCCCTTACCCCCCTACTTAAGAATCCAAAGGTCACCTTTGGATGTTGTCGTGCCGCTTATTTCGAATAGCGAGAAAGTAAAATAATAGGGAATATAATAGAGCTGACCCTCATAGAAAATTGCCTATGAGATCGCATTTCATCGGTTTTTAAGATTGGATAGTATTCCGTATCCTTGTAGGGTCCGAGGAAAGACGCACTCCAAGGATTGTGTTCACAGCTTGAACCCGTGACCTATCGGTCACACGGAAATAATTTTACCATTTTAAACTTGTACACTACACTATGTTGTGTTTGTATTACCCCTATTATATTGGGAAAATAACACTGTATAACTGCTCTCAAAATAATAGTCGGAAAAAATGTATATTTATTTTTTGTATATATGTACATTATGTATGTTATATACAAATTTTATATATTTTTTCGGCTACGAAATGTAAATAGTTTCTGGCGTGGGCTAAGAGTGAAAAAAAAACCATTTCTTTTTGGGTGTCTATTACTAAGGGTGTACAAAGAAAACCTATAAAGCGCACCAACCCGATAGTTCGAGTCAAATCGAGAAAAAAAAATCCATTGTGATTTGGTTTGGTTTGTTTTTAACAAAAAAAATCAAACCTAAAACCAAACCAACTCGATATTACATTTATACAATTTAAAAAAATATTTTATGCATATAAATATTTATTGTAATATAATTTATAAGTATTTCTTAAACTTGTTCATAGTTTTATCTTTAAAAGTATTATTTAAAATTTGGACTTAACATTCTTGAATGGTCCAATAAATTTTATAGCCCATAAAAATAGTAAGTCAAATAAAGTTAAAATCAATACTAATGCTAATAAAGGAAATTCAATTCAACACTAGGAATGACAATAGTGTTGGATATCTATTTTTTCTATGCTTAATTGTGTAATTAATAGTACTTATTACAACAACAACCTAGTATAATCCCACTAGTGGGGTCTGTGGAGGGTAGTGTGTACGCATACCATATCCTTACCCTAGGGTAGAGTGGTTGTTTCCGATAGACCCTCGGCTCACTCCCTCCAAGAACTTCCCACCTTGCTCTTGGGGTGATTCGAACTCACAACCTCTTGGTTAGAAGTAGAGGGTGCTTACCACTAGAGCAACCCACTCTTGTCCATGATATAATGAACAAACAATATGAAAAATAAACTTGCAATATTACAAAGAAAAAGTAGGGTACAAGGTTGAATTATTATATAAAAGGTAGGATAAAAGATAAAATATAATTATTTAATAATAGAGAAGGATAAGATGAGAGAAAAGAACAAGGTAACGATGCAACCACACCAAATCGTTCGTTACATAAAGTGACACTTTTCATCGTTACATAACGACGGATTTAATAATACGATACAATAAAATTTTGAACAATCAAAATAAATATTGTATTTAAAGGAACAATACGATACAATACAATAGGTAACAACCATTCAAACAAGAATCGTCAGTATTTTAATCATAGCGTATTTTCCCAACCTGTTTTGATTTTTTTTTTGAGCCTACAGTCTATTGGAAACAAACTCTCTACCTCACACAAAGTATGGGTAAGATCTACATATACTTTATCCTCTTGGGACCTCCACTTGTAGGATCACACTCGGTTTGATGTTATGTTGTAAACATTAAAAGGAAAAAATAGTTTGAAAGATAAAAAGGCAACTTTTTTTTTTGTTTGCAAAAACAACACAAATAATCACTGCTACGTACACTAATAATAAAAATGCAAATGCAGGTCGTAATTTAAATATCATATATACAGTCACACCTCTCTATAACAACATCCCTATATAACAAACTTCGCTATAAAAGCCAAGCTTTTTCGGAACTAATTTTTATGCTATGTTATAATATATGTTCTCTATAACAGCACTTCGTTATAACATCCAAAAATATTCGAAACAAATAAGCGTGAGCTCCAGCACAAACATATATTGTGCTACGTTATAATATATGTTCTCACGTTCAAAAATCTCTCGCCAAGAGGATTTCCTATTACTCCATTATTCATGTGTAATTTCT
Organism: Nicotiana tabacum; assembly: GCF_000715075.1. Lineage (NCBI taxonomy): Eukaryota > Viridiplantae > Streptophyta > Magnoliopsida > Solanales > Solanaceae > Nicotiana > Nicotiana tabacum. The sequence goes on from NC_134081.1 coordinate 120,435,240, forward strand.
ACACTTTGAATACAATGCACATCTCATATACGTGCACACATACTATTTCAATTAGGATATCCAAAAACTAAAAACTCTAGAATTAAAAAAAATAAATATTATAAGCTATTAAGCTCAATAATTAGACTGAGCAACACCAGTGCAAACTGGTGGATTCATATCTTCTTAATCAAAACTATATTAAATAAAATTGCTAAAATTTGCACAAAAATTGGGAACTAATTAAAAAAAGCTCAAGAAGACTGAGCTCCAGCACAAATTGGTGGATTCTGTTTCCCTACTAACTTTGGCTTCACATTTTCACAACTAGATTTGGCTGGTCCTTCTTTTCCATTATAGGTAATGTCTATATCTCCAACCTCCACTCCATCACATGGTGCACCTTTACTGCACAGTAAAAGCACTGCATCTTGTGTTCTTGATGTTCCCCTTATGTTTTTTATGCTCACTTTGCTTATCTTTACTTTTGATGGCAACTGCAAAATTCACAAAATAAATATATGAACCATAATATAACAAAATCAAATCTAGAACTTATTCTCAAGGAATTTAACTCTTATACACTGATAGTAGTAGCAAAGTCAGAAATTTCGTTACAGGTATTCAAGATTCAATTTATATGTATAAACATAGTATATTTAACCTATATGTACAGTGTAATTTTCCGGCGAAGGGTGTTTAGCTGATCGTACATTGCTATGTTTAACTTATATACTCAATATAGTTTCGCGAATGATGTTCAACTAACCACCATTCGCCATATGTTACAAACGAAGGTGATTAACTCACGACCCTATTCGCAATATTTAACTTATATACATAGTATAATTTTCTGCGCGCCGAGAGTCTATCGGAAATAACCTTCTACTTCCTCGGGTAGAAGTAAGATCTGCGTACACACTACTCTTCCCAGACCCCACTTGTACGATTTTACTGGGTTGTTATTGTTGTATACATGGTATAATTTTCTGGCAAAGGCTGGTTAGCTGGCAGAAATTTTATAGTATAATATATTAGATAGTCACTTAAAAGATAAGTACAAGTAAATGCATAAAGTTTTGTTCTTACATCTTTGTTGCATTGATTGTAAGGGCAATAGACTTGATCAATGACAATAGGGTTGCTAACATTTTGCACAATGATATCTTCATAGTGCAAATCTGTGACAACACCTTGATGTGAAGCTGGCCATGTCTTTACTCTAACACCATTATCAGTATTAATAAATGTGCAATTTTTTACATAAACTCCAACCACTGGCTTTTCACCTGGAGTTTTCCCAAGGCTTCCAACACTAATACCATGGCCAGGACCACAAGTAACTCTAGTGATATGAAGCTGTTCCAATTCATCTCCTACAGAAATACAGTCATCTCCTGTACCGATTACACAATCTGTGATGTTCACGTTGCTCGATCGCGCGACGTGAATGCCATCTGTGTTGATGCTTTCTTGTGGAGCTGTGATGTTTACTCTGATGAATGTCAAGTTCTTGCAACCATTCACGTTGATATGGAATAGTTTGCTGTCTTGTGAAGTTATGTCTTGGATTGTGGAATTTGTAAGGAAGTTGAAGCTCAAATTCTGTACCAGAGTAAAGATAATGAGCACAAAATTTGGAAAAGCTTAAGTTGTATGCAGTACAAAAAATAATTACATATATTATATCACTTACAAGGTAATTATAGGAGAAATTCTATAGTAAAACATTTATTGATAAAAACGGTAATGTACTTACTAGCACATGTTAAACTACGAATGTACAGTCAAACCTCTCTATAACAACCTCGTTTGTTCCGAATATTTTTGGATGTTATAGCGAAGTGATGTTATAGAGAACATATATTATAACATAACATAAAAATTGGTTCCGAAAAAGCTTGACTTTTATAGTGAAGTGTTGTTATATAGGGATGCTGTTATATAGAGAGGACTGACTGTATATAGCTTAAGTTCTTTTTTGATAATGTGTTACTAGTCAACTTAAAAGAGTGACTTTGATATACTAACTTTGCAAAGTTTTTGTATCGGATCATTTAAAAGATAATCAGAATTACTTATGATAGATGGAATGAGTAACTTGAAAACAAAGGCAAGTAATTTTGTATAACAAGTTAAATTGCACTGATAGTGTACAAATATCTAATACAGTGAGACCTCTCTATAACAGTCATCCCCTATAATAACAATTCCCTAAAACAACCAAGTTTTCTTTGGACCTTTTCTTTATGTTATATTATGATATATGTTCTGTACAACATCACTTCGCTACAAAAAAAAATAAAAAATGGGAACAAACGAGGCTGTTAGGTGCAAAGAACCAACCAGATTGACCTAGTGAATAAATCGGAAATACAAAAAGAAAAACAACATTGGACCAGAGAATGCGATTGCATTATAAGGTCTCAATTGAACAGATCGAGCAAGCTCAAATTGACGTAACATGAAACCTATCAGGCCAAAAGCTCCATAGAGAGCAATAAAAGTCCACAGATCCCTCGCCCCTGTTGACACCATCGAGTAAAATCTCCTTGTGCTTCAGGACCCATAGTAACAACAATGAATGTGCTAAACTATTAGCAGGAGTAGAAAACTGTGGCAGTTAAAAAGTTGCGGCCTATATACCGCCGGTGTATATAAGTTAAATCCGCATTAAAAACATTGATCAACACAAGATATAGTGGAATATACATGTCATAACTTACATTGGGAAGATTGCTGCAACTTTTGGAATCCTTGCAATTATTTTGACCCCAAGCTTGTTTACCTTGGCCATCAAAAACACCACCACCAGAAAGTGTGAAACGATCAATATAATTAACAGTTAACCATTCAATATCTGCACTGAGTTGTTTAGGATCTGAAGGAGCTTTCAAAATGGCTTGAACTTGTAGCTCAACTGGTGCTTTGCATGGCCCTTGTAGTTTTACTTGATTCATTTGATATGTACCTTTTGGTATCACTATTGTACTTGGGCTTGTTGCTGCACATGCCTCTTTAAAAGCATCTAACACAGCCTATAAATTATAATTTCTGTTATAGGCAAATCTAGAAAGGATTCAACGTGAAAATAGCACGGGCTAGCCAGTTTTCGGACTGGTAATCGAAAAATAGCCAGCGTTTGTAAAGTCATTGAAAAATAGCTACTATTTTAATTGAAACACGGAAAGTTTATTATGGAGCTCCTGCGTTTAAATTTCCAGCACATTATGTTGGAACTCCACCACATTATGCTGGAATCTCGTACGTAAAAAATTCGATGTTGAAATTTTTTCGAATTTTTAAGAGTGTTTTTGTTCTACGTGAAAAAGTAGCTAAATTTCGATTACTTTCGAAACGGTGACTATTTTTTAATTATCAGTTGTAAATCGGACTATTTCTGATTTCTTTTTCCGGATTCAACCGAACTCACTACTTTCAGCTCGAAATGCTATACATATGCAAAAATATTTCAAAGCATAAATATATATTAGATCACATTCATTCTTAACAGATTGACTTTAAATCTTGAATTTGTCTCAAGTAAAAAAATAAATCAATTATATGGTAAAAATGCATGATTTACCTTACTGATATCTCCATTAGTTGTTGCGCCATATTTGGTAACATCAAAGACTCCGGGCGAAGCTGTTGGTTGAGCGTCTCCAATTCGTGCAAAAAATAACAATAAAAATGCAAACGATGTAAATTTTAATTCCATTTTTTTTCTTGTCTTTTTCTTTTGTATTGTATTTTATTGCGTTATTGTGTATTTTTCTTTTTTGGCGTTTGAAATGGTAAGTGAAGGTTGAAGCTCTTTTATAGTATGATCAAGATGAACTGAGACCATCAAATTTCTACCAATATGGTAGAAATTTAGTGGTTCATTTGAATTAGTCTTCTATGGAACAGATATTCTCCAACAAAGGAGGATGATTAATTAGGGAAATTAAGATCCAAGAAATTTAATTAGATTGTGTTGAAAATTTCAAAACCATCTACCCAAAGAACCAAGTTAGAAGCTCTTGCTCTTCTAAAATCTAATCCTAGTGAATGACTTTGATTTTCATTATTTATCGATCATTTTAGAAGGAGAGTCTTGGCTTAACTGATAAAATTGATGCCATGTGACCAGGAGGTCACGAATTCAAGTCGTGAAAACAACCTCTTGCAAAAATACAGGGTAAGGCTACATACAATAGATCCTTGTAGTCCGGTCCTTCCCCGGATCACGCGCATAGCGGGAACTTAGTACACTGGTCTGCCCCTTTTTTTTTTTTTTTTTTTGGAACCAGAAACTTAGGAGAAGATCGTAGAAAACAATGATTTTAGTAGTTTAACTTTGTAGCTTAGGGAAATATTTACTAGCCAGCAAAACTAAGATCCTACAAGTTGTCAATTCTCTTCAAATTATTATAGCCTCAGTTGGAACAATGATAATTTAATAGTTTAAGTACTTCTTCATGTTATACTATCTCAACTGTGCCTTATTAATTTTAATAAAATTTAGTCTAATTCTAATAATGTTTGAAGTGTACTACGAATTAACCATTACTATCATTTGTGACCTTCCAATTTCTAGTTTGTACCTCATTCTTATCAAAGGATAGCACTACGGGTGTACATAGGTCGGGTTGGTTCGAATTTTTCAATTATCAAACAAAATCAATGATGTCGGGTTTTTAAATTTATAAACCAAACCAAACCAACAAAGTCAGGTCTTTCAATCTCGGATTTTTTTTTTTGGGGGGGGGGGGGGGGGGGGTTTTCGGTAAAGTTTCATAGCATAAAATATGTAACTTGTGCTCCAAATATTTTTAAGTCCTAGTAAATACAACTATATAATGTGTTTTCCAAAAAACTAACACAATAATATGAGATAAGTCATAGCATTATACTAAAATATTCAATAACAAAGATAAAATAATAAAATTACATAAAATAAATATTGCTAATTAATAAGTCATAATAAAAATTAATGTAGTCTAAAAATACTATATAGGTCATGCTAAAATAAGTATAGCTAATAAGTACTAATATTAATTATATAACTAAGCACTAAAGAAAAATATAAACTAAGTTATGCATTTTCATTATAAACCAATGTAAAACTAAAATAATTATCCAACACTATCGTCATTTCTCGTATTGAATTAAATTTATTTTGTTAGCATTAGTATTGATTTGAACTTTGTTTGAGTTACTACATTTATGTGCTATAAAATTTATTTACCATTCAAGAATGTTAAGTCTAAACTTCAAATAATACGTTAAAAGATAAAACTATGAAAAAGTTTAAGAAATATTTATAAATTATATTACAATAAATATTAATATGTATAAAATATTTTTAAAAATAATATAAATATACTATCGGGTTGATTGGTTTCGGTTTGACTTTTTTTTAGTTAAAACCAAACCAAACCAATTATGGTCGGGTTTTATTTTCCAATACCAAAGCACATCGGGGGGTTTTTTCCGGTTTGACTAGAATTATCGGTTTGGTGCGGTTTATCGGTTTTTTTTGTACACCCCTAGATAATACCTTGTTTTAATTTAATCTTGTCATTGCTTGTATAATAGTGGTCTTGGGGGCACTTTTTTCTGTCATTATATCTAGTAAAAGGGCAGCCAAGTGCACTATGACTCTTTAGATGATATCGAAGCGGAGTCCTCGGGGCGACTTTCTTGATCGCCTCATTCTTCAACCATGGGTTAAGATGTGGCTAAAGTCTCTTCGATGGTAGCTCTATCGGATCATTTGATCTTCTCAGTTTCACTCGGTCATACTCTTTCATAGGCTCGATTAGAAAAAAAGGACCTTATCTGTATCTGTCTCTCTTACTCGAACTAGCCACCCCTTGGGAACCGTCTCCCCTTTTACCCTGCAATGAAGGGCGGATGGCTTAGCCTTGCCTTTAGAAAGAATAAATAGAAATTTTTTACCCCTGATAGTGATGGATATGGTTGACGAAAGCCCCCAGCGAAAGCCGAAGCACAGGTTCGCAGACCTCTCTGAATCCCAAGAAGGGAATTTACAGTCAACGATATCTCATCAAAGAGCATTCAGCTCGGCTAGTGGGCTTTTGTGTTCGAACCTCGAATCCGGACCTGTTCGACAAGACCAGATCCATCAAATGTGCTCGTTGGTTGACTCACATATGCATCCCGACTAAGGTCTCACAAACTTGCACTTCCCTTATGCATCCAACCGCTTCACTAATGTGAATAGATTATACATAAGGGTAGGTTTGCATATCTTAAATCATGCTTTTCATAAGTTCGGTACGCTAGAGGGTGACGAAGGAACACTAGTTCTATTGGATCTAAGCCCGCATTCTTCCTAGCAACCGAGTCTCAGCCCGAAGAGCACTTCCCTGGCGGAGAGTTTGAAAGAACGGAACTCCAGCGCACTGATTGAGCTAGCTACATATCGTGAACTTTTTCAGACCCTTAGTTTCACTTGGTTGGGGCAGAGTTTTAGCCTGCCTTCCACCGAATATAAAAAACCTTAGAATTTTCTAACCTGCTGACATCGCTTTCTCTCAGCCACTAGTGGCTTATGTAGTGGTCAGCATTCCTACGAGCTCCCCCTTGCCCCCTACTTAAGAATCCAAAGGTCACCTTTGGATGTTGTCGTGCCGCTTATTTCGAATAGCGAGAAAGTGAAATAATGGGGAATATAATGGAGCAGACCCTCATAGGAAATTGCCTATGAGATCGCATTTCATCAGTTTTTAAGATTGGATAGTATTCCGTATCCATGTAGGGTCCGAGGAAAGACGCACTCCAAGGATTGCGTTCACAGCTTGAACCCGTGACCTATCGCGGAAATAATTTTACCATTTTAAACTTGTACACTACACTATGTTGTGTTTGTATTACCCCTATTATATTGGGAAAATAACACCGTATAACTGCTCTTAAAATAATAGTCGAAAAAAATATATATTTGTTTTTTGTATATATGTACATTATGTATGTTATATATAAATTTTATACACTTTTTCGGCTACGAAATGTAAATAATTTCTGGCATGGGCTAAAAGTGAAAAAAAAACCATTTCTTTTTGGGTGTCTATTACTAGGGGTGTACAAAGAAAACCTATAAAGCGCACCAACCCGATAATTCGAGTCAAACCGAGAAACAAAACCCATTGTGATTTGGTTTGGTTTGTTTTTAACAAAAAAAATCAAACCTAAAACCAAACCAACCCGATATTACATTTATACAATTTAAAAAAATATTTTATGCATATAAATATTTATTGTAATATAATTTATAAGTATTTCTTAAACTTGTTCACAATTTTATCTTTAAAAGTATTATTTAAAATTTGGACTTAACATTCTTGAATGGTCCAATAAATTTTATAGCCCATAAAAGTAGTTAAGTTAAATAAAGTTCAAATCAATACTAATGCTAATAAAGGAAATTCAATTCAACACTAGGCATGACAATAGTGTTGCATATCTATTTTTTTTTAGTTTTGCATTGATTTATAAGAAAAATGTATAACCTAGTTTATCTATTTTTTCTATTCTTAATTGTGTAATTAATAGTACTTATTACAACAACAACCTAGTATAATCCCACTGGTGGAGTCTGTGGAGGGTAGTGTGTACGCAGACCTTACCCCTACCCTGGGGTAGAGAGGTTGTTTCGTGTACATCTTCTGTATGTATGTATGTATATATGTTATGGGTAGGTCGGGACCCTGTTCCGATCACCATATATCCATCAGTAGAGGCTTGTAGAGATATCCTGTCAGTTAGTGCACTATGTTGGACTTGTAGGCCTGGTATGTATATTTTGGTGGTTTGTCAGTTGTAGTAGTTATGACGGCCTTGTCGACCCAACTTTATATTGATGTTTAGTCAACGCTAGTTTCCATTCAGTTTTATATTTTGCTTCGCAAATTATCTTGCAAGGTGGCCTCATGGACAAATTATGGCATTATATGTTCAGATTCCCTTAGTCGCAATTTGGTACACCAGGTTAGTTGAGGCACCGGGTGCCACTCTCACTCCCAGGTCGGGGCGTGACATGGTGATTACCATAGTAAACAGTCGCTCCAACATCTTGATCAACAATCTTGAATTGAAATTTAGGGTCTAACATAGGTGCCCTTATTCGCATCCTTTAGTAAAATTCTTTATAAGTCAGGACACCATCCTGACAATACTAGCTGACATCATCACCTTATTTTCTTCCATGATTTCTCAGTATTCGACTGTTAATCCTTATTCACCAAAGTCATATGTGTTGACTGTATCAGTCCCAATCTATTCTCAACTTATCCTTCCATCAATCTGACACTTCCTGGCTATTAGCCTAAACATCTTGTATTATAACTTGAACCTTGAGCTTTATTCTCATCACTTCCATATCTTCCTCATCAGGTAATCAATACGATCGAGAATTCGTACTCTCACCTCAGGCACAAACGCACGATATAGAGTATGAAAAAAGTGAAACTCCCTAGATGTCATTGTAGCCTCCCTGATATAAGTGTGGTCGGCAACACACCGATAAGAGGGACTCTACTTGACACGACTCCAAAGACTTCCTAGGACTCGACTTAGAACCTAGTGTTGTGATACCAACTTTGTCACGACTCAAATCCACGTAACCGGCACCCGGCACACTACCCGACCCGAGTGAACCAACCCATATGTCAAGACCAAGTATAATTGCGGAAGCCAATTGAGAATCTTGTACATTTTCAAATCAAGTCATAACATATTTTTCATTTCCAAAATCATACATGAAACCTTTTATAAAAATGATATAATCAAATTAAATGATTATTCCTTTATGCATGACGTCTACAATCCTATTTTTACAATCCCACAACTATCTATGGAGCCTCTATACCAAAGAATAGAACCAACACTTGGAGTAATTCTAACAAAATAAAATAAGAAATAACACGATAGCTACCACGAAATAAAAATGGTGCTTCATAATACCTCGGAAAGAGAGTCATCCTAGCCCTGACCGCATGCCACGTATCATATGTCATCCTGAAATATGTAAAGTAAGCGAGACCCTGGAGGAGGGCCCTAAGGGCTGAGTACACCACGGCGATACTCAATAAGTGTCATAGACTTTCTCTAACTTAAGTTCTTGGGACAAACTTTTTAAAAATAATGCATCAATATTTGATATAAAATGATAAGAAATTTTATCAATTCATGATCCTTGTCATTTTAAATGAAAGACAAGTAAAACATAACCCACAATATATACTTTTAAAACATTTATATCAACCCAAGATTTTGCGAGTGTTGATTATGAAAGACGATGAATAGTAACTTGGTGGCATTGGACAATCGATGTAGTATCAATAATGATTTCGAATGGGTATTAAAATATAAGAATGAAGTTGAATTGTCTAGCTTGTAAATCTATTTGGCGATTTGAGTTGTTGGAGGCTTGTAGCCAACTTATGAGCCATGTATGGATATTGATCAATATCTTAGGTCATACTTTGATGTAATTAGGATATCTAATTGTAGATATCGACTTGTTGGTGATGTTGAACATTTTAATCAATATTGGAATGATGGAGGAGGATTGAATGATTGTGAATATTAATAAAACGAAAACGAGGTAAGTTGATTAAAACTTACTCTTCTTGAGAGACTTTATTCTTTTTCGGAACAAACAAGGAGAGGGTTTAACTGTACCAATGAAAATCTCATGTTCAAAAATCTCTCGCCAAGAGGATTTCCTATTACTCCATTGTTCATGTGTAATTTCTACACTTTGAATACAATGCACATCTCATATACGTGCACACATACTATTTCAATTAGGATATCCAAAAACTAAAAACTCTAGAATTAAAAAAAATAAATATTATAAGCTATTAAGCTCAATAATTAGACTGAGCAACACCAGTGCAAACTGGTGGATTCATATCTTCTTAATCAAAACTATATTAAATAAAATTGCTAAAATTTGCACAAAAATTGGGAACTAATTAAAAAAAGCTCAAGAAGACTGAGCTCCAGCACAAATTGGTGGATTCTGTTTCCCTACTAACTTTGGCTTCACATTTTCACAACTAGATTTGGCTGGTCCTTCTTTTCCATTATAGGTAATGTCTATATCTCCAACCTCCACTCCATCACATGGTGCACCTTTACTGCACAGTAAAAGCACTGCATCTTGTGTTCTTGATGTTCCCCTTATGTTTTTTATGCTCACTTTGCTTATCTTTACTTTTGATGGCAACTGCAAAATTCACAAAATAAATATATGAACCATAATATAACAAAATCAAATCTAGAACTTATTCTCAAGGAATTTAACTCTTATACACTGATAGTAGTAGCAAAGTCAGAAATTTCGTTACAGGTATTCAAGATTCAATTTATATGTATAAACATAGTATATTTAACCTATATGTACAGTGTAATTTTCCGGCGAAGGGTGTTTAGCTGATCGTACATTGCTATGTTTAACTTATATACTCAATATAGTTTCGCGAATGATGTTCAACTAACCACCATTCGCCATATGTTACAAACGAAGGTGATTAACTCACGACCCTATTCGCAATATTTAACTTATATACATAGTATAATTTTCTGCGCGCCGAGAGTCTATCGGAAATAACCTTCTACTTCCTCGGGTAGAAGTAAGATCTGCGTACACACTACTCTTCCCAGACCCCACTTGTACGATTTTACTGGGTTGTTATTGTTGTATACATGGTATAATTTTCTGGCAAAGGCTGGTTAGCTGGCAGAAATTTTATAGTATAATATATTAGATAGTCACTTAAAAGATAAGTACAAGTAAATGCATAAAGTTTTGTTCTTACATCTTTGTTGCATTGATTGTAAGGGCAATAGACTTGATCAATGACAATAGGGTTGCTAACATTTTGCACAATGATATCTTCATAGTGCAAATCTGTGACAACACCTTGATGTGAAGCTGGCCATGTCTTTACTCTAACACCATTATCAGTATTAATAAATGTGCAATTTTTTACATAAACTCCAACCACTGGCTTTTCACCTGGAGTTTTCCCAAGGCTTCCAACACTAATACCATGGCCAGGACCACAAGTAACTCTAGTGATATGAAGCTGTTCCAATTCATCTCCTACAGAAATACAGTCATCTCCTGTACCGATTACACAATCTGTGATGTTCACGTTGCTCGATCGCGCGACGTGAATGCCATCTGTGTTGATGCTTTCTTGTGGAGCTGTGATGTTTACTCTGATGAATGTCAAGTTCTTGCAACCATTCACGTTGATATGGAATAGTTTGCTGTCTTGTGAAGTTATGTCTTGGATTGTGGAATTTGTAAGGAAGTTGAAGCTCAAATTCTGTACCAGAGTAAAGATAATGAGCACAAAATTTGGAAAAGCTTAAGTTGTATGCAGTACAAAAAATAATTACATATATTATATCACTTACAAGGTAATTATAGGAGAAATTCTATAGTAAAACATTTATTGATAAAAACGGTAATGTACTTACTAGCACATGTTAAACTACGAATGTACAGTCAAACCTCTCTATAACAACCTCGTTTGTTCCGAATATTTTTGGATGTTATAGCGAAGTGATGTTATAGAGAACATATATTATAACATAACATAAAAATTGGTTCCGAAAAAGCTTGACTTTTATAGTGAAGTGTTGTTATATAGGGATGCTGTTATATAGAGAGGACTGACTGTATATAGCTTAAGTTCTTTTTTGATAATGTGTTACTAGTCAACTTAAAAGAGTGACTTTGATATACTAACTTTGCAAAGTTTTTGTATCGGATCATTTAAAAGATAATCAGAATTACTTATGATAGATGGAATGAGTAACTTGAAAACAAAGGCAAGTAATTTTGTATAACAAGTTAAATTGCACTGATAGTGTACAAATATCTAATACAGTGAGACCTCTCTATAACAGTCATCCCCTATAATAACAATTCCCTAAAACAACCAAGTTTTCTTTGGACCTTTTCTTTATGTTATATTATGATATATGTTCTGTACAACATCACTTCGCTACAAAAAAAAATAAAAAATGGGAACAAACGAGGCTGTTAGGTGCAAAGAACCAACCAGATTGACCTAGTGAATAAATCGGAAATACAAAAAGAAAAACAACATTGGACCAGAGAATGCGATTGCATTATAAGGTCTCAATTGAACAGATCGAGCAAGCTCAAATTGACGTAACATGAAACCTATCAGGCCAAAAGCTCCATAGAGAGCAATAAAAGTCCACAGATCCCTCGCCCCTGTTGACACCATCGAGTAAAATCTCCTTGTGCTTCAGGACCCATAGTAACAACAATGAATGTGCTAAACTATTAGCAGGAGTAGAAAACTGTGGCAGTTAAAAAGTTGCGGCCTATATACCGCCGGTGTATATAAGTTAAATCCGCATTAAAAACATTGATCAACACAAGATATAGTGGAATATACATGTCATAACTTACATTGGGAAGATTGCTGCAACTTTTGGAATCCTTGCAATTATTTTGACCCCAAGCTTGTTTACCTTGGCCATCAAAAACACCACCACCAGAAAGTGTGAAACGATCAATATAATTAACAGTTAACCATTCAATATCTGCACTGAGTTGTTTAGGATCTGAAGGAGCTTTCAAAATGGCTTGAACTTGTAGCTCAACTGGTGCTTTGCATGGCCCTTGTAGTTTTACTTGATTCATTTGATATGTACCTTTTGGTATCACTATTGTACTTGGGCTTGTTGCTGCACATGCCTCTTTAAAAGCATCTAACACAGCCTATAAATTATAATTTCTGTTATAGGCAAATCTAGAAAGGATTCAACGTGAAAATAGCACGGGCTAGCCAGTTTTCGGACTGGTAATCGAAAAATAGCCAGCGTTTGTAAAGTCATTGAAAAATAGCTACTATTTTAATTGAAACACGGAAAGTTTATTATGGAGCTCCTGCGTTTAAATTTCCAGCACATTATGTTGGAACTCCACCACATTATGCTGGAATCTCGTACGTAAAAAATTCGATGTTGAAATTTTTTCGAATTTTTAAGAGTGTTTTTGTTCTACGTGAAAAAGTAGCTAAATTTCGATTACTTTCGAAACGGTGACTATTTTTTAATTATCAGTTGTAAATCGGACTATTTCTGATTTCTTTTTCCGGATTCAACCGAACTCACTACTTTCAGCTCGAAATGCTATACATATGCAAAAATATTTCAAAGCATAAATATATATTAGATCACATTCATTCTTAACAGATTGACTTTAAATCTTGAATTTGTCTCAAGTAAAAAAATAAATCAATTATATGGTAAAAATGCATGATTTACCTTACTGATATCTCCATTAGTTGTTGCGCCATATTTGGTAACATCAAAGACTCCGGGCGAAGCTGTTGGTTGAGCGTCTCCAATTCGTGCAAAAAATAACAATAAAAATGCAAACGATGTAAATTTTAATTCCATTTTTTTTCTTGTCTTTTTCTTTTGTATTGTATTTTATTGCGTTATTGTGTATTTTTCTTTTTTGGCGTTTGAAATGGTAAGTGAAGGTTGAAGCTCTTTTATAGTATGATCAAGATGAACTGAGACCATCAAATTTCTACCAATATGGTAGAAATTTAGTGGTTCATTTGAATTAGTCTTCTATGGAACAGATATTCTCCAACAAAGGAGGATGATTAATTAGGGAAATTAAGATCCAAGAAATTTAATTAGATTGTGTTGAAAATTTCAAAACCATCTACCCAAAGAACCAAGTTAGAAGCTCTTGCTCTTCTAAAATCTAATCCTAGTGAATGACTTTGATTTTCATTATTTATCGATCATTTTAGAAGGAGAGTCTTGGCTTAACTGATAAAATTGATGCCATGTGACCAGGAGGTCACGAATTCAAGTCGTGAAAACAACCTCTTGCAAAAATACAGGGTAAGGCTACATACAATAGATCCTTGTAGTCCGGTCCTTCCCCGGATCACGCGCATAGCGGGAACTTAGTACACTGGTCTGCCCTTTTTTTTTTTTTTTTTTTGGAACCAGAAACTTAGGAGAAGATCGTAGAAAACAATGATTTTAGTAGTTTAACTTTGTAGCTTAGGGAAATATTTACTAGCCAGCAAAACTAAGATCCTACAAGTTGTCAATTCTCTTCAAATTATTATAGCCTCAGTTGGAACAATGATAATTTAATAGTTTAAGTACTTCTTCATGTTATACTATCTCAACTGTGCCTTATTAATTTTAATAAAATTTAGTCTAATTCTAATAATGTTTGAAGTGTACTACGAATTAACCATTACTATCATTTGTGACCTTCCAATTTCTAGTTTGTACCTCATTCTTATCAAAGGATAGCACTACGGGTGTACATAGGTCGGGTTGGTTCGAATTTTTCAATTATCAAACAAAATCAATGATGTCGGGTTTTTAAATTTATAAACCAAACCAAACCAACAAAGTCAGGTCTTTCAATCTCGGATTTTTTTTTTGGGGGGGGGGGGGGGGGGGGGTTTTCGGTAAAGTTTCATAGCATAAAATATGTAACTTGTGCTCCAAATATTTTTAAGTCCTAGTAAATACAACTATATAATGTGTTTTCCAAAAAACTAACACAATAATATGAGATAAGTCATAGCATTATACTAAAATATTCAATAACAAAGATAAAATAATAAAATTACATAAAATAAATATTGCTAATTAATAAGTCATAATAAAAATTAATGTAGTCTAAAAATACTATATAGGTCATGCTAAAATAAGTATAGCTAATAAGTACTAATATTAATTATATAACTAAGCACTAAAGAAAAATATAAACTAAGTTATGCATTTTTATTATAAACCAATGTAAAACTAAAATAATTATCCAACACTATCGTCATTTCTCGTATTGAATTAAATTTATTTTGTTAGCATTAGTATTGATTTGAACTTTGTTTGAGTTACTACATTTATGTGCTATAAAATTTATTTACCATTCAAGAATGTTAAGTCTAAACTTCAAATAATACGTTAAAAGATAAAACTATGAAAAAGTTTAAGAAATATTTATAAATTATATTACAATAAATATTAATATGTATAAAATATTTTTAAAAATAATATAAATATACTATCGGGTTGATTGGTTTCGGTTTGACTTTTTTTTAGTTAAAACCAAACCAAACCAATTATGGTCGGGTTTTATTTTCCAATACCAAAGCACATCGGGGGTTTTTTTCCGGTTTGACTAGAATTATCGGTTTGGTGCGGTTTATCGATTTTCTTTGTACACCCCTAGATAATACCTTGTTTTAATTTAATCTTGTCATTGCTTGTATAATAGTGGTCTTGGGGGCACTTTTTTCTGTCATTATATCTAGTAAAAGGGCAGCCAAGTGCACTATGACTCTTTAGATGATATCGAAGCGGAGTCCTCGGGGCGACTTTCTTGATCGCCTCATTCTTCAACCATGGGTTAAGATGTGGCTAAAGTCTCTTCGATGGTAGCTCTATCGGATCATTTGATCTTCTCAGTTTCACTCGGTCATACTCTTTCATAGGCTCGATTAGAAAAAAAGGACCTTATCTGTATCTGTCTCTCTTACTCGAACTAGCCACCCCTTGGGAACCGTCTCCCCTTTTACCCTGCAATGAAGGGCGGATGGCTTAGCCTTGCCTTTAGAAAGAATAAATAGAAATTTTTTACCCCTGATAGTGATGGATATGGTTGACGAAAGCCCCCAGCGAAAGCCGAAGCACAGGTTCGCAGACCTCTCTGAATCCCAAGAAGGGAATTTACAGTCAACGATATCTCATCAAAGAGCATTCAGCTCGGCTAGTGGGCTTTTGTGTTCGAACCTCGAATCCGGACCTGTTCGACAAGACCAGATCCATCAAATGTGCTCGTTGGTTGACTCACATATGCATCCCGACTAAGGTCTCACAAACTTGCACTTCCCTTATGCATCCAACCGCTTCACTAATGTGAATAGATTATACATAAGGGTAGGTTTGCATATCTTAAATCATGCTTTTCATAAGTTCGGTACGCTAGAGGGTGACGAAGGAACACTAGTTCTATTGGATCTAAGCCCGCATTCTTCCTAGCAACCGAGTCTCAGCCCGAAGAGCACTTCCCTGGCGGAGAGTTTGAAAGAACGGAACTCCAGCGCACTGATTGAGCTAGCTACATATCGTGAACTTTTTCAGACCCTTAGTTTCACTTGGTTGGGGCAGAGTTTTAGCCTGCCTTCCACCGAATATAAAAAACCTTAGAATTTTCTAACCTGCTGACATCGCTTTCTCTCAGCCACTAGTGGCTTATGTAGTGGTCAGCATTCCTACGAGCTCCCCCTTGCCCCCTACTTAAGAATCCAAAGGTCACCTTTGGATGTTGTCGTGCCGCTTATTTCGAATAGCGAGAAAGTGAAATAATGGGGAATATAATGGAGCAGACCCTCATAGGAAATTGCCTATGAGATCGCATTTCATCAGTTTTTAAGATTGGATAGTATTCCGTATCCATGTAGGGTCCGAGGAAAGACGCACTCCAAGGATTGCGTTCACAGCTTGAACCCGTGACCTATCGCGGAAATAATTTTACCATTTTAAACTTGTACACTACACTATGTTGTGTTTGTATTACCCCTATTATATTGGGAAAATAACACCGTATAACTGCTCTTAAAATAATAGTCGAAAAAAATATATATTTGTTTTTTGTATATATGTACATTATGTATGTTATATATAAATTTTATACACTTTTTCGGCTACGAAATGTAAATAATTTCTGGCGTGGGCTAAGAGTGAAAAAAAAACCATTTCTTTTTGGGTGTCTATTACTAAGGGTGTACAAAGAAAACCTATAAAGCGCACCAACCCGATAGTTCGAGTCAAATCGAGAAAAAAAAATCCATTGTGATTTGGTTTGGTTTGTTTTTAACAAAAAAAATCAAACCTAAAACCAAACCAACTCGATATTACATTTATACAATTTAAAAAAATATTTTATGCATATAAATATTTATTGTAATATAATTTATAAGTATTTCTTAAACTTGTTCATAGTTTTATCTTTAAAAGTATTATTTAAAATTTGGACTTAACATTCTTGAATGGTCCAATAAATTTTATAGCCCATAAAAATAGTAAGTCAAATAAAGTTAAAATCAATACTAATGCTAATAAAGGAAATTCAATTCAACACTAGGAATGACAATAGTGTTGGATATCTATTTTTTCTATGCTTAATTGTGTAATTAATAGTACTTATTACAACAACAACCTAGTATAATCCCACTAGTGGGGTCTGTGGAGGGTAGTGTGTACGCATACCATATCCTTACCCTAGGGTAGAGTGGTTGTTTCCGATAGACCCTCGGCTCACTCCCTCCAAGAACTTCCCACCTTGCTCTTGGGGTGATTCGAACTCACAACCTCTTGGTTAGAAGTAGAGGGTGCTTACCACTAGAGCAACCCACTCTTGTCCATGATATAATGAACAAACAATATGAAAAATAAACTTGCAATATTACAAAGAAAAAGTAGGGTACAAGGTTGAATTATTATATAAAAGGTAGGATAAAAGATAAAATATAATTATTTAATAATAGAGAAGGATAAGATGAGAGAAAAGAACAAGGTAACGATGCAACCACACCAAATCGTTCGTTACATAAAGTGACACTTTTCATCGTTACATAACGACGGATTTAATAATACGATACAATAAAATTTTGAACAATCAAAATAAATATTGTATTTAAAGGAACAATACGATACAATACAATAGGTAACAACCATTCAAACAAGAATCGTCAGTATTTTAATCATAGCGTATTTTCCCAACCTGTTTTGATTTTTTTTTTGAGCCTACAGTCTATTGGAAACAAACTCTCTACCTCACACAAAGTATGGGTAAGATCTACATATACTTTATCCTCTTGGGACCTCCACTTGTAGGATCACACTCGGTTTGATGTTATGTTGTAAACATTAAAAGGAAAAAATAGTTTGAAAGATAAAAAGGCAACTTTTTTTTTTGTTTGCAAAAACAACACAAATAATCACTGCTACGTACACTAATAATAAAAATGCAAATGCAGGTCGTAATTTAAATATCATATATACAGTCACACCTCTCTATAACAACATCCCTATATAACAAACTTCGCTATAAAAGCCAAGCTTTTTCGGAACTAATTTTTATGCTATGTTATAATATATGTTCTCTATAACAGCACTTCGTTATAACATCCAAAAATATTCGAAACAAATAAGCGTGAGCTCCAGCACAAACATATATTGTGCTACGTTATAATATATGTTCTCACGTTCAAAAATCTCTCGCCAAGAGGATTTCCTATTACTCCATTATTCATGTGTAATTTCTACACTTTGAATACAATGCACATCTCATATACGTGCACACATACTATTTCAATTAGGATATCCAAAAACTAAAAACTCTAGAATTAAAAAAAATAAATATTATAAGCTATTAAGCTCAATAATTAGACTGAGCAACACCAGTGCAAACTGGTGGATTCATATCTTCTTAATCAAAACTATATTAAATAAAATTGCTAAAATTTGCACAAAAATTGGGAACTAATTAAAAAAAGCTCAAGAAGACTGAGCTCCAGCACAAATTGGTGGATTCTGTTTCCCTACTAACTTTGGCTTCACATTTTCACAACTAGATTTGGCTGGTCCTTCTTTTCCATTATAGGTAATGTCTATATCTCCAACCTCCACTCCATCACATGGTGCACCTTTACTGCACAGTAAAAGCACTGCATCTTGTGTTCTTGATGTTCCCCTTATGTTTTTTATGCTCACTTTGCTTATCTTTACTTTTGATGGCAACTGCAAAATTCACAAAATAAATATATGAACCATAATATAACAAAATCAAATCTAGAACTTATTCTCAAGGAATTTAACTCTTATACACTGATAGTAGTAGCAAAGTCAGAAATTTCGTTACAGGTATTCAAGATTCAATTTATATGTATAAACATAGTATATTTAACCTATATGTACAGTGTAATTTTCCGGCGAAGGGTGTTTAGCTGATCGTACATTGCTATGTTTAACTTATATACTCAATATAGTTTCGCGAATGATGTTCAACTAACCACCATTCGCCATATGTTACAAACGAAGGTGATTAACTCACGACCCTATTCGCAATATTTAACTTATATACATAGTATAATTTTCTGCGCGCCGAGAGTCTATCGGAAATAACCTTCTACTTCCTCGGGTAGAAGTAAGATCTGCGTACACACTACTCTTCCCAGACCCCACTTGTACGATTTTACTGGGTTGTTATTGTTGTATACATGGTATAATTTTCTGGCAAAGGCTGGTTAGCTGGCAGAAATTTTATAGTATAATATATTAGATAGTCACTTAAAAGATAAGTACAAGTAAATGCATAAAGTTTTGTTCTTACATCTTTGTTGCATTGATTGTAAGGGCAATAGACTTGATCAATGACAATAGGGTTGCTAACATTTTGCACAATGATATCTTCATAGTGCAAATCTGTGACAACACCTTGATGTGAAGCTGGCCATGTCTTTACTCTAACACCATTATCAGTATTAATAAATGTGCAATTTTTTACATAAACTCCAACCACTGGCTTTTCACCTGGAGTTTTCCCAAGGCTTCCAACACTAATACCATGGCCAGGACCACAAGTAACTCTAGTGATATGAAGCTGTTCCAATTCATCTCCTACAGAAATACAGTCATCTCCTGTACCGATTACACAATCTGTGATGTTCACGTTGCTCGATCGCGCGACGTGAATGCCATCTGTGTTGATGCTTTCTTGTGGAGCTGTGATGTTTACTCTGATGAATGTCAAGTTCTTGCAACCATTCACGTTGATATGGAATAGTTTGCTGTCTTGTGAAGTTATGTCTTGGATTGTGGAATTTGTAAGGAAGTTGAAGCTCAAATTCTGTACCAGAGTAAAGATAATGAGCACAAAATTTGGAAAAGCTTAAGTTGTATGCAGTACAAAAAATAATTACATATATTATATCACTTACAAGGTAATTATAGGAGAAATTCTATAGTAAAACATTTATTGATAAAAACGGTAATGTACTTACTAGCACATGTTAAACTACGAATGTACAGTCAAACCTCTCTATAACAACCTCGTTTGTTCCGAATATTTTTGGATGTTATAGCGAAGTGATGTTATAGAGAACATATATTATAACATAACATAAAAATTGGTTCCGAAAAAGCTTGACTTTTATAGTGAAGTGTTGTTATATAGGGATGCTGTTATATAGAGAGGACTGACTGTATATAGCTTAAGTTCTTTTTTGATAATGTGTTACTAGTCAACTTAAAAGAGTGACTTTGATATACTAACTTTGCAAAGTTTTTGTATCGGATCATTTAAAAGATAATCAGAATTACTTATGATAGATGGAATGAGTAACTTGAAAACAAAGGCAAGTAATTTTGTATAACAAGTTAAATTGCACTGATAGTGTACAAATATCTAATACAGTGAGACCTCTCTATAACAGTCATCCCCTATAATAACAATTCCCTAAAACAACCAAGTTTTCTTTGGACCTTTTCTTTATGTTATATTATGATATATGTTCTGTACAACATCACTTCGCTACAAAAAAAAATAAAAAATGGGAACAAACGAGGCTGTTAGGTGCAAAGAACCAACCAGATTGACCTAGTGAATAAATCGGAAATACAAAAAGAAAAACAACATTGGACCAGAGAATGCGATTGCATTATAAGGTCTCAATTGAACAGATCGAGCAAGCTCAAATTGACGTAACATGAAACCTATCAGGCCAAAAGCTCCATAGAGAGCAATAAAAGTCCACAGATCCCTCGCCCCTGTTGACACCATCGAGTAAAATCTCCTTGTGCTTCAGGACCCATAGTAACAACAATGAATGTGCTAAACTATTAGCAGGAGTAGAAAACTGTGGCAGTTAAAAAGTTGCGGCCTATATACCGCCGGTGTATATAAGTTAAATCCGCATTAAAAACATTGATCAACACAAGATATAGTGGAATATACATGTCATAACTTACATTGGGAAGATTGCTGCAACTTTTGGAATCCTTGCAATTATTTTGACCCCAAGCTTGTTTACCTTGGCCATCAAAAACACCACCACCAGAAAGTGTGAAACGATCAATATAATTAACAGTTAACCATTCAATATCTGCACTGAGTTGTTTAGGATCTGAAGGAGCTTTCAAAATGGCTTGAACTTGTAGCTCAACTGGTGCTTTGCATGGCCCTTGTAGTTTTACTTGATTCATTTGATATGTACCTTTTGGTATCACTATTGTACTTGGGCTTGTTGCTGCACATGCCTCTTTAAAAGCATCTAACACAGCCTATAAATTATAATTTCTGTTATAGGCAAATCTAGAAAGGATTCAACGTGAAAATAGCACGGGCTAGCCAGTTTTCGGACTGGTAATCGAAAAATAGCCAGCGTTTGTAAAGTCATTGAAAAATAGCTACTATTTTAATTGAAACACGGAAAGTTTATTATGGAGCTCCTGCGTTTAAATTTCCAGCACATTATGTTGGAACTCCACCACATTATGCTGGAATCTCGTACGTAAAAAATTCGATGTTGAAATTTTTTCGAATTTTTAAGAGTGTTTTTGTTCTACGTGAAAAAGTAGCTAAATTTCGATTACTTTCGAAACGGTGACTATTTTTTAATTATCAGTTGTAAATCGGACTATTTCTGATTTCTTTTTCCGGATTCAACCGAACTCACTACTTTCAGCTCGAAATGCTATACATATGCAAAAATATTTCAAAGCATAAATATATATTAGATCACATTCATTCTTAACAGATTGACTTTAAATCTTGAATTTGTCTCAAGTAAAAAAATAAATCAATTATATGGTAAAAATGCATGATTTACCTTACTGATATCTCCATTAGTTGTTGCGCCATATTTGGTAACATCAAAGACTCCGGGCGAAGCTGTTGGTTGAGCGTCTCCAATTCGTGCAAAAAATAACAATAAAAATGCAAACGATGTAAATTTTAATTCCATTTTTTTTCTTGTCTTTTTCTTTTGTATTGTATTTTATTGCGTTATTGTGTATTTTTCTTTTTTGGCGTTTGAAATGGTAAGTGAAGGTTGAAGCTCTTTTATAGTATGATCAAGATGAACTGAGACCATCAAATTTCTACCAATATGGTAGAAATTTAGTGGTTCATTTGAATTAGTCTTCTATGGAACAGATATTCTCCAACAAAGGAGGATGATTAATTAGGGAAATTAAGATCCAAGAAATTTAATTAGATTGTGTTGAAAATTTCAAAACCATCTACCCAAAGAACCAAGTTAGAAGCTCTTGCTCTTCTAAAATCTAATCCTAGTGAATGACTTTGATTTTCATTATTTATCGATCATTTTAGAAGGAGAGTCTTGGCTTAACTGATAAAATTGATGCCATGTGACCAGGAGGTCACGAATTCAAGTCGTGAAAACAACCTCTTGCAAAAATACAGGGTAAGGCTACATACAATAGATCCTTGTAGTCCGGTCCTTCCCCGGATCACGCGCATAGCGGGAACTTAGTACACTGGTCTGCCCCTTTTTTTTTTTTTTTTTTTGGAACCAGAAACTTAGGAGAAGATCGTAGAAAACAATGATTTTAGTAGTTTAACTTTGTAGCTTAGGGAAATATTTACTAGCCAGCAAAACTAAGATCCTACAAGTTGTCAATTCTCTTCAAATTATTATAGCCTCAGTTGGAACAATGATAATTTAATAGTTTAAGTACTTCTTCATGTTATACTATCTCAACTGTGCCTTATTAATTTTAATAAAATTTAGTCTAATTCTAATAATGTTTGAAGTGTACTACGAATTAACCATTACTATCATTTGTGACCTTCCAATTTCTAGTTTGTACCTCATTCTTATCAAAGGATAGCACTACGGGTGTACATAGGTCGGGTTGGTTCGAATTTTTCAATTATCAAACAAAATCAATGATGTCGGGTTTTTAAATTTATAAACCAAACCAAACCAACAAAGTCAGGTCTTTCAATCTCGGATTTTTTTTTTGGGGGGGGGGGGGGGGGGGGGGTTTTCGGTAAAGTTTCATAGCATAAAATATGTAACTTGTGCTCCAAATATTTTTAAGTCCTAGTAAATACAACTATATAATGTGTTTTCCAAAAAACTAACACAATAATATGAGATAAGTCATAGCATTATACTAAAATATTCAATAACAAAGATAAAATAATAAAATTACATAAAATAAATATTGCTAATTAATAAGTCATAATAAAAATTAATGTAGTCTAAAAATACTATATAGGTCATGCTAAAATAAGTATAGCTAATAAGTACTAATATTAATTATATAACTAAGCACTAAAGAAAAATATAAACTAAGTTATGCATTTTCATTATAAACCAATGTAAAACTAAAATAATTATCCAACACTATCGTCATTTCTCGTATTGAATTAAATTTATTTTGTTAGCATTAGTATTGATTTGAACTTTGTTTGAGTTACTACATTTATGTGCTATAAAATTTATTTACCATTCAAGAATGTTAAGTCTAAACTTCAAATAATACGTTAAAAGATAAAACTATGAAAAAGTTTAAGAAATATTTATAAATTATATTACAATAAATATTAATATGTATAAAATATTTTTAAAAATAATATAAATATACTATCGGGTTGATTGGTTTCGGTTTGACTTTTTTTTAGTTAAAACCAAACCAAACCAATTATGGTCGGGTTTTATTTTCCAATACCAAAGTACATCGGGGGTTTTTTTCCGGTTTGACTAGAATTATCGGTTTGGTGCGGTTTATCGATTTTCTTTGTACACCCCTAGATAATACCTTGTTTTAATTTAATCTTGTCATTGCTTGTATAATAGTGGTCTTGGGGGCACTTTTTTCTGTCATTATATCTAGTAAAAGGGCAGCCAAGTGCACTATGACTCTTTAGATGATATCGAAGCGGAGTCCTCGGGGCGACTTTCTTGATCGCCTCATTCTTCAACCATGGGTTAAGATGTGGCTAAAGTCTCTTCGATGGTAGCTCTATCGGATCATTTGATCTTCTCAGTTTCACTCGGTCATACTCTTTCATAGGCTCGATTAGAAAAAAAGGACCTTATCTGTATCTGTCTCTCTTACTCGAACTAGCCACCCCTTGGGAACCGTCTCCCCTTTTACCCTGCAATGAAGGGCGGATGGCTTAGCCTTGCCTTTAGAAAGAATAAATAGAAATTTTTTACCCCTGATAGTGATGGATATGGTTGACGAAAGCCCCCAGCGAAAGCCGAAGCACAGGTTCGCAGACCTCTCTGAATCCCAAGAAGGGAATTTACAGTCAACGATATCTCATCAAAGAGCATTCAGCTCGGCTAGTGGGCTTTTGTGTTCGAACCTCGAATCCGGACCTGTTCGACAAGACCAGATCCATCAAATGTGCTCGTTGGTTGACTCACATATGCATCCCGACTAAGGTCTCACAAACTTGCACTTCCCTTATGCATCCAACCGCTTCACTAATGTGAATAGATTATACATAAGGGTAGGTTTGCATATCTTAAATCATGCTTTTCATAAGTTCGGTACGCTAGAGGGTGACGAAGCAACACTAGTTCTATTGGATCTAAGCCCGCATTCTTCCTAGCAACCGAGTCTCAGCCCGAAGAGCACTTCCCTGGCGGAGAGTTTGAAAGAACGGAACTCCAGCGCACTGATTGAGCTAGCTACATATCGTGAACTTTTTCAGACCCTTAGTTTCACTTGGTTGGGGCAGAGTTTTAGCCTGCCTTCCACCGAATATAAAAAACCTTAGAATTTTCTAACCTGCTGACATCGCTTTCTCTCAGCCACTAGTGGCTTATGTAGTGGTCAGCATTCCTACGAGCTCCCCCTTGCCCCCTACTTAAGAATCCAAAGGTCACCTTTGGATGTTGTCGTGCCGCTTATTTCGAATAGCGAGAAAGTGAAATAATGGGGAATATAATGGAGCAGACCCTCATAGGAAATTGCCTATGAGATCGCATTTCATCAGTTTTTAAGATTGGATAGTATTCCGTATCCATGTAGGGTCCGAGGAAAGACGCACTCCAAGGATTGCGTTCACAGCTTGAACCCGTGACCTATCGCGGAAATAATTTTACCATTTTAAACTTGTACACTACACTATGTTGTGTTTGTATTACCCCTATTATATTGGGAAAATAACACCGTATAACTGCTCTTAAAATAATAGTCGAAAAAAATATATATTTGTTTTTTGTATATATGTACATTATGTATGTTATATATAAATTTTATACACTTTTTCGGCTACGAAATGTAAATAATTTCTGGCATGGGCTAAAAGTGGAAAAAAAAACCATTTCTTTTTGGGTGTCTATTACTAGGGGTGTACAAAGAAAACCTATAAAGCGCACCAACCCGATAATTCGAGTCAAACCGAGAAACAAAACCCATTGTGATTTGGTTTGGTTTGTTTTTAACAAAAAAAATCAAACCTAAAACCAAACCAACCCGATATTACATTTATACAATTTAAAAAAATATTTTATGCATATAAATATTTATTGTAATATAATTTATAAGTATTTCTTAAACTTGTTCACAATTTTATCTTTAAAAGTATTATTTAAAATTTGGACTTAACATTCTTGAATGGTCCGATAAATTTTATAGCCCATAAAAGTAGTTAAGTTAAATAAAGTTCAAATCAATACTAATGCTAATAAAGGAAATTCAATTCAACACTAGGCATGACAATAGTGTTGCATATCTATTTTTTTTTAGTTTTGCATTGATTTATAAGAAAAATGTATAACCTAGTTTATCTATTTTTTCTATTCTTAATTGTGTAATTAATAGTACTTATTACAACAACAACCTAGTATAATCCCACTGGTGGAGTCTGTGGAGGGTAGTGTGTACGCAGACCTTACCCCTACCCTGGGGTAGAGAGGTTGTTTCGTGTACATCTTCTGTATGTATGTATGTATATATGTTATGGGTAGGTCGGGACCCTGTTCCGATCACCATATATCCATCAGTAGAGGCTTGTAGAGATATCCTGTCAGTTAGTGCACTATGTTGGACTTGTAGGCCTGGTATGTATATTTTGGTGGTTTGTCAGTTGTAGTAGTTATGACGGCCTTGTCGACCCAACTTTATATTAATGTTTAGTCAACGCTAGTTTCCATTCAGTTTTATATTTTGCTTCGCAAATTATCTTGCAAGGTGGCCTCATGGACAAATTATGGCATTATATGTTCAGATTCCCTTAGTCGCAATTTGGTACACCAGGTTAGTTGAGGCACCGGGTGCCACTCTCACTCCCAGGTCGGGGCGTGACATGGTGATTACCATAGTAAACAGTCGCTCCAACATCTTGACCAACAATCTTGAATTGAAATTTAGGGTCTAACATAGGTGCCCTTATTCGCATCCTTTAGTAAAATTCTTTATAAGTCAGGACACCATCCTGACAATACTAGCTGACATCATCACCTTATTTTCTTCCATGATTTCTCAGTATTCGACTGTTAATCCTTATTCACCAAAGTCATATGTGTTGACTGTATCAGTCCCAATCTATTCTCAACTTATCCTTCCATCAATCTGACACTTCCTGGCTATTAGCCTAAACATCTTGTATTATAACTTGAACCTTGAGCTTTATTCTCATCACTTCCATATCTTCCTCATCAGGTAATCAATACGATCGAGAATTCGTACTCTCACCTCAGGCACAAACGCACGATATAGAGTATGAAAAAAGTGAAACTCCCTAGATGTCATTGTAGCCTCCCTGATATAAGTGTGGTCGGCAACACACCGATAAGAGGGACTCTACTTGACACGACTCCAAAGACTTCCTAGGACTCGACTTAGAACCTAGTGTTGTGATACCAACTTTGTCACGACTCAAATCCACGTAACCGGCACCCGGCACACTACCCGACCCGAGTGAACCAACCCATATGTCAAGACCAAGTATAATTGCGGAAGCCAATTGAGAATCTTGTACATTTTCAAATCAAGTCATAACATATTTTTCATTTCCAAAATCATACATGAAACCTTTTATAAAAATGATATAATCAAATTAAATGATTATTCCTTTATGCATGACGTCCACAATCCTATTTTTACAATCCCACAACTATCTATGGAGCCTCTATACCAAAGAATAGAACCAACACTTGGAGTAATTCCAACAAAATAAAATAAGAAATAACATGATAGCTACCACGAAATAAAAATGGTGCTTCATAATACCTCGGAAAGAGAGTCATCCTAGCCCTGACCGCATGCCACGTATCATATGTCATCCCGAAACATGTAAAGTAAGCGGGACCCTGGAGGGGGCCCTAAGGGCTGAGTACACCACGGCGATACTCAATAAGTGTCATAGACTTTCTCTAACTTAAGTTCTTGGGACAAACTTTGTAAAAATAATGCATCAATATTTGATATAAAACGATAAGAAATTTTATCAATTCATGATCCTTGTCATTTTAAATGAAAGACAAGTAAAACATAACCCACAATATATACTTTTAAAACATTTATATCAACCCAAGATTTTGCAAGTGTTGATTATGAAAGACGATGAATAGTAACTTGGTGGCATTGGACAATTGATGTAGTATCAATAATAATTTCGAATGGGTATTAAAATATAAGAATGAAGTTGAATTGTCTAGCTTGTAAATCTATTTGGCGATTTGAGTTGTTGGAGGCTTGTAGCCAACTTATGAGCCATGTATGGATATTGATCTATAATCAATGGGCAGGCCCCTATTGGGCAACCTCTGATCAGATGGAAAGTTATATACCGAGCCTACTGTGGCCGAGCGCCTATGAGCGAGCCCAGCATGGTCGAGATACATAGCCTAGTATGGCCGAGCGCCTATGAGCGAGCCTACTACGAAAGAGCAGTTATATGTACCGAGCCTTATAAGGCCGGACAATTATTTTACTTACTATATTAAAGGAGTTGAGTCAGTATCAACAGGTAAGTATATCTCCAGATCATCTTTGACTCCCAATTACATTCAGTTTTTATATTATCAGTTCAGTTTCAACTTTCAGTTATGTTATTGCCTTATATACTCGGTACATTATTTTGCACTGACGTCCTTTTTCTAGGGACACTACATTTCATGCATGCACGTTCATATAGACAGAGGGGTAGACCTCCTTAGTAGGTGTTTCCAGAGTTCAGCCTGGTCGGTAAGCTCCACGTCCTTCGGAGTTATCGGGTCTAGGTTTTCATGTACATCTTATGTATGTATGTATGTATGTATGTATGTATGTATGTATGTATGTATATATGTTATGGGTAGGTCGGGGCCCTGTTCCGATCACAATATATCCATCAGTAAAGGCTTGTAGACATATCGTGTCAGTTAGTGCACTATATTGGACTTGTAGGCCTGGTATGTATATTTTGGTGGTTTGTCAGTTGTAATAGTTATGACGGCCTTGTCGATCCAACTTTATATTGATGTTTAGTCAATGCTAGTTTCCATTCAGTTTTATATTTTGCTTCGTAAATTATCTTGCAAGGTGGCCTCATGGACAAATTATGGCATTATATGTTCAGATTCCCTTAGTCGCAATTTGGTACACCAGGTTAGTTGAGGCACCGGGTGCCACTCTCGCTCCCAGGTCGGGGCGTGACATGGTGATTACCATAGTAAACAGTCGCTCCAACATCTTGACCAACAATCTTGAATTGAAATTTAGGGTCTAACATAGGTGCCCTTATTCGCATCCTTTAGTAAAATTCTTTATAAGTCAGGACACCATCCTGACAATACTAGATGACATCATCACCTTATTTTCTTCCATGATTTCTCAGTATTCGACTGTTAATCCGTATTCACCAAAGTCATACGTGTTGACTGTATCAGTCCCAATCTATTCTCAACTTATCCTTCCATCAATCTGACACTTTCTGGCTATTAGCCTAAACATCTTGTATTATAACTTGAACCTTGAGCTTTATTCTCATCACTTCCATATCTTCCTCATCAGGTAATCAATACGATCGAGAATTCGTACTCTCACCTCAGGCACTAACGCACGATATAGAGTATGAAAAAAGTAAAACTCCCTAGATGTCATTGTAGCCTCCCTGATATAAGTGTGGCCGGCAACACACCGATAAGAGGGACTCTACTTGACACGGCTCCAAAGACTTCCTAGGACTCGACTTAGAACCTAGTGCTGTGATACCAACTTTGTCACGACCCAAATCCACGTGACCGGCACCCGGCACACTACTCGACCCGAGTGAACCAACCCATATGTCAAGACCAAATATAATTGCGGAAGCCAATTGAGAATCTTGTACATTTTCAAATCAAGTCATAACATATTTTTCATTTCCAAAATCATACATGAAACCTTTTATAAAAATGATATAATCAAATTAAATGATTATTCCTTTATGCATGACGTCTACAATCCTATTTTTACAATCCCACAACTATCTATGGAGCCTCTATACCAAAGAATAGAACCAACACTTGGAGTAATTCTAACAAAATAAAATAAGAAATAACACGATAGCTACCACGAAATAAAAATGGTGCTTCATAATACCTCGGAAAGAGAGTCATCCTAGCCCTGACCGCATGCCACGTATCATATGTCATCCTGAAATATGTAAAGTAAGCGAGACCCTGGAGGAGGGCCCTAAGGGCTGAGTACACCACGGCGATACTCAATAAGTGTTATAGACTTTCTCTAACTTAAGTTCTTGGGACAAACTTTTTAAAAATAATGCATCAATATTTGATATAAAATGATAAGAAATTTTATCAATTCATGATCCTTGTCATTTTAAATGAAAGACAAGTAAAACATAACCCACAATATATACTTTTAAAACATTTATATCAACCCAAGATTTTGCGAGTGTTGATTATGAAAGACGATGAATAGTAACTTGGTGGCATTGGACAATCGATGTAGTATCAATAATGATTTCGAATGGGTATTAAAATATAAGAATGAAGTTGAATTGTCTAGCTTGTAAATCTATTTGGCGATTTGAGTTGTTGGAGGCTTGTAGCCAACTTATGAGCCATGTATGGATATTGATCAATATCTTAGGTCATACTTTGATGTAATTAGGATATCTAATTGTAGATATCGACTTGTTGGTGATGTTGAACATTTTAATCAATATTGGAATGATGGAGGAGGATTGAATGATTGTGAATATTAATAAAACGAAAACGAGGTAAGTTGATTAAAACTTACTCTTCTTGAGAGACTTTATTCTTTTTCGGAACAAACAAGCAGAGGGTTTAACTGTACCAATGAAAATCTCATGTTCAAAAATCTCTCGCCAAGAGGATTTCCTATTACTCCATTGTTCATGTGTAATTTCTACACTTTGAATACAATGCACATCTCATATACGTGCACACATACTATTTCAATTAGGATATCCAAAAACTAAAAACTCTAGAATTAAAAAAAATAAATATTATAAGCTATTAAGCTCAATAATTAGACTGAGCAACACCAGTGCAAACTGGTGGATTCATATCTTCTTAATCAAAACTATATTAAATAAAATTGCTAAAATTTGCACAAAAATTGGGAACTAATTAAAAAAAGCTCAAGAAGACTGAGCTCCAGCACAAATTGGTGGATTCTGTTTCCCTACTAACTTTGGCTTCACATTTTCACAACTAGATTTGGCTGGTCCTTCTTTTCCATTATAGGTAATGTCTATATCTCCAACCTCCACTCCATCACATGGTGCACCTTTACTGCACAGTAAAAGCACTGCATCTTGTGTTCTTGATGTTCCCCTTATGTTTTTTATGCTCACTTTGCTTATCTTTACTTTTGATGGCAACTGCAAAATTCACAAAATAAATATATGAACCATAATATAACAAAATCAAATCTAGAACTTATTCTCAAGGAATTTAACTCTTATACACTGATAGTAGTAGCAAAGTCAGAAATTTCGTTACAGGTATTCAAGATTCAATTTATATGTATAAACATAGTATATTTAACCTATATGTACAGTGTAATTTTCCGGCGAAGGGTGTTTAGCTGATCGTACATTGCTATGTTTAACTTATATACTCAATATAGTTTCGCGAATGATGTTCAACTAACCACCATTCGCCATATGTTACAAACGAAGGTGATTAACTCACGACCCTATTCGCAATATTTAACTTATATACATAGTATAATTTTCTGCGCGCCGAGAGTCTATCGGAAATAACCTTCTACTTCCTCGGGTAGAAGTAAGATCTGCGTACACACTACTCTTCCCAGACCCCACTTGTACGATTTTACTGGGTTGTTATTGTTGTATACATGGTATAATTTTCTGGCAAAGGCTGGTTAGCTGGCAGAAATTTTATAGTATAATATATTAGATAGTCACTTAAAAGATAAGTACAAGTAAATGCATAAAGTTTTGTTCTTACATCTTTGTTGCATTGATTGTAAGGGCAATAGACTTGATCAATGACAATAGGGTTGCTAACATTTTGCACAATGATATCTTCATAGTGCAAATCTGTGACAACACCTTGATGTGAAGCTGGCCATGTCTTTACTCTAACACCATTATCAGTATTAATAAATGTGCAATTTTTTACATAAACTCCAACCACTGGCTTTTCACCTGGAGTTTTCCCAAGGCTTCCAACACTAATACCATGGCCAGGACCACAAGTAACTCTAGTGATATGAAGCTGTTCCAATTCATCTCCTACAGAAATACAGTCATCTCCTGTACCGATTACACAATCTGTGATGTTCACGTTGCTCGATCGCGCGACGTGAATGCCATCTGTGTTGATGCTTTCTTGTGGAGCTGTGATGTTTACTCTGATGAATGTCAAGTTCTTGCAACCATTCACGTTGATATGGAATAGTTTGCTGTCTTGTGAAGTTATGTCTTGGATTGTGGAATTTGTAAGGAAGTTGAAGCTCAAATTCTGTACCAGAGTAAAGATAATGAGCACAAAATTTGGAAAAGCTTAAGTTGTATGCAGTACAAAAAATAATTACATATATTATATCACTTACAAGGTAATTATAGGAGAAATTCTATAGTAAAACATTTATTGATAAAAACGGTAATGTACTTACTAGCACATGTTAAACTACGAATGTACAGTCAAACCTCTCTATAACAACCTCGTTTGTTCCGAATATTTTTGGATGTTATAGCGAAGTGATGTTATAGAGAACATATATTATAACATAACATAAAAATTGGTTCCGAAAAAGCTTGACTTTTATAGTGAAGTGTTGTTATATAGGGATGCTGTTATATAGAGAGGACTGACTGTATATAGCTTAAGTTCTTTTTTGATAATGTGTTACTAGTCAACTTAAAAGAGTGACTTTGATATACTAACTTTGCAAAGTTTTTGTATCGGATCATTTAAAAGATAATCAGAATTACTTATGATAGATGGAATGAGTAACTTGAAAACAAAGGCAAGTAATTTTGTATAACAAGTTAAATTGCACTGATAGTGTACAAATATCTAATACAGTGAGACCTCTCTATAACAGTCATCCCCTATAATAACAATTCCCTAAAACAACCAAGTTTTCTTTGGACCTTTTCTTTATGTTATATTATGATATATGTTCTGTACAACATCACTTCGCTACAAAAAAAAATAAAAAATGGGAACAAACGAGGCTGTTAGGTGCAAAGAACCAACCAGATTGACCTAGTGAATAAATCGGAAATACAAAAAGAAAAACAACATTGGACCAGAGAATGCGATTGCATTATAAGGTCTCAATTGAACAGATCGAGCAAGCTCAAATTGACGTAACATGAAACCTATCAGGCCAAAAGCTCCATAGAGAGCAATAAAAGTCCACAGATCCCTCGCCCCTGTTGACACCATCGAGTAAAATCTCCTTGTGCTTCAGGACCCATAGTAACAACAATGAATGTGCTAAACTATTAGCAGGAGTAGAAAACTGTGGCAGTTAAAAAGTTGCGGCCTATATACCGCCGGTGTATATAAGTTAAATCCGCATTAAAAACATTGATCAACACAAGATATAGTGGAATATACATGTCATAACTTACATTGGGAAGATTGCTGCAACTTTTGGAATCCTTGCAATTATTTTGACCCCAAGCTTGTTTACCTTGGCCATCAAAAACACCACCACCAGAAAGTGTGAAACGATCAATATAATTAACAGTTAACCATTCAATATCTGCACTGAGTTGTTTAGGATCTGAAGGAGCTTTCAAAATGGCTTGAACTTGTAGCTCAACTGGTGCTTTGCATGGCCCTTGTAGTTTTACTTGATTCATTTGATATGTACCTTTTGGTATCACTATTGTACTTGGGCTTGTTGCTGCACATGCCTCTTTAAAAGCATCTAACACAGCCTATAAATTATAATTTCTGTTATAGGCAAATCTAGAAAGGATTCAACGTGAAAATAGCACGGGCTAGCCAGTTTTCGGACTGGTAATCGAAAAATAGCCAGCGTTTGTAAAGTCATTGAAAAATAGCTACTATTTTAATTGAAACACGGAAAGTTTATTATGGAGCTCCTGCGTTTAAATTTCCAGCACATTATGTTGGAACTCCACCACATTATGCTGGAATCTCGTACGTAAAAAATTCGATGTTGAAATTTTTTCGAATTTTTAAGAGTGTTTTTGTTCTACGTGAAAAAGTAGCTAAATTTCGATTACTTTCGAAACGGTGACTATTTTTTAATTATCAGTTGTAAATCGGACTATTTCTGATTTCTTTTTCCGGATTCAACCGAACTCACTACTTTCAGCTCGAAATGCTATACATATGCAAAAATATTTCAAAGCATAAATATATATTAGATCACATTCATTCTTAACAGATTGACTTTAAATCTTGAATTTGTCTCAAGTAAAAAAATAAATCAATTATATGGTAAAAATGCATGATTTACCTTACTGATATCTCCATTAGTTGTTGCGCCATATTTGGTAACATCAAAGACTCCGGGCGAAGCTGTTGGTTGAGCGTCTCCAATTCGTGCAAAAAATAACAATAAAAATGCAAACGATGTAAATTTTAATTCCATTTTTTTTCTTGTCTTTTTCTTTTGTATTGTATTTTATTGCGTTATTGTGTATTTTTCTTTTTTGGCGTTTGAAATGGTAAGTGAAGGTTGAAGCTCTTTTATAGTATGATCAAGATGAACTGAGACCATCAAATTTCTACCAATATGGTAGAAATTTAGTGGTTCATTTGAATTAGTCTTCTATGGAACAGATATTCTCCAACAAAGGAGGATGATTAATTAGGGAAATTAAGATCCAAGAAATTTAATTAGATTGTGTTGAAAATTTCAAAACCATCTACCCAAAGAACCAAGTTAGAAGCTCTTGCTCTTCTAAAATCTAATCCTAGTGAATGACTTTGATTTTCATTATTTATCGATCATTTTAGAAGGAGAGTCTTGGCTTAACTGATAAAATTGATGCCATGTGACCAGGAGGTCACGAATTCAAGTCGTGAAAACAATCTCTTGCAAAAATACAGGGTAAGGCTACATACAATAGATCCTTGTAGTCCGGTCCTTCCCCGGATCACGCGCATAGCGGGAACTTAGTACACTGGTCTGCCCCTTTTTTTTTTTTTTTTTTTGGAACCAGAAACTTAGGAGAAGATCGTAGAAAACAATGATTTTAGTAGTTTAACTTTGTAGCTTAGGGAAATAATTACTAGCCAGCAAAACTAAGATCCTACAAGTTGTCAATTCTCTTCAAATTATTATAGCCTCAGTGGAACAAGGATAATTTAATAGTTTAAGTACTTCTTCATGTTATACTTTCTCAACTGTGCCTTATTAATTTTAATAAAATTTAGTCTAATTCTAATAATGTTTGAAGTGTACTACGAGTTAACCATTACTATCATTTGTGACCTTCCAATTCCTAGTTTGTACCTCATTCTTATCAAAGGATAGCACTAGGGGTTTACATAGGTCGGGTTGGTTCGGATTTTTCAATTATCAAACCAAATCAATGGTGTCGGGTTTTTAAATTTATAAACCAAACCAAACCAACAAAGCCAGGTTTTTCAATCTCGATTTTTCTCGGATTTTTCGGGGGGGTTTTCGGTAAAGTTTCATAGCATAAAATATGTAACTTGTGCTCCAAATATTTCTTAAATCCTAGTAAATACAACTATATAATGTGTTTTCCAAGAAACTAACACAATAATATGAGATAAGTCATAGCATTATACTAAAATATTCAATAACAAAGATAAAATAATAAAATTACATAAAACAAATATTACTAATTAATAAGTCATAATGAAAATTAACGTAATCTAAAAATACTATATAGGTCATGCTAAAATAAGTATAGCTAATAAGTACTAATATTAGTTACATAACTAAGCACTAAAGAAAAATATAAACTAAGTTATGCATTTTCATTATAAACCAATGTAAAACTAAAATAATTATCCAACACTATCGTCATTCCTCGTATTGAATTGAATTTGTTTTGTTAGCATTAGTATTGATTTGAACTTTGTTTGAGTTACTACATTTATGTGCTATAAAATTTATTTACCATTCTTGATTTATGTGCTATAAAATTTATTTACCATTCAAGAATGTTAAGTCTAAACTTGAAATAATTTGTTAAAAGATAAAACTGTGAAAAAGTTTAAGAAATATTTATAAATTACATTACAATAAATATTTATATGTATAAAATATTTTTAAAAATTATATAAATATACTATCGGGTTGATTTAGTATCGGTTTGACTTTTTTTAGTTAAAACCAAACCAAACCAATTATGGTCGGGTTTTATTTTTCAGTACCAAACCACATCGGATTTTTTTTTCCGGTATGACTCGGATTATCGGTTTGGTGCGATTTATCGGTTTTCTTTGTACACCCCTAGATAACACCTTGTTTTAATTTAATCTTGTCATTGCTTGTATAATAGTAGTCTTGGGGGCACCTTTTTTTTTCCTGTCATTATATCTAGTAAAAGGGCAGCCAAGTGCGCCGTGACTCTTTAGATGATATCGAAGCGGAGTCCTCGGGGCGACTTTCTTGATCGCCTCATTCTTCAACCATGGGTTAAGATGTGGCTAAAGTCTCTCCGATGGTAGCTCTGTCGGGTCATTTGATCTTCTCAGTTCCACTCGGGCATACTCTTTCATAGGCTCGATTAGAAAAAAGGACCTTATATGTATCTGTCTCACTTACTCGAACTAGCCACCCCTTGGGAACCGTCTCCCCTTTTACCCTGCAATGAAGGGCCGATGGCTTAGCCTTGCCTTTAGAAAGAAGAAATAGAAAAAAATTACCCCCGACAGTGATGGATATGGATGACGAAAGCCTCCCAGCGAAAGCCGAAGCACAGGTTTGCAGACCTCTTTGAATCCCAAGAAGGGGATTTACGGTCAACGCTATCTCACTCAAAGTGCATTCAGCTCGGCTAGTGGACTTTTGTGTTCGAACCTCGAATCTGGACCTGTTCGACAAGACCAGATCCATCAACTGTGCTCGTAGGTTGACTCACATATGCATCCCGACTAAGGTCTCACAAACTTCCACTTTCTTTATGCATCTAACCGCTTTACTAATGTGAATAGGTTATACAGAATGGTAGGTTTGCATATCTTAAATTATGCTTTTCACAAGTTTGGTACGCTAGAGGGTGACGAAGGAACACGAGTTTTATTGGATCTAAGCCCGCATTCTTCCTAGCAACCGAGTCTCAGCCCGAAGAGCACTTCCCTGGCGGAGAGTTTGAACGAACGGAACTCCAGCGCACTGATTGAGCTAGCTACAGATCATGAACTCTTTCAGACCCTTAGTTTCACTTGGTTGGGGTGGAGTTTCAGCCTTCCTTCCACCGAATATAAAACATCTTAGAGTTTCCTAACCTGTTGACATCGCTTTCTCTCAGCCACTAGTGGCTTATATAGTGGTCAGCATTCCTACGTGCTCCTCCTTGCCCCCCTACTTAAGAATCTAAAGGTCACCTTTGGATGTTGTCGTGACGCTTATTTTCGAATAGCGAGAAAGTGAAATAATGGGGAATATAATGGAGCGGACCCTCATAGAAAATTGCCTATGAGATCGCATTTCATCGGTTTTTTAAGATTGGATAGTATTCCGTATCCATATAGGGTCCGGAGAAAGACGTACTCCAAGGATTGCGTTCACAGCTTGAACCTGTGACCTATCGGTCACACGGAAATAATTTTATCATTTTAAACTTGTACACTACACTATGTTGTGTTTGTATTACCCCTATTATATTGGGAAAATAACACTGTATAACTGCTCTCAAAATAATAGTCAAAAAAATGTATATATTTTTTTGTATATATATACATTATGTATGTTATATATAAATTTTATACACTTTTTCGGCTACGAAATGTAAATAATACTTCGGAACACTAAAGAAAAAAAAATGTTCGAGTCAGTGTCCTAGTCCTATAAACATACAAAGGCTGCACTTCTACAATATATCTTGTACACTATATATGCTGAAAGGAAGTGTGGTTGGAAACAGCCTTGGTCCAAACTAAGCCCCACAACTTTATGACATGGAGATTGCAGTGGAAACTAGAACAAACAATAATATTTTGAAAGTCCATTTGGCACCAATCAAAGACTCAAGAACCTTATCCCACATCATAAATCTAATCTTCCCAATATCCATTTCCCACACATTCATAAACTAAAGCCAATTTCCCTTCACACATAGATCACAAACATTAAGAGGAAACCAAGCCAAAAAACAAAGAAAAGAAAGGATAATTGTAAGCAATGGCTTCAACACAATGTTTCTTGCACCAGCATGCACTCTCTAGCTCAGCAGCTAGAACAACATCCTCAGTGTCATCACAGAGGTACGTTTCATCCCTTAAGCCTAACCAATTGGTTTGCCGTGCCCAAAAACAGTCCTCACCTCAAGAAGATGATGGCAACAGCGTCGTCGTCTCTCGACGATTGGCTCTCACTGTCCTTATTGGTGCTGCGGCCATTGGTTCCAAGGTTTCCCCTGCAGATGCTGCTTATGGAGAAGCTGGTATGTCAAGTTCAATTTTGACATACTGTCTCAAATAATTTTTATACTATCAGATCATTTAAAAGATAATTACAGGTAACTGTTAATAATACGGCGAATGAGTCACTAGGAAAGTAGAGCATATGTACAACACGTTATAACAAGTTAAATCAGTGATAGTGTAAAAATTCATTCTTTATAGTGTTAGTTATATAAACTAAATCCTTTTGAACACATTTATTGATCAGACGCACCTATATAAAACTTCCACGGAATAACATAAAGGGCAGCCCGATGCACTAAACTCCCGCTATGCATGGGGTCCGGTGAAGGGTCGGACAACAAAGGTCTAGTATATGCAGCCTTACCCTGCGTTACTGCAAGAGGCTTTTTCCAGGACTCAAACCCGTGACCTCCTGATCACATGGCAGCAACTTTACCAGTTATACCAAGGCTCCCCTTCTTCCATGGAATAACATGATGATGCTTAAAACGATTATTGAATGGAATTTAATGATGGTTTTTGTGATACATATATATACAGCAAATGTTTTTGGTAAGCCAAAGGAAAACACTGATTTCTTGGCATACAACGGAGATGGATTCAAGTTGCAAGTCCCAGCTAAATGGAACCCCAGCAAAGAAGTTGAGTTCCCTGGTCAAGTTCTCAGATATGAAGACAACTTTGATTCCACCAGCAATCTCATTGTCACTGTCACTCCAACTGATAAGAAATCCATCACTGACTACGGCTCCCCCGAAGAGTTCCTCACTCAAGTAATTACATCTCTCTCTCTCTCTCTCTCTAAAAGCATGCATTTTATAGACTGAAAATTGCACAAAGTGATGAGTTTTGACCTTGTTCTTTTTTTGTCTGAGCAGGTGGACTTTTTGCTAGGAAAGCAAGCTTACTTTGGTAAAACTGATTCAGAGGTAAGTAGTCATAACTACAATAAATGATTGTGAAAAGGATTTGTTGTTCTGGTTATTTGTAGAGTGGGAGTATTTACACATGGAACAAATGAAGTAAGTCCTAGAAATAAATGCCCTACAATTTCTTTCGTACCGGTGGTGTCAAGTCTAACTTGCGCGCACATGCACCTAGACTATTCCACTTAGAGGCGGAGCTAGGATTTGAAGTTATTACGTTGGGGATTTTAGCTAATTTAATAATTTGTATATATTCAACGGATTTCTCATAAACAAATATAGGGTTCGGACCAAAGCTACTAGGTTCGGTCAAACCCATAGCCAAAAGGCTCACTTCGCCCCTGATTCCCCTAGTGTATCAACTATTTTCCACCAGCAGAAATACCGGATAACTATGCCCATCTAGATGGTGTTTGCAAAAGCACCATCTAGACTATTGTATGCAAGAATTATGATAGAAAAATGAAGAGTGGGAATTTGTTGCTGCAGGGTGGATTTGAATCTGGTGCAGTGGCAACTGCAAACCTATTGGAGACATCAAGCTCAACTGTAGGAGGAAAAGAGTACTACATCTTGTCAGTATTAACAAGAACTGCAGATGGAGATGAAGGTGGTAAGCACCAATTGATCTCAGCTACAGTAAATGGTGGCAAACTTTACATTTGCAAAGCACAAGCTGGTGACAAGAGATGGTTTAAGGGTGCTAGGAAGTTTGTGGAGAATGCTGCCACTTCTTTCAGTGTTGCTTAATTAAGAATGAAAAAAAAGTAAAACCATTAGTATTAAGTTTGTATGTACTTAGTTCTCCCCCCTCTTAAAAAGAAATATGGTGCTGAGATGAGTTGCTTAATTGGACTTCCTTTTTTCTCTTTTCAAGCCACCCTAAAATAGTTTGTAGAGATGTTTGAAGTATTGTTGGAGAAAGCTAATGTTAATAATTTTAATATTTTCTTTGCATATATTAGACACCCTTTTAGACATGTTTAAAGCACTGTTTTATTTCCTTTTCTCTTCTTTTTGTGTCATTCTGAGGACCTAAACTCACTTCTCATATGCAAATTTTGAGTTACTAAACCATAGGCAAGTTTTATAACTATGTATCGATAACATTGCCCGTGAATAACAGTTAAACCCCCTCTTAAATTCCCCTTCTTTTCACTATTTTTTTGGAGATAAAAGCAAATGACAATGCATCCAATCTATTCAAACCATTGACTACTTCCCCAGCTTAAATTCAGTAAGAGACACAAAGCAATCACTGAGAACTGAGATATGGAGTAAGTACATGAATTATTGATGGACTGAATGCAAATTTCACATTCTTGTTTGTCATAAATGTTTGCTTTGACATGAACGTAAAGAATATACAGAGAAAGCAGTGAATAGGGATAAGAGATCAATCTTGTAAACATTATACACTGCCCTTTTGCATCTCAGACTTCAACTTCGCCCATTGCAGCAGTTCACACCATTAGTAACAGTGCCATGTTGCTTCATGTTTACTCGATTCAAGCCCCATATACGGATACTACGATCATCACTTGCTGATGCCAGCATATGAGGATTTGCTGGGTTCCAGCTAACACAATTCACCGTCCCAGAATGTCCCGCCAATGTCCCAACAAGTTCACCTGAGCCTCTATGCCATATATAAACCTGAAAGTATTGTATAGACCAAGATCAAAATCTCTCTCATACAAGACTAACACTAAGTTTATGGTATAGACTAAGATCAAAGTCTCTCTAGAGAATACAAGGTCAGAATCCAACTCTCTACAGATAATAAAGATAACGTGTGCAAGGATATATAAATGGTCTGAAAATCTCTGAAAGACTGGAGAATTTTGCAATAACAAGACACTCAATGACATGGAAATAACTCAAATAAGAGAGCATTGGAAATCCATGATTATTGAGAGCAGTGGTTATTACAAAGGCAGGATGATATGTGTCCAAATAGTAAAATACGCTTTATTCATGGTAGAAGAAACTCAAAAAGAAAATTAAGCAGATTGCCAGAGGCAATTTTGAAATACTCAAACAACAGAAACAGAATTAACTCTTTAGGGCATCATTTACAAGAATCCTAGAAAATGCAAAAGAAATAATGATGTTGCTTGCATATATGAAGCATAAACATGAAATGATTATTTCTAAAAAAACATAACTTGTTCACAGGACTTCTTTATGCAGGAAAACAGTGTATTTAATGAGTAAATGAAAGATGATTTTATGGTCAAAAGACAGACCGTCTGCAATATGCAAACCTGATTTGAGGAATAGAATTCTCAATTTAATCATGTGCTAAACTGCTAATATGCATACTTTAAAAAAAAAAAAGTTCTGCAACATAAAAATGCATTGTGCTTCTCGATCAATAAGAGAAGAAGTACCTGTGAATCTTCGCTTCCACTGGCAACGAAAGCTTGATCTAGTCCTCCAAAGCAAGACCTCACAACGAAACGAGAACGTTTATGGCCCTTATATTTGGCTATGAGTTTTACAGTTCCCTGTATATCCCAAAGATGAATTTCTTGGTTCCAAAGACTAACCAATACATACTTATTGTCCATGGACAATACAAACGAGGTTATTGCTTGATCCTCTTGAATTACTTTCTCTGTTCTTGATTCCCATTCAAATAATACTATCGTATTTTCTTTACAAACAGAGACAACATGCTTCCCATCACTTGTTATTCCCAAGTCCGATATTCTTATAGTCCTGTTGCCTTTCCAACATTCCAGCTCTTTCCCTTCCAAATCCCACATGCTAATGCTTTTGTCAGTTACACCACAGAATATCCTCTTGCCATCAGGAGCCCATCCGCATGAGATCAAACCAAGTCCATTTTTCTCATAAATGCGTATACATTCACCGGACTCGACATCCCACTGTCTGACAACTTCTTCTACACCACAAGTGAGAAGCTGATGGTCGTCAGGACTCCATGATATATAGGAGACAGGTTTTTGATGACCAGAAAATAGGTGCTTTAAGAAGACACATCCATCCAATTTGACCTATAAAGAGCAGAAAATTAAGGCATGAAGTTAAATGCTATCAACTGTCTGATTAGTTCAAATCTTCATGATCAACAGCACTCTTTTCTTTCATACCCAGCACTCCCTCCCACATAAAGACCATTTTTTTTCTATTTAACCTTTAAACACCAACTTTTTCTATTTAACTTTTACCAAAATGAAATGCACCTGATAATAGCATCTTAAAGTTTGGAGGAGAAAGAACCTTGCATATCACAGCTCTCAAAAATATAATCAAGCATCAAAAAGAAGAGGACATGAACCCAATATGTTCAATATTAATCCTGTTGATAAGCAAACAGAAGCGGTACAAGTACCACCTATTATTTCAGGAATAAATACAACATAAAACTCTGATTTCCAACTTACAAAGCTAGCTGAATAAAGCACATCATCACCTCTAGGACACTCTTAACATTTCTTTTCTAGACAGTTTGTTCAAAATCCCTTCTTATAGTAAAGTAATATTGACCTTCAACTTTCATTTTTTCTATAGTACATGGAACTCTTACATGTGTTTATTTCTCTTGAAACCTAAAAAGGAAGGTTATCATGATATGAAACAACTATTCCCTCCGGTCTCATTTTATATCAGGGTATTTGATTGGGCACAGGGTTTAAAGATGTTATTTTGACTTGTATAATACATTAGTGACTTTGGAAGAGTATTAAAGTAGTATCAAAAAGACAACAAACAGCACATCAAAGTTAAAGTGTGAATACTTTAATGAATTTAAATTTTTAAAAGTTGTTTAAAATAGAATGATGGAACGTGTAAATGGGAAGAGTGTCATGTAATTTGGAACAGAAGGAGTACTTATAATGGAACTAAAGCCAAATTATATCTTAAGGTTGATGTTGTATTCAACTGATATTCATAGACATGCACATCAACATTTGACATAGACATGCACATCAACGTTTAGCATGCCATTCATAACTATTTGGCAACATCACCTTTATAATAACTTTGTTCTTAACAATGGAATAATAATGAATAACTAATTATTGCAGGCAGAAAAATCTATTTAGCTTCCTTGCTAAATTTTGGACTGAAATATCTGATACAATAATTTTCTAACGTGAACCATGAAACGGTTAACGGACAATCTAATAGGCTAAAAATTTAATTAGATTACATAGAGCCCAAGCTCCATGAAACTAACACCTCAGACTATATACAAAATCAGCTTGCAACTGATTTTTGTATTTTTTAAAAAAAAAATATTTTGGACAAGTAAAAGAGATATTAAGAAAATAAATTTCGGACAACTAACACCTCAACCTGTATAGGCTTCAC
This sequence comes from Nicotiana tabacum, assembly GCF_000715075.1. Classification (NCBI taxonomy): domain Eukaryota; kingdom Viridiplantae; phylum Streptophyta; class Magnoliopsida; order Solanales; family Solanaceae; genus Nicotiana; species Nicotiana tabacum. The sequence goes on from NC_134081.1 coordinate 120,478,627, forward strand.
CGTTAGTTGCAGACTTTTGGTCTTAAACAAGCCATGACATTCTTCTTTTTACAGACTAAAAAGAGAGAGAGTGTCACATAAAATGGAACACGGGGAGTAATACATTAATTCACAACCTTTTACTTTATAAAAAACCCCAAGGGCCAAGATAGGTCACCATTTTAATCAAAATGAATTGACTTTTGGTTGTATTACATTATGTTTGTTTGAGGACCCATATGTGGCACACCATGAAACTCTGAAGCAGTGGCGGACCCAGAATTTTATACAAGCGGGTTCGGTCAAAGAGCATAGTAGCCACTTGTATAAGCGGCACCGGTAAATAGAATTTGCTCACTACTTAGTTTTATTCATCATGTGACCTCGAAATAAAGTCATTGACGCTATTTTATAATCAAAGGTGGGAATTTAAAAAACAAAATTGACATTTTATCCATATATATATATAAACAAATTTTACTTCAACAAATTTGTAAATTTATTAATTTTAACAAAAAAAATTTAACCAACTTAAAAATCTTATAACTCTAAGAAATTTAACATAATAAGTATTTACAAACAAAAAAAAAGTAAAAAGGGGAGTTATGAACTAAACTAATTGATATAAACTTTTAAAGTAAAAGAGTAAACACCAAACTAAAATTTTCAGTATAACACAAATTAACAATTCCAACATATATAAACCAAAAAAAAGGGCAGCCCGGTGCACTAAGCTCCCGCTATGCGCGGGGTCCGAGGAAGGGCCGGACCACAAGAGTCTATTGTACGCAGCCTTACCCTGCATTTCTGCAAGAGGCTGTTTCCACGGCTCGAACATAAACCAAACTACATAAAATTAAAAAATTACAAATAATCTCAACAAGGCACTCTCATTAATTTTAGCAGAAACTATGTAAGAGAGAACCAAAATTCACTTAATGGAAAGGTTTATTTATTTTTTTTGAAGTAAAATAGAGTTTAATAAGAATAGCTAAAATAATTACGTATATAACTGGAACATAAAATGCAATGTGGAAAAAATATAAGTTCGACACTTCAGCAGAGGTTCGAAATTCTGACCTCTGCCCAGTGGCGGAGCCACATTCAACCGAGGGGTGTCAATCGACACTCCTTCGCCGGAAAATTAAACTGTATTGCTAGATAAATTTTTTACTTTATGTATATTTACTATACATTGACTCCCCTTAATTTTACGGTGTATTTAAATTCTTATATTTTGATACCACTTAGTGAAAATCATGGCTCCGCCACTGCCTCTGCCCACATTATGAACCCTCTTTGCCACTGCTCTGCAACTTCCATTTGTGTCAAGTGGGTTCATGTCTTATAATATTGGAGTATCTTCTTTCATGATTTTCTGATGAAGTTCGCAAGTGAAAATAATAAATTTTTCGACGAAGCGGGTTCAACTAAACCCCCTTGCTATAAGGTGGGTCCGCCCCTGCTCTGAAGCATACAAGAATGGCATCTTTTTCCTGATATTAATTCTTTAAAGCAGAAGTAAAGGACAATACGAAAGAAACTGCGACATAAGATGCAAAAAATGGAGGAAAAAATAAATTTTCAACAAAAAGCAAAGTGACAATTGATCTAAGTTGAAAAAACAACAATTGTTACGACAATTCAAGAGGATTTAAACATACCTCCCATATAATGACCGAACAATCAGCAGATGACGAGGCTAAGTAATTTCCATTATGGGAAAACTGCAAGAACCAGACTTCATCACTGTGTTCTTGTAATATCTGGTGCAGTAGAAGCAACGAAGAAACAATTAGAGCTTAAGGTGACTAACAAATTTTATCTTCAAAAATCAAACTCCAGTACCACCGATCGTTCTAAAATGACTTATAACACAAAAACAGCCAGTTGTCGCATGTAAAGCTGGTAAAAATATCAAGTGGAAAGCCAGTGAAGCTCAAAATTATCAAGCACATTTACATTTCCTAGGCACCATCCCACCCCCCCAAACCCCCCCCCCCCCCCCCCCCACAACAAAAGCACATACTTTCTGCTTTCACGTAAATCACAGTGGATCCAACCACATCTTCTGGTTAAACACCCCAACTAGGTCAACTAGCAAATGGTATAAACGACATGAACAACACTAGCTACGCCTTCATCCGAAAAAAAGCCAAAAACTAGAGAATAAAAAGCACATACTTGTTTACACGTTGAACATACAGCGACAAAGGAAAGGGAGCTAAATTTCATGATTTAAAAGTTTGGCAACTATCCATCAAATGATTCATATCATTGTGACAAAAGCCTCATAAAATGGTGGAAACAAGCTCATTAAAGACCTGGAAAGCACAAAGCTCCCAGAAACCAATAGTGCTTACCATTAACTCCAGCATCACGCAAAGACAGAACACCGAAGAAAGAAAACTGCATTTATTGCTAAGCTCGCTATGATAGGACTGAACTATTCATATTAATTTGCTGAACAAACAGGGGCACAAATGAATATGCTTTAGTTAGAGTTTCATGGTAGATAACTACTGAAAAGGAGCCGATATTTTGGAGATCAGCTGCACTGAAAACTGGAGTCAGATCACTGTTCTTCATTTGTTATTTGGTGAATGAAGGATTACATTAGCTTCGAGATAGTTGTAAACGTACTTTAGTGTATAGAACTACAGATACACTGAAGCAGTTTGTATGGTTTCTTTTTGTGGGTGGATACTAACTTGTTACATCATTAATAGAAGTTCTTTTTTGAAGGGGAGCGTAACGGTAAGAGTTGTTGCCATGCGAGCAGAAGTTCACTGGTTCAAGGCTTCAAGCCGTGAAAACAACATCTTGCAGAAATCAAGATAAGGTTGCACGGGGCTGACTTTTATCCGAAAAAGATAGAAGACTTATATTATTTTAAAACTTGATGTAACAATTTAATTTCTCTCCACCATGTCTCACAACAATTTAACAATCTAAGACATCCCATCCATTCTTATTAAAACAAGCCTTTTGAAAGAGCATATGCAAAAATGGCAAAACCTTCAACCCCAAAAAAGTTAAATGAAGCAAACATGAATTCAATGAATGCTTTTCAACAGAACACCATCATATGTTATTCAAACAGTGACATAAAATAGCAGTAGCAAGGCTTTTAACCACAATGTCAATGTTCAGAATGCAAAGGAATAAACTTGATTAACACTTGCCAACATATTCATTAACCACCCTTTATTGACTCAGATAAAGATAGGACAAATTATTGCGTGATCGCCAGATGCATTGAACGCGTCTTACAATCAGTGGAACCCGAATATTAATGTGATCTAACCTGTACTGTTTGAGATGGAATATGATCTCCTCCGCACTTGTGATCAGTGAGCAGTGACATTTCACCTACCACATAATTGTGAAATCTACAAGCATCTAGTTGCAAGTCAAGAGCCTGTTGAACAAGATGTACCAATCTCTTTTCTGGAATCATAACTGTTGGGGGAAGCAATCTTTGCAATTCCTCTAATAGCTTTGTACGTGACTTTACTCTCACTATACCTTGACCTGATACCCCAGAAAGAACCTGCTGAGAAGGTGATATAATGAAGGAGGAAAGCTGATGGACCCTATTATTTTCTATGGAAAGAGGTGAAATCTCGGTCCTCAGTGTCTTCAAGGCATCCAAGACTTTTTCTTTGTCCAGCAGTTCAAAAAACTTCTGCTCCAATATCACAAAAGATGCTAACTTTACAATTTTTTCATCCACCAGACCAATTCTGTTCAATGTGGTTAAACTTTCATCCCATTTACCATCACGAATTTGCTGCATAAACAAATTAATGCCAGAAGAGTGCAAGGGTATCCCTGACTCTTCCTCAAGATGGGCCCCAGCCTTATTATAACCAAGAGAATATAATGCCTCAGTTATGATCCGAACAAATTCAACTTTCTTGACAACCCCTTTTGTACCGACAACCTCATCATCCCCTTGAAGATCCAGGGGCCGAGCCATCGAGTCACCCAATGAACAACTTGCACGATCTCTAACAAATGTCCCGTCCGAAATATCTACCAACTGTCCGGAGGATACTTTCACACGTTTTAATGGTGGTTCCTCATCCTCCGCACCGCCCATGAAACAAACACCTCAGCCCATATATAAAAAACAGGGGGAAGAAAAAACTGAAAAGTTGAAATTGTAGGCCTAAATCCTTCAATTAACAAAAGAGACTCCTATGTAACACCAGAAAAGGAAATAACACAAAATTAATTAAATAGAAACAGAAAAAAGGGAGCAACTTTGAATGATCGAAGATTACAAAAAGAAAACGATAGTAATGAGACAGCAAGCAGAAGTGCAAAACACAGAGGTGAAAGAAAAACACTGCAATTAAAGAGTATAGGCTAATGTTTTTACAAGTATGTAACCATTTTATTGATGAAGATTGCCCAGCATTAAGCAAAAGCATCGGTTGATATCTATATCACACAAACGTGCCCAATAAGTTATATGAAGGAAAATTGTTTGGAGAGATTCTCAACGAACAGTGCTGCCAGTTTCAAACAGTCAAGAGCTCTTAACCATCCACTACCAACACCTTAAACAGACAACTTAGAATTAAAGGAATTACAAGATAAATGCCATCACAAGTGCAACTAGTAATATTGGACATGATGCCAGATACCAGTAATTGCTTCTGCCTTTTTTTTTTTTTCTTTCCTGCTTAACTTGAAAACTCAAAAAACAGATGGCTCCGCTGGTACTAGAGATTTTGATCCATATACAAGGTACAGTGCATAAAATTTTCTTTTTAAGAACAATTCGAGAGAGAGGAGGGAGGGCCAGCCTGAAATAAGAACTTAACAAACATACGGCCTAAAATAGACATCCAGAAAGGACTACTAATTATCCAACCACTGAACAACCTGCCAGAGTATTGCTCCCAGGAAGTCCACATTAACATAAACAAAGCATTTGCTACCATTTTATTTGCATAACCTACTCAATCTTCTGAATACCAGCCTCTAGATCAAACAGATACCAAAATATGAAAACTGATGCAACACCAGAAGTAGATTACAGAAAGTACAGATGTTTTTACCAGTGTGCATGGTAACACACAAGTCCTCCATTAATCAACACTCAAGCTAGGTAGTTACTGTAAAATGAATAAATAAATTCGCCTCTGGATGTTTGACCTTTGATGTTCGAATTCAATAGAAAAGAAAATACATCCTACATATGTTACAACTACTGACTTGATAACTCTATCCAGAATAGCTTAGCCACTAACTGGAAAAGTCTAGTCCTCCTAATCATATGCAAGGATGACTTGAAACCATAAATTGGCCACAATAGAGCTGGAGTTATCAACACAATCTCTCACTCATTCAGTGCAAATATTTGCAAGAGCCTACACAAAGTAATCGTTCTCTCAAAACGACAAACAAGGTCTACCCTATTTCCCTACAAGATTCTTTGACCTGTTATATCAGATCTTGCCAACAAAGTTAATTCCTCTCCTAAGCAAGATACGAGTGCGCCCACCTAACCCCTCAAACCTGTTTCGATCAAGAGTGATAGCAACGCATACACATATATGCACAAGGTAGTAATGAATCTTAAGCCTTTTAAACCTAGTTTCTATGATCAACAATGAACTAATTATGGACAATTGAACTCCAATATGCAATTGCATTTACAGTACATCTAAACCAGTCAACTCCATCAACAGCACAAACTCCGCATCTTGATGAAAAGATTCAATGGGAATTAAAATTTATCCAATAAAAAACAAAGAGTTAGTGCATTACAACACCACAAAAACAACAATGGCACTACTTTATAGATAAATGTCCTAATCAAGCAAAGCAGATTCTATCTTGCAAAAGTTAATTCAGCTCAAAATACATCTGAAGTCTAACTTAACTTGTGCAAATCATAATCATTTTTAGTAAAAATAAGCATACTACAAATAATCACCCAAAAACCAACTCGGAAAAATCAGATTATAGATAATCCACTAACAAACAAAATGAAGAACGAAAACCAAAAAGCATTTCCGTACAAGAAAAGTAAAGTATACGCTAAGAAAGAAAGATTACCAGAAAATGAAAGAACAACGATTGGGGCAGAATCTGCAATACCAGAAAGGAATTTGAAAGATTCAGATCAAAATGGATACAGAAACTGATTGAAAAAAACAGTAATTGTATTCTTTAGGTGTCGGCAAGCTAAGAAAGACTAGTAGATTTAGGTGAGTAAAGAGCAGTTAATTGATAAAACAAGAGAGGAGACAATCTCAAGAAAGCTAAAGAAGGGTAAATGATTTGATTGTTGGGTTAGGAGTTAGGAATGTGGTAAGAGAGAGAGAGAATTGGGTATTTGTTAATGGAGTTTTAGGGGCAGATTGTATGAAAAGAGAAATGGAGAAAAGTGTAGTTCGGCACTTTATTTTATTTTTTACTTATATATATTATTAAGGATACCTTTGTACTTTGTAAGATATTATACTAATCTTTTTTGAGCGGCTGTCTATATAGTATTTTATCGTTACTTTCAATATAATGTTAATTAAATTTTATTATATCATATTATTAAATTCGTTATTAATAAAAAGTACCAACGACGAATTTAGTGTGGTGGCATAGTTAATTCACTTTTCTCTCTCATCTTGCCATTTCTTATTAAATAATCATATTTATCTTTCACCTTATTTTTTATATAATAATTTTACTATGTATGCTATTTTTCCTTAGTAATGTTGAAAGTTTATTCTTCATATTATTGGTGTGTGACATCATATAACAACGGCAAATAATATAATTATCCAAATGTTGTATTCATCAAATAATATAGTACAATACAGTATAATACAATACGATACATTATGAAATAACATGTAACAACAATCCAAACAAGCTATTTGGGAACCACCTCTCTCAATGTCTCTATGTTATAACAAGCTACTTATTATTTATTCTAAGTTATCAATCAATACTATTAAATAGAGTTACTTGCTATTAATTTTAAATGATATGGTTGCTTACGTGCATAAAATTTAAACTCATACAAACTCTCCTAATTGATGAATTCAAATTTAAAGAGGAGTTATATGTTATCATCTATTCTAACCACAAAAACATGTCTTCGTAGAACTTATAACGACGACAACAATAATATATTTGTAATTCCACAAGTAAGTTTGGAGAGGATAGTATGTATGTAGACCTTATTTTTATCCTGTAAAAATAGAGAGGTTGTTTCCGATAGAATCTCGGTTCAAAGAAAGCAACTTATAATCATGTGTCACCTACTAAAACAATAAGGGGTCGTTTGGTTGGGAAGCAAGTTATCACATGATTAATTATTCCGGAATTAGTTATTCTGGGATTAGTTAGCACACTCTCCCAGAGGGATTAAAAAAAAATACAATACGATTTTATCCCAATCAAACATAGGATAAACTCATCTCAAATTTAATTTAATTATCCCTAATTTCACATACCAAACGAGCCCTAAGTAGTTATTTGTATTGGTGCTTGATTGGTGTTATCGATAAGTTTTTTACCTTTGACTTTTTGCTTCTTGGATTTGTGTTTCAAAATCTTATTTTTCTATATCCAACGGCCTAAGGGGTCGTTTGGTAGGGTTCACAAGAATAATACTTAATATGGTGTATTATAGTAATGCTGGCATTAGTTATGATGATATATTTCTTATCTATTGTTTGGTTTGATATATTAAAGCATTGCACAATTTCTAAAAGCATTTTTTGTTTATAAAAATACCCTCATAACTAGTCCATCAATTTATCTTTTTAAAAGAAACATATACTGAGGAATATTTCTATATAAAAAGGTTTTAAAAAATTATTTAATTTGTCTACCTTTATTATAGTATAGAACTGAATATTTATTTATAAAAAAAGAAATATGATAAATATTTATATATAATTTAGCTTCCACTTTCCTGGATTATTTCAAACTTGCATTAATATAATAGCAAATTTTAATCAAGCATAAATTTTGAAGGGCGATTTTTTCTTTAAATAAGGTAATGCATGCATTAAAACCGATTGCATTATTAATACCATGGTTTTCTATGCATTAGTTATGCATAGGATAATATTAAATAGGATGTATAACTAATGCTTGCATATCTAATGTATAGATTCAAAAAGTGTACCAAACAAAGTATTATTAATACACAAAGTTAATGGATGCATTATTTTATCTAATGAATTCTACCAAACGACCCCTAAATACCAATTCGTTCCCACATGAATCTCTCTAATCCATATGCCAAGAACATGTTTTATATTAAACAACTAGTAGTCCTACCTATAAGATTAATCAGGATATATTTTAGGTATTTCTCTTTCAAAAATAGGTGTCTGAAATGTATGATTTTATGCTAAATTGCTTTGCTAATTTTTAATACGAAAGAATACATTTACTTGAACATAATACACGGTTACTTTATAAAAATAAAAATAAATTAAAAATAAAAAACATAGTTCACGGTTAGGGATAAACATAACTGAATAACATCTAGGACTCTCTTTAGTAAAGTGTCGCACAGAAGAAAACAAATTAAAAAAGAAAACAAGATTATGAGGATTATAGTATTAAATAATATGATGTCAAATCGTTACAATCACAATCGGAAAGTACTCACCCTAGGAAAAACACAAAAATACAAATAGAGCTATCGAACTTTCAAGAAGATAGGACACGAGGGATAAAGGATAATTAACTTAAGAATTAAATTTGAAACGAGTTTATTTCATTTTTGATTGGGATAAAATCGTAATAATATAACTAATCCAAGATTAGTTATTCTCGGTGTCGCGTCCCGTTTTCTTGTGAGAACGGGCTTTGACATGTGACAACTCTAAGCATTAAAAGAGAAGAGTCATCGCCTAACGAATTTTAAAGTGCGTTAGGGCGTCTATTTGTAAATAACTTTGTTTCACTAGTCTGTGTCACCAAAGATCAGGCAAGGGCTCAAATTACCTCAAAGAGAAGGTGTCAGATACTGTTCGAGGTCCACAACTATAGGTCCCGGCCAAATTTTAAACTATGCAAATTATGTAATTAAGTTAGGTGATAAAATAAACAAAGGAAAATATAGAAGTCGAAGAGTCTTATCATGAATACATGAGAATTGGTACAAATCCCTAATGATTACAAGGATACAACTATATTGGTCTATGTTAAATGACTATGTGTAAATAACAAGTATATAAAGAAAAGGGGGGTCCTATATTTTTTTAGCCTAAAGGAACACCCCGTGCAACATAAATAATACTTCGCAACTCCCTTAAGGTAGGGGTTGCTCATATTATTCAACGGGCATAACTATCATCTCTTTCTACCCAATTACTATGTCGAAGTTGTTACTTAAAGGCGCTCTAATTCAATTCTAAATCGTATCTTATGCGTGCACTACTCGTCCCATACCTATGGTCCAGGATGCTTTTGACCTACTATTTGGATGGTTCTAGACTTCACCTAGGTTGCTCAAAATGGTAAAACTAAGTGACATTCAAAACAGATAGGACTTCACATAAAGACAATTAAAAGCCCAAGTTAGCCTCCACACATAAACAACAAATGCAAACTGGCAGCTTAGGTAGTACATAGTTTCAGAATCGAGACTTAGAGTCCTATAGGCATGGTTTCTAGGTGATTCTGAATTCCAGTATCGTATATGCATCGTTATTGTTCTAAATGGCTTAGGCGAGGAGGCAGTAAACTGTTTGCAGACTCAGGATTATTAGCACTGATTTTATCAATAGGCATCTTAGGCGGCTGACACCGTCCTATAGGCATGATTTCTAGTAGTGGCATAACTTAGGCAATGAAACAGCTTTGAGAGTCTAGTATTAACAACATTGATCCCATAGCAGTTCTTATGCGAGTAACAACATCCTATAAGTAGGATTTCTAACAATTAACAACTATTCTTATTTTTATAACACTTTACTCCTATAGGCATGTCATCTAGGCGGTGCAGTATAATGAAAATAACATAAGTAGTTGATTAAAAGATTAGGGTCCTATAGTCATAATATCTAGATAGGCATTACACTAAAAGTAATAGAAGCAATTGACCGATGGATTATTTGAAATCCTATAGGCATGGTTTCTAGGTTGACAAAATATATGTTATACATCCTATAGGCATGTTGTCTAAACGCACAGTAATAATATAGAAATCAAGTATAGTGAATGCTAACATGTTTGAGGTAGTGAGTATTAGTCAAATTAGGTGAGATGTATGTGGTTCCTATAGACATGATTTCTATTAGCGCGCAAAAGTAGAGTAAGTCAAACAGAATAGCAAATAAAACACATGGGCTCTATAAGCATGTTCTTTACCCTTTATACAAGAAGAAAGCACACCCATTCCTCGATTTCACTAACACCCTAATTATTTGTTTACAAATCATTACATGCCCAAAATGAAGAATACATGCTCGAATATTACAAGTTAAATGAGTACAGGCCCAAAGAGAAATAACCGAGCAACTTCAAGGTCTTCGGTGATCTCATTCTTCACACAAAATAGTAAATCAGGTGTAGGTATACCCCAGGACATTAGAGTGTATCAGCTGCATAACTCGAACACAGACCCATACCAAGTCTGAAGGGGGTAACTAACTTACCCGGCAATGCCAGACTTAACTACATGAGTAACAAGTTGTTCATAAATTAATCAAACCACTCGAAGTCCACACACTTAATTCTTAGGACTGCAACTAACAGTATTTTAAACCAGAGCAGGTAGATGAGATCACACGTAGGTATATACATAAGATGCTAGAAGTTCAGAAGACAAGATGAAACATCATAAACCAACAGACAATCCCAAATAGAGTTTCAGGATATAATATGATCTAAGATTAACTTAAACACAATCTTGTCAGTGAAATCTTGCAGAATCACAGGCGAAAACAAGTAAGATACCTAGTATGAGGGTCTGGTGCAAATATGATCAATAACAAATAGGCTAATGAACATAGTCTGTAACAATTCACTTAACTGAGCATGAAGACTTTAACATTATCAATCATACACGAAGGTTTAAATAGCACCAGGACTCATAATGGTCAAGGATATGTCAAATATAGGTTAACAGGACTAGCCTGCACTAGGCTTAATCACATATGGGGGGAAGAGGCTAGACATGAGGTTTTACCTAAGGTCTCAAATAACATTGCACAAGTCAAAGCATACATTAGAACTTAAATGACATGGAAAGCAGGCCCTAGATAATCAGTACAATATCAAGAACTTAGCAAGTTAGACAGGAATGACTTAACAAGGTCTGAAACGCATGCATGGATTCATCACAAAGGTACATGACAAGGCAGGGAACGTGCATTAGTTCACAAGTAGCAGGGAAAGCATGCTTCGGCTAATAACATGATCAGAAGTTAATTCTAGAAAAGTATCAAGGTGCGCATGAATGACTCAAGAATTAGAATAGGTTCTGGGCATGACTCGACTCATCACAAGAGTATAGAACACGGCAAGAAACCAAACTCAGAATAAGCAACAGTAATAAGCATTCGAGCACATACATTAGCAAACATGCTTAAGAAGGCAGAATCAAGGCAACAAATAGGCAAGTTAGACTACTAGAAGGTATAGAGCCTTAACAAGAGCTTCAAAGCATATAATGGCATGTTGGTTCATAAAAATTCTCAGAGACATAGATATGCAGAACAGGAATTCAAACGGAAAGAAATGAAATTGCAAGAGTCATAGATGCTTACCAGTTACAGATGAATGAACAAGTAAACAAGAGGAATAATTTCAGCAACACTCCAATGTCAATAGAAAACGAATAGTAGAACCCAGGAATCTCAGTGCATCAGAGTTCCCAAGGGTTTCGAATGAACCTCGGGCAGTGCTCACACTGATAAAGGTTCGATAATCAATTTCGGTGGCCTTGGATTTCAGCCGACCAAAAGATTTAGCCTCAAAGTAGTATAAGACAAGAAAGAATAAGAGAACAGTAGTAGTTCCAGCGATTAAGGTCCATCCAAAGGGGAAATTAAGGAGGGGTTATATAGTGGTAGAAATCGAACAAGCAAACATGGAAAACAATCACTCAAATATAAATAAGGAAAGAAAATATCACATGCAATCGATAATAGAACCAGTAAATAAAAAAAAAAAAAGAAATTTCAAACCCTAGTTCGACGAAAATCAAAGAATCGACCAAAGATCTTGGTGAATCAGCCTCATATCACCTTGTCATGAACGTATATAGACGAAATATTGTCTAGATCTTGAAGATTGAAGACGATTGCACATAACTCAAGGCCTGGTACTTGCCAAAAATAGGCATGTACTAGGTGATACCAAAATCGTGGAAGTAACAAGGTGACAGAACATATATGGAAAGAAAATCATGGAGGGGTTCCATATTAAGGTCGGAATCGGAGAGGATTAAGGGATATGGCGGCGAGGGTTTCCTTAAATAAAAAGAGAGTAGAGAGGATTTAGGGGCAGCTGAAGAGTGAGAATGAGATTATGGTTTGGGGTGAGGGGATATAAGGAAAGGTAGGGATTTATTATGGTCCGTTGATCATTTGAGATCAACGATCAGGATCAAAAAGAGAATGGGGCGGGTCGTTTAAATGGGTCGCGATCGGGTTCATTAAAAGATATGATTGGTTTGGGCTGTGGGGGGTATTGGGCTAATAACTTGGGCCAAATTTGATCCGAAATTAGCCCTATGTTGGGGCTAAAATTAAATATACGAAATACATTAAAAATAAATTATAAAAATGACTAGTAAAGAATAAAAAATATTATTTATGCAGTAAAATACTTAAAAATAATAGGTTAACATTATAAAAAATATAAGAAATATTATTTTAGCATAAATAAAATAATAAGTACAATTATGTATAGAATATAGGTCGTTATTGCAAAATTGTGTAAATAGCTTTAGAAATACAAATATACTGGTATAAAATAAAGTAAAATATCATGAAACATATACGTGGGTGCAAATAAGTGATCACAACAATATTTTAAAGGGGTAATTAATATATATTCAAATAATTTAAATGCAAGAAATCAATTTTAAAGCTTTAAAGATTATGATAAATTATGGAAAATACTTGTATGATTCTTGTAAATTGGTGATGATTAAGGAATGATATTTTAAAAGTATATGTGACATTTATAAAAATATAAGGGCAAAATTGGGTATCAACAATTGTCCCTCTTTACCCGGGAATGATGAAAGAGTAGTTGGGTAAAGAAAATAATGACCAATTTTGTCCGAAGTAAGTGAGGAATGATGAGTTTTGAAAAAAATAATGGGGTTCGAACCCTGATTCTTGAGTTGCCTACATATCCCTGGTGTTACGGAAATCAGGCCGTGTGTAGTTCTGGATCCAACGACGAACGAAACCGATGGAGTTGTTATAAGAGTGGTTGTGTGTTTCAAAAAAGGATCTTTTGAGTAGGATAGTGTCGTGAATAACGAATAATTTCAGGTGGGGCTATGAATGCAAATTGAACGTTACGGATGTACAAGGCAGATATTTGAACGGTTATAGAACAAAAGGTAATCAATTGCTGATTGTCGGTTACATTTGAGGTGATCGAAGGATGTGAACGTTGTGAATGGAAATCGGGGCGAGAATTACTCGTGTTTGTAGAACAGTTACCTCCCGAGTTACCTACAAAACTTAGAACAAGATGCACGCGAATATATTTGGGTTTTTTCGAAAATTTAAACATGATGCAAATTCCCTTCGGACCATAAGAGTTGTCTTTGGACGATGAAGATGATGTCCTTAGGCTATGAAGTCCTGGGCCATGAAGCGTATGATAAGGGATTCGCATGCCATGAAATGGTGTCCTCGGGTCATGAGAATGGTGCCTCTGGACTATGACGCCTTTGAATAATGATATGCAGTTTTGAGAGATCGTTTGGCCATGGCATGATGTCTTCGGGATATAAGTATGATGCCCTCAGACTATGGTGCCTTCGGATAACGTGGCGATTTTTCAGCCCATGAAATGCAAAGGTGCGGTGATATCGATCGTTTGATAGAGGAAACATGCAATGCTAGTCATATGCAAGAACGAGACGAGACAAGGCTTAGTCTTGTTTGTGATGAGGGTAATGCTTAGCCCGATGCAAAGAGTGGAGACAATGCTTAGTCTCATGCAAGGAAAGGTAGTACTTAGCCTTATGCAGTATGGAGGCAGTGCTTAGCCTCATACGGAGAATGGAGACGATGCTAGTCTCATGCAAGAAAGGCGGTGCTTAGCCTTATGCAACAATGAAGGCAACGCTTAGCCTCATACAAAGAATGGAGACAGTACTTAGTCTCATGTAAGGAAAAATAGTGCTTAGTCTTATGCAATATGGAGGACAGTGCTTAGCCTCATGCAAGGTGAGGGCAGTGTTTAGCCCGATGCAAGGAGTAAAGATAAAAGTTAGTCTCATGCAAATAATGGCAATGTTTAGCCTTATGCAATAATGGAGGCAGAGCTTAGCCACATGCGAGGAATGGAGACAATGCTTAGTCTCATGCAAAGAAAGGCAATGCTTAACCTTATGCAATGATGGAGGCAGTTCTTAGACACACGCGAGGAATGGAGACAATGCTTAGTCTCATGCAAAGAAAGGCAATGCTTAGCCTTATGGGAAGATGAGGGCAGTGCTTAGCCCTATGCAAGAAAATCAATGACTATGCAAGAGGGCAAAGTATTTCTTAGCTTGACGCGTTTGCATTTGGCGACTTTTGTCGGTGTGAAGATAGTGATCTTGTTGTGTGTGTATTTGCGGACGTTCTTCTTATATCCATTGTGCCTGTATCCAAAGGAAAATTGTGAGTTTGGAGGGGGGAAGGTTGGTTCATGCTCTCGATTCCTTGCTTTGCCTTTGCTCTTGTCTTGAGGTCCTGCTTGAATCACCCCGGGTAACATCTGGCTACTATAAGAAATGAAATTTTCGAAAAACATGCATTTGTGATAAATTGTTTATATAAAATGTAGTTGGTTGAAATATGTGATAATGCATGAAAGCGAATAATTTTGTCGAATTGATGACTGTGCCACGCTTTTGAGACATTGAAACCTCCTTAACTCGGAATTTTGAGGATCCTCCTCAAAATTCTGCCCCAGTTTAAATGCATACTTCTGGCGACATATTCCTTGACGATTCTAAATACGATGAGATTAGGCAAACTCGAGATCTTGCCCCAGTGTCTGACCAAGGGGAAATGAAGATTTTATTATGATGTGACCGAACCCATAGGACTGCCTTCGTATTCCCTCTTAAATGGGAATCAGGTCAAGCGTAGTTCAGGTTACATCAAATAGAAGTGCAAACATAGTATCTCTTGACCGCATCCAAATTGATAAGTTTTGGCCAAATCTCTCTATCCATCTCTGCGAGTATAAGTCCTCCTCATGTTAGTACTCGGTGAACCATGTAAGGCCCTTGCCAATTGGGTGAGAATTTCCCCCATTGCTTCATCCTGATGTAGGAAGATTCGTTTCAACACTAATTACCCCGTGTGAATTACCTTGACCTAACCTTTTTATTGAAGGCTCTTGTCATTCTGTTCTGGTAGAGTTGACTGTGACACATTGCGTTTATTCTTTTACCATCAATGAGAGCTAGTTGTTCATACCGGTTCCGTACCCATTCCACATCGCTGAGCTCGGCCTCTTGTATGATCCTTAAGGAAGAAATTTTCACTTCGGCAGGGATAACAACTTCGGTACCATAGACCAATAGATAAGGAGTTTTTTGACCAGTCGCGTTTTCTAGCTGCTTTAACATTTTATACATATTTATTAGGGCTCGTCTTAATCTCCATAGAATTTTAATTATTTTATAATAGTATTTTACTACTTTAATTTTGTTATCTTAGTATTAAAAAGAAAAACTAAAAAAAAAAGTTAGTTTTATAATGTTCTTCATCATACTACGGTTTCATCTAATATAAGAAAAATTACTATTTTGAAGTACTAATATTTTAACTAGGAGTAATTATTATTACTTTGTGATATTTTATTTTATAGTGAAGTAAACTAGGACTGACCTTTTTCTTTTTCTTAATCCAAAATACTAAAATCTAAGTCCAATACCCTTCAACTCAGCAGCCCAACATCCCCTATCCCCTGAGCCCAATCCGTCGACCCGCTAACTCTCCATCTCCCTTCTTAATCCTAGCCCTTCATCGCTTCTCATCCAATGACCCACATTAATTCCCCAACCCAAATAAAACATAACTTATTCTCCAAACCCTAATCCTAAACCTAAGAATCCCATCCCCAAACGGCAGCCCCCTTCTTCCTCCACCCTCTGCCCGCCCAAAACTCAGGCGAGTTTACCCCAAAATCATCACGTGGTCCCGCCTCTCATCCCCTTCCATGTGGCCTAACAAATAGCCTATTTTGGTAGCCGAATATTCCCTTCCTCTTTCTCATCCGCGTTTTTTTCTCTCATACGTGAATCTCTTTTAACGGTAGATGATGGACGAAGGGTAGGATATGATTAATGAAAATTAATCATACCCCTCCATTTGCCCAGATTTTTACCGAAAATAAGGGAATTTGCAGATTTTTGAGGGATTTTTTCGAGATTGCTTGGGGAAAAAGGGAGAAGGTTCGAGACCCCCTATATATTGGGGTTATTTTTCAGAATTTTGGGGGAATTAATTTTTGGACAGAAAACATTGGGAGGAAAGAGAGAAGAAAAGTTCTAGGGTTCTATTCAATTTTCAAATTTTTCTAAGTTTAGTTTGAATTCCAGAAAAATGAAAAAAAAAAATAGTCGGAGTTTAGATTCTTGTTCGAGTTTTGTTTCCATTTCAAAAAATCAAAAAATACAAAAATATTTTTAATTTCTTCTCTTGGATTTCCATTTCAAAACCATGGAGTTCGATGGAGACGCTGTCGAGTTGAAGCTGTTGTTCGAGGTTGAAGGTCGTGGTTCACTGCTTCTATTTGAAGTTTCCTATTGAAGCTCGGATTTCGGTAGCTGTTTTCTTCCTTTCAAGCTCTTTGTCGAGCTTTCTCCTCCTTGTATTCACTTTCAGCATTAATCGAAAGCTTTGCGCGCATCCAAGTTTATCTCTTTGATCCCTCCTATTATATTATGGTATTGATCGTAATATGTTGTTAGTTGAGATTTTGCTAAAAATGGAAAATGTATGCAAGTTAGTTTAGGTGTGACTACTCTGTGATGCGATTTTCTCGTGAATCTTATTGATTTTCTTCTAGTTGTAGCATGTTTAAGTGAAACCAGATTAGTGGTATGTGTGAGTGAATGTCTAAATTAACAATGTATTTTTACGATCTTCATGGGTATTTTTGTTGATTACTGTCAGTTTCAGCGTGAAATGAGTGCTGGAATTTCTTTGAAATTATTCTCACTGTTGGTTTAGCTCAATCTTTCTGAGTTAAGTTGCAGTTTCTTGCCTAAATAAGTTAGATTGCTTGGGGGTTAAAATAGTAGATTCTCTGTTAAGTGGAATAGGACATTGAATTGCTTAAAACAAAATTTGAAGGAATGAAGTCCCGCAGTATGTTATTTTAGTAATCTTAAAGGTTTTAATAGCATTTCGTTTGGTTAAGGAGTATTCAAGGTTGTCAATTTCCATGCTAAGTCTAAGTTATGTGCAGTAAACGTCAAAAATGAGATTGAATGATCATTTATGTTCTTTGTTAAGTGCGCGCAGTTAGTCCCGATTCTACATTGTAATTTAGTAATGTGCTTTAAGTTTGAAGAAGCATAAATCAGGTCCTTTCAGTCTAATCTATGTTCGATAACTCATTATGCAATAAACCATCTGTTTTTAGCCTTTAAGAGTTAGTGGCTTTAAACTTTGTTCACATGCCAAGCCACCATTATTATTATGTTATTTTGCTGGACCATTTGCAGAAGAGTTGGAACATGTGATTAATTTGGGTGATAAGAGTATAATTTAGGCTTGATAAGTGGGTTAAAGAATGTGAAACTAATAAAATTAGGGTGGTAAAAAATTTACTAATGGCATTTCCAGTTGTTTGATTCACTCTTTTGCCCCTTTATGTTTTCGTTCCTTATTCTACAGTTTGGTTAGTTGCTTATTCATATCCTTTGAATGGTTTAAGTGCTCGTTGACCGAATGTCTATTTCTGATTTTTGTTTGTGTACACTGTTTATGTTCTTCTTTATGCGGAGGATTTGAATGAATTATTGTGGATGATATTGGGCCGTGGGAATGGGGAGAGACTAGCCCATTACTGATTAAATTTACTCATATACTTTTGGAAATGGCTTGGTCTAAAAATGAATTTAAATGTTAAAAAGAAACAAAAAGAGCATACCATGAACTATTTTTTTAGATTTCTTTTATCTACTTCATTTCTTTGAGCGCTAAGAGTATGTTTAGACCGACCGCACTCGGGTAGGCAAATTTTAGGTCTCGTCTTTTATTTCATTCGAGGCGAGAGATCGTTCCCTTTAGTTTATATTCAGGGGAATGTCCCGTAGATTTTGTATATATTTTTATACGGGGTATGACCTGTAGTGAATGTAATCGGAGGCCGTGACGGACATCGTGGGTGAACATAGTATAGATTTTTAGTATTGTCCTCTTATTTTATTTTTCTTTTATTTAGGTGGGGACAACCTCGAGTCTCTTGTGTGTTTATTTTCTTTCGCATGTTTTTGTTTCAGTTTGAGTATCCTTTAAAGCCAACTAGATCATGTATGCAATCGTGACCTTCGCGGGACTTGAAAAATGCCTAACACCTTCTCCCCGAGTCAAATGAACCCCCTTACTCGGAGTTTCTGGTGCAGACTATGCTTTAGAGTCTAAATGTATTTTGAAGGAAAATTGTTATTTTAAAAAAATGGTGACCTGGCACACTGAAATCAAATATCAGGTTGCGATTCTGAAAAATCCTTTGAAACACAATCTTTTGTCACTTTCGAATTTGAAAACCCTTTTGAGCTTACAAATCTTCTTATTCTATTTAAAGAGGGGTTAGTGAGGTGAAAAAAGGGGTGTGACAACCAGTAGGTAGGGGGTTGCCCCCGTGGACGTGCGAACAGTGGTGCGATACCAGAGCAAAGCAAACGGTAGCTTTTCATGCCATTACTTGTAGTTGTCCACCATTTTCCTTAATATCTTCTTGATGTTCTTGTTGGCGGCCTCTACGGCTCCATTCATTTGTGACCTGTATGCTGTAGAGTTCCGATGCTTAATCTTGAATGTTTCACATATATCTTTCATCAGGTCACTATTAATATTGCGGCGTTGTCGGTAATGATTGACTTAGGTACTCCAAATCGACAAACAATGCGGTATCGAACAAAATCTGCTATGACCTGCTTAGTTACAGTCTTATAAGATATGGCTTCAACCCATTTTGTGAAGTAGTCTATAGCCACCAAAATGAACCTATGTCTGTTTGAAGCAGTGGGTTCGATTGGTCCGATGACATCCATGCCCCAAGAATAGAAAGGCTAGGATGAACTCGTTACATTGAGTTTGTTGGGCAGTACTCGTATCATATCAGCATGTATCTGGCATTGGTGACACTTTTGAACATATTTGATGTAGTCTATTTCCATAGTCATCCAAAAATACCCTACTCTTAATATCTTCTTGGCCAAAACGAAACTGTTCATGTGGGGTCCGCAAGTTCCGGCATGTATTTCTTCGAGCAATCTAGATGCCTCATTAGCATTGACACATCGCAATAATCCCAAGTCAGGAGTTCTTCTATACAGAATTCCTTCGCTTTGAAAGAAACAATTGGGCAATCTTCGGAGCGTGCGCTTCTGAGTGTGTGTAGCATTCTCTGGATATTCTCCCTTTTCCAAGTATTACTTGATGTCATGGAACCACGGATTTTCGTCAAACTCTTCTTCAACATGAGCACAATAAGCCAGCTGCTTATGAATTCCTATTGGGATAGGATCGATGAAATTCTTGTCTGGATGTTGTATCATGGAAGACAAGGTGGCTAATGCATCTGCAAACTCATTCTGAATCCTTGGAACATGTTTGAACTCTATCTTTGTGAACCTCTTGATCAACTCTTATACATAATGTAAGTACAATAATATTTTAATGTCCTTAGTAGCCTATTCTCCTAGAACCTGGTACACCAATAGATCAGAATCTCCGATTACTAGCAACTCCTGAATGTTCATGTCGACGGCCAACCTGAGTCCCAAGATGCCGGCTTCGTATTCTGCCATATTGTTGGTGCACGAGAACCCGAGTTTTGCATTTATCGGGTAATGTTAACAGGTTTCTTATAGTAAGACAACTCTGATGCCCACTCCCTTGAAGATTGTTTCTCCGTCGAAGAATATCCTCCAACTATAGTACGCTTCGGTAATATCTTCTCCTACAAATGATACCTTTTCGTCGGGAAAATACGTCTTCAGTGGTTCGTATTCTCCGTCTACGGGATTTTCTGCCAAGTGATCAGCCAATGCTTGCCCTTTGACTGCCTTCTGAGTTACATAGATGATGTCGAACTTACTCAGCAATATCTGCCACTTTGCTAACTTACCCGTAGGCATGGGTTTCTGAAAGATATATTTTAGCGGGTCCATCCTTGATATGAGATATGTCATGTATGCACAGAAATAATGTCTCAATTTCTGGGCTATCCATGTCAAAGCATAGCAGGTGCTTTCCAACAAAGAGTATCGGGCTTCGTAGGACATGAACTTCTTGCTCAGATAATATATCGCCTGCTTTTTCCTTCCAGTTTCATCATATTGTCCTAGAACGCAGCCAAAGGCCCCATCCAACACAAACAGATAAAGCAGCAGAGGTCTTCGTGGTTCTGGCGGGACCAACACGGGCGGTTTAGATAAATACTCCTTGATTTTGTCGAAGGCTTTCTGGCATTCTTCAGTCCAGCTTGTTGCAACATCTTTCCTCAGCATTTTGAAGATTGGCTCATATATCACCATTGATTGTGCTATAAAACGACTGATATAATTGAGGCACCCTAGAAAACTCATCACATCTTTCTTATTCTTTGGCGGTGGCAAGTCCTGGATAGCTTTGATTTTTGACAGGTCCAATTCACTACCTCGACGACTGACGATGAAACCTAATAATTTTCCAGCAGGGACTCCGAAGGCACATTTTGCAGGGTTTAACTTCAAGTTGTATTTTCAAAGCCGATCGAAAAATTTCTTCAGGTCTGCTATGTGATCCGAACTCCTTTTAGATTTGATGATAACATCATCCACGTACACCTCTATTTCCTTATGTATCATGTCATAGAAGATAGTCGTCATGGCCCTCATGTAGGTGGCGCCAACATTCTTCTAACCAAACGGTATCATTTTGTAATAATATATTCCCCATGGTGTGATAAATGCGGTCTTTGCAGCATCCTCTTCATCCATCCAAATCTGATGGTATCCTGCGAAGCAATCCACAAAGGATTGGAGTTCATGCGTGGTATAGTTGTCAATCAGTATATGTATGTTAGGCAGCGGAAAATCATCCTTAGGACTTGCTCTGTTCAGATCTCGGTAATCGACAAATATTCTAACTTTCCCATCTTTTTTTGGAACCAGGTCGGGTATTCGACCACTCGGAGGACCTTGGCTTTAATTTGTTTGATGACCTCCTCTTTTATCTTCAAACTCATATCCGGCTTGAACTTTCTGAGCTTCTGTTTTACTAGTGGACACATGGAATTGGTAGGTAGCTTGTGAGCTACTATGGATGTGCTCAACCCAGTCATATCGTCGTAGGACCATGCGAAAATATACTCATATTCTTTTAGAAACATGATATACTCTTCCTTCTCTATTGGTGATAGATGGATGCTTATTCGAGTTTCCTTGACTGTTTCGGAATCCCCTAAGTTAACGACCTCAGTTTTCTCCAAATTGGACTTCAGATTATTTTAAAAATTCTCTACTTCTTGGACAATTTCCTCAGGTATTGCATCATCTTCCAAATCTTTCGAATCCCTGTCCTTATGTTGCGTTGTCTTATTACATGTCACAGTCGTAGGTTCATCAGGATATGTAATAATTATGCCAGGAACTCGGCGAGCCCGGGATGGTGCAGCAGTCCAGTTCTTGAGAATAACTCCCTTTTCCATTGTCTAAATGGTAAGGTGTTCCTCCTCCTCCTCCTCGACAATTGCTCTGCAGTCCATGTCTTCTTCATCCAGAAATAACTTCCTCATGCCAACCAAAATATCATCTTCCTCAGATCTCTACATTATGTCAGCCTGGTGGAATATCTGGTGCCAAGGTAGTATGGGTTGTTCCAGCGGATAATAGGGGCGCGCCATGGCAGCATCCAATCCTGATGTTCTTGCACGGTATATTCATACCTGAGTCCAAAGGTCGTGCCATGATACTGTAGTTGTACGGGTTTGGTGATTCCCTGAAGTTTTTTACCAAGACCTTTGAATGGTTCATATCCTGTCCACAACAATATGCTTTCTATCTTGTTGTTCCACCATCGATCCTTTTCAATTGCGTTAACCCGTTCAATGCGATGATATGCTTCTCCGCCTAACTTTCTCCCATTTTCGATGATTGGAACGGTCTGATTGGTGTAGATGGGGTTGCTTCCATCTCCATGAATGATCACCTCCTTATCATTCCACTCGAACTTCACACCCAGGTGTAGAGTAGAAGCCACTGCCCCAGCTGTATGTATCCATGGTCATCCGAACAATAGGTTGTAAATAACCGATATATCTATCACTTGGAACTCAACATCAAACCAAGTCGGACCCATCTGTAGATCAAGGTTAATTTCTCCGATAATGGCTCTCTGAGATCCATCGAATGCCTTCACATTCATGCTTCCCATTCGTATCATGTGCAGGACCTTACCTAATCTTTTCAGGGTAGTCAGTGGACATATGTTCTGACTCAAATCTCCATCTATCAGGACCCTGATAATGAACTTGTCCTCAAATTGCACTATGATATGCAATGCCTTATTGTGACTAAACCCTTCTGGTGGTAACTCATCTTCGTGGAAAGTAATTTTGTGACTCTCCAGTACTTGTCTGACCATGTTAGCCATATCTCCACTAGTAATACTGGTGGATACATAAGCTTCACTTAACACATTCATCAAGGCATTCTTGTGTGTGTATCAGTTTTGCAACAATGATAAGATAGATATCTGAGTGAGAGTCTTGTTTAAGTAGTCAACAATGGAGTATTGCCTTGCTTGTATTTTCCTCCAAAGGTCGTCAGTGCTAGCCTCAACAACGGGCAGCTTAGGTGCAGCTTCTTTGCTAGTTCCTCCCAGATTCTCGGGTGTGTCTGCCAGTTCTAGTCATACCTTGCGCGGCACCTGTTTCTTCCATTTTGGCTTTTCCCTTTATTCTTGCTTCCGCAACATAATCCTACGGGGTGACATCAGACTTGTAAGATGGTGTGGGAGCTACCATTACAGTGAAGGGTGTAGCTACCTCAACTTCAAATGGCGCCTGGGTTTGTACCACAACTATCATGAGGGTGGCCAGAGATATTTCAGGAGAGTCTCCCTCTCGAATGAGTCCGATGGACCTTTCCTGATCCCACTCCTCATCAGTTTCTATTATGTTCACTCCCTCACCTCTGTGATCCGGGAGAGGGTTGTTACGGACATTTGGTGTAGCTTCATTTGCTTGTATAACCTTAGTGTCGATCAACGTCTGAATCTTCTCTTTTAACGTACTGTATTTCTCAATGGTATGACCCTTCATGCCTGAATGATAAGCACATATTTTGTTAGGGTTGATCCATTGGGAAGGATTTTCCACAACAACAGCAGGGATATAGGTGACGTAACCAATGACCGTCTCTCATACAGTTAGACTATGGGTTCAGCAATTGGGGTGTATTGTCCAGGAGGTCTGCGGTCGAAATTTGGATGTGGCTTTGGGTAGTTTTGGCGGGAGGGTAGAGGTGAATGGTAATATGCAGTTTGAGTGTTGTATGTATGGTAGGCGGTGGCAGGGTATTGATATTTTGGGGTGAGGGTTGATATGTGGGTGGAGGTGTTTGGTATGTGAGGGGAGACTTAGGGCCTTGGGCTACCATCACGATACCCACTTCTTTCTTCTTTGAAATACCTCATGATTGCAAGGCTTTATTTGTGGATTGCAGCGCCTCAAAATTAGTCACCATCCCGCTCTTGATTCCTTCTTCTATTCTCTCTCCAACTTGATGATGTCTGAGAACTTATGATTCTCGATGACCATCAATCTTTCATAATACTGTGGACCTTGAGCTCTAACAAAGAACTTGTTCATTTGTTTTTCTTCAAGTGTTGGCCTTACTTTTGCGGCCTCTGATCTCTAACGAGTAGCATACTCGTGGAAGGTTTCTGTCAGCTTCTTTTTGAGGTTTTGAATATAGAAAATGTCTGGCGCATTTTCTGTGTTAAACATGAATCTGTCCATGAAGTTTGATGCCATACTTACCAATTTTCCCACTTCTTCGGGTTTTGACTGATATGCCTTGTATTGGACCATGTTGGAAACCTGAGGTATGACCTGTTTTCTTCCAGCTTGTCTCATTACCCTTATTGGAGCATAAGGGTAGATACCTCACAGCCCGATCAACACCAAGTGAGTAGTCCCCTTCGATCTGATGATGAACTCACTACTAGGAAACCATTCAAACATCCAATGCACCTGCTCGTCTGTCAGTTTGCTGAAGAAACGCACCCAACCTATAGCATTTCTAGGCTTTGTAAACTTGTTTGGAATAAACGTCATTCTTTTGGGTGATGGTTGGCTATGTAGTCATTTAATGGCCTTCGCAGAAGCTCTTGACGGTACTCTCCCCTTTGAAAGTGTTCCAGCAACAAACTTGTAGCAATAGATTACAACCCTCAAAGTGTCTGAATCCCTGCTTACACCGATCTAGAGCGCGGTACATCTCAGCTAAGATCATGGGGATGATAGTGTAAGTTTGTCCTTCGATTCCATCCATTAAGTTCCTGGCGACCATGGCTAAGTGAGTATGAATCCTTCCTCCTTGCATTGAAAATATCAACAACCCCAAGAAGCAGACAATGTATACATAAACCCGGCGATGCACCCATCTTAAGAAAGTAATGGCTAGTTTGTCGTGATGAAGGCGATATGATTTGTTATGCCCATAATGCTCGTAGAGAAACTCAAAAGGGATGTATGACTTCTTTAGACAGAGCAGTTCATCATTCATCTTAAAACCCATCATTTTCAGAAAACCGCAGGGGGTGCGATTTTCTGGCACTAGTAGTCCCGGACTATCTGATAAGTAGGGATTTTGACTACTTATTTACACTCTTTTACTTTCGTTTTAGCTCAAAATTGCTTAAAGGTATTCCCGAAAACGATGAAATGTGCTTTCTTGCATGAGTATAGGAATATGAGTCAAAGAGATGAAAATCAACTCAAGAAGGAGTAATTTTGGACAAGGACCAAAACAAAGCTAAAAGGGCAAAATACGGACCGCACAATATTGAGTGCAGCTACAGAACATGAGGAAGCCTCTGACAAAATTTCTATGCAAAGTGCGGACCGCATAATTATTGTGCGACCGTAGAAGATGAGGTTCAGAGAGATGGATTATGGAGTCATGAAGAAGTGCGGACCATACCATTATTGTGCGACCGCAGAATCAAAAGTGCGGCCACACTCAGAAATATGCGGTCCGTAGAAGTCTTGCATGTCAAAGCTAAAATTCGAGAGTGTGGCCACACTCAGAAATGTGCGAATCGCGGAATTTGAAGAAGTGCGGCCGCAACCCAAAATTGTGCGGACGCAGAAGTCCATCCTGTCAAGCTAGTGTCAAAGTGCGGACCACACACATAATTGTGCAGCCGCAGAATCTCCGCAGGGGCAATTTTGTCCGATAATTTCAGTTTGGTATAAATAGCTCTTTTTGTCAAATTTAGGTTAAGCAGAGAACACCTGAGAATAGATAGCCGTTTTTCTTTACTGTTTTGGGTAACTTTGTAATAGTTTATTATTTTAACATTAGATTTTCTTCCCTTAATCATCTATTATGAGTTTTATCTTAGTTTCATCTTTAATTTCTTCATTTTCTATGAGTGGCTAAACTCTTAGCTAGGGTTGTGACCCAACCCTAGTATGGATACTTAATGGGTGATTGATTTAGCGCATATTTATGATTGGGTATATGATATTTAGCCTAGTTCTTGCTTGAATTTGAGAATTGATGGTTGCAAACATTGATTCATGCCTAATTGACTTAGTCTCTACTTGAGAAAGAGAGACTAAGTCTAGAAAAACTTGGCTAACAAGAAATTGGGGTGAACTCAAGAAATTGATAGCCCATATTAAAGGGTCGAATCTAGCGATAGTAAGACCCGACTTGATCATCTATCACTTGTTTTGTGAAATAACCATTTGGACTTGAGAAAGCCAAATTAAGCAAAATCACTCAAACTACCGAGAGGTATAGAGTGAGTAATCGCGTGTGATTGCTATATTGTATCCCGACCAACCAAACATGCCCTAAATCTCTCAATCCGTTAGGTAACCCACTAAGTGGAAGTTACAACCCTAGATCTTTTATAACCTGAAAAACAACAATACCAAAAACATTGTTTCTTAGCTTTACAATTACAACATTAGCATAAGATTTAGGAGTAGAAAAGAAACAATCGAATATGTGGAAGTAAAATCTTGGGCACGTCATATACTTAGACTAGGTATATACCTAATACAACATAAAGCTCTCTGTGGAATTGACCATGACTCGTGTTGGGTATTTATAATTGCATCGGCCACCTCACAATCCCAATTAGTGGTGTGAGTTTGGGCGACATAAATTTTTGGCGCCGTTGCCGTGGAGCTAAAAACAAATTTAGCTATATATTTGGTTTTGTGTGTGATTTGTCTTCTTTTCCTTCTGGGTTACTAACCTTTTTGTGAATCGATTGTAGGTACAAAAATGGCTCTAAAAAATGATACTCTCGGAAACATGCCTTTGGGGGATGTGGATGTGAAAGATGACCAAGTTGAGGAGGTTCCTCTTGAGCCTCAAGTAAATAGACAAGGCCTACCCCCTCAAGAAAATATTCTCATTCCACCCCCAAATCCACCAAGAGCGGCTCCACACCGGGTGTGCTGAATGAAGGGTACACAAGTGCCATAGTCCCGCCCCGCATTAGGGCGGGAAACTTTCAAATCACAAATATTAAGCTCACATTGGTTGAGCAACAGGGATTCTTCACCGGGGCTCCGAACCAAAATGCGTACAAACATTTAAAAGGATTTTTGGATACTTGCTGGGGGATTAAACAGACCAACGTCTCCGATGATGCTCTAAGGTTGAGGCTATTTCCCTTCTCTCTATGGGGGAAAGCCTTGGACTGGTTAGAAAGATTGTCAAACCATTCTATCCATACATGGGATGAATTGGCGGAAAAATCCATTGCCAAGTTCTTTTCTCCCGGGCATATGGCTACTCTTAGAGACGAGATTCTAGCATTCAAACAAGAATCCAATGAGCCTTTGCACGAGATATGGGAGAGGTACCGCGCTATGGTGAAAGAGTGCCCGAATAATGACATGACTGAGGCTATGATTCAACAAACCTTCTACAAGGGGATCAATACTACCAATCAATGCGTGGTCAATCAACTTTCCGGTGGAAATTTAATGACAACACCATATGCCGAAGCTTGTGAAATATTAGATGAAATGGGGGATACTTCATCGGCATGGTAAAGTAGAGTAAATGTTCCTCAAGGTGATCCAAATGTGATTCACCTATATAAAGAATTGCATGATCATGGGCAAGCAATTGCCGAGTTGACCACTACAATGAATCAATTGGACAAAGCTCAATTTCAACAGGTTCAAGGTCCTAAGCAAGTAAATGCAATGGAAGGTGTCAATATAATGATGAACAAGCGAAGGCAAAAGGGTCAACAAGTGGAAAACCGTGTGGAATAATTTATGTAAGATGATAGTGGGTTTGACCAAGACGAATCATACAATGAGCAAGAGGAAGAAGTGCAATATGTGAATAACTACCAAGGGCAAAGGAACAACTCTCAAGGCCCGAATCAACAACAATGGCGATCTCAAGGAAATCAAGGAAATTGGAACAATCAAAACCACCAAGGCAATTGGAGTGGTGGTACCAACAATCAAGGTAATTGGAGGAATAACAATAATCAAGGCAATTGGAACAATCAAGGCAACCAAGGCAATTGGGGTGGCAACAATCAAGGATATTGGGGAGGCAACAACCAAGGGGATTGGAACAATAACCAAGGGAATCGGGGGCCGGGCTTTCAAAGGCCCCCGATGTATCAACAGCCAAAAAACTCGCCTCCCTATCCGTCTCAAGGTTCTATTTTCTTCCAACAATGAGATGGGACGGATTGAAAATATGTTCAAAAAAATGATGGAGAAAAATTCCGACTCCGATGCTCAATTAGCCTCTCACAACACTTCAATCCGTAATTTGGAAGTTCAATTGGGGCAAATCTCGCAAGCTTTAAACACTCGTCCTAAGGGGGCACTACCTAGTGATACGGTGGTGAACCCGAAGGGTGGGAACAACACAGGACATGCCATGGCCGTAACAACAAGGAGTGGAAGAGGTGGAGATACAACCACCTCAAATCAAAGAAGAATTGTGGATGATGATGTAGTGGTTCAAGAAGATGAGATTCCAAGCAATGTGGTTCAAGCTAATGAAGAAGTGAGAATTGATATTGATGAGAGTGTGGAGGAGACCCAAGAAGAAGTGGACCCATCTAGGGAACACGTGATTGACATACTGAAACCGGTAGTGCCAAAGGACAAGGAACCAATGTCAAGGCCTCCTCCTCCATACCCTCAAAGGCTCGCCAAGCAAAATAGTGAGAACTGATTCAAGAAGTTTATTGACACGATGAAGAGGTTATCCATTAATGTGCCATTGGTTGAGGCGTTGGAACAAATGCCCGGTTATGCAAAGTTCATGAAGGATTTGGTGACAAAGAAAAGATCAATGAATTATGAGACTATCAAGATGACACATCAAGTGAGTGTTATTGTGCACTCAATAGATCCGAAATTGGAAAGTCCCGGCGCTTTCACAATCCCTTGCACTATTGGAAGCGCTAACTTTGTCAAAGCTATATGTGATCTAGGGGCGAGTATCAATTTGATGCCCTACTCGGTGTTCAAAACTTTGGGAATTGGGAAATCAAGACCCACATCTATGAGGTTACAAATGGCGGATCGTACTATGAAGAGGCCATTGGGTATTATTGATGATGTGTTGGTTTGTGTTAATAAGTTCATCCTCCCGGCGGACTTTGTGATTCTTGATTGCGAAGTGGACTATGAGGTGCCTATTATCTTAGGTTTACCTTTCCTTGCTATGGGGAAGGCTGTTATTGATGTGGAAGCCGGTGAGCTCACCTTCTGGGTGGATGATGAAAAGGTGGTTTTCCATGTATGCAAATCTATGAGGCAACCAAATAGTAATGAAGTTTGTTCGTTTGTGGACTTAGTGACCGAGGTGATTGTTGATGATGCTAGTGCCATGATGAATGTTGATGACACTTTGGAAGCCGTATTGCTTAATCATGATGATGATGAGAAGGAAGGCTTTGTGGAATGTGTAAATGCATTACAGGGAATGGGGTCGTATACTTATAAACCCCGAAAATTATCCTTAGATCTTGAAAAATGGAAAACTCCTCCAACAAAGCCCTCACTCAAGGAGCCTCCCACTTTGGAGTTAAAGTCATTGCCTTCACATCTCAGGTATGAGTTTCTTGGCCCATGTTCTACTTTACATGTTATTCTTTCCTCTTGCTTGACTAACGTGCAAGTAGATTCTACTTTGGCGGTGCTTCAAAAGAGGAAGAAAGCTATAGGATGGGCACTGGCGGATATTCGGGGTATAAGCCCCGCCTTTTTTATGCACAAGATTATTTTGTAGGAGGATGCCAAACCCTCCATTGAACATCAAAGAAGATTAAATGAAGCAATGCAAGAGGTGGTGAAGAAGGAGATCATAAAATGGTTGGATGCCGGGGTTGTTTACCCCATTTCCGATAGCTCGTGGACCTCTCCGGTGCAATGTGTCCCAAAGAAAGGGGGCATGAATGTGGTAACAAATGACAAGAACGAGTTGATCCCCACAAAAATGGTCACCGGGTGGAGAGTTTGCATGAACTATAGGAAGCTCAAACAAATCACTCGGAAAGATCATTTTCCGCTTCCATTTCTTGATCAAATGCTTGATAGGTTGGTCGGACGAGCTTTTTATTATTTCCTTGATGGATATTCCGGTTACAATAAAATTCTTATTGCTCCTAAGGACCAAGAGAAGACTACTTTCACCTGTCCCTATGGTACTTTCGCATTCTCGTGGATGCCATTTGGGTTATGCAATGCACCGACGACTTTTCAACGGTGTATGATGGCCATCTTCACCGATATGGTGGAGGATTTTCTTGAGGTCTTTATGGATGATTTCTCTATGGTTGGGAATTCTGTCAATGATTGCTTGAACAACTTAGATAAGGTCTTGGCAAGACGTGAGGAGACAAACTTGGTTTTGAATTGGGGAAATATCACTTCATGGTCGAAGAAGGCATAGTCCTCGGCCACAAAATTTCAAAGCATGGTATTGAGGTCGACAAGGCCAAAATTGAGGTGATCTCCAAACTCCCTCCCTTACATCCGTGAAGGGAGTGAGGAGCTTCTTGGGTCATGTGGGGTTCTATCACTGATTCATCAATGACTTTTCTAAGGTGGTGAACTCCTTGTATAAACCTTTGGAGAAGGATGCCAAGTTCCATTTCAATGAGGATTGTATGAAAGCATTCGAATTGCTCAAGTTCAAGTTGACTACTACTCCTATTATCACCGCGCCAGATTGGAACTTGCCTTTTGAGCTCATGTGTGACGCAAGTGATATGGTGGTCAGAGTAGTTTTGGTGCAACGTATCAACAAAATCTTCCATCTGGTCTACTATGTTAGTAAGACCATGAATGATGCCCAAGTCAGCTACATAGTGACCGAAAAAGAGCTCCTTGCTATTGTCTTTGCTATGAAGAAGTTTTGCCTGTATTTGATGGGTACAAAGGTGATTGTACACACCGACCATACGGCACTTTGATATTTGATGAGCAAGAAAGATTCTAAAGCAAGATTAATGCGGTGGGTGCTTCTATTGCAAGATTTTGATATAGAGATTCAAGACCGCAAGGGTAGTAAAAATCAAGTGACGGACCACTTGTCTCATTTGGAGGAGGAGGGGATGCCACATGACGGCCTTGAGATAAATGATTCCTTCCCCAACGAGTAACTTCTAGCCATTTCAATGATCGGGATGCCATGGTTCGCCGACTTAGCCAATTATCTTGTGAGTGGTATTGTACCGAATGAGTTCTCTTCAAACCAAAGGAAGAAGCTCAAACGGGATTGCCTTGACTATTATTGGGATGAGACGTATCTCTTCCGAATTTGTACCGATGGTGTGATTCGACGATGTGTGCCGGAGGAGGAACAAAGGGAAATTATTGAGGCTTGCCGCTCTTCACCATATTGTGGTCACCATGGTAGAGCTAGAACGACAAAAAAATGTTGAGTTGAGGATTCTATTGGCCTACTCTTTACAAGGACACTAGCGATCTAGTCAAGCGTTGTGATGAATGTCAAAAGGCCGGTGGGATTTCTAAGAAGAATGAGATGCCCCTCACCACCATCTTGGAGGTTGACATTTTTGATGTGTGGGGCATTGATTTCATGGGTCCGTTCGTGAGCTCTTGTGTGAACACTTACATATTGGTAGCTTTGGATTATGTGTCAAAGTGGGTTGAAGCCTTGGCTTTACCCAACAATGAAGCTCGAAGTATGGTGGCATTTTTGAAAAAGAACATCTTCACGAGATTTGGTACCCCAATGGCCATTATTAGTGATGGGGGATCGCACTTTTGTAACAAAGCTTTTGATACCTTACTCACAAAGTATGGTGTCACTCACAAAGTGTCGACTCCCTATCATCCTCAAGCAAGTGGGCAAGTCGAAGTCTCCAACCGGGAGTTCAAGAGTATTTTGTCAAAGACTGTGAATGCCAACCGGACGGATTGGTCAAAGAAACTTGATGATGCTCTTTGGGCTTATAGGATAGCTTATAAAACACCGATTGGTATGTCTCTATATCAGTTAGTATTAGGGAAATCTTGTCACCTACCGGAGGAACTTGAGCACAAGGCTATGTGGGCATTGAAGAAGCCTAATCTTGAATGGGATGTCACCGCCAACTTAAGGGTGGCACAATTGAATGAGTTTGATGAATTCTGGTACCATGCATATTCAAGTTCGTCCTTATAAAAGGACAAGATGAAGTACCTCCATGACAAGTACATCCGAAACAAGGAGTTTAAAGAAGGTAATCTTGTGTTATTATTCAATTCTCAGTTACGGATGTTTCTGGGCAAGTTGAATTCTAAATGGAGTGGCCCATTTGAAGTGGTGAATGTAAACCCCTTTGGTGCTTTAGACTTGAAGAATAAAAATGATGAGGTGTTTAGAGTCAATGGGCACCGGGTAAAACACTATCTTGGAAAGGTTGATGATGGCCACATCGTGGAGGTTCTTTATTTCAAATGATTGGTAATCTGCGTCGTGCCGCGACGTTAAATCAGGCACTTCTTGGGAGGTAACCCATGTGTATTTTTCTTTTTCTTTTTCTTTTTCATTAGATAGACTTTGTTTTATGCTAACTAGTTTTGAAGTGTATGCAGGAATGGATGTGCATTGTAGGGACTGTGTCATAATTGGCTAAGTGTTGAAAAAGTGGGGACCGCATAATTCTAAAGGCAGCAGCAAAAATCACTCTGCGGCCGCACAATTCTGTGTGCGATCGCACAACTGGAAGACCAAAATTGCAAGTTCTCTGAAGATGGCCTATCAAAATTCATAGCCAATCTGCGGCCGCACACAAAATTGTGCGGTCAACACAAATTTTGTGGCCGCACTCACTTTTGTGCGGACCTCAGAGTTGCATCAAGGTCCAGGTAAAGAGTGCGGTCTGCACTCAAAATTGTGCGGCCGCACTCACCTTAGGTTTGGGGTGACTTGGTCAACCTATAAATAGAACCTCAATTCACTATTCACAATTTTACACACTCTGAGTTCCTGAACCCAAAGCAAACACAATGCACGTTCAATTAGTTCACAATCTTCCTTCATTTTATCAGTGTAGATTCTTACTTGCATCCTTCATAACTGGTATGTTCATTACTTCTTTAGATTTTTCAATTTCTTTTAGTTTTTGTTCTTTTGTGGTAGAGTTATTTTTAGACCTAAAATATCAATTGTTAGTCATGTGTGCTTAAAATCATGTGGGTAGTATCATATATGTTCATTGGGGCATGGGTAGATCATTAATCATGTTTAATTGCAAATACCATGTCTAAATTGTGAAAAACTTGCAAAACACAGAGTCAGTGCTGCGTAATTTCAAATTGTGCGGCCGCACACAAATTTGTGCGGTCCGCGGATCTTAAACTTAGGGCTAAAATATTGCATGAAAAGTGCGGACCACACTCAAAATAGTGTGGTCCGTAGAAAAATGTGTGCGACCGCACTTTGGAACTTTAGAGAACCAATGTTCTGGAATTAGGATTGTGCGGCAATACTCGAAATTGTGCGGTCCACACTACAGGATGTGTGACCGCACTGCAAAATTGTGCGATCCGCATATGGCAGTCTGCGGCCGCACTCAAAATTGTGCGATCCGCACTGCCTCTTCTGCAGTCTGTTTTCCTGCAACTGTTATGCATCTATGTACACTGTTTTGAGCTCTAACTGACTTATGTACCTCATATTGCAGACAATGGTTCATTCACGAGGTAGAGGAGATACATCTAAAGGGAGAGGTGAACCCTCCATGAGGTCGGGGCAAAGACACTCAACCTTTGGGGGTACAAAAGAAAACTTTGACAAAAAAGCAAACTCCAGGGAGAGGCAGGGCCACAGAGCCTTCTGAATCAAGATCATATATCCCGTCTAGGGAAGCCTCCGAAGGTCACTCAATGGGAGAACATCCTGAGGCTCAGTCCCAACTATCACACTTTCCAGGGAGATACCAACTTCGAGACGAACCCTCCACCTTAGTAAGTTCTTCTGAGGGTTCCGATGCCGGTAGCCAGGGTTCAGAGACCTCCTATACACCTACTCCTACGGAAACAGTGGCAATAGATGATGATAATGATGTCCCGAATGATGGTAAAGAAGGTGACACTCGAGTGGGCGTCCTAGAGATGTCGAAGAAGAAGGAAGCATAGGAGGATCGGTTTGTGAGTTTGAAGGCCTTCACAAGGTTCAGATAGTGGTGGCCCGAGAGATCGCTCACACTTGAGCCACAGTTCTTAATTAAGGATTTGGATATTCACAATCCAAATATCCTTAGATAGTTCCGCGAGTGCCAGGGATGGATGTGGTTCACCCAGAGTGTCAAGGATGCCAAGGAGCACTTGGTACGAGAATTCTATGCCAATGTGACACACATCACGAAGGGTACCAAAGTTACCAAAGTGCGGAATTTGAAAGTTAGATTCGATCACTGCACTTTGAACCAGTACTTGGGATTCGAGGAGTTAGAACCAGTCCAGTACTTGGAAAAGCTCTCTAAGGGTGATGCAGTTCGCCCTTGTCTAGTAGAGATATTGGCAGCTCCAGGACCACCACCACCATGGATCACAGCGGGGGTTCCCATTGCTCGGGCCACCCTCAATTTTGAAGCAAAAGAGTGGCAAACTTTTGTGTGCAACTGCTTAGACCCGAGCCATAATGAAAATAATCTTCCACTCCCCCAAGTAGTTTTGGTGGCATCCATCATGGTCGGGTACCAAATAAATGTGGGTGCCATCATGTCGGCCAATATGCCGTTGGTAGTCCAAAGAGGTGAAAGTTCCTATCCATATCACAACACACTCACAGCATACCTCACGGATGCAAAGGTGGAGCCGAGGAGTTTTGATCAAAAGGTGAGGGCTAAACAACCCTTCTCATGGTACTCTTTGCAAGGTCCGGGAAACCCAAAGTTCAAGGGTAAGGTAACTACTACTGGTGGCCAGTCTGATGAGCCAACGGTGGTGATTACAGATTCAACTGCTGAGCCTTCTACAGCTGATATGCCTTCCAGAGCAGCCGACCCTTCCACCGAGACAACTGACATGCCACCACCTCCACCTTCTAGACCATCTACATCAATGCCAGTGCCTGTTTCTTCCACATATCCACTCACTATGCTGCGAGTCTCCCAGGCATTAGCGAGTCTCAACAACTGGATGCAAACAGATACTTCAAAGCTGTCAGACATATCCAGTATTGTTACAGCACGGTCTTCTACCTCAACAGCACCTCAGGTACCTCCGTCAGTGGAGGAAACTTTGAAGAAGATCCTAAAAAAATCAGAAGACTATCATGGATACAGTGGTGGCGCACGGGAGAGCTATTGAGGAGTTGGGCAAACAGGTGAAGAAGATGCAGAAATCTCAGGCATCAAAGAAATCGGTGGAAAGATTGAGCACCGAGGTGGCCAAGCTTGCATCAGCTGGAGATATTCCCCTTGACCTTCTGATGAAGATAGCACCAGCAGCACCAGCAGTTTCACCAGTACCTGGGGCATCAGAGACAGCAACTGGCCAGTCTGAGGAGTCGGACCCTGCTGCCCACACCACTGAGGAGATGCTCCAGATGTTCAGCCACCCCATTATTCCCCGACCGGAGGACGATGAAATCCAGTTGGAGGATCCAGAGGGTGCTGATGATGCCATGCACACTGAGACCACATAGGGAGTTCTCTTCACTCTCTATCCTTACTTTTGTTAAGCATTGAGGAAAATGTTTTTTTTCCAGGGGCGTGGTCTATTTTGGATAGTTTATAATGACATTGACATTGACCAGTAATAACTTTAATACTCTTTTTCTTTTATCCTTATTCTCTCTTTCGTTATGTATATATTCCTCCTTTTCCCTTGATGTATATATTCATTTCCCCTCGGTTTGTATATTCATTTGTCTTACTTTCAGTAGTTTATTTTATACCTTTTGTGGTTTGTTTTTCTTAGTAGTACAACTACTTATTTACTTTAATAGCTTCTTTTTGATTTGGTAGCTTCTTGTTATGTTTAAGTGAGCAATAAGCCTTTGGTTTTCTTAATGTCACAGTTTTTTCCAAAGGTGGGTTTTGTGTGAACCGGGTGGCGCTTCCCAATGATGGATGGAGTGAAAACCTTCTTAAGGGATTGAGTCCGTTTTTTATGTTTAGGTAAAAATAGTTGTAATGAATAAAAAGGTCTCAAGAGTGCTTCACTTGGTACCAACACATTTACCTACGGCCTTATAGTTAAAAATAAGTTTTTGGCAGGAAATATCTCTAGTTGTGACCTTTTGACTCTTGTGTTGACTTAAGCATTCATCGAGTGGTTCAGTCGAGCCATTTGTGATTTTCAATATTAAATAGGGTTGTTGTAGGCCCTCGACTCCATTCTCTTTAGCACTCCAGTAGCGTGAGAGGTGAGATATTTAGTTGCAAATCCAAAGTACCCGTGCTAATAGTCTAGAACTTTACCCCAAATATTTTTCTAGGCAAAATTCTAAGTTTGGCTTGGCTTGAGAAATGATTGTAGGCTCTCCTTGATCCAATTTAAAATCTTCCATAGCCTACCAATGTGATATCCCTAGTCAACCCATTTGAGCCTAAGCCCTTTTTCATTTAATAAACACGTTACAAGCCTGTACCCATTTGTAATGACCCTCTCTTGGCACCCGATCTTTCCTTGGCATTCTTGAGAAACAATTGGCTAAAACATAAGTTTGGGGGAGAGACGAGGAGTTTGAAAGTGATATAAAGGTACAAAGAAGAGGAAAGAAATGAAGAAAAGGGAAGGCAAAGAAAAGAAAAGAAAGAAAGAACAAAATGAAAAATGCCAAAAAGAAAGTGAATAAAGTAAAGAGTTGAAGGGATTCAAAGAAAAACAAGGATGAAAGGCATGGAGTAAACAAAGAAGGAGAAAATGAATATCATAACCAAGAAAGAGTGGCATTAAGTGTCTCTAGTTCCCCCGAGAAAAAAGAAAATGATTCAAAAAGTCGACAAAGTATGAGCCAAAAAGAGAAAATGAAGTGCTTAATGAAAGATGATATTCCAACAAATCCTACCTCAGTCCAAAAGCCTTCATTACATCCCAAAAAAGCCCTACATGATTTCAAGTCGAGTGAGCTTATATTAATGGTGATTTACATGAGGGGAAAGCATATGGTACTTAGAGTCGTACTTGTGACATTCTTTTGAGAGAGATGAGCGAACTTTTCAAAATCCTTGAATTGAGTGCTATATTCTAAAGTGAGATATGCTAACGGAGAGTAGAGGAGGAGGAGTTTGAGATCCACAATGACCTACATGAAAGAGCGAACTTCCTCGATGAATAAAGTCAACTCTTGATGCTCTAGTGTCACATTAGAAATATTGTACTTAAAAAGTCAAATCATTGCATTGTTGATAATTCATAAGTGTTGTGGGTAATTGTTGGTCCCAATTGATGTGTGTTTGATTCACCTTAGGCCAGCTGAAATAGCTATTTTCTTGTGGAGGTGGGAATTACCTTATTTTCTTGAGGACAGGAAAAAGCTTAAGTTTGGAGGAGTTGATAAGTAGGAATTTTGACTACTTATTTGCACTCTTTTACTTTTGTTTTAGCTCAAAATTGCTTAAAGGTATTCCCGAAAACTGATGAAATGTGTTTTCTTACAAGAGTGTTGGAATATGAGTCAAAGAGATGAAAATAAACTCAAGAAGGAGTAATTTTGGAAAAGGACCAAAACAAAGCTAAAAGGTCAAAATATGGACCGCACAATATTGAGTGCGGCCGCAGAACATGAGGAAGCCTCTGACAAAATTTCTATGCAAAGTGCGGACCGTGCAATTATTGTGCGGACGCGGAAGATGAGGTTCACAGAGATAGATTTTGGGGTCATGAAGAAGTGCGGACCGCACCATTATTGTGCGGCCGCACTTAGAAATGTGCGGTCCGTAGAAGTCTTGCATGTCAAAGCTAAAATTCGAGAGTGCGGACGCACTCAAAAATGTGCGGACCGCGGAATTTGAAGAAGTGCGACTGCAACCCAAAATTGTGCGGCCGCAGAAGTCCATCATGTCAAGCTAGTGTCAAAGTGCAGACCACATACATAATTGTGCGGCCGCAGAATCTCCGCAGGGGAAATTTTGTCCGATAATTTCAGCTGGGTATAAATAGCGCTTTTTATCAAATTTAGGTGAAGCAGAGAACACCTGAGAATAGATAGTCGTTTTTCTTTACTGTTTTGGGTAACTTTGTAATAGTTTATTATTTTAACATTAGATTTTCTTCCCTTAGTCATCTATTATGAGTTTTATCTTAGTTTCTTCTTAATTTTCTTCATTTTCTATGAGTAGCTAAACCCTTAGCTAGGGTTGTGACCCAACCCTAGTATGGGTACTTAATAGGTGATTGATTTAGGGCTTATTTATGATTGGGTATATGATATTTAGCCTAGTTCTTGCTTGAATTTGAGAATTGATGGTTGCAAACATTGATTCATGCCTAATTAACTTAGTCTCTACTTGAGAAAGAGAGACTAAGTCTAGAAAAACTTGGCTAACAAGAAATTGGGGGTGAACTCAAGAAATTGATAGCCCATATTAAAGGGTCGAATCTAGAGATAGTAAGACCCGACTTGAGCATCTATCACTTGTTTTGTGAAATACTCATTTGGACTTAAGAAAGCCAAATTGAGCAAAATCACTCAAACTAC
Organism: Nicotiana tabacum; assembly: GCF_000715075.1. NCBI lineage: Eukaryota > Viridiplantae > Streptophyta > Magnoliopsida > Solanales > Solanaceae > Nicotiana > Nicotiana tabacum. Next base: position 120,517,400 of record NC_134081.1, read on the forward strand.
CGAGTGGTATAGAGTGAGTAATCGCGTGTGATTGCTATATTGTGTCCCGACCAACCAAACATGCCCTAAATCTCTCAATCCGTTAGGTAACCAACTAGGTGGAAGTTACAACCCTAGATCTTTTATAACCTGAAAAACAACAATACCAAAAATATTATTTATTAGCTTTACAATTACAACATTAACATAAGATTTAGGAGTAGAAAAGAAACAACTGAACATGTGGAAGTACAATCTTGGGCACGTCATATACTTAGACTAGGTATATAAGTAATCCAATATAAAGCTCTCTATGGAATCGACCCTGACTCGCGTTGGGTATTTATAATTGCATCGACCGCCTCACAATCCCAATTAGCGGTGTGAGTTTGGGAGACATCACTATCCCATGGTAACTTGGCGAAACCCCCTATTTCTTCTAGGAGAGGAGTCGTTTCTATATTGTCAAATCGAAAAACAACTCTTTTCTCATCCCAGAACATGGTAATAGCCTCGATTAGTTCCTTATTTGGTTGAATATTCAGCAAAGATGGCAGGTCACCAAGTACTCTCCTCACATAATTTTTGTCACAAGGTGCAAGGTCTTTTCACCAGTCAAGTAGCAAAGGCGGAATGTTCTAGACTATACCGAACCTGGGATTTCGTGCTTCATTTTTGCAAACAAATAAAGTTAACCCTTTTTTCCTTCTAGATTTGGCTACTTACGCAATAATGATCAACATGTTGGCACATTTTCTCCAAGTAATGCACATGACATGATAGTGTCCATTGGGATTATGGAAATCCCGTTGGACTTTGGACAAGGTTTATCTAAGTGGGTTGTTACGTCAATAATGCTTCGACCCGTACTAGGTTTAACATGATGCATGTACATTTCAAATTGGAGTGGGGTTTCTAGAAGGGTCTAGACTGGTACTCCCAAGTGGACAACTTGAGAGGGAAAGGCACGGGACCATCGATTACACCGCTGATCGACTAGTCTGCCGCAAATAAGCCTTTCCGATTTAAAAAGGGTGATTTCAGGAAAGCGTGGATACTCATCAAGCGCTGCTATGTTGATAATTGGAACGAGTGGAGTATGATGCGGAGCATGCTTTATGCAGAAATAATAACACATTGCCAAGTATTTGCATGATAAAAGTACGTAAAAACAGTAAATAACATAGTAAAGGTGAACATGAAAAGAAGAAAAGAAAGACAAGAGAGAGAAGTCAGTTTAGCTCATTAAAATGCGCGGGAACATAATGAAGCAGGTAGGGAAATAGGGATGGGAGAGTCATAATATAGCAGTCTTAGACAAGGTGAAGGAGATGGAGAGAGGTCATACATGTCATAGCAAATAAAGGAGAATAAGGGAAGGGATGTGCATGTCATAGCAATTTAAAATAGATAAAGGTGAATAAGGGAAGGGATGTGCATGTCATAGCAGTTTAAATCAAATAAAGATGAATAAGGAAAGGGATGTGCATGTCATATCAGTTTAAAACAAATGAAGAAAAATAAAGAAAGTAATCCACATAAGTCAAGGTCGTTATGGTAAGAGCCTAAGTATATCCCCAACAGAGTCGTCATGCTGTCGCGTCCTGTTTTATTGCGAGAGCGGGCTTTAACGTGTGACAACTATTTTAAAGGAGGCATTAAAAAAGAAGAGTCACCACCTAACAATTTTTAAGGTGCGTTAGGGCACCTATTTGCAAATAACTCTGTTTGGCTAGTCCATGTCACCAAAGATCGGGTAAGGCTCAAATTAACTCAAAGAGAAAGTGTCAAGCACTCTTCGAGTTCCACAAATATAGGTCCCACCCGAATTTTAAACTATGCGGAGTATGTAATTAAGCTAGGTGATCAAATAAACAAAGGGAAATATAGAAGTCGAAGAGTCGTATCATGACACATGAGAATCGGTACAAATTCTTAATGATTACAAGGATACAACTACATTGGTCTATGTTAAATGACTAAGTGTAAATAACAAGTATATAAAGAAAAGGTGGGTCCTAAGTTTTTTAGCCTAAAGGATCACCCCGTACAACATAAATAATACTACGCAATTCCCTTAAGGTAGGGTTTGCTCATATTATTCAGCGGGCACAAACTATCATCTCCTGCTACCCAATTACTATGTCGAAGTTGTTACTTAAAGGCGCTCTAATTCAATTCTAAATCGTATCTTATATGTACACTACCCGTCCCATACCTAAGCTCCAGGAGGCTTTGGACCTACTATTTGGATAGTTCTAGACTTAACCTAGGTTGCTCAAAATAGTAAAACTAAGCGACATTCAAAACAGATAGGACTTCACATAAAGACAATTAAAGGCCTAAGTTAGCCTCCACACATAAACAACAAATGCACGTGGGCAGCTTAGGCAGTACATAGTTTCAGAATTGAGACTTAGAGTCCTATAGTCATGGTTTCTAGGTGATTCTGAATTCCAGTATCATATATGTATCGTTATTATTCTAAATAGCTTAGGCGAGGAGGCAGTAAACTATTTCCAGACTCATGATTATTAGCACTGATTTTATAAATAGGCATCTTAGGCGGGTGACATTGTCCTATAGGCATGATTTCTAGTAGTGGCATAACTTAGGCAATGAAACAGCTTTGAGAGTCTAGTATTAACAACATTGATCCCATAGCAGTTCTTATGCGAGTAACGACATCCTATAGGCAGGATTTCTAACAATTGACAACTATTCTTGATTTTATAACATTTTACTCCTATAGGCATGTCATCTAGGCGGTGCAATGTAATGAAAACAATAGAAGTAGTTGATTAAAAGATTAGGGTCCTATAGTCATAATATCTAGATGGGCAGTACGCTAAAAGTAATAGAAGTAATTGACCGATGGATTATTTGAAATCCTATAGGCATGGTTTCTAGGTTGACAAAACATATGTTATACATCCTATAGGCATGTAGTCTAAACGCACAGTAATAACGTAGAAATCAAGTATAGTGACTGCTAACATGTTTTAGGTAGTGAGTATTAGTCAAATTAGGTGAGATATGTGTGGTTCCTATAGACATGATTTCTATTAGCACGCAAAAGTAGAGCAAGTCAAACATAATAGCAAATAAAACACATGGGCCCTATAGGCATGTTCTCTACCCTTTATGCAATAATAAAGTATACCGATTTTCCAATTTTACTAACACCCCAACTATTTGTTTACAAATCATTACAGACTCAAAATAAAGAATACATGCTCGAATATTACAAGTTAAATGAGTACAGGCCCAATAAGCAGAGCAGGCCCAAAGAGGAATAACCCAGCAACTTTAAGGTCTTTGGTGATCTCATTCTTCACACAAAATAGTAAACCTAGGTATAGGTATACCCCAGGACATTGGAGTGTATCAGCTGAATGACTCGAACACATACCCATACCAAGTCTGAAGGGGGGAACTAACTTACCCAGCAATGCCAGACTTAACTACATGAGTAACAAGTTGTTCATAAATTAATCAAACCACTCGAAGTCCACACACTTAATTCTTAGGACTGCAACTAACAGTATTTTAAACCAGAGCAGGTAGATGAGATCACACGTAGGTATATACATAAGATGCTAGAAGTTCAGAAGACATGATAGAACATCACAAACCAACAGACAATCCAAAATAGAGTTTCAGGATATAATATGATCTAAGATTAACTTAAACACATTCTTGTCAGAGAAATCTTGCAGAATCACAGATAGAAACAAGTAAGATACCTAGCATGAGGGTCTAGTGAAAATATGATCAATAACAAACATGCTAATGAACATAGTCTGTAATAATCCACTTAACTGTGCATGAAGACTTTAACATTATCAATCATACACGAAGGTTTAAATAGCACCAGGACTCATAATGAGCAAGGATATGTCAAATATAGGTTAACAGGACTAGCTTACACTAGGCTTAATCACATATGGGGGGAAGAGGTTAGACATGAGGTTTTTCCAAAGGTCTCAAACAAGATTGCATAAGCCAAAGCATGCACTAGAACTTAAATGACATGGAAAGCAGGCCCTAGCTAATCAGTACAACATCAAGAACTTAGCAAGTTGGACAGGAATGACTTAACAAGGTCTGAAACATATGCATGGATTCATCACAAAGGTACAGGACAAGGCAGAGAACGAGCATTAGTTCACAAGTAGCAGGGAAAGCATGTCTGGGCTAATAACATGATCGGGAGTTAATTCTAGAAAAGTATCAAGTTGCGCATGAATGACTCAAGAATTAGAACATGCTCTGGGCATGACTCGACTCATCACAAGAGTACAGAACAAGGCAAAAAACCAAACTCAGAATAAGCAACATTAATAAGCATTCGAGCACATACATTAGCAAGAAAGCTTAAGAAGGCAGAATTAAGGCAACAAATAGGCAAGTTGGACTACTAGAAGGTATAGAGCCTCAAAAAGAGCTTCAAAGCATATAATGGCATGTTGGTTCATAAAAATTCTCAGAGACATAGACATGCAGAGCAGGAATTACGACGGAAAGAAATGAAATTGCAAGAGTCATAGATGCTTACCAGTTACAGATGAATGAACAAGTAAACAAGAGGAATAATTTCAACAACACTCCAATGTCAATAAAAAACGAATAGTAGAACCCAGGAATCTCAGTGCATCAGAGTTTTCAAGGTTTTCGAATGAACCCCGGCCAGTGCTCACACTAAGAAAGGTTCGATAATCGAATTCTGGTGGCCTTGGCTTTCAGCCGGCCAAAAGATTGAGCCTTAGAGTAGTATAAGACAAGAAAGAATAAGATAACAGTAGTAGTTTCAGTGATTAAGGTCCATCCAAAGGGGAAATTGGGGAGGGGTTATATAGTGGTAGAAATCGAATAAGAAAACATGGAAAACACAAATAAGGAAAATATCAAACACAAATACAATCGATAATAGAACTAGTACAAAAAAAGAAAAAGAAATTTCAAACCCTAGTTCGACAGAAATCAAAGAATCAACCAAAGATCTTGGTGAATCGGCCTCATATCACCTTGTCATGAAAGACGAAATACCGTCTAGATCTTGAAGATTGAAGACGATTGCACATACCTCAGGGCCAGGATCAAAAAGGGAATGGGGGAGGGGGGTCGTTTAAACGAGTCGCGATCGGGTTCATTAAAGAGATGCTTGGTTTGGGCCGTGGGGGTATTGGGATAATAACTTGGGCCAAATTTGGTCCGAAATTAGCCCTATGTTATGGCTATAAATTAAATATATGAAATACATTTAAAATAAATTATAAAAATAACTAGTAAATAATAAAAAATATTATTTATGTAGTAAAATACTTAAAAATAATAGCTTAACATTATAAAAATATAACAAATATTATTTTAGCATAAATAATATAATAAGTATAATTATGTATAGAATATAGTCTGTTATTGCAAAATTGTGTAAATAGCTTTAGAAATACAAATATAATTGTATAAAATAAAGTAAAATATCATGAAACATTTACGTGGGGGCAAATAAGTGATCACAATAATATTTTAAAGGGGTAATTAATACATATTCAAATAATTTAAATGCAAGAAATTAATTTTAAAGCTTTAAAAATTATGAAAAATTATAGAAAATACTTGTATGATTCTTGTAAATTGGTGATGATGCAGGAATGATATTTTAAAAGTATATATGACATTTATAAAAATATGAGGACAAAATTGGGTATCAACACTCGGGATTGTAGTATTTTTTGCATCCTATGAGAGAGTGGGATAACTAGTTTCAGAATAACTAATCCCGAGATAATTAATTATGGATAACTTGTTTCCGACCCCTAAAAGGTCTAATGGGCAACATATGGAATGTTTAACAAGCAGAATACGTTTTTGAAGATCCTCCACTTATTTGTTTAATTAAAACAATAGTATCGTTCTTGCAATATCAATCACTCAATACAGGAAAAATACGGGATAAAAAGAACAACACAACAACAATAATAATCCAGTAAAATTTTACAAGTGGGGTCTGAAGATGGTAGAATGTATGCATATCTTACCCCTATCCCGGAGGGGTAGAAAGGCATGGGGTAAAAAGAAGAGAATAATCATATCATACTATATTATAAGTGTGAAGACCCAAGTGTAAAATTGAATTGCCAAAATATCCTTGCAGATTTAAAAGACTAAAATAACCTTCAAAAATATATAAATTAAAATTCCTTTAATTGATGTACATTAACTAAACTTTAGTTAGTACTTAGTAGCTATTTGCCAATTAACCTCATTGTTGCTTGAATTTAAGGAGATGCACTGTATATTTAAATGTATAATATTTCAATTAATTATGTGTGAATTGAAGGAAGCTCAAGAGACACCAATTAAGAAAGAAGTATATAAATCAAGGAAGGGTTTCATTTTTGGATCAAAGGTTTGTTCAGTGGCGTGTGAAAAGAAAAGCTTAAGAGCTTGTTCAATAGCCTTCCCTCAAGTCTCTCTTTCCATCTTTTTAAGCTTTAAAACTTGTATAGATGAAAATAAATTATCTACGCGTATTCTTGGTTCGCTCTTATTTATACAAGTTTAAGTTTCTTGCACTGATATTTACAAGATCTAATTATTTATAAAATAACTAGTATAAGTAAATCGTATAACAAGCATTTAATTGATAACATAATAAAAATGATTAACTTACTTGATATTTTATTGGATTATTTTAGAGTGGTATTATAAAGGGTATCATATGAAACCTGTAAAAGATATTTGTTATTTGTTAAAAAAATTTACAAAGATGTAATTGTTGGTGCTTTAATTTCCATCATACGAAAGATATATTTTATTAGCAAGCATGGAAAGGTTGAAGTAAACCAGCAGGGTTCTACAAGCAGTCTACACGGTATTTAAGAAGATGAACATTTTTTTGTACAAAGATGGAATTATACAATTCTAATAAAATAAATAAATAAAAAAACGTACATTATATTAAAGTATGCACATTAAAGTAGCTCTCTTTGTTGCTCTCAAAAGGTGGAGAATTTGAGTTGTTACATTCAGTAATTAGAAAGACCAAATTCATCTTCATAATTGCACATGTGAGAAGTCATTTCTCATACTAAATAAATACAACAAAAATATTGTAAAGAGATATTCAAAGCAATGCGTTATAATATATATATATATATATATATATATATATATATATATATATATATATATATATATATATATATATATATATATATTCATGCTTTTATTTGACAGTTACTAGCCAACAACACAGGAAAAAAAATTAGAGGTGGAATTTATTCTAAAATACTGGATGAAGGCATTTTGTAGAGGCTACGTTCACGCGCACACATATATATAATTCCATACATATAGAGAAGACAAGAAGGATGGTCGGGGGTAGTGCATTATATGTTTTTATCTCATGATTCAGGCTCTTGCAAAAGAACTATAGCACCGTGTATGTTTGAAGCAATACCAATTTCGTAACCTAAAGCCAAACTTTACGAGGGACCTTAACTTTTTTATTAATAAAAAATACTTTATTTTTATTTGAAATCTATTTTTCTAACTTGTTTTAGATGCAAAGTTATTATTAGTTTTTTATAATCAATTTCTCCTAATAAGTTTTTCTCAATTGATAATATAGCTAATTCATTTAATATCTTTGAGACATTGTTGATCTTAGGTAAAGTTTTATCAATTTTAATTTTGAAACACTTTTTTCTATTGAAGCAACAATAATAGGAGTTATTAACATTATTCTATAAGTAATATAGGCATTTGAAAAATAATCAAACCTTTTTATTTGATTGAGTATATCAATTAAATTGTTATCTTCTAATTGTACTATTTTTCTTAATATTTTTTATTCAGAAAATAAATCTAAATTATTAATATCGGGTTGATTATTACGATTTAAGGAGCATTCAAGATGAAGGAAATATTTTTTCAAATTTCCATCAACTAGTGATCTCAGTTTTTACCGCTAAATATAAAACCAAAAAATTTCCATATGCCTCTAATTGTTCAAATCTATTTTAATGTGAAGAAATAACCTTGTCTACTACTCTCTCCGGTCCATAATAAGTGATTTTTTTGGCTTTTATTTTGATCCAAAATAAGTATCCTTTTATATAATCGAGAAGGAAATAACTTTATTTTTCCAAAATTTGCCCTTATTTACATATCTCAATGTGTCAAGTTAATAACATATAAATTTTAATTAAGGATAATTCAGTCAAAATACATTTTTATTCTAGGAGTCAGTATTTTCTTAAGGGGCACATCAAAGGTTAAAAAGTCATTTATTATGGACCAGAGGGAGTATGTATAAAAAGTAATCAACTCTAAAGGACGCTTCGAGAGATTTTGAGATTTCACTATTAATATTTTTCTCAAATTGTTTCTTCCTATATATTACACGTTTCTTATGAAATTCGGCTTCGATATTAATTTCAAATGCAATTTCCTTGGCAGAAATCAAAGCAGTTGCAAATTCTTCATCTCTTTATTTGTTAAATAAAGAAATCAAACTTTTTCACTTCACATAATGTTTTTAAAAAAATTTATATATAGCCTATTAGGTGTAAAAAAAAATGGGGCCTCCACAAATGTGGGGCCTAAAGCAGTTACTTTACCTGCTTTATAGACGGGTCGCCCCTACCGTGCATGTTTCTCTTTATTTTTTCTTTATTTTTAACATTATTTTCATTGCACAACTCATACCTTTTTGCTTCGTATTTGTAGAAATTTGCACGTCAAGGCTGTATTTTTGTGTTTGTATGTATTTTTCTTCTTTTATCTTTTTGTGTTATGGAACATGTATAGAAATTTTGTCTGACTTTCGAGCCAACATACACATGGAGTATAGAATGAAAGAAATTTGTACATAAGATGATCTAAGAGTGGGAAGCTCCTACCTCCAAAGTTAGATTACCATTTTACCCCTACACTAATTAAAAATCTAATTAATTAAATAGTCTAAAGTTGAAATATGAAAATGTCCATCAAATTTACTAAAATGTAAATTTACATTTCAATATATAATAAATGTATAGTACGTATATTAAATATAAAATGTGAACAGAATGTTTTGATTTGAAAAATTGACAAATATGTTTCTCAAGTTAATGTCATTTATTGTAATCTATTAAATTTAGAATAACTTTCATCTTCCACTATCGATTAATATCACTCTTTAAAATGTGCATTGAATAGTTAACTCTTTCAACTTCTAACAGTAATTACAAATTCATGAATATCAGCTTTTCCACTCCTCAATTTACTTATTTATCAGGTTTTCCAACATACCATCTACAATCTGGCTTCGACTATGAACGTTGGACTCCATTCCAATCGATTCCTACTCGGTAACTTTACCTTTTTGTCTCTCTTTCTCTTTGGATTATTAATTTCAACACACATAATTTTCTTGTTTACTCTCAAAAGGTTAACAATTTGAAAAGTTATAGACCAGTTTCATATGCATGTATAATTTATAATTTCTAAACTCAATGCTTTTATTTCCTTAGTTAATCTCATAAGATAGAAAAGTAATTTGAAAAGTTATATTTAATCTCAATTATAGACCAGGTTCATATGCAAAGGTAAAATGCGTAGTATTTGAACAGTCATTCCTACGAGGCTACGACTATTTAGGACCTAACGCCGATAATGCACTGAAGTCATAGAGATTTGTTATGAGTTAGTTGGCAAAAGTTGGGTTCATTTTTTTCTCTTTATTCCTAATCCTTGACCCATCTATTTCACTTTATATGTTATTTTCCCTCTTTTTTATAGTGTTAGATTCTCATATTAATGCCTTAATAGCGTTATTTTATGTGTGTGATATATATTTTTGTGCAGTGAGTACTGTATATCCACCTTCCTAATAAGGGGCTGAAGTGTTTTATAAACAGATGGCCTCATGGTATTTTTATGCACATGGACTTTGTTTGTCCGATTATTTACTTCGATAAAAGATTAAAATATTTGTTGAAAAAATAACTTAAATTATTTTTTATTTATTTTGTGGATAAAATTCATCTCTGTAACAAGATCCAAGCTCTTGATAGCATCTCTTGAAAAGTAAGATCATGATATTTAAAAAGTCACACTTATTGGCTACATGTTAACCCCTTCAGTTGTTGTTCAATTAACTGAACTATGTGTATATGTAATAAAAATATTGAGCAAGATGTAAATAGGATAATATTCTTAAATTTGTACTCCATTACCTCACTATTTACATATCTCATACATGCACGTTTTAAGACATTAGAACACGAAAATTCTTAAGTACTCCTATGATTTATTTAGAATGCAAATATTTGATTTCTTGTTGGAACGGTACTGTGACTATTAGTGTTCTTGAATAGTTTTTTTTTTTTGGGGGGGTAGTTTTTAATATTTCCCAAGTCTCAAAGAAGCATGAACTGTTTGACCGAGTGTGTAGTTGAGGACTATGTCATTGTATATTAATTTTATTGAGTTTCTGGTGTATACTTAACAAAGAATCTGATGATCTGATGAAGTGCATAAGCTTCTTTTTTTCATGTATGATTATTTATTATCCTTTTGAATACTTCTTTCGTTATATATAGCATATATACAAAGAGCATGTTGTTTGAAATTATTGGCTTTCACGACAAGCAAGAAGCCAAGGAAGCTAATATTTTCATAACTTAAATAATTGTTTTTAGAATAATTAAGTTTTTTATTTGCCATATAATATTTTTTTCGGAGCACACTTGTCAAATCAATTATACAATAACATATGCATCTAAATAGTTGCTGCCATGTGACCAGGAGATCACGAGTTCGAGCCGTGTAAACAGCCTCTTGCAAAAATACAGGGTGAGGCTGCGTACAATAGACCCTTGTGGTCCAACCCTTCCCCGGACCCCACACATAGCGGGAGCTTCGCGCACCACGCTATCCTTTTTATTTTATTTTATATATATGCATCTAAATAGTTTAGTTCTTCATATTCATACGAACTAATGGCATCCAATTATTTTTAACCTCAACTATTAAATCACTAATCAAGGATCATATTATATGATTTTTATAGTGTTGTTAAGAAATGAGAGCACAATAGAATAATATACTAATGGAGACAAAATATATACGAGGGAGAATGATTTTGTTATTTCTTTTCTTGGTATGTTATTCATAGGGTCAAAAGTTCCCTATTTATAAATGTACAAATACATTCAAAGGTTATAAGTTAATCTACTTCTTAATTGAGTACATGAATACAAAGTACGTTAAATGGGCAGACAAATGCATTCATCTCACTCACATGCATTCATCTCATTTATAACACTCCCCCTTGGATGTCCATTTAAAAAATAATGTGCCTCGTTAAAACCTTATTAGGAAAACCCAGTGGGAAAAAGCCTAGTGAAAGAAAAAGAGTACACATATCTTGTAATACGCATTGAGTGCTGCCTCATTAAAAACCTTACCAGGAAAACCCAATTGGTACAAAACCTTGGTTAAGGGAAAAATAGTGCTCCCCCTGATGAGAGCTTTATTTGATATCTTGGAGACAACGCATTCCAATCTTATGTCTCAGCTTCTCAAATGTTGATGTTGGCAATGCCTTAGTGAATAAATCTGCTAGATTGTCACTTGAACGGATTTGTTGAACATCTATCTCACCATTTTGCTAAAGATCGTGTGTGAAAAAGAACTTTGGTGAAATATGTTTTGTTCTGTCTCCTTTGATATATCCTCCTTTAAGTTGAGCAATGCAAGCATCATTGTCTTCATACAATATCGTTGGAATCTTCGGTATTAAAGAAAGACCACATAATTGTTGAATATGTTGAGTCACTGATCTCAACCATACACATTCTCGACTAGCTTCATGAATAAGTATTATCTCTGCATGATTGGAAGATGTAGCAGCTAAAGTTTATTTTGTTGAACGCCATGAAATAGTTGTACCCCCACAAGTAAATAGATAGCCTATTTGAGATCGGGCTTTATATGGGTCAGACAAATAGCCTGCATCTGCATAACCAATCAACTGTGAATCAGATTCATAAGAATAAAATAATCCCATATCAATAGTCCCTCGGAGGTATCTAAAAATATGCTTAACATCATTCAAGTGTCTTGTTGTTAGAAAGGAACTAAATCTTGCTAATAAACTTACTGCAAAAGTTATATCTGGTCGAGTATTATTTGCAAGATACATTAGTGCCGCCCCAATTGCACTAAGATATGGAGTGTCATCACCAAGAAGCTCTCCATCATTTTTATGAGATCGAAATGGATCTTTATTTATATCAAGTGATCTCACAACCATCGGGGTACTCAATGGATGTGCTTTATCCATATAAAAATGATTTAGGATCTTTTCGGTATAAGTTGATTGATGGACAAAAATTCCATCTTTCATATGCTCAATTTGTAGACCAAGACAAAATTTTGTCTTTCCAAGATCTTTCATTTCAAACTCTTTCTTCAAACAGTCTACTCCTTTTGGAGGTTTCCCAGGAGTTCCAATGATATTTAGATCATCAACATACATAACGATTATTACAAATTCAGATTCAGACCTTCTTATAAATACACAAGGACAAATTGGATCATTCTTATACCATTCTTTCAGCAAATACTCACTCAGGCGATTATACCACATTCGCCCTGATTGTTTCAATCCATATAAGAATTTTTGAAGCTTTATTGAACAAGTTTCCCGAAAACCTTTATTAGTTTCAGGAACTTTGAGCCCTTCAAGGATTTTCATATAAATTTTGTTGTCCAATGTGACATACAAATAGGCTGTGACAACATCCATTAGACGCATATCAAGTTTTTCATGGACTGCCAAATTTATAAGATACCTGAAAGTGATTACATCTACCACAGGAGAATATGCCTCCATATAATCAATGCCAGGTCTTAGCGAAAATCCTCGTGCCACAAGTCATGCTTTATATCTAACGACTTCATTTTTATCATTTCGTTTTCGCACAAAAAAACTCATTTGTATCCCATTGGCTTTATTCCTTCAGGTGTTCGGACTATACGTCCGAATACTTCACGTTTTTCAAGTGACGCTAATTCTGCCTGGATAGCGTCTTTCCATTTTTGCCAATCATTTCTCTGTCTACATTCATCGACAGATCTTGGTTCAAGATCCTGATCTTGTTGCATTATTTCAACAACAACATTATAAGCAAAAATATTGTCAACAATAATATTATTTCGGTTCCACCTTTTTGCCGTAGAGACATAACTTATTGAGATCTCTTCATTCTTATTATTTTCAGGTACATGGACCTCCTCTGAAGTCTTATCATTTGTTATATCACAGGGCTCTTTTTGAGCAATTACCTCCATATTATGATCTCCTAGATCATTTTCTCCTTTTCGCTTTCGAGGATTTTTATCTTTGGAACCAATTAGTTTACTACGTTTCAAGCGTGGTTTAGACACATTTGCATTTATAGATTGACAACCGGGACATCAATTCGAATAGGAGCATTAGCAGCTGGAATATATGACTTAGTCACCCTTGGTAGGTTAGTGAATGCATCAGATAGTTGATTTGTAATATTTTTCAAATAAATTATCTTTTGAACCTCGTGTTCACATTAATTGTTCTATAATCTAAATGAGATAGTGATAATGCATTCCAATCTATATCTTTTTGCAGTTGTGTAACGATCCAACCGAATATTTTAACTTTTAGAACCCCGCTCCCCTAAATAAAACTCCTTATATATGCTTATAATAAATTATGACTTGCGAGAATGGTTGATTCGGGATTTGGAAGTGTTTGGGTTGAAATCGGAACACTTGGTTCCTTAAGTTGGCTTTAAAAGGCCAAGTTTGACTTCAGTCAACATTTTGAGAAAATGACCTCGGAATAGAATTTTGACGATTCCAACAGCTCCCTATGGTGATTTTGGACTTAGGAGCATGTTCGGAATTTTATTTGGAAGTCCGTAGTTAAAATAGGCTTGAAATGGCTAAAACAGGAATTTAAGTTTGGAAGTTTGACCGGGGAGTTGACATTTTGATATCGGGGTCAGAATCCAGTTCTAAAAATTTTCATAGCTCCCTTATATCATTTGTGACTTGTGTGCAAAATTTGAGGTTAATCGGACTTGATTTGATAGGTTTCGACATCGAATGTAGAAGTTGGAAATTTTAAGTTTCATTAAGTTTGAATTGGAGCGTAATTCGTTGTTTTAACGTCATTTTATGTGGTTTAAGGTTTCAAATAAGTTCGTATGATGTTTTATGACTTGTTGGTATATTTGGTTGAGGTCCCTAGGGTCTCGGGTGAGTTTCGGATGGTTAACGGATCAAAAGTTAGACTTAAAAAAGCTGCTGCAATTTTTTTCTCTTCTGTTAGATATTCTGGGATGTGATCGAGCCCAAGATCGAGCCTAGATGTCGAGCCCAGAGTTGACGGCTAGGGTCAAATCTAGGGACGAGTCTTAGGATCGAAGCCATGATCGAAGACCCAGCTCGAGGGCCATGATCGAAGGCAAGGCACGAGGGCCAGGATCGATACCCAAGATCGAGGGTCACAAAATCGAGGCTCGATTCCATGATCGAGGCCATGACCGAGGCCCAGGCTCGAGGGCCATGATTGAGGCCACGATCGAGGCCCAGGTTCGAGGGCCATGATCGAAGCCACGATCGAGGCCCAGTTCCAAAGGCTGCCTGGGCAGATCTATAAAGGAGGGAATTTCGTCCCATTTGCCATTTTTGACGAACTTGAGCTTGAGCAGAGGCGACTTTTGATAGATTTTCAAGGAAAAACATTTGGGTAAGTGATTCTAACTCAGATGTGATCTATATACACAAATATATCATTGTTCTCACCATTTAATTAGCGTTTTGAGATTTCTAAAAATATTAATCCTAGTAAATGCTCATGCACTTGTGACACCGGGATTTGGGAATAGTTATGAATTGTTTAGAAATTTAGTTGCTAAAAATATTTATCATTTACTCTATGAGTTCTATCTTTATTATTTCAATGAAGAAATTTTGATTTCAAAAATACTAAAAGAGGATTTAATTAACTATATAGTGTTGGCTTGCCTGACAGCGGTGTCCGGCGCCATCACGACCTTAAATAGATTTTGGGTCGTGACAACATGGTATCAGAGCACTAGGTTCATGTAGGTCTCACGGGTCATGAGCAAGTCTAGTAGAGTCTTGTGGATCAGTACGTAGACGTCTGTTCTTATCTTCGAGAGGCTACAGGGTTGTTAGGAATACTTCCCTTCTTGATTCCTCATCGTGAGATTCGATTCCTTTTAGGCTTATGCCTTCATTTCCTTCTTATTCAATCTTATGCGACGCGAAGCGCTTGTTATACATTGGGGTTCGAGGAAATTTTTAATGGTACTACAGATGTAGTGCAGTATGCTTCTCCTGTGTAATTAATTGGGCTATTGCCGTCGCCTTGCGGAAGGCTGCTCTATCGTTTCAGTTCAGTAACAATACTACCTAAGGTTTTGAGATTTGGCATTAATTGTTATGACGATTCATGTGTTGTTATCGCATAGTATTTATGTAATGGTAGAATGCATGTCTATGTGTCAGGGAAGTAGACGACTTAAAAGAATGTTTTTCCTAGTACATTATTCAGAGGTTCCATGTTTTATTTCCAGCAGAGAAAAGGCAATCGGACTATGAATGTTGAGGTTTGGGGTTGATGGAGTAACAAAGCCTGATATCTTCGAGCGTGGGAGAGTTCTCAATTTTGATGTGGTGTCATCGGCTTGTTAAATACGTTAAGGTTGGCCGGTGTTATAGTTTTTTTCAACTCGCTTTCACGGTGGGATGTTAGGAATTGGTATAGGGAAAGCAATTGTTAAGGATCACGGTGTGCAGTGGTTCACGGTCGAAGCAGTGTTCCTAGTATTGATGGCTCGAGAAGGATGATCCTCGGAAAGGTTTAAAGCTGGTAACGACCTATTGGTTCAAGTGCTACAGAGACGGAGTTTTAGTTAAGGCAACAACTGGACAGCGAATGATGAGGAAGAACATGTGGAAGGTGTCTTGTGGTGGTTAAGTTCCTAGAAGGCTAAGTGTGAGAAACAGAAGTCGAGTAGTTGCTTAAAGGAGAGTGGCAAGGTAGCATATGAGTTACGTGATAGGATAACTACACGAATTGAGGAAAATTTGAAGTTATTTGGGATATATGATGGATAGTGACTAGGTCTATGGACTTAGGTTGTAATATTAGCTGCTATATTGAGGAAGAGTGGATACAACAGGAGGGAGTTGCTTGATATGAAGAATGATACGACATGACTTTGGATTGTAATGTATTGTCGCACCTTTAGTTGACGTCCATGAGGAGTGAACGGACTAGTACAGCTGGTGAATGAGCTCGGACTCAGGATGATCTACTGATTTTGTAGTAATTGCACCCAGTGCAGCGACGTTGGAATATGTCAGCATGTAATTTTCACAGGTGGGTTATCTCCTGTGAGCAGGTTATCGGTCGCGTGGTATTGGTAAAGCTTCTGCGAAGAATTCTACTGGCTACCCGGTAACAGATTTAATATGTAAATGTGGCTAGTGGTTCGGAGTGTTTATTAAAGGTTAATAGAAGGATTTTGAGAAATTTGGCAAGTTGCATGTGCAGGATCATGTCAACGATGAAGAAAGAATCTCGGTAGATTCTAGAGTTATGTAATTTTAGCTTCAAGCTAAGTGGGAAAGCCCCACCATCTACAATTGGATTGTATGGTTGTCTATTTGTGAGGTTCCTAGTTATCGGTGTATTGGTGGGTCATTGCAACTAAGGGAAGAAAACATCAGTGGTAATTTGAGCAAGGATTTGGGGAATGTGTGCCATATTTGGCCTTATCGATTCATATTCTGGTTTTTGGAAGACTCGGAGTTTATGTTTTGTGTAGATGTAATGCACAGGGAAAGTAAGATAGTCGGATGTTTCCTTGAGAAAGTGTCCATATGCTAGAAGGGCCTTCGAGTTGATCATGTTTGGGAATAAGTCAGAGCAAGTGACTCTCAATAACGGTCTTAGAGGGTTCAAAAATTTAAAGTACGGTGCCTAAGGATCTTGAGTCCATAGTATGATTGAGTATCGAGCTTTTGCAGCAGATTATAAAACGGGGCTCGGAGTACTCTGCGTTATCTTCCGATTGTGGTGTAGCATTATAAAAATGGAAGAAAATAACTTCGGATTCATAAAGGAAGTATCAGAATGGGTGTACCAATTGAAGATGTAAAAGTGCGCACAAGGAGGAGTATTAGATGATTTGTGGGTTTTGAAACAACGTGGTCTCGTGAAATAAGGTCACTCGGGATGAGTGCGGATTTGAGTTCGTGATGTAATGGATGGAGGTATTATTATTTCTAAGGCAAGTTGAGAATAAATTGAGGAAAAGACGGGTCGGCTAACAATGGTTGAATCGGCATGATGGTAGGAATGATCAGTTCCTTCAGCGCATAAGAGTTATGCATGTAATTTGTGGCGGTACGTGCGAGGCTTGGCGGCCGTTGTAATTGATTTTATTTGGAGGAATTCAAGTATTATGTCATGTTATATGTAGAAGGATCCCGGAAGAGTTATGGTGGTTTAGACCACTACTTGAGGCCGGTACTTTCTGCGGATATGGGAATTCAGTCACGTGTTGCAATGGTTCTCTTGAAATGAGTTAAGTAGAAGGTTGCTATATGATGAAGTGTTTACCTATTAGTGGTTCGGGAGTTATGATGAAATTTTTGTACTCCTACATATTTGTGTGATTAAGTGTATTAAGTAGCATGAGATTCAAAAGTTGAGGATTTAAGATTTCGGTTCGTTGTTGACAAGGATGTCACAAGCTCGGACGATCAGAAAAGGAGTTAGAGGTTTAAAGCAAGCTGGTATTGTCTTCAGTGTCACCTGAGATCGGTGTTATGTCTAAGAGGCTTTGTGTATTGAATTGCAGATCCTTCATTCTCCTTGCAGTATTAGTATGGTCGGTGGTATGGATGTGCAGACTTGTTATCTGTTGCGGAAGGTCGTGGGAGCGTATTTCACAAGAGAATTGTATAAGTATGACAAGTAGTCACCTGATTGATTAAATATTTAACAACCAAGTATGAAGATTGTGGCGATATCACTAATTCGAGAATTTTTGCCTAGAGGGCGCTCAGCTCATTTGGTTGTGGAATGTGGATGTTTGTTCTAGTTATGATGGTTGCTCTTGTGTGTTATGGGAAAAAGGGTTATTATGGATCCTTGAAAGGTTATTAGCCTAGTACGATGTGATCAGAATCGTCTTGAGGTCTGTGGATGGATTTAAATATGAATACAGGCTCTATATCAGACCGGATGTGTTGATTTCAGCATAAAAGCTCCCTATGGAGGAGTATTCGGACGTTGGATGTCGCTTCGTCATCGGTTATTTCATTTAATACTATATTGTGCCATGTTAGTTGTAAAACGACTTGATAAATTTCTTTTGTGTTGAGGTTCCGCTTAGCGATGGTGTTATGCGAGCAGGATGGCTCTCGAGATTCAGATCATATATCGCACCTTAGTTGTGCTTGAGTTTTGTAGCATATGGCGCTGTCGGTCCTTCCAAGGATGGTATTATGCATTTAGTGTGCTTGTGTCCGATATTCAGATATTTTGTAGTAATGAGCATTCTAACTTGGTAAGTATTTCCTTATAGATTCATTTTGTGCGGATCGGGTGGCACGCCGCCACAGGTATGTTGTTTGGATCAGGTTGCACGCCGCAACAGTGTGATATTGAGTACAGTTCCCTATATTCTATTTTGTGTGTTTGTGTCCCATTTTATTTTTTGAGGAAGGTTCATGACACCTTTTCAGCTGTCTAATTAGTCATGTGGGTTGAGAAATCCTTTTCAAAGTTCGTCTTTCCTTATGTATAGCAATTGAGTCCGTAGCTTATTAGCTCATTGTGGCGTCATATGAGGCTTTTTGTCGTGTATGAGGTGGCTTATTGCTTGGGCAGCTTGTACTGGGGTGAAACGAGATTATTGGACCTGGGATCAGTACGATCATATTTTTATTTTATGAAATATATTAAAGAGCAAATATCGTTATTTAGTTCATAATGAGGCAATGGTTCTTGTCAGAGGGAGAACTCAATAATTTGTTAACTCAACAGTTGGTTATGAATTTCTACACATTTCTTCCATCGTGGAAGCATTTCAAGAGTTGGAACATGACTTATATGTATCATGAGGTGTGTTGTGAACATTAGATTCGGGGAATTTTGGCTATTGTTATCGGAGGATGTTATTATGGTCATGTGAATGATGCGGTGCATGGTCTAAATTCAACAAAGGTATGCAATCCTGTATTGGTGCATCGTGTAGTGATTGATACGGTGTTCATAGGTTGGAAACGGGCATGGTGGAGAATTCTGGATGTTAGAATTGGGCTCTAAGGTTTATTTGCTTGAATAAAGGGGAGAATCTTCATATTGGCTCGAGTTAATGTGCTCAATTGGGTGTGGTAGCACGGGTAGGTGCACGAGGTGTTAAACAGTGATTTTGGATAACTACGGAACACTCCTTAGCACGTTCGAGGACAAACATATATTTAAGTGGGAGAGAATGTAACGACCTAACCGGTCATTTTGACTTTTAGAACCCCGCTCCCCTAAATAAAACTCCCTATATGTGCTTATAATAAATTATGACTTGCGGGAATGGTTAGTTCAGGATTTGGAAGTGTTTGGGTTGAAATCGGAACACTTGGTTCCTTAAGTTGGCTTTAAAAGGCCAACTTTGACTTCGGTCAATATTTTGGAAAAACAATCCCGGAATAGAATTTTGTCGATTCCAACAGCTCCCTATGGTGATTTTGGACTTAGGAGAGTGTTCGGAATTTTATATGGAAGTCCGTAGTTAAAATAGGCTTGAAATGGGTAAAACAGGAATTTAAGTTAGGAAGTTTGATCGGGGAGTTGACTATTTAATATCGGGGTCAGAATCCAGTTCCAAAAGTTTTCATAGCTCCGTTATGTTATTTATGACTTGTGTGCAAAATTTGACGTCTATCGGACTTGATTTGATAGGTTTCGACATCGAATGTAGCAGTTGGAAATTTTAAGTTTCATTAAGCTTGAATTGGAGCATAATTCATGGTTTTAATGTCATTTTATGTGGTTTGAGGTTTCAAATAAGTTCGTATGATATTTTAGGACTTGTTGGTATATTTGGTTGAGGTCCCGAGGGTCTCGGCTGAATTTCGGATGGTTAGCGGATCAAAAGTTGGACTTAGAAAAGCTGCTGCAATTGTTTTCTCTGCTGCTGGATATTCTGGGTTGTGATCGAGCCCAAGATCGAGCCCAGATATCGAGCCCATGATCGACGGCCAGGGTCGAAGCCAGAGACGAGTCTCAGGATCGAAGCCATGATCGAAGTCCCAGCTCGAGGGCCATGATCGAAGGCAAGGCTCGAGTGCCAGGATCGATACCCAAGATCGAGGGTCACAAAATCGAGGCTCGATGCCATGATCGAGGCCATGATCGAGGCCCAGGCTCGAGGGCCATGATCGAGGCCCAAGCTCGAGGGCCATGATCGAAGCCACGATCGAGGCCCAGTTCCGAAGGCTGCCTGGGCAGATCTATAAAGGAGGAAATTTCGTCCTATTTGCCATTTTTGACGAACTTGAGCTTGAGTAGAGGCGCCTTTTGATAGATTTTCAAGGAAAAACATTTGGGTAAGTGATCCTGACTCAGATGTGGTGTATATACACAAATATATCATTGTTCTCACCATTTAATTAGCGTTTTGAGATTGAAATTTGGGAAATATTTTTAGAAATCTCATAGAAATGAATTTTTGAGATTTCGGTATCGATTTGGAGTCGGATTTGAGTGAAACTGGTATGGTTGGACTCGTTATTGAATGGGTTGTCGGATTTCGTAACTTTTGTCGGATTCCGAGATGTGGGCCCCACGGACGGAATTTTCATTAATTTTTGGGATTTATATTAAAAAATATAGTATTTTCTTATGAAATTGATTCCTATAATTTTTAGTGATTGTATCAAATTATTTTGGCTAGATTCGAGCGAGATAGAGTTGGATAATCGTGAAAAATGCCTTCTAGTGGATTAAATTAGAGCAAATTGAGGTAAGTCTCTCGTCTAATCTTGTGAGGGAAAAATTACCCCATAGGTAATTAAAGTAATAATTGTGGCTAATTGTGGGGGCTACGTATGCATGAGGTAACGAGAGTCCGTGCGTAGATACTATTAATACTAAAGTCCGGGTAGTTTAGGACTCAAAGCATGAATTGCTTATGCAAATTGTATTCTTTGTTTAATTTATATATACATATATATAGTGAATTGTTACATAAAAATATTAAAAGATGAAAATCTCACATGCTTAATTTTTTGTTTAAATTAATTAAATGTTAAAAAAAATTATTTATCCTCTCGAATTTATCTTATTATGAATATACTCTCCTTCCGGAGGTACATAAGAAAATGTCCTCCTTTCTTGTGGAGCGGGCCGAATGTCTCGGCAGAATAGATGCATCTATGGATCGTGCCGCACGTCCCTCGGCAGTGTACACGGCACTCTGGATCGGGTTGTACGACCTCGGCAGAAATCATGCCTAATAATAAAAATTATACGATACTTTGCTATTGTAATTGCAGCTTGTGAATTTAATTAATAGATTGAGAATTGTTGCATCTGATGGAATTTAATTGATAAATTTAAAATTATTGGAATTTAAAGAATTAATTATCTCTTCTTTTTAAGGAAATTATGGTTATTCCTGTAAATGAGGCTAATTGATAAATTGGAAATTTATTGGAATTGAAGGAATTTAATTATTTCTGCCGGTTAAAGAAAATCATTGTAAATTCTGTAAATCATGTTGATCTAGACATTGCTATCTTTATTTCATTTATTATTATTGACTCTTAGTGAGCGTCAAAGTCGGCCATATCGTCTCTACCTCTTCGAGATTAGGCTTGATATTTATCGGGAATACGTTATTTTTGTACTCATGCCGCACTTATTGCACACTTTATTGTGCAGGTACATATAAATCTAGCGGCCTTGTGGGGACAGAGGTTGGTTAATAATTGTGGGGACATAGGTAAGCTGCATTCTGTATTTCGATCTGCAGCTAACAGAGTCTCCTTTAGAGTTATTATATTTTCCTGTCTAATTTGTATTTTGGACAGATGCTGTATTTTATTTTTAATTCCCTAGTAAATACTTGTGACACCGGGTTTTGGGAATGGTTATGAATTGTTTAGAAATTTAGTTGCTAAAAATATTTATCATTTACTCTATGAGTTCTATCTTTATTATTTCATTGAAGAAATTGTGATTTCAAAAATACTAAAAGAGGATTTAATTAACTATTTAGTGTTGGCTTGTCTGACAGAGGTGTCTGGCGCCATCACGACCTTAAATGGATTTTGGGTCGTGACAAGTTGCTTATTTTCTCCCCCTAATATTGGGTATACTGATTCATCAAAATGACAATCGGCAAATCTTACCGTAAATAAATCTCCAGTTATAGGTTCCAAATATTTTATAATAGAAGAAGATTCATACCCAACATATATCCCCAATCTTCTTTGGGGTCCCATCTTTGTGCGTAGTGGTAGAGCAATTGGAACATATACTGCACATCCAAATATTCTAAGATGAAAAATATTTGGCTCCTGACCAAAAGCCAATTGTATTGGGGAGACTTTATGATAACTTGTGGGTCTGATCCGCACAAGAGCTGTTGCATGCAAAATAGCATGGCCCCATGCCGAAATGAGAAGTTTTGTTCTCATAAGCATTGGTCTAGCAATTAATTGGAGGCGTTTGATCAATGATTCCACTAGACCATTTTGAGTATGAACATGAGCAACTGGATGCTTAATTGTTATCCCAGTTGATATGCAATAATCATTAAAGGCTTGAGACGTAAATTCACCAGCATTATCAAGACGAAGTGTCTTAATTGCATAATCTAGAAATTGTGCTCTTAATCTTATTAATTGAGCTAGTAACCTCGCAAAGGCCAAATTGCAGGTTGATAACAAGCACACATGTGACCATCTTGTAGATGAATCTATCAAAACCATATAATATCTGAATGGTCCACATGGAGTGTGTATGGGCCCACATATATTACCCTGTATACGTTTCAAAAATGCAGGAGATTCAGCTCCAACTTTAATTACTGATGGTCTAATAATAAGTTTTCCTTGAGTACATGCAGCACAAGAGAATTCTTTAGTTTGAAGAATCTTCTGGTTCTTCAATGAATGACCATGTGAATTTTCAATTATTTTGCACATCATATTATAACCGGGATGGCCCAACCGGTCATGCCAAATAATAAAATGATTAGTAAACTCCTTGTTTACTATGGCATGTGATTCAAATAAACTAATATTAGTGTAGTATAATCCGGAGGAAAATGCGGGAAGCTTTTCAAGCACATACCTCTTTTCCGCTTTTATTGTAGTAATATAAAGGTATTCAACCTTTCTTTCATTGGTGGTCTCAATATGGTAGCCATTTTGGCGAATACCTTTTAAACTGAACAAGTTTCTTTGAGACCTACTATAATATAATACATCATTAACAACCAATATAGTTCCTCCTAGTAGTAATACAGTCGCTCTTCCAGATCCCTCAATTAATTTTGTACTACCAGATATTGTTATGATATTGGATTCTTTCATAATTAAATAAGAGAAATATCTCTTATCTTTTAATATGGTGTGCGTCGTAGCACTATCCAGAAGACATATTTCTTCTTTATTATTTGTACGGACAACTGAAGACTGGGAAGTTTTCATATTCTTCAAGAAGAAAAAAAATATATCATAAGTAATATTGAAAAATTTAAGAACAAAAGAAACTACATTTATGAAATTAAATACTGACAACATAAAAAGTTTTATTCAAAATATGAACTTCATAAAAAGAAATGCATTTATTCTTATAATTTTTCCCAATAATAAATCTTCAGTTATGATTCTCAAAGAAGTCTCCAGCTTCTAAATGAGTAATATCTTCAAGGCCTTCAAAATTATCATCTTAGGCAAGGTTTGCTTCAACTTTATCATGATTATTCATAGGGCCCGCCTCAACATCATTTTGAAAAGTCAAGTGAGTCTCAACTTTATTTTATTTCCTTTTTATAGATGCTTGATAAAGTTTGACAAAATGTTCAGATGTACGACAAATTTGTGCCCAATGATTTTTCATACCACATTGGTGGAAAATATTACCTTTGCCTTTCGAAGGATTATTCTGAGAACCCTTATTGTTCTCTTGTTTATAACGACCACTACCATGGCGATTATTATTTTGCCCCTGGCCACGCCCACGTATATTTATACGGCCACGATAATTATTTTGTCTTTTTTCAGACTTTGGATCTATCGTTCCCAGATTCGCTTCTGGAAATGGAGTTGATCCAGTGGGGCGGGTTTCATGATTTTTCATTAAAAGGGCATTATGTTGTTCATCCACCAAAAGGCATGAAATTAACTCATAATATTTCTTAAAGCCCTTTTCACGGTATTGCTGCTATAACACCATATTTGATGCATGAAAAGTGGAAAGAGTCATTTCCAGCATGTCCTCATCATTCATAGGTTCCCCACATAATTTTAGTTGGGAAATTATTCTATATACAGCAGAATTATATTCACTTATGGTCTTATAATCTTGTAGTCGTAAATGCATCCACTCACGACGAGCTCTTGGCAATACCGTGGCCTTTAGGTAGTCATATCGTTCCTTCAAACTAGTCCATAATTGAAATGGATCTTTCAAGGTTAAATATTTACTTTTTAACCCTTCATCGAGATGATGGCGAAGGAAAATCATGGCTTTCGCCTTATCCTGACTTGATGCTTCATTTCCTTCTTTAATAGTGTCACCAAGACCTTTAGCGTCAAGGTGAATTTCAGCATCAAGTACCCATGGCAAATAGTTATTCCTAGAGATGTCAAGTATCATAAATTCAAGCTTTGACAAATTCGACATAGTGAAAACTATCATAGAAATAAGGGAATTAGAATGACAAGAACTATTATCAATTTAGTGCAGTACTGTAATGACCCGACTTGTCGTTTTAAGAATTTACGCCTCGTTTAGTGATTTAAGGTCTCGAGCAGCTTCGCAATATGTATTATGACCCGCGGGTGTGATCGAGTTTGACTTACTAAAGTGAGTTGACTTCTAAGCAAACGACTCCGGAATAGAATTTTGATGATGTCAATAGCTCCGTATGGTGATTTTGCACTTAGGAGCGTGTCCGAAAAATTATTTGGAGATCCGTAGTGGAATTAAGCTTGAAATGCCGAAAGTTGAATTTTTGGGAAGTTTGACCGGGGTTGACCTTTTGACAACGGGGTTGAAATGTGATTCCGAGAGTTGGAACAGCTCCGCTATGTCATTTGAGACGTGCCTCCAAAATTTAACGTCATTCCGGGTTTCTTTGATAGGTTTCGGCACGAGTTTTAAAAGTTGGAAGTTTTGGAAGTTCGTAAGTCCGATTCGTGGTGCGATTTGTATTTTCGGTGTTATTTGATGTGATTTGAGACCTCGAGCGAGTCCGTGTTAGGTTGTGGAACTTGTTGGTATGTTTAGACGGGGTCCCGAGGGCCTCGGGTGTGTTTCGGATGGGCTACAGGCCATTTCCATTTATTTTTGAACTGCTGTTTCTGTTTTCTGGTGTTCTTCTTCGCGTTCGCGAAGATCACCTCGCGTTCGCGAAGTGTTACTGCTGAACACTTTATACTTCTTCTTTGCGTTCGCATTAAACCCATCGCGTTCGCGAAGATTTGTCTTTTCCTCCACCGCGTTCGCGATTAGACACTCGCGTTCGCGAAGCTCTTCATGGCAGCCTCATGTTTCTTTTTCGCGTTCGCGAAGGTTTCCTGCTCTTATTCTTCGCGTTCGCGGCCCTTTGCTCGCGTTCACGTAAGTCATTCGTGGGCCATTAGATTTTTCCTCTCCGCGTTCGCAAAGCACAACTGGGCAGTTCATTTTTCTTCTTGGCGAACGCGATCCTTTCTCTGCGTTCGCGATGCACAATCACCTGGGCAGAATATAAGATTTTCAAATCGAGGGTTAGGCAATTTTTATTACATTTTGACTTATAGAGCTCGGTTTTGAGCGATTCTTGGTGGTTTTTTCAAGCAATTCAATTGGGTAAGTGTTCTTCACTTAGTATTTAATATATTCCACTATTTTTATCTTCATTTTTATCATTTAATTTGTGTTTTGAGTTGAGGAAAATGTTAGTTTTGAAGAAAACTTTCAAAATGAAAAATCACAATTTGAGGGACGAAATGATATCGGAATTTGATGATTTTAGTATGGTTGAACTCGTGAGTGAATGGGTGTTCGTATTTCATAACTTTCACTGGATTCCGAGACGTGGGCCCCACAGGCAAATTTTTGAGTTAAATTCGGATTTTTATTGAAAAATATAGTATTTTCTTATGAAATTGATTCTATAATTTTTGTTGACTATATCGAATTAATTATGATTAGATTCGAGTCGATCGGAGTTGGAAAAATCGAGAAAAAGACATACTACTTGATTTAAATTGGAGCAAGTCGAGGTAAGTGTCTTGCTTAACCTCGAGTGGGGTAATTTTCCCTTAGGCATTGAGTCTTATGTGCAATTTGTATAATTGAAAACCATGTACGTGAGGTGACGAGTACGTACTTGGTTTATATGTGCAAATTTTATTGAGTTAGAGTCTTGAGCATATTGTGTAGTAAATTGGATAATTGTTGGCATATATTTATTCATCTACTTGTCGTGCCTAAATCCTTGTTGTTGACTTTATTGTTATATGACAATGTGATGTAATTGTTGTTTGATTATTTATGAAATTTCATGAATTTGCTGGTCTGATAATTATTGGAATTTAATTACATTTTGGATTTTCCCCTCTGCAAATAATTAATTAAATGAGCTTAAGAAGAGGTGTTTATATAATTATTAAAAATTTAATTTTTATGAAAATTTTGCTTTATGTTGAGTAATTTCTATCTCTATTCATTGTTTTTGGGTGTTGTACATATTGTGTAGAGCTTTTGGCTATTTGTTGTGAAATTAATTGACTTGGTTGTAGCTTTGAAATTTTGTTGTGGCCATTGGGCAAATTGTGATATGAATTAATTTTTGTTATGTTGTTGTGATAATTTTCCATGTAAATTATTGTGTTATGTGAGTTGTTATTTTGGGGAGATAAGGGTGGCATTTCACCGTTGATATTATGTGGTTATAAGGGTGACATTTCATTGTTGTTGTGTTTGTTAGATTATTGTCTGGGCGGAGCAATAAGGGTGGCTATAGGAGTGATAGGAGTGACAATAGGAGCGATAAGGGTGGCTACTGATATTGTCTGGGCGGAGCGATAAGGGTGGCTAAAGGAGTGATAAGGGTGGCAATAGGAGCGATAAGGGTGGCTATTGTCAGGGACGATATGTGATGATGTGGGGTTGTGATGTTGATAATTTTTATGTGATGTTGTGATTTTTTTGTGTTTATTTCTATAGCTTGTGCAACTTGTCTTGTTGTTGGTAAATTGATAACAATCTGATTTATATTGAAATTGAGAGCATGTGGCTATTGCCAGGCAGATTATTAAAAAAATAAAATGTGGGCACGAGGTGCCGTGAGTAAATAATGAGAATATTTGGCACGTGAATTGTTCGTGCAATTGTGATATGAAATGAGGGCACGAGGTGCCAGGTAAATATGATGATTTAATTATGGGCACGAGGTGCCGTGAAAATATGAAAATAGGCTGAGACCCGTATTTACGAAAAATATGAAAATGGGCTGAGACCCGTATTTTTATGATTATGAAATGAGGTGTCACATAGTGACTTTTTAATTGAAAGAATTATATTCAAAATATTTATTTGGAAGAATTTTTACTTAGAAAGTATTATATGAAAGAATTTTATTTGAAAGATATTTATTTGAGGAAATTATATTTGAAAAGATTTATTGAAAGAATTATATTTGAAAAATAATTATTTGAGAAAATTATATTTGAAAGAGAGTTATCTGGAAGAATTATATGTGAATGACATTTATTTGAAGGGCTTGATTGTCACGACCCAAACTAACCTCTGTCGTGATGGCGCCTATCATGGAGCTAGACAAGCCGACTAATTTCCAAAAACAAACCGATATTTTCAGTTCAAAGATAATTTCAAGGTTATTTAACATAAAACCTCCATTTAAAGAGTTCTAATTAAAGAAAAACAGAAGTGCAGAAAAGAAAAGCCTGACATCGGGGTATCACTAGTCATGAGCATCTTCTACAATCTGTCTAATAATATCAAGGCTAACTCAGCCAGGAAAATAGCTAAATACAACTAGAGGAAGATAAGAGGGAGAAGAGCATGGGCTACGATCGCCAAACAGCTACCTTGCTATCTCCAAGAAAATCTGTAACCAGAACACTCAATAACCGATACCTTGTCCAGCTACACCTGAATCTGCGCACAAGGTGCAGGGAGTAACGTGAGTATGCCAACTCAGTAAGTAACAACAATAAATAAAGACTGAGCAGTAGTGACGAGTAATAAAGCATATAACGTTCATATCAGAAAATCTCAGTAAAATACCACATGCTTTTAAAAAATCAGGATTTGAATCAAATTATCTAGTTTAAACCCAGTTCTAGTAGAAATCATTTAAAGACGTTTTTCCAACAGTTTTTCAAACAAAGGCTCAATGCAAAGGTGAGCAAAAATGATGAAATCATAAACAGCCCCTCGGGCAAAACATCACTCATATACAGCCCCTCGGGCAAACCTCACAGTCAATCATGCCACTCGGGCATACCTCACAATCACTCTTGCCACTCGGGCATACCTCACAATCGCTCATGCCTCCCAGTCACTCAGCACTCGGCACTCGCACTCAGTAGGTACCTACGCTCACTAGGAGTGTGTACAGACTCCGGAGGGGCTCCTTCAGCCCAAGCGCTATAATCTGCACGGACAACTCACGTGCCAAAATAATAAAGTATGCTGCAGGCGGGCAGCCCCGATCCACACTCATCCTTCCAAATCAGGCCTTCGGCCTCACTCAATCATAAATATGCTGCAGGCGGGCAGCCCCGATCCACACTCATCCTCACAAATCAGGCCCTCGGCCTCACTCAGTCATAAACCTCTCAAGCCTCTCAGGCATTTCAATAAAACAGGGCATTCGGCCCAAAACATTTATATTCATCAAAATAGAGTCATAAAACTGAGTTATGCGATAAATAAGTATAAACATGACTGAGTATAGATTTTCAATCGAAAACAATGAGAGGATGGTAAGAAACAGCCCCTAAGGGTCCAAACATGACATTCAGCCCAATTTACATAAATTCTTTCTACAAGATATAAGTATCATATGGTTTCAACAAAGTAGGCAACTTTACAGTTGCTACGGGACGGACCAAGTCACAAAAACCCAACAGTTCACACCCACACGCCCGTCACCTAGCATGTGCGTCACTTCAAAATAGTAGAATGATACGAAAATCCGGGGTTTCATACCCTCAGGACTAGATTTACAATCGTTACTTACCTCAAAACGTGAAACGTTTTACTCTTCTATGCATTTGCCTCGCAATTCGGCCTCCGAATGCCTTGAATCTAGTCACAAATAATTCGTTTCAATCAATAAAATTTATTGGAATTAATTCCATAAAAAATGCTAAATTTTCATAAAAATCCAAAATTTAGCTCAAAAATCGCCTGTGGGGCCCACGTCTCGGAACCCGACAAAAGTTACAAAATCCGAAAGCCCATTCAACCATGAGTCTACCCATACCAATTTTACCAAAATCCGACCTCAACTCGACCCTCAAATCTACAAATCTTATTTCCAAATTTCTAAGTTCCAATCTCCGATTTACACCTAAAAATCATGTAATCTAGTCGGATTATTCGGTGATAATTCAATATTATGGAGTAGAAATGATCACAAGGGACTTATCTCAAGTTTTCCTTGAAAATATATCAAAAATCACCTCTCATCAAGCTCCAATTTGTCAAAAATGGCAAATGGGACGAAGTCCATATTTTTATAATTCTGCCCAGACAACCTCGGTTCTGCCTCGATCTTGGCCTTCGATCTTGGCCTTCGATCGAGGTCCTCGATCATGGTCCTCGATCCTGGCCCTCGATCCTGGTTCTCGATCCTGGTTCTCGATCCTAGGCCTTCGATCATGACCCTCGACCCTAGGCTAGATCATGGCTTCGATCGTGGCCCTCGTATCTGGGCTCGATCGTGGCCCTCGATCATGGCTTTGATCGTGGGCTCGATCTGGGCTCGATTTCTGAGAGATTTCTGGGCTCGCATCTCGCAGAAGAAATTTCCAACATAAGGAAATTGCAACAGCTATTGTAGTTCAATTTTTGATCCGTTAACCATCCGAAACTCACCCGAGGCCCTCGGGACCTCAACCAAATATACCAACAAGTCCTAAAACATCATACGAACTTAGTCGAATCCTCAAATCACCTCAAACAATGCTAAAACCATGAATTACGCCCCAATTCAAGCCTAATGAACATTGAAATTTCTAATTTCTACAAAAAAAACTCCGGAACCTATCAAATCACGTCCGATTGACCTCAAATTTTGCACACAAGTCCTAAATGACATAACAGAGGTTTTCCAATTTTCGAAATCGGATTCCGACCCCGATATCAAAAAGTCAACCCCCGGTCAAACTTCTCAAAAATAAAACTTTCGGCATTTCAAGCCTAATTCCTCTACGGACTTCCAAATAATATTCCGGACATGCTTCTAAGCCCAAAATCACCATACGGAGCTATTGGAATCATCAAAATTCAAATCCGAGGTCGTTTACACATAGGTCCATATCCGGTCTACTTTTCTAACTGAAAATTTTCAATCATGAGACTAAGTGTCTCATTTCACTTCGAGTTCCTTCCGGACTCGAACCAACTAACCCGATATAACATAATATAGCTGAATAACACAAAAAGAAGTAGGAATGGGGAAAACGGGGTTATAACTCTCAAAATGACCGGTCGGGTCGTTACATCCTCCCCCTATTAAACATTTGTTCGTCCTCGAACGGGTCTAGAAACAAACCTGGAGTCTCGAATAGGCGTGGATATCTGCTCCGCATCTACCGCTCGGTCTCCCAGGTGGCCTCCTCCACAGGATGACCTCTCCATTGCACCTTCACTGAAGCTATATCCTTTGACCTCAACCTTCGAACCTGTCGATCCAAAATAGCCAACAGCTCCACATCATAAGTCATATCACCCTCCAACTGAACCGTGCTGAAATCTAAAACATGGGACGGATCTCCAATATACTTCCGGAGCATGGAAACATGAAACACTGGATGCACACTCGACAAGCTGGGTGGCAAGGCAAGCTTATAAGCCACCTCTCCTATCCTTTGAAGCACCTCAAAAGGCCTAATAAACCGGGGGCTCAACTTGCCCCTCTTCCCAAACCTCATAACACCCTTCATGGGTGATACCTTTAGCAAAACCTTCTCCCCAACCATAAAAGACACATCACGGACCTTCCTATCCACGTAGCACTTCTGCCTGGATTGCGTCGTGCGAAGCCGCTCCTGAATTAATTTCACCTTATCTAAAGCGTCCTGGACCAAGTCTCTACCTAAGAGCCTAGCCTCACCCGGCTCAAACCATCCAACCAGAGATCTGCACCTCCTCCCATACAAAGCCTCGTACGGAGCCATCTGAATACTCGACTGATAACTGTTGTTATATGCAAACTCCGCGAGTGGCAGAAACTGGTCCCATGAACCCCCAAAGTCAATGACACAAGCACGCAACATGTCCTCCAATATCTGAATAGTGCGCTCGGACTGCCCGTCTGTCTGAGGGTGAAAAGCTGTGCTTAACTCAACCTGAGTACCCAACTCTCGCTGCACGGCCCTCCAAAACTGTGGTGTGAACTGAGTAACCCTATCTGAAATGATGGAAACTGGGACACCAAGCAGGCAAACGATCTCTGGGATGTAAATTTCAGCCAACCGCTCTGAAGAGTAAGTAGTACCAACTGGAATGAAGTGCGCGGACTTGGTCAGCCGATCCAAAATAACCCAAATAGCATCGATCTTCCTCGAAGTCCGTGGGAGCCTAACTACAAGGTCTATAGTGATCCGCTCCCACTTCCACTTTGGGATCTCTAACCTCTGAAGCAAGCCACCCGTCTCTGATGCTCATACTTAACCTGCTGACAGTTTAGACACCGAGCCACAAACCCAACTATATCCTTCTGTATCCGCCTCCACCAATAGTGCTGCCTCAAATCCTGGTACATCTTCGCGGCACCCGGATGGATGGAATACCGCGAGCTGTGGGCCTCCTCAAGAATCAGCTCTCGAAGCCCATCTATATTAGGCACACATATCTGGCCCTGCATTCTCAGCACGCCGTCATCACCAATAGTCACATCCCTAGCATCACCTCTCCGAACCCTGTCCTGAAGAACGAGCAAGTGAGGGTCATCATACTGACGATCCCTGATACGGTCATAAAGAGAAGACCTGGAGACCACACAAGCCAATACCCGACTAGGCTCCGAAATATCCAATCTGACAAGCTAGCATGCTAAGTTCTGAACATCTAATGCCAAAGGTCTCTCTGCTGCTGGAAGATATGCTAAACTCCCCAAACTCTCTGCCCGGCAACTCAAAGCATCGGCCACCACATTGGCCTTCCCCGGATGGTACAAAATAGTGATATCATAGTCCTTAAGAAGCTCCAACTATCTCTGCTGACGCAAATTAAGATCCTTCTACTTTAACAGATACTGCAGACTCCGGTGATCAGTATAGATCTCACAATGAACCCCATACAAATAATGACGCCAAATCTTCAAGGCGTGAACAATGGCTGCTAACTCAAGGTCATGGACAGGATAGTTATTCTCATGGGTCTTCAACTGGCGCGAGGCATAGGCAATCACCCTACCCTCCTGCATCAAAACACAACCAATGCCTATCCTCGAGGCATCACAATACACGGTGTAACAACCTGAAGCTGATGGCAGAACTAACACTGGAGTTGTGGTCAAAGCAGTCTTGAGCTTCTGAAAGCTCTCCTCACATTCATCCGACCACCTGAATGGAGCACCCTTTTGGGTCAATTTGGTCAAGGGCGATGCAATAGATGAAAATCCCTCCACAAAGCGACGGTAGTAACCCGCCAAACCAAGAAAGCTCCTAATCTCCGTGGCTGAGGACGATCTGGGCCAACTCTGCACCGCCTCTATCTTCTTCGGATCCACCTGAATACCCTCACTGGACACCACGTGCCCCAAGAATGCTACTGAACTGATCCAAAACTCACATTTAGAGAACTTTGCATAAAGCTTCTCCTCCTTCAATCTCTGCAATACAGCCCTCAAATGCTGAGAGTGCTTTTCCTGGCTACGGGAGTACACCAGGATGTCATCAATAAATACAACAATGAATGAGTCCAAATAGGGCTGAAATACACTGTTCATCAAATTCATGAACGTTGTTGGGGCATTAGTCAGCCCAAAAAACATCATCAAGAACTCATAATGGCCATATCGGGTTCTGAAAGCTGTTTTAAGAATATCTGAATCCCGAATCTTCAGCTGGTGATAACCGGACCTCAAATCGATCTTGGAGAACACCCTCGCTCCCTGAAGCTGGTCGAATAAATCATCAATACGAGGAAAAGGATACTTGTTCTTGACTATGACCTTGTTCAACTACCTGTAATCAATACACATTCTCATGGAACTATCCTTCTTCTTCACAAATAGAACCGGTGCACCCCATGGTGACACACTAGGCCGAATAAACCACTTATCAAGGAGTTCCTGAAGCTGTTCTTTCAATTCCTTCAACTCCGTCAGTGCCATACGATACGGTGGAATATAAATGGGATGAGTGCCCAGCACCAAATCAATACCAAAGTCAATATCCATGCCATGCGGCATGCCCGGTAGGTCTGCAGGAAACACATCCAGAAAATCACGTACCACCAGAACAGAATAAATGACAGGAGTCTCTGCACTAACATCCCTCACAAAAGCCAAATAAGATAGGCAACCCTTCTCAACCATGCGCTGAGCCTTTAAATATGAAATCACCCTACTTGGTACATAATCTACAGAACCGCTCCACTTAACCCTCGAAATTCCTGGCATAGCCAATGTCACCGTATTAGTGTGACAATCTAGAACAACATGACATGGAGATAACCAATCCATACCCAATATCACATCAAAGTCAACCATACTGAGCAACAATAGATCCACTCGGCTCTCCAGACCCCCAATAGTCACCCCACATGACCGATATACGCAGTCCACAATAATAGTATCGCCCACGGAAGTAGATACATGTACAGATGAAACTAAGGACTCACGGGGCATATCCAGAAAATGGGCGAAATACGAGAAAACATATGAATACGTGGAACCAGGGTCAAATAATACTGAGGCATCTCTGTGGCAAACTGAGACAATACCTGTAATCATAGCATCTGAAGCAATAGCATCTGGTCTGGCAGGGAGAGCATAGAAACGGGCCTGACCACCCCCTGATCTGCCTCCCCCTCTAGGGCGGCCCCTAGCTGACTGACCTCCACCCCGAGCTGACTATGCGGGTGGTGAGGTAGCTGGTGCTGTAGTCGGAGGCTGACTCCTCTGCTGAGATAGACCTCTATGACTATGAGGGCATTGCCTCCACATATTCCTAAGCTCTCCACACTCAAAACAACTCTCTGGTGCTGGCGGCGGAAACTGAAGGGAACCCCTAGCATCGGGATGACTGGTAGAAGAACCTGGCATGGAAGAGCCCTGAACAGGTGGAGCACGGGACGTACTCTGAACTGGAAGGGCACTAAGTGATGAGTGGCCCTGATGAGAACTGTGAGAACCATGGCCAGATGATGCACCCTGATGAAATGGCCGAGTTGACTGAGCCTGTCTGAAATGACGACCTCTACCATGCTGGAACTGACCCCCAAAAGGAGCACCGCTAAATCCACCCTGACAACGAGGCCTCTTGACCTCCCGCGAACCATCTCAATCTGCCGAGCAATGTTGGCAACCTCATCAAAGGTAGCACCCGAAACTCGCTCCCTGGTCATGAGCAACTGTAGCTGATAAGTGAGGCCATCAATAAACCTCATGATCCTCTCTCTGTCCGTGGGAACCAACCAGATAGCATGACAGGCCAACTCAGAGAACCGCATATCATACTGCGTCATAGACATATCACCCTGGCGAAGCCGCTCAAACTGTCTGTGTATCTCCTCTCTGAGAGATCGAGGCACGAACTACTCCAAAAAGACCATGGAGAACTGCTGCCAAGTAAGGGGTGTTGCGCCAACAGGCCTACGCCTCTCGTAAGTCTCCCACCATCTGAGTACAGCCCCAGAAAACTGAAAGGTAGTGAATGAGACCCCACAAGTCTCCAAAATACCAGCAGTACGGAGTATCCTCTGACACCTGTCCAAAAAGTCCTGAGCATCCTCTCTCTCTGTGCCACTGAAAGGTGGTGGCTGAAGTCTCCCAAACCTCTCCAACCTGCGCTGATCATCCTCAGGCATAGCAGGAACCACATAATCCTGAGCAACAGCAATCGGCTAGGCTGGTGGTAGCTCTGGTGTCTGAAGTCCCTGAATAACCTGCTCGGGTGTGCGAGCGATAGGAGTCTGAGTGCCTCCCCTGGCCTGAGAAGTGGTTGCGGCCGTCGAAATAGAGAGCTTCTGAGCAAGGCCAGTACACGCTGTCAGAATCTGAGCTAGGGCCTCCTGAAGGCCTGGAATCACAATAGGCACATGTGGTGCCTGAGCTGGTGCATCAACATCTGGAACTTGGTCCTGATCTGGGACAACCGGTGGATATGTAGGTATTGCCCCAACTGATGTATGGGCTGTACCTCTGCCCCTACCACAGCCTTTACTGCGGCCTCGGCCTCTCGCGGCCCTGGCTGGTGGTACTGGTAGCTGGCCCTCCTTACCGGTAGTACGAGTCCTCACCTCTGTGAGAGAATGAAACAACACATGTTTAATTACTAGAATCAACAAATTCGCACGACAAGAATCCAAGAATGTGAAGTTTCCTAAAGGTTCTGCAGCCTCCTGAAGATAAGTACAGACGTCTCCGTACCGATCCGCAAGACTCTACTAAACCCGCTCATGACTCGTGAGACCTATGTAACCTAGGCTCTGATACCAATCTGTCATGACCCAAACTAACCTCTGTCGTGATGGTGCCTATCGTGGAGCTAGGCAAGACGACTAATTTCCAAAAACAAATCGATATTTTCATTTCAAAGATAATTTCAAGATTATTTAACATAAAATCTCCATTTAAAGAGTTCCAATTAAAGAAAAACAGAAGTGCGGAAAAGAAAAGCCCGACATCGGGGTGTCACTAGTCATGAGCATCTTCTACAATCTGTCTAACAATATCAAGGCTAACTCAGCCTGGAAAATAGCTAAATACAACTAGAGGAAGATAAGAGGGAGAAGAGCAGGGGCTGCGATCGCCAAATATCTACCTTGCTATCTCCAAGAAAATCTGGAACCAGAACACTCAATAACCGCTACCGTGTCCAGCTACACCTGAATCTGCACACAAGGTGCAAGGAGTAACATGAGTACGCCAACTCAGTAAGTAACAATAATAAATAAAGACTGAGCAGTAGTGACGAGCAATAAAGCATATAACGTTCATATCAGGAAATCTCAGTAAAATACTACATGCTTTTAAAAAATCAGGATTTGAATCAAATTATCTAGTTTAAACCCAGTTCCAGTAAAAATCATTTAAAGACATTTTTCCAACAGTTTTTCAAACAAAGGCTCAATGCAAAGGTGAGCAAAAATGATGAAATCATAAACAGCCCCTCAAGCAAAACGTCACTCATATACATCCCCTCGGGCAAACCTCACAGTCACTCGTGCCACTCAGGTATACCTCACAATCACTCTTGCCACTCGGACATACATCACAATCGCTCATGCCTCCGAGTCACTCAGCACTCGGCACTCGGCACTCGCACTCAGTAGGTACCTGTGCTCACTGGGGGTGTGTACAGACTCCGGAGGGGCTCCTTCAGCCCAAGCGCTATAATCTGCACGGACAACTCACGTGCCAAACTAATAAAGTATACTGCAGGCGGGCAGCCCCGATCCACACTCATCCTCACAAATCAGGCCTTCGGCCTCACTCAATCATAAATATGCTGCAGGCGAGCAGCTCCGATCCACACTCATCCTCACAAATCAGGCCCTCGGCTTCACTCAGTCATAAACCTCTCAAGCCTCTCGGGCATTTCAATAAAACAGGGCATTCGGCCCAAAACATTTATATGCATCAAAATAGAGTCATAAAACTTAGTTATGCGGTAAACAAGTATAAACATGACTGAGTATAGATTTTCAATCGAAAACAATGAGAGGATGGTAAGAAACAGCCCCTAAGGGTCCAAACATGGCATTCAGCCCAATTTACAGAAATTCTTTCTAAAACATATAAGTATCATATGGTTTCAACAAAGTATACAACTTTACAGTTGCTACGGGACGGACCAAGTCACAAATCCCCAACAGTGCACGCCCACACGCTCTTCACCTAGCATGTGCGTCACTTCAAAATAGTAGAATGATACGAAAATCCGGGGTTTCATACCCTCAGGACTAGATTTACAATCGTTACTTACCTCAAAACGTGAAACTTTTTACTCTTCTATGCCTTTGCCTCGCAATTCGGCCTCCGAATGCCTCAAATCTAGTCACAAATAATTTGTTTCAGTCAATAAAATTTATTGGAATTAATTTCATAAGAAAATACTAAATTTTCATAAAAATTCGAAATTTAGCTCAAAAATCGCATGTGGGGCCCACGTCTCGGAACCCGACAAAAGTTAAAAAAATCCGAAAGCCCATTCAACCACGAGTCTACCCATACAATTTTACCAAAATCCGACCTCAACTCGACCCTCAAATCTACAAATCTTATTTCCAAATTTCTAAGTTCCAATCTCCGATTTATACCTCAAAATCATGTAATCTAGTCGGATTATTCGGTGCTAATTCAATATTATGGAGTAGAAATGATCACAAGGGACTTACCTTAAGTTTTCCTTGAAAATATATCAAAAATCGCCTCTCCTCAAGCTCTAATTTGTCAAAAATGACAAATGGGACGAAGTCCCTATTTTTATAATTCTGCCCAGACAACCTCGGTTCTGCCTCGATCTTGGCCTTCGATCTTGTCCTTCGATCGAAGTCCTCGATCCTGGTCCTCAATCCTGGCCCTCGATCCTGTTCTCGATCCTGGTTCTCGATCCTAGGCCTTCGATCATGACCCTCGACCCTAGGCTCAATTATGGCTTCGATCGTGGCCCTCGACTCTGGGCTCGATCATGGCTTCGATCGTGGCCCTCGACCCTGGGCTCGATCATGGCTTCGATCGTGGGCTCGATCTGGGCTCGATTTCTTAGAGATTTCTGGGCTCGAATCTGGCAGAAGAAATTTCCAATACAAGGAAATTGCAGCAGCTATTGTAGTTCAATTTTTGATTCGTTAACCATCCGAAACTCACCCGAGGCCCTCGGGACCTCAACCAAATATACCAACAAGTCCTAAAACATCATACAAACTTAGTCGAATCCTCAAATCACCTCAAACAACGCTAAAACCATGAATTACGCCCCAATTCAAGCCTAATGAACTTTGAAATTTCTAATTTCTACAAAAAAAAAATCCGGAACCTATCAAATCACGTCCGATTGACCTCAAATTTTGCACACAAGTCCTAAATGACATAACAGAGGTATTCCAATTTTCGGAATTAGATTCCGACCCCGATATCAAAAAGTCAACCCCCCGGTCAAACTTCTCAAAAATAAAACTTTCGACATTTCAAGCCTAATTCCTCTACGGACTTCCAAATAATATTTCGGACACGCTCCTAAGCCCAAAATCACCATACGGAGCTATTGGAATCATCAAAATTTAAATCCGAGGTCGTTTACACATAGGTCCATATCCGGTTCACTTTTCTAACTTAAAATTTTCAATTATGAGACTAAGTGTCTCATTTCACTTCGAGTTCCTTCCGGACTCGAACCAACTAACCCGATATAATATAATATAGCTTAATAACACAAAAAGAAGTAGGAATGGGGAAAACGGGGTTATAACTCTCGAAACGACCGGCCGGGTCATTACATTGATTTAATTGGGTGTACTTGTATTTATTAATTATTGAGTGATATTAATGGTATTCTTGTTGTCTGTTGTGCATATCACTGGTTGTTCCATGTTGTCCTATTGTTATTTGTTTCCTATTATTTTGTATATTATATTGCACAGGTTATTAGACTAGTGAGTGTCTTGACTGTACCTCGTCTCTACTCCATTGAGGTTAGTCTTGATACTTACTGGGTACCGACCGTGGCGTACTCATACTACACTTCTGCACATTTTTGTGCAGAGCCAGGTATTGAAGATAACGGACTTGAGCAGAGTTAAAGCGGGATCGTAAGTATTCAAGGTAGAGCTACTTGGTTGTCGCAGTCCCTTGGAGTCTTTTCATTTCATTGTACTGTTAACTTGTAATCAAACAGTATTGTATATTCGGTCCTCGTGATCATTCTATGTCTTCAGTTAGAGTTCGTGACTCAGTACTACCAGTCTTGGGAGGTTGTATATTGTAATTATTTCCGTTGTTAGTTTCAAAAAAAATAGCTTCAAAAATGTAATGGAAATCGGCTTACCTAGTCTTAGAGACTAGGTGCCATCACGACTCTTGTGGTGAAATTTTGGGTCGTGACAAATACATAATTGTGTATTAATATTCTATATGTAAAATTATCAAACAAACAATTATATGCAGTGCGATGATAAATTAGTGTTTAATATTACCCACAAAAATTTTAGACATGTAAGTATATTTCCATAGAATAAATAAGTTGAATTAATATGTACTAGTATAATTTTGTTCTACTTAGAATACGTTTCAATAAGCTTAGTAGGCATAAAACTAGATGATATCAATTCCGACAAGTTTCAACATTCAATACGATTCATCTAATAGTTCAATTATTAATTTTAAAGTCATTAATTAGTTTGTACACTTAGGTGATAAATTTATTGAAGACACATTTAAACCTTTTGAAAATTCTGCAAGAATTCCTTCTAAATGCATATTCTGTTAGAATATTTGGATGTGGGCTTAATTAGTCTAATTATTGTAATTCAATTTTAATCCTTATTTATTTATGTGTAGGATTAAACTTCTTCGTAGTTTATATAATGAAATAACAATTTAACCAAAACTTATTGTTTTCATATCAATGCAATTATTATAATCATATTCAAAACAAGTGATGCATATGGTAATTAAATTGCAGGTTAAAGAAGATCCTAATAGAAACGTTATAAACATAGGAATGTATACCTGAATTGGAAAAGAAACTGACTACCTCTTTTAGGACGAAGATAAAATTCGGATGAAACAGATAACCTCGGTTAGAACCCCGTGTTGATAACGTGTTAAGAAATGAGAGCACAATAGAACAATATACTAATGGAGACAAAATATATGTGAGGGAGAATGATTTTATTATTTCTTTTCTTGGTGTGTTATTCATAGGGTCAAAAGTTCCCTATTTATAAAGGTACAAATACATTCAAAGGTTTTAAGTTAATGTACTTCTTAATTGAGTACATGAATACAAAGTACGTTAAATGGACAGACAAATGCATTCCTCACTCACATGCATTCATCTCATTTATAACAAATGTGAGAGTTTTTATTTTATTGCTCAAAAACATATTTTAATAATCTTATATGATGGTTTTTTTAAAAAAAATGTATTAAATGACTCATGGTTTTCTTAAAATTTTGTACTAAATTACTCATGTGTTTTTAAATATTTTGTACTAAAAAACTTGAGATCAAAGGCCAAACCAAGATTTAAATTCTATGGGTTTCAATCTTTAAGATTTTAGCATTGAATCCATTCACTCGTGGTTTACACTAGATTATTGTTATTTGTTTTATTGAACCTATTATGTTTTAAAAGTTATGGGTTCATATTATTATTTGTTACAATTTTAGGGGATTTTCACACATAAATTATGCTCAACGTCTTACGTGAATCCAATACCATAACCCTGGATCTGTCCCTTCTCGGGATACACATGCAACGCACGTGACGAGAGACTAGTAATAATAATAAGGAGCATCAAACAGATTATGCATTTCATGCTACATATAGTAGAGGATTAAGAACTTTTAGCCACCAAACGAAAACTTAATCTCAAGATGACTTGATGCCTTTAAAGATTACAGGGGTTTAACATGAACAGTATGTTGTATTCTTCCTTCCATCATAGCTTAACAAGGGCCATGGGATAGAATGTCAACTTCTGTTAATACAAGCTCAAAAATGTCTTATTCAAATAAACTGGAAAGAGTATAAGATGTAGTCATTATCACTTTCCAACTTGCGCCAAAATTTCAACTCCCCTAAAATCTCTGAGATATCTAGTTGTCAACAACCTCAATCAAGCTTGACTCGTAATCACTTGGTGCCTCGTAGCCATGCAGATTCATAAAGGTTGCAGCGACGTTAGCAAGCCCACCAGTAGGGAGATCTTGGCGGAATCTCACACCGGGTGCCAGTCCAGGACCACCAATTGCAATAGGAACCTATAAGGGGAAAAAAAAATATAGATTCCACGAACCAAACCAGCAATAGGAGAGCACACATGCAATGATGCAATTGCTAAGTTAAACCTTTCTTTCGAATTTCTAACCAGTGTTTTCAATAACTCTTTGTATATGTTTCAATAGATTTTCATATTACAAAATCTTTGGAAAGATGACAAAGATTAGTATTTAACACAATCCTGAGATTTACTAATCAGGAGGTCCCCCTTACCCTCCTCCCTACTGGGGTACGAGTTCACCCGAACCCATTAGATTTTGCTCAAACAATATATTTGCGTTAAACATTAAATATGTAGAAATATTAAATTCAGAACCCAGTTATTAGCATTCGAAGTCGTCGTTCTAAATACCAAAACCCATAAAGTTGAAATTATGGCTATGCCTTGCCTCCCTGTACTAATTGATGTCTCATGTCTCATGAAATTAGAATAATGCATGCTGTTCCAGTTTTCTATATCTCAGATCTCCACACGAAAAAAGAAAAAACAGAAACAAAATTAAGGTTTTCATTGCGAAAAAATGAATGAATTACTTACAGGTTCGCAAGTGTGAGAAGTGAGTATCTGAATATTCCCGTTCTTGTCAAGAGCTGGCTCTCCCTTCTTATTTCTCTTAACCATATCTTCAGCATTTCCATGGTCAGCAGTAACGAGATATATTCCACCAACTTGTTCAATAGCGTCAAGGATCATCTGCAAGAAAGATTAAGTCACAACCATTAGTGATGTCCAATGACAGCTATCATCGCAAAACATTAAAGATATCGCAAAAATGTGAGAAAAAAAAAATCACAGGAAAATCTTATGACACTCAGAACAATTGAATCCAAAGAAGCATCATTACCTTGACAGCCTCATCAGCGGACTTGCAAGCTTCAATCGTTGCTTTGATATCACCAGT
Source organism: Nicotiana tabacum (assembly GCF_000715075.1). Lineage (NCBI taxonomy): Eukaryota > Viridiplantae > Streptophyta > Magnoliopsida > Solanales > Solanaceae > Nicotiana > Nicotiana tabacum. Next base: position 120,560,014 of record NC_134081.1, read on the forward strand.
ATGCCCCACCATATCACCATTAGGTAGGTTCACACGTACCTAATAAATAATTCAGAAACCAGGGTAAGCTTTCTATCTTTTTAAAAAGAAAGTCTTTTTTGAAAACATAAACACTCACAAAGCAACTCCATATATTACCTGGTCAAATTTCCCGCTAAGGATGGCATCTCTAGTCTTTTCAGCAATCTCCAGCGCCTTCATTTTTGGCTTAACGTTAAATGTAATCCCACTGTCACTTGGAATTTCTACATACTGTTCCAATTTCTCGTTAAAATACCCGGAGCGGTTTCCGTTCCAAAAGAAGGTGACATGACCAAATTTAACAGTCTCACTGTTTAAACAAGAATAAGAGTTGTTAATACTAGCTCAAAAAAAAATTATAAACTTCTGTATAGATGTTTCTTCATGTAGAATATTTTATTATGTAGAATGGCATATCAATCTATCGAATAAACTCTTAATTTAATCTCTAGTTCACTTTTTTCGAACAATAAAGGCTGTTTGACTTCCAGGTTTATGTTGATAAAATTAGCAGCAGCCTATACAATAAAATCAGGCATTTTGAACAAATAATAACAATTTCAATCTTCTGCAAGGTATTCCAAACAAAGGCACCAGAAGAGATATCACATCAACCTACCTGCAAGCAAAAGTCCGAACACCATTGCGCACTAGGTACTCCCCAGATGTCCTGTCAATCTCTGGAGGGGAAACAAGGTAGTGGCTGGGAAGCTGCAACTCACCATCATATTGGAGCATACCAGCATAACGGATTTTAGGGACTCGTACACGATCAAATTTATCAAAGTTCTCGTATTCAAGGGCCTTTGCGAGCATGACCATACGATCAGCTCTGAAGTTGAAAGTCACAACAGCATCACCATCCAAAATAGGCCCAACGGGCTTTCCATTATCGTCAACAATAACAAAAGGGGCTAAGTACTGATCATTGGCGTTGGGTTCCTGCCTCAACTTTTTAACTGCTTCAACAGGATCCTTGAACTTGTGTGGAGCCTCACCAAGAACTTGAGCATCCCAACCTCTTTTAACGACATCCCAGTCATTCTGGCATTAAATGAATGAATGAATGATAAGTAACAATAGGACATGAAGAATGAAATCCCAGAAAGTTTGTTTAAAGCATGGAAGTTGGTATGATAACTAATGACAGTTGTGAAGGAAAGATAATAGAAGACAGTACAAGCCTGAAGCATCAGGTCAACTTGATCAAATTGACCTGATGAGCACAGTAGAAAAAAGCAACCAAAGAAAAAAATTCTTGAAGGTTCAGAAGAACTGTTTATATCACAAACAACAGAACACATCAATGTCAAGGTAGTACGGTGGTCCCCGAAAAGTATTGTATATTGAAACTCTGCTCTGTTACCTTTTTTTGATAAGCAGCTATGTGTTATTGGTGTCTGTTAGGAATATGATAATGTAAATAAGCTGCAACTGAGGAGAATGTTGTATATATCAATTAGGGCCAATTAGGGGGATCGTTATTTTGACATGTAAATCTGATTCTATCCGATTTTAGGTTGTCCTGTACACTTTTTGACCCCCGATAGCTTGAGGGAATAATTCAAGCTCAGAATTGTCAAAATCTCTTCATCTCTTCATTCATTACATGATATAGCCAGATCTATCCCTATTGTTTGGTTATCCAATGATGAGCCTCTATGTTATGTTATCCACATCTAGTTGTTTAGTTCTGGGCGTGCACGGTGTTTGAATGTACCACATTAGTTGAGGTAATGGGGTGTAGTTTCTTTGTATGGTCTTGGACAATCCTCACCTCATGAGCTGGCTTTTGGAGTTGAGTTAGGCTCCGCCCCATTATATTTAGGAGACAACTATAGACATGAAATGTTGATGTTGAAAAGAGTCGAAGGGGTACAACAACATACAGTTAAAACTAAGAGTGGACAGCAATGAAACAAATTGCTTCTTTGGCAAACATATTAAGATAGAAGACAGTTACAAAAGGAAGCACTGAGCAACAACAACAAATTTTATATGATTAAATTATTCAGCATCAATCATATACCTAGACAAGTTGAAGAAGATAAACTTAAACAAAATTCTATCAAGCCAATGTTAACCAAAAAAGTCTCTTTAACGGATTATTGAAATGAAGGCTGCTTCTAGCTTTACGCAGGGCATTAGAAGCTTTGACCAATATTAGGTGCAGGAGGCAAACATTATCGGAAGAAAAAAAAATCCAAAATGCAGATATTTAAAAGCCACAAATTTACCTCATATCGATCCATGGTAACATACATGCGACCTCCACCAGATGCAACCTGGGCATCAATACCTTTTTCACGTAATTGTGCAAGAGAATTCTCAAGAGTCTCCATGAAGCCCACACTAGAACCATCTAGAACATCACGCCCATCAGTGAGGGCGTGGACACGAATTCTTTTGGCACCATGCTCAGCAGCACCTTTCAGCAACAACTGCAACCAAAATCAAGATTACATGTAGCAATCTCTTTTGGCACTAGAAAATTCAATCAATATACCGACTTAAAGAAAAATAGTACTCCCTCTATTCCACTTTATGTTACACTATTGCTATTTGGGGAGTCGAACAAGATTTTCTTTGACCACATCCTTTGAAAATACTTTCAACTATTTTGAGTTATGAATTATTGTGATTTATAGTACTCTTTGTATAGTTTCTACACATTATTTCAAAAAACAATTGAGAAGGTAACATATTATTTCAAATAATTTAGGAATTCTATGCTCGAATTCACATCAAAATTTAGTCTGTTTGACCCTCGTACTCCGAGAAGGTTCACATAAAGTAGAACGGAGGGAGTACTTGTTATTGACTTTGAAGTGAGTGGAAACCAATAGGTATCTGGAAAACGTAAATCAATCATCACTGTATTGTTTAAAAAACTGATATGCATACCTGCACTTGATCAAGCCTGGAGTGGACACCCCCATCACTCAAGAGTCCAATGAGGTGCAAAGTTCCTTTTTCAAAACATTCTTTAACGTACTTGAAACCTTCTCCCTCATAGATTTTACCAGAGGCAAGGGCCAGATCAACAAGCTTTGCACTACAAAGAAATACATTAGAGACAACAATAAGCAACTATTTAAATTAAAAAAACACCAAGGGAAGAATAGCTCCCTTAATCCAGTGATTGCATAAAATCATATGGAATCAGTTAAGTATAACCAAGTTCTTAATAGCGAATGGTGGTAGAAATAGGCAGTCTCAAAAGCTAATCTGCTTGTACTGCAATGTGGGCCATAGTACGAAAGGTACAGCAATTATGCAGCCAATCAAGGAGAGAAAGCAATTGATCCACGCATTGATGAAAGCTCTTCCTTTGCTTCTGATTTCTGTTTATTTTTCTTTCTCTTTGGTTTGATTAGTTAAGACTGAGTTTTTGGGACTAAACTCTAAGGCATCAAACAAGATTCTGGTCCCAATACCAATCAAAAATCTCCACTCAGTTCCAAAGTACTAATCTCTTTTTTTGCATGAATCATATAACATTAACTTTAAACAACTAATCTCAGACTGAATTAAACAGATAAGAATCCCCCAACAAAAAAGAAAAAAAAACATTAACAACCTACAAAATCTCTGAATACTCCAGCAAAAACAAGCTTTTCAAAAGACAACAACAGAATAACATGTACAGGAATTTCTTTCATATGTACAGAAGCAAAGAGCTCACCCTTGAGCAAAGATCCTTCCAGCACCAAGAGCATTGTGACCAACCTCACTGTTACCCATATCATCCTCTGTGGGCAGTCCCACTGCATTACCATGTGCCTTAATCAATCTCCATTTTTCAGGAGCACCCTATAAAATATTTAGCAAACACCAAGATAAATAAAACAAATCATAAATCCAAAAAGCAACAAAGAAAAAAAACAGTTCCATGAGCCTTAATCAGTCTCCATTTTTCAGAGCATGTACTATAAAACAAAGTTTCGCAAACACCAAGATGAATAAAACAAATCATAAATAAATAAAGCAACAATCTTTAACCAAAGGTATTTAAAAAATAGCAGTTCAATGAGCTTAATCAATCTCCATTTTTCAGGAGCACCATATAAAATATTTATTAGTAAAAACCTAGATAAAGAAAAGAAATCATAAATCCATAAAGCAACAATCTTTAAACAAAAAAAAAATAGCAGTTGCATGAGCCTTATTCAATCTCCATTATTCAGGAGCACCCAATAAAATATTTTTTTAGCAAAAACTCAGATAAAGAAAACAAAATCAGAAATCCATAAAGCAACAATCTTTAAACAACAACAACAACAAAGTGTATTGCCACAAGCGGGGTCTTGGGAGTATACTATGTGCGCAGCCTTATGTTTCCGATAGACCCTCGGCTAAATCATATTTAAACAAAGAAATTAAAAAAAAGCATTTACATGAGCTTTTCCATGAACACCAATAAAAGATTTTTAGCAAAAACCCAGATAAGAAAAACAAATCATAAATCCATAAAGCAACAATCTTTAACCAAAGAAATTAAAAAAAAGCATTTACATGAGCTTTTCCAGGAACACCCAATAAAAGATTTTTAACAAAGACCCAGATAAGAAAAACAAATCATAAATCCATTAAGTTACAATCTTTAACCAAAAAAAGAAAATGAGAACCAAAAATCTTACATTCTTGAGGGAGTCCATAACAGGAGTTTCAGCAACATGGATAGCATTAAACTCATTAGGTTTAGCCTCACCCCAACCATCCAAAACAATCACAGCTACTGTCTTTCCCTTTGGAAGTTTAGGGTGGTCTTTCAATTTCCATGCATCTCCTGAACTTCCCATATCTCAGATCTTAAAATTTTCTTCACCCAAAAAAAACAAGAAAATTAGTACATCAATCAGATCTGTAGGGTCAAATCAAAGAACATAAAAGATATAAACATAGATTTATGTAAAAGAGAAAATACCTTAATACAGAGGAGGAGTTATAGGAAGCGATATAGTAGAGGAGAAGAGAGACCAAAAGGTGTTGTAGTGGAGAAACTAATGAACGGGTGATGGGGGGGTTTTATTGGATTGCTGAGCTGAAAAATCGGAAGCCTACACTTGTTGAACAAATAATAAAAAAGAATATTGTAGAAATTTTCACAAGAAAAAGAAAAGGAAAACTCGAGAAAAGTGAGATTAGTTAGGTTTTACACGTGAGGGGGCACGTGAGAATCTTGAAATAAAATATTTGTTTATTTAGATTTTTATTTGAGCTTAGCTAATATCCATGGGTAATGTAAAAAAAATAAAAATTACACTATTAAAATGTTTTTACATGTTATTACAGACTTACAGTAGTAATAATTTGTCTTATTGTTAGTATCATTAGTAGAGGCGGAACCAGGATTCGATGATCGCGGGAGCATTATAGTATTCAATATAAATTTATTATTGCTCATATAGATTGATATGGGGTATATGTTAATATCTGATTATTTTTTTGAAAAAAATTATAAATATATATATATATATATATGGAGTTTTTATTGAAATTTTTGGATGTCAGTGGCCCGTCAAGATATAATGTAAGTCCGCCTCTGATTATAGGTCTACTTTTTATTAATGCTTGCATGTAACTTTATTTTAAATGATTTGACGTAAATGAATTCAAGTCTTTTAGTTTTTGTAATAAGTAAGGAGAAAGATCTAAAGAAGCATGACTTGTGCACCAATAGTACAGAAACAAGTAAGTAAAAAAGGAAAAAAAAAAATATTTTGGATGAAGAAGGCAAAAGAAAATAAAAAAGGAATAAAAGAAAAAGCTAGGGATGAATAGTTATGGTTCATGTTGTTTTTGAGAAAACAATTAATAAAAATGGAATAATTGTTTTAAGTCAAAGGGGAAAAGAAAGAGTTAAGCGTGAATGGTGATGAATTACGCTGTTATTTTTATAAAAATATTATGCAAAAAATATGTTTATTACGTTTTTTTCTTTTTTCTTTTTAAATAAACAAAGGAGGGGGTATATGCTAATGTGCCAAAGTAGTTATGCTTGACCATCAAGAAAGTGATGTTTTCGGAGGCGGCTCGCCGTCGGGCCTTGGGAATGGTCCAATTAGCTTCTTTGGGCCTTCTATTGGGTCGGATACCCACTTTCTCGAAACAAAATTTTTGTCGCTTTACCTTTTTGGTTGGAAAAATGTGTGAAAAAGTTTTTCGTAAAAAGTGTATGTAAGATGATTTTTAAAAGAGGGGTGGGCGTTCAAGGCAGTTCGGATTGGATATGAAAATATCATTTTTGACTTTTGATTTTTGATTTTTAATTTTCGATTTTCGGATTGAAGAAATGATAATCCAAATCCAATCCAAATAAGCTCGGATTGGATCGGATTTTTTAAATTCGGTTTCGGATTAATCGGTTTGGATATTTTTGGATTTTTCGATTTTGAGCTTATAAGTTGAGATGTTTTTTCTTTTTACAAAAATGAATATCCAAATGAAGTACTCATGTTAAATTGCCTGAAAAGTTTATTCTCACTGCAATCATCCAAATAAAATATTCAAGTAATGAAATTATTATCAAGGAAATATAATACAGACATTAATGAAGCCGATAAGAAGTAGCAATAATAAAACCATGTCCAAATAGAAAGTATTCTGACAGTAACTTTATAACTAATATTGAATATATGAGATAATATCTAATGAGTAGGGTATTTGAACTTATTACTATTGACATATGGATAATGGACTAAATATAAAGAATAAAATTTTGGATTTTTGGATATTCGAAATTTCGAAGTACCAAATCAAATATCCAATTCAAAATCCAAAATTTTTAAAAATTAAACACAAAATGCAATCCATAATCCGTAAATCCAAACCAAAAATCCAAAAATTCCGGATTTTGGGTTTGCCCAAACTATGCCCACCCCTAGATAAGCTAATAAATATTTTTCAAAACTTTGATTTTTTCTAAAATTTTAGGAAAACTTAAAAATCTCCTAAAAGGTTGCTCTTTATGTTTTCCGAAGAGTTGAAGAGACGTGTAACTTGTTTTGCAAAAACTATCAAACGAGCACCAGTTTTTGAACCCCGTTTCAATCCAAGAATTTGAGGGAGGGGGAGGAATGGACAGAAAATTTCCACCCAATTTTCCTTTGACCAGACACTAACAATTTAATTTTTCATATACTAGGGATTTCACTTGAAAAAACTAAGGAGTTTGGTTCTATACCTATGAATTCAGTGCATGCGATCTTGTAGCACTTACGTCTAAATCGTCAAGTAGGAGTTTTACTTTATTAATCACTAATTTCAATAATGTGATCTACTCCAGCGAGCATAATATAGGTAGCTCTATGATTTGAGGCATCTATGTTTTTCATTCTTTATTTTTCTGCACAAAAGAAATTCCATATGGACAATGGAAATTGTAGCTTTATCCGATACCTTATAACCACCTAATAAATACGTGCTATGTACAATAGACGTAGACAATTTTTGTTTAAAACTAGCATGTATGAGCTTACTCATATTGTCGAATTCAAACCCGAATAAAGGAGGAGTGTTATGGTAAACCGACAATCAACGCAAAACTTGATCATTCGAGTGATTTTATGGTGTGCCTCACACAACTGACTTAGCTAGCGTTTGGCAATAGATTTCCAAATTTATTATACACACAAGTTCTAAAAACTATCACAAATACCCAACAGTACCATAGTCCTAAACATAAATAAATTTGATACAAAATTATCATTTTTATAATGAACTACATGATAAACTATCAGATGACCGACAAGACGAAGCAACATCTTTACACGGGCTCTTTTATAAAATACAAAAGTTTTGAAATTTGGCCAAAATGTAGGCAAAATCTATGGCCAACCGTGTCCTTAGTTGTGTCTTTTTTATCCCACACATTTGTGGACCCATATCTTACACATTTGGGTCCACAAAATTCTGGGACCACAAAGTTGTGTGAGACAAAAAGGAGGCCTCACATAACTAGTGTAGTTGTGTGACACACAAAATAAATTTTTTCTGATTGTTGGAAGACTTTGAATTATCGAAATGTTCCTAACTACTCTGTGCAAGATCTGCACATCCATGAGAATCAACTATTTTCTTACAATTCAAAGGTAAGCATTCTGCAAACTTGAGATCATAAACTCATTAGGCAGCAAACAATCCTGGTGCCTTGGAATAAAAATGTCCAAGGCAATCCAGAATTTACAAACGACTCCAGTCCCATGGCTCAATTCATGCTTTGCTTCTCGTATACAGCTCAGTATTTATGTACTGCTCAATATCTATAAAAATACTTGTATTATAACTAACTACCATCATTAACGCTAAACCAAACACTTTATTTAGTAACTAACTAAACTTAAAATGCAACTAACGTCATGTTCCTTCCTTTCTAAGTGGCCATTGCATAAAGTGGTTAAAGATCAATCCTTTTAACCAAAGCCCTAGTAACTCTTCAAAGAGCCACTAATGAGCAGCTAACACATAAAGCACTCTTGAATGAACTTCTCTCTCTTTTTTTGTGTGTGCGCACTAATGAGCAGCTAACACATAAAGCACTCTTGAATGAACTTCTCTCTCTTTTTTTGTGTGTGCGTGGGGAGGTGAGTACGGGTCGAAGCTTGAGGTTTGGGAAAAGCAGCTAAGCTGCCAACACTATTGAAAAGGCAAAATTAATCCAGCACATTGACAAGATTAATGATGGATAATGCCGAAGGCGCAATCCTTGCGTCTGCTAATAATATGTAACATATGTACTATCTCAAGTAATAAACTTACACACATAAAAGCATACAATAATTCCTTTTTAACATAAAAGGACCCAAAGGCAAAGTGGCAAACCTATATTGAGCTGCAAAGTGAATTAGTCATAAGATTAGAAACGCCAAATTGTAACTAATCTTCAACTTGATCAAAATCAGTCACAAACTTCCAGCTACTGCAGTACATTCACTCAACAACTACTCCTTATTATGCCACTTAGAATGGTTTGACATACAAGAAATGCAACCATAAGGCAAAAAGTCATGCAAAAAATGGCATAAATCTGGAAGTGGCAGTCTCAAATAATTAAAACTTTCAAAAGTTATTTATGATAGCTCCCCTTTCCTAATTGCCCGCTTTACAAGTCCATGATCATAAAAATCAATGGGATTAATAGATGTTCTTCAATTGAGACTCCTGCTGAATGACTGGAGCTAAAGCAGGAACCAGGAAGCTAAAATGAAAACACGATGATTTCCAGAGGAAACCCAAATATTCACTTTGAATTCTAAGAAAATGCCTTTTGCAAGATGTAACTTAGTCGAATATTGCTATTTACCTCTTTAATGAAGGATCAGAGAAGCAAACCAACTAGAGTTTCACCACTCCAATTATATCTAAAACTCAATATTAACAATTCTCTACCTTGCCAATTCTATACAGTCGATGTAAAGTCCAATTCCAAGAGTAAACAATACACACAGCTTTAACAATTTAAACAACCGATTGCTCAAAAGACCCAAACCAATTCATTAAGCCAAGCTAAACCAAATACAATATATTATACTCCATTCCACTACTAAAATTGCATAAATTTAAAGACCACAAATAACAGAGTCACAATACATATCTCAGACAAAATTTTCCAATCAGCTCAAAATTTTAATACACTTAAACATTGCAAATCTATAATTCAAAAAAAAACAAAAATTAAAACATTTCATTCAATCGGGCAGTAACAGATCGAAGCTTAGAATAAACCTTACCAGCAGGAGACCCCATAATAAGGCTACAAAGCGAATCCCTAGCAATTTTAATATTCGTAAACGATCCCAATATATGTATCTTAGTATCCGCAATCACAATTCTCGTCTTCGTCGCATTCTCTATAGCAAACTTCGTCTTCCCTCCTTTCCCCGACAATCTCCCAATAGCCCTAGACAAATGCTCGCCACGCAGCGTCTTCACATCCTTAATCTCAAACGAATCAACGTACAACTCGTCGAGACGGAGCAATGCTACGGCATCACACGTGTCAAACCCTAGCATGAAAGCGTGAACGAAGTCGGCGGATTTTTGGAGGTTGCTGATGTCGGGCGTGTCGGGTCGGGTTTTGAGCTCAACCCGACGTTTTTTGAGGTTCATTCGGATGTCGATTTTCATCTGCTCGTAGATTGGATTGTAGATTTCAAGCCAGGCTTTTTTTAACGGAGTGTAGCGGTGCTGTGGGACTGTGACTTTCCGGAACTGAACTTGGCCGTCGGAGATTTCGTGGGCTTTTAGAGGTTGGAAATTGGGCTTTGCCGGTAGTGTTGTCGCCGGTTTCTCTGTCGGAGGAGGATTGTCGATTTCCATGGTTGGCGCAGGACAGAGAGAACAGGGAGGGGGACGAGACTAGGGTTTTTTGAGAGGGGTTTTGAAGACAACTGTGTTGAAACTATATAAGGGTTTAGATTTCTGCTGGATCAGTACTTAAGAGCCCACTACTATTGGGCTTATTTTCAAATATGTACAACATACCTAAAAGATTCTTATAGCAAACTAATACATCATATTTATTATAAACTAAAATAATTTTAAAATATTATTACATATAGCTACCTTTTAAATTTTATAACAAAATACATATTTATTATATGCACTACCATTAAGACGTGAAATACGTCAATTATATTTTTTCTCTCTCTCTTCCAGTTAGCACACGATCTTTCTCTCTCAGCAAGATTTTAGGAGCAAATTTCTCAAAATGACTCCACCACGATTTTGCTCCTAAAAATCGTGGTTCATTACTAATTGGTAAAGCACATGGCTGATTCTTTCTTACTACTCTGTCATTCTTCTTTTTCTCTTCACTCTCCTTTTTAATTTTCGCCATTATTGGATTTTGAGGAAGAAACTTCAATTTTCATCTTTAATGGCTCATTCAAGAACCTCGAAGAAGGTTACACGAGGTATACCCACTAAAGCCCTCAATTTTGAAGGGCCATATTTCGATGTGTGAATCACTCAAGAGGAAGCTGTATTTGCAGGTTCTGCAGCAACCATGGAAGCCGAGAGACGAACTGAACTACGCAATGACCCTGTGAAACAAGTTGAAGATGCGAAATCCTTGAAAAGAACCACAGTTGCTAATGTTTAGGTACACAACATAAATGTGAAAAAGAGAAGAAAAATTAGCGATATTGCTTCTAGGAGCAAGGGAAAACAGGTCGCCAAAGGAAGTAGCTCAAAAATACGGAAGGACAAGGTGATGTAATTTTTTTTTCCATACATGTATTTTGTGTATTCCTATAACCTGTCTCCTTTTAAGATACATGTATTTCTATTTGTTTTGTCCTCATACAATAAATTTAGTTCGTATAGGGTTTTGCCTTTTTTGTATTTAGTTGTATTTATGTGTTTGAATTCAGAAAAACAAAAATTTTAAATACACCAACATTCTGTATCATATTGTCATGATTCAAGCTTGTATTTTGTCTGTACCGTATTTTGGGATACAATGAAAATAATGTATTCATATATACAGGTATTTATCTATATTCGAAGTCTGAAACCACCTATTTTAAACACAACCAAAGTATTGTACCAAACCTAGTTGTATTTACTTTTTTGTGGTATTTGTATGCAGGAAATAAAATTCTTGTTAAACACCCGCCTACTTCATCGCCGCTTATATGTTCCTACACTAACACCGACATAATCTCCAACCTCACTGAAAAAGTTAGTCCACAACTGTAACGACCCGACTTGTCGTTTTAAGAATTAATGCCCCGTTCAGTGATTTAAGGTATCGAGCAACTTTGTAATAAGTATTATGACCCAAGGGTGTGGTCGAGTTTGATTTTCGGAATTTAATTAAAAGAACAATTCTTATTTAAGAAGCTTAAAAGAAAAGAGTTGACCGAAGAGTTAACTTTTTGATATTGGGACCGAAATCCGATTCTGAAAATTTGAATACCTACATTATGTCATTTATGACTTGTGTGCAAAATTTGAAGTAATTCCGGATTGATTTGATACGTTTCGGCGCAAAACATAGAAGTTGGGAGATTCGAAAACTCATAATTCGATTAGAGGCGTTATTCATAATTTTGATGTTGTTTGACGAGATTTGAAGCCTCCACTAAGTTCGTATTATATTTTGGGACGTGTTGGTATATTTGGTTGAGATCCAGAGGGGTTTGGGTGTATTTTTGGATCATTGGTTGAGAGATTAGTAAAGTTAACAAATTTGGGAGTTTGACCATGGTCAATATCGGGTCAAGACGACCTCTTTTCAGTGTTTTAAGTATACGAGCAGGTCCGTAGCGTGTTCTATGATTAAAATTCATATATGGTTTGTGTCCAGGGGGGTCCGGATGAGATTCGGGGTGAGTTTTGAGCGAGTCCGGACATTTCGACACTCTAATATTATTCTGGCACTTTTGGGGGTGCGGACCGCGCATTTTGGGGTGCTGAGGCAAAGGAGAGGTGCGAGCAGAATTTCGCGGCCGTGCTTGGAATTTCGGAAACCGCGACAGAATTTCGCGGACCGCGGTTGGAAGTTCTGCAGATCCGCTGGTCCGACTTCGGAAGCCTATATCTTTTGATCTACAAGGAATTTTGAGATGATTTAAAAAATGAAAGTTGTAGACCTTCGTGTCTAGTGTCCAGAAAGGTAAATAAGTCATCATTTAGACATGTGTAGAGAAAGTTATGGCCAAAATACTAAAGCCTAGCAGTGCAGCCCTAAGAATTTCGCGGACGCACCAGTTTTTTGCGATCGCGGGACCCGGGATGCAGTAGCGCTTGGAATTTCACGGACCGCGAAGTGGGAGTTCAGAGGGTGCACTATATAAATAGGGTTTAGGGTATTGTTTCACATTTTGGACCTAGGGAGCTCGGTTTGTGGCGATTTTTCGTCAGTTTTATAAGAAATTCATCAGGGTAAGTGATTCTAACTCGGATTTGATTATTATACATGAATATATCACTGATTTCATTATTTAATTAGTACTTTGAGATAGAAATTTGGGGAAAATTGTAGAAACTTCATAAACGGAATTGTTTATCCAATTAAACGATGAATTTTAATAAAGTCAACCATACCAATTTAAGATATAACTTTATTGATATTATTACCCAATATATTTGTTGGTATTTGGATAAGGGTATTATTATCCGGAATTATTTCCGATGAATTTTAATGAAGTTATACAATTAATTTGGATAGAATGGAGCGGTTCGGAAGTCAATTCAAGCAAGAAAGCGATTTTGGAATATCGGCATAACTTCAAAAAGGTAAGTGTCTTGCTTAACCTCGAGTGGGGGAATTACCCCTTAGGCATCGAGTCTTATGTGCCATTTGTGAAATGTGAAAAGCCGTGTACGCGAGGTGACGAGTACATACTCGGCTTATATGTGTAAATTTTATTGAGTTAATGTCTTGAGCATATTGTGTGGTAAACTGGGTAATTGTTGGTATATAATTAATCATCTATTTGTCGTGCCTAAATCCTTTGTGTTGTTGAATCTATTGTTATATGACAATTTGATGTGATTGTTACTTGATTATTTATGTAATTCTGTGACTTTGTAGGTTTGATAATGTGATGACCCAAAAGGTCATTTTATGTTTTAGAACTCGAATCTGCACTCTTAAGCCTTAAAATCTCATTTTTACCCTCCTTAATTTGCGTGCACAACCCGGGCAGGTTTTAGGAAAGCTTTTATGTTGAAAATTGATGAAAATAAGAATTTATGACTTAAAAGTTGATTTTAGTTGACTTCGGTCAAAATTTTTGGTAAATAGGCCCGAATCCATATTTTGACAGTCCCGGTAGGTTCGTATCGAATTATGGGACCTGGGCGTATGCCCATAATTGAATTCAAAGGTCCCTAGTTTAAGTTATGAATTTTTGATAAAAATTAAAAGTCTGGAAATTATTTGTTTTTAAGAATTGATTGATATTTGGCATTGTTAGTATCGGGTCCGTATTTTAGTTTCGGAGTCCGGTACAGGTTCATTATGATATTTAAGCCTTGTCTGTGAAATTTGGTGAGAAACATAGTTTATTTGACATGATTCGGACATCCAGTTGAGAATATATGAATTTTAAAGTGTTCTTGAGAGTTTCATTTGATTTGGTACTAAATTCATAGTTCTAAGTGTTATTTTGGCGATTTGATTGCGCGAGAAAGTTCATATGATGTTTTTAGACTTATGTGCATGTTTGGTTTGGAGCCCCGAGGGCTCGTGTGAGTTTCAGATAGGCCACTGGATGTTTTGAACATAGAAAATTTTCTGGTATAACTGAACCTGTTGCAGGCCTCTGATCTCGCAATTGCGAGATCAGGCATCGCAAATACGAACATAACAGGGTCCGCAATTGCGAGGCTTTCATCTTAATTGCGATCAGAAGTGTGGGCCAGCAGTTCTCGCATTTGCGAGGTTACCTTCGCAATTGCGAAGGGAGTCTAGGAAGGGCAGGTTTGCAAATGCGAACATCTACTCGCATTTGCGAGGTTCAGTGGTTGCAAATGTGACACTTTCCTCGCATTTTCGAAGGGAGTGGGATTGTGAAGGACATCGCAATTGCGATTGTTCCTTCGTATTTGCGAAGCTCAGGTCGCAATTGCGATACTTGCAGGTGAGTAAAATGGGTTTAGACGGGATTTTTCATTCATTCTTCATATTTTCAAAACCTTAAACCTTAAAGAGGCGATTTTCCAAAGACCAAATCTTCCCCAAATCATAGGTAAGTGATTCCTAACTCTTTTCTTTCAATCTTTTACATCTTATAACAAGATTTCAACCTAGAATCTGGATTTTTATGGTGAAATTAGGATTTTCGGGTAGAACTTAGGAATTTTGAAATTTGAGGATTTAGACCTCAATTTAAGGTCGGATTCCAAAACTAATTACATATTCGATCTCGGGTGTGAATGGGTAAGAAGATTTTGGTCCGAACCTCGGGTTTTGACCAAGCGGGCCTGGGGTTGATTTTTTAACTTTTTGGAGGAAAATTTGGGGAATTTAATTGATGCAATATAATTGATTTCTTAAATAATATTTTATATTATTGAGTCATTTTTGAATAGATAAGAGTGGTTTGGAGGTGAATTCCAAAGGAAAAGCTGTGATTTTAGAATTAAGTGGCCTTCAGAGCAAGGTAAGTGTTGTGTCTAACTTTGGCTTGAGGGAATAGGCATTGTGTGAGTAATTGCTACGTGTTTTGCTGTTGAATACGATGTATAGTTGAGGTGACGAGCATCTATGCGTTGTGGTCGAGTCATAGCATGCGAGTGAAATTCCATTCTTGCAAATTTGTAGTCTTAAATCTTGTTATCCATGCTTATTGTTGTTATTGAAATATTGGGAGACTTGTATTCAGTTCCACCAAGGTTGATAAAATTGTGAATATTGATTCGAGGTTGAGATGTTAAATTGTGAAAGTAATCATTGATGAAATATTGATTTCTTTGTGAAACTTCTCTCTATCCGTTGTTATTGATTCTCTGAATTGTGAGGAAGAGTGTAAAACACGAAAGGTGATGTCGTGCGTGATTTATTTATATGGTGAGGAAGAGTGTAAAGCACGAAGGGTGATACCGTTCATACATTATTTATATTGTGAGGAAGAGTGTAAAGCACGAAGGGTGATGCCGTGTATATTATGAGAGGTTTAAAGCACGAAGGGTGATGCCGTGTATATTATGAGAGGTTTAAAGCACGAAGGGTGATGCCGTGTATATTATGAGAGGTTTAATGCACGAAGGGTGATGCCGTGCCGTTCTATTTATTTATTTGGTGAGTTTGAGAGTAAAAGCATGAAGGGTGATGCCGTGCAGTTTTCCTTGCTGTTTTAATTGCTCAATTCGTTTAAGGATTTTCAGTTTAATTCTGTCTTTTCATTATTCTCACTCTTTATGTTATATTCCCCCACCGTATGTTCCCTTCCCATTATTTTTGCGTTATTGCTTTATTTACTGTTGTTGCCACTAGCATGATTATATTATTCCGGTTATATGTGGGTATCTTGTCCTAGCCTCGTCACTACTTCATCGAGGTTAGGCTCGACACTTACCAGTACATGTGGTCGGTTGTACTGATGCTGCACTCTGAACTTTCTGTGCAGACTTTGATACTGGTTCGAGTTGATCGCGATTTTGCTTTTGGTCCGCTGTCCGGAGACTCAAGGTAGATCTGTCGGCGTTCACAGACCTT
The DNA here is from genome assembly GCF_000715075.1 of Nicotiana tabacum. Taxonomy (NCBI): domain Eukaryota; kingdom Viridiplantae; phylum Streptophyta; class Magnoliopsida; order Solanales; family Solanaceae; genus Nicotiana; species Nicotiana tabacum. Next base: position 120,576,206 of record NC_134081.1, read on the forward strand.
GAAGTCCCCGCCTATCTTTTCTATTCTACTGTTTCTTTCATTCAGACAGTTGTATTTCTTTCAGATTATTACTTATAGTAAATTCTAGAATGCTCGTGAATTGTGACTCCAGATCCGGGTGGTAGTAATTAATACAGTTTTATGATATTCCGCACTTATTATATTTCATCTTAGTTAATTATTGTTAATTAATGAATGGAAATAAGGAATTATTTTAATGATTCTCTAACGTTGGCTTGCCTAGCAAGTGAAATGTTAGGCGCCCTTACAGTCCCGTCGGTGGGAAATTTCGGGTCGTGACAGTAGGTATTAGAGCCCTAGGTTACATAGGTCTCATGAGTTACGAGCAAGCTTAGTAGAGTATGAAGGATCGGTACAGAGACGTCTGTACTTATCTCTCAGAGGCTATGAAGTTTAGGAACAATATCACCTCTTTCATTCCTTATCGCGCGGCATTGATTTTGCTTGAAAACTATATCTCATATTCCTTTGTATCTACTCGTGTATGACATTGCGCACTCGGTATCAGTTGTGCGTCGACGATTCGTGATGCCGCAGATGAACTACGAGGGAGCCAGAGATGCTCAAACATTGCCTCAACGTGTGATTTTGACTGAAGATGCGGACGTATAAAGAGATCACCCAGTGAATAATATGGGGGGTGCAACGTACAACGTACCTTGGCATCTGGTTGATTTATACGAGTTGTGAAGGTTAGTATTGTGGACCATCGAACGTGGTGAACTATGACTTCGCGCCGAGTGGGGGAGTCCACTATCAATGAATGGATTGCGAGTCATGTGTTATATCAGTTTTGGCCTGAAATGTATATATGTAGTACTGAAAGGTTCTCCCAAAATTTACATGTGTTTAAGGACTGAGATTTTGTAAGGCCTGAGATTTTGTAGAGGATAAGGTTGGGACTTGCGGTATGTCCGCCTCCATAATAATCTTATACTTCAGTACCAAATGAGTTAGAGAAACAACATTAAATTTACAGAAGGTCTACTCTGCATGGACGTCACGGTTGCAGATTTTGGGGTGCTTCGGAGGAAGTACAGTGGTTGACAAGATTCTGGACTAAGAATTGTCTGTATGGAGCTCTACTTTTGTGATCATTGTATATAAATAGGGGTAAAGTTTACCCCGAAAAAGAATCGAAGAGTATGTTAAGAAATGGGTCAGCTCAACAATGTTGAGCCGGCATAACAAAAGAAGAAATTGGCCTTGGGAGAGATAATTCTCCATAGGTGTCTGTGGCAAGCCTATGAAGAGGGCAGACCAGCCAATACAACACCGCCCACTTGGCTCGGTTCTCAGAAATACTTTTGAAAGAGTTTGTTTCCCGGACTCTCCATAATGCATAGCGCATAGGGTTTGAACGATTGCGTCAGGTCACCATGACGATGTCATAATATTCCATCAGGTTCAATAAGTTAGCCCGTCATATTCTTGCTTTGATTCCTACAACCAGAGAGCGAGTCCAAAAACTCATTAAAGGACATAATTATGATCGAAAAATTTTGTATGACTCAGGAGCTACAGACTGAAACTTCATTTCCACTAGTGGTAGAAATTTGCCAAGATATTAGAACGTGTTCGGTGTGAGGAAAAAAAAAGAAACTAAGGAGACCAAGACGTCTCGAGGTTCTAGGGTATTCAGTGGATTCTACTCTACGAGTATAAATCATTATGGCGGGGGCTTGGGTAGTCAGCCAGCCCAGTTCGCACATCAGATTAATCAAGGTGCTCCAGTAAGTTCTTTTAATGCACCATTGACATGGGTTTCCTACAATGGTGATTCCAGTTATCTAGAACAGACTCAATATGAGCAGCCAACCCCGAAAAGGGGTTGTTATGAATACAGCGATACTAGGCACATCATGAGAAAATTATCCCAAGCTTGGGAGAGGCATATTTCATCAAAGCACTCAAGCTACGTGACCCATTGTAGTTACTACACCACCCACACGATCAGTTAAGAGTGGAGGACATGTGGGTAGAAGGCGTCCTAGAGGTGGAGACCCAACCGTTGTTATATTTGTTTTATGGTATGGTGGAGGTCGTTACATCAGAAGGTGTCGTTATAGGTACGACCTCGATTTAAAATAAAGGAATAATTTCCTTAACTTGATTCGGTTCTGAGTATCAAGACGAGTCCTCCTATTGTGCTCCACTTATGAGTGAGCTTCGTAATTCTATAATCTACTTATGTGTTTACTTCTGTTGGGAGGTTTTATGGAGATAACTACACCTATCATTCCATGATGGACTCTAATAAGATCTGTGAGGCTAAAGGTGCCTTTCTGGTACTTATTTCGGTATGTTTTGATGTATTTCCGGATAATTAATTACAAATTATGAATTATATGCCCTACCGGTGTGAGGTTCATCATGTGTTATGATTTTGTTTAACGAAAGTTATTTAAAAGGAGAAAATGGAAAGTTTCGATTGGCAAGATGTGCATATTACTTGTGATTGAGAACTGAGGCCGAGGTCCTCATATTTTAAAATAAATTGATATGTTTAAACCGGGCTATGAGCTGCGGTGGAAGTTATATAAGGACGAGATCCTTGTGATAAAAATTCTTATGTTTAAATTCTCCCTTGTGAAAATTAAATTTGTACTATAGTACTAATAGGGAGTCATGCCTGCTAGGCTTATTATAAAAATTTTTGTATGAAATTCTCTGTGCATACTTGCCAAATTCGTGTTGTAATATTGAGTTGTAACCTACGAGGTAGGTGCCCGCCCAGGTGGCATTAAATGTGACTCGTTAATTCGGGTAAATAATTATGAGGTCTTCATGCCTCGCATCTCGTTATTAGTATTGTGAAGGTTTGAAACGAGATTTTTGTTAACATGAAGTTAATTAACGATTCTGTAATTGATTATTTACAACCACTAAGACCAGATTGACCCAGAAGGGTGCCCCATTTAGATGGTCAGACGAGTGTAAGTTGAGCTTTCAGAAGCTCAAGACCGCTTTTACTACAACGCTAGTGTTGGTATTACCCACAGGTTCAGGATCGTGTATGGTATATTGTGACGCCTCTCACATTGGGCTTGGTGCAGTATTAATGCAAGATGGCAAGGTAATTGCATATGCGTCGCGGCAATTGAAAGTTCACGAGAAGAATTATCCTGTTCATGACTTAGAATTGGCAGCCATTGTTCATGCGCTGAAGATTTGGAGGCATTACCTCTACGGTGTCTCGTGTGAGGTATTTACTGATCATCGTAGCCTTCAGTATCTGTTCAAACAAAAGGATCTTAATTTGAGGCAGAGAAGATGGTTGGAGTTGCTGAAAGACTATGATATCACCATTTTGTATCACCCCGGAAAGGCCAATGTGGTGGCCGATGCTTTGAGTAGAAAGGCTGTGAGTATGGGCAGTCTTGCGTATATTCCGGTTGGTGAGAGGCCATTAGCTACAGATGTTCAGACTTTGGCTAATCAATTCGTGAGGTTAGATGTTTCAGAACCCAGTCGGGTTCTAGCTTGCACAGTCGCTCAGTCTTCTTTATATGAGCGCATCAGAGATAGGCAGTATGATGATTCTCATTTACTTGTCCTTAAGGACACGGTGCAGCTCGGTGATGCTAAACAGGTTGATGTGGGGGAAGATGGAGTTCTGCGAATGCAGGGTCATATTTGTGTGCCTAATGTGGATGTGCTTCATGAATTAATTCTTGAAGAGGCACACAGTTCCGGGTATTCTATTCATCCAGGTACCGCCAAAATATATCAAGATTTGCGGCAACATTATTGGTGGAGGATAATGAAAAAGGATATAGTTGCATATGTAGCTCGGTGTCTGAATTGTCAGCAAGTTAAGTACGAGCATCAGAGACCTGGTGGTTTGCTTCAGAAGTTAGAAATTCCTGAATGGAAATGGGAGCGTATCACTATGGATTTTGTTGTTGGACTCCCACGGACTCAGAGAAAATTTGATGCAGTTTGGGTCATTGTGGATAGGTAAACCAAATCAGCACCTTTCATTCGAGTGGCAGTTACCTATTCTTCAGAAAGGTTTGCTAAAATTTACATTTGTGAGATTGTCCGCCTTTACGGTGTGCCCGTGTCTATTATTTTAGATTGAGGTACGCAGTTTACCTCACACTTCTGGAGGGCTGTACAACGTGAGTTAGGCACGCGGGTGGAGTTGAGTACAATATTTCATCCACAGACAGATGGATAGTCAGAGCACATTATTCAGATATTGGAAGATATGCTTCGCGCTTGTGTTATAGACTTTGGAGGTTCTTGGGATCATTTCTTGCCACTTGCGGAGTTTGCTTATAATAATAGCTACCAGTCGAGCATTCAGATGGCTCCATATGAGGCATTATACGGAAGGCGATGCCGATCGCCAGTTAGTTGGTTTGAACCGGGAGAGGCTTGGCTATTGGGTACAGATTTAGTTCAGGAGGCCTTGGACAAGGTCAAGATTATACAGGATCGACTTCGTACAGCTCAGTCCAGGAAAAGAGTTATGCCGACCGTAGAGTTTGTGATGTGGCATTCATGGTCGGGGAGAGGGTATTACTCCGGGTATCGTCCATGAAGGGTGTTATGAGATTTGGGAAGAAGGGCAAGTTGAGCCCTAGGTACATCAGGCCATTTGAGATCCTCGAGAGAGTGGGGGAGGTAGCTTACAGGCTTGCGTTGCCACCTAGTTTAGCAGCTGTTCATCCGGTATTCCATGTTTCCATGCTTTGAAAGTATCAAGGCGACCTGTCCCATGTGTTAGATTTTAGCTCTATCCAGTTGGACAAGGATTTGACTTACGAGGAGGAGCCGGTGGCAATTCTAGCCCGGCAAGTTCGCCAGTTGAGATCAAAGAGTTACCCTTCAGTTCGAGTGCAGTGGAGAGGTCAGCCTATTGAGGCAGCTACTTGGGAATCCGAGTCCGATATGCGGAGTAGATATTCCCACCTTTTCACCAGCCCAAGTACTTTTCTATGTCCGTTCGTGGACGAACGATTATTTTAGAGGGGGAGAATATGATGACCCAAAAGGTCATCTTATGTTTTAGAACTCGAATCTGAGCTCTTAAGCCTTAAAATCTCATTTTTACCCTCCTTAATTTGCGTGCGCAGTCAGGACAGATTTTCGAAAAGCTTTTATGTTGAAAATTGAAAAAAATAAGAATTTATACCTTAAAATTTGATTTTAGTTGACTTCGGTCAATATTTTTGGTAAACGGGCCCGAATCCATGTTTTGACAGTCCCGGTAGGTCCGTATCGAATTATGGGACGTGGGCGTATGCCCGAAATTGAATTCGGAGGTCCCAAGCTTGAGTTATGAATTTTTGATGAAAATTAAAAGTCTAGAAATTATTTGTTTTTAAGAATTGATTGGTATTTGGCATTGTTAGTATCAGGTTCGTATTTTGGTTCCGGAGCCTGGTACAAGTACATTATGATATTTAAGACTTGTATGTGAAATTTGGTGAGAAACGGAGTTTATTTGATGTGATTCGGACGTCCAGTTTGAGAAGATATGAATTTTAAAGTGTTATTGAGAATTTCATTTGATTTGGTACTAAATTCGTAGTTCTAGGTGTTATTTTGGCGATTTGATCACGCGAGCAAGTTCGTATGATGTTTTTAGACTTGTGTGCATATTTGGTTTGGAGCCCCGAGAGTTCGGGTGAGTTTCAGATAGGCCACAGGATGTTTTAAACTTTGAAAATTTTTCTGGTATAACTGAACCTGTTCCAGGCCTCTTATCTCGCAATTGCGAGATCAAGCATCGCAAATGCGAACACAAAAGGGTCTGCAATTGCGAGGCTTTCATCGCAATTATGATCAGAAGCCTGGGCCAGCAGTTCTCGCATTTGCGAGGTTACCTTCGCAATTGCGAAGGGAGTCTGGGAAGGGTAGGTTCGCAAATGCAAACATCTACTCGCATTTGCGAAGTTCAGTGGTCGTAAATGCGACACTTTCCTCGCATTTGCGAAAGCAGCGGGATTGTGAAGGGTATCACAATTGCGATTGTTCCTTCGCATTTATAAGCTTCGCATTTGCGAAGCTCAGGTCGCAATTGCGACACCTGCAGCTGAGTAAAAGGGGCTTAGACGGGATTTTTCATTCATTCTTCATATTTTCAAAACCCTAAACCTTAAGAGGCGATTTTCTAAAGACCAAATCTTCCCCAAATCATAGGTAAGTGATTCCTAACTCTTTTCTTTCAATCTTTTACATCTTATAACAAGATTTCAACCTAGAATCTAGAATTTTTATGGTAAAATTAGGATTTTTGGGTAGAACTTAGGAATTTCAAAATTTGAGGATTTAGACCTCAATTTGAGGTCGGATTCCAAAAATAATTACATATTCGGGCTCGGGGGTGAATGGGTAAAAGAATTTTGGTTCGAACCTCGGGTTTTGACCAAGCGGGTCCGGGTCGATTTTTTTTAACTTTTTGGAGGAAAATTTGGGGAATTTAATTTATGCAATTTAATTGATTTCTTAAACAACATTTGATATTATTGAGTCATTTTTGAATAGATAAGAGTGGTTTGGAGGTGAATTCCAAAGGGACAGCTGTGATTGAGAATTAAGTATCCTTCGGAGCGAGGTAAGTGTTGTGTCTAACTTTGGCATGAGGGAATATGTATTGTGTGAGTAATTGCTACGTGTTTTGTTGTTGAATACGATGTATAGTTGAGGTGACGAGCATCTATGCATTGTGGTCGAGTCATAGCATGCGAGTGAAATTCTATTCTTGCAAATTTGTAGTCTTAAATCTTGTTATCCATGCTTATTGTTGTTGTTGAAATGTTGGGAGACTTGTATCTGGTTCCACCAAGGTTGATAAAATTGCGAATATTGATTCGAGGTTGAGATGTTAAATTGTGGAAGTAATCATTGATGAAATATTGATTTCTTTGTGAAACTTCTCTCTATCCGTTGTTATTGATTCTGTGAATTGGGAGTAAGGGTGTAAAACACGAAGGGTGATACCGTGCGTGATTTATTTATATGGTGAGGAAGAGTGTAAAACACGAAGGGTGATGCCGTGCCGTTCTATTTATTTATTTATTTGGTGAGGTTGAGAGTAAAAGCACGAAGGGTGATGCCGTGCAGTTTTCCTTGTTATTTTAATTGCTCAATTCGTTTAAGGATTTTCGGTTTAATTCTGTCTTTTCATTATTCTCACTCTTTATGTTGTATTCCCCCACTGTATGTTCCCTTCCCATTATTTCTGCGTTATTTCTTTATTTACTTTTGTTGCCACTAGCATGATTATACTGTTCAGGTTATACGTGGGTGTCTTGTCCTAGCCTCGTCACTACTTCATCGAGGTTAGGCTCGACACTTATCAGTACATGTGGTCGGTTGTACTGATGCTGCACTCTGAACTTTCTGTGCAGACTTTGATACCGGTTCGAGTTGATCGCGATTTTGCTTTTGGTCCGCTGTCCGGAGACTCAAGGTAGATCTGTCGGCGTTCACAGACCTTGAAGTCCCCGCCTATCTTTTCTATTCTACTATTTTTTTCATTCAGACAGTTGTATTTCTTTCAGATTATTACTTGTAGTAAATTCTAGAATGCTCGTGAATTGTGACTCCAGATACGGGTGGTAGTAATTAATACAGTTTTATGATATTACGTACTTATTATATTTCATCTTAGTTAATTATTGTTAATTACTGAATGGAAATAAGGAATTGGTTTAATGATTCTCTAACGCTGGCTTGCTTAGCAAGTGAAATGCTATGCGTCATCACGGTCCTGTCGGTGGAAAATTTCGGGTCGTGACAGATAATTATTAGAATTTAATTTCATTATGGATTTTTTCTCTGCAAATAATTAATTAAATGAGCTTAAGAAGAGGTGTTTATATAATTATTGAAAATTTAAATTTAATGAAGATTTTGCTTTATGTTGAGTAATTTCTATCTCTATTGATTGTTTTTGGGTGTTGTACATATTGTGTGGAGCTTTTGGCTATCTGTTGTGATATTAATTGATTTGGTTGTAGCTTTGGAATTTGGTTGTGGCCATTGGGAAAATTGTGATATGAATTGATTTTGTTTTGTTGCCGTGATAATTTCCCATGTAAATTATTGTGTTTTGTGAGTTATTATTTCGGGGAGATAAGGGTGGCATTTCACCGTTAATATTATGTGGGTATAAGGGTGACATTTCACTGTTGTTGTGTTTGTTGGAATATTGTTTGGGCGGAGCGATAAGGGTGGCAATATGAGCGATAAAGATGGTTATTAATATTATCTGGGCGGAGCGATAAGGGTGGCTATAGGAGCGATAAGGGTGGCAATAGGAGCGATAAGGGTGGCTATTGTCAGGGACGATATGTGATGATGTGGGGTTGTGATGTTATGATTTTCTTGTATTTATTTTTATACCTTGTGCAATTTGTCTTGTTATTGGTAAATTGATATCAATCTGATTTATGTTGAAATTGAGAGCATGTGTCTATTGCCAGGCGGATTATAAAATATAATGTGGGACGAGGTGCCGTGAGTAAATAATGAGGATATTTGGCACGTGAATTGTCTATGCAGTTGTGATATGAAATGTGGGCACGAGGTGCTGTGATGAAATGATAATGATATTTAGCACATGAACTGCACGTGCAGTTGTGATATGAAATGATGGCACGAGGTACCGGGAAAATATGATGATTTAATTATGGGCACGAGGTGCCGTGAAAATATGAAAAATGGGTTGAGACCCGTGTTTACGAAAAATATGGAAATGGGCTAAGATATGAAACGAGGTGTCACATGGTGACTTTTTAATTGAAAGAATTATATTCAAAATATTTATTTGAAAGGATTTTTATGTAGAAGGTATTATATGAAAGAATTATATTTGAAGGGTAATTATTTGAGAAAATTATATTTGAAAGAGAGTTATTTGAAAGAATTATATGTGAAAGACATTTATTTGAAGGATTTGATTTATTGTGTGTAATTATATTTATTAATTGTTGAGCGATATTAATGGTATTCTTATTGTCTGTCGTACATATTACTGGTTGTTTTATGTTGCCCTTATTGTTATCTGCTTCCTATTATTTTGTATATTATATTGCACAGTCTATTAGACTAGTGAGTGTCTTGACTGTACCTCGTCTCTACTCCACTGATGTTAGTCTTGATACTTACTAGGTACCGACCGTGGTGTACTCATACTACACTTCTGCACATTTTTGTACATAGCCAGGTATTGGAGATATCAGACTTGAGAAGAGTTAAAGCGGGATCGTAAGAATTCAAGGTAGAGCTGTTTGGTCGTCGCAGTCCCTTGGGGTCTTTTCATTTTATTGTAATGTTAATTTTTAATCAAACAATATTGTATATTCGGTCCTCATAATCATTCCATGTATTCAGTTAGAGTTCGTGACTCAGTACTACCAGTCTTGGGAGGTTGCACATTCATATTTGTTCCGCTGTTAGTTTTGGTTACTTATAAAAACAAATGGCTTCAAAATGTAATTGAAATCGCCTTACCTAGTCTTAGAGACTAGGTGCCATCACGATTCCTGTGGTGGGATTTTGGGTCGTGACAAGTTGGTATAAGAGCTCTAGGTTCATAGGTTCTATGAGTCACGAATGAGTCTAGTAGAGTCTTGCGGATCGGTTCAGAGACGTCTGTATTTATCTTCAAGAGGCTACAGAACTATTAGAAAATTTTTACTTCTCTCATTCCTGTCGTGCGGATTTGTTGATTGTATAATTTGAGCCTTTATATCTCTATTCTCTCACAGATGGTGAGGACACGTGCTACCGGGTTAGCTGAGCAGGCATCCGCACATATTGCTAGGGCTGCAAGAGGTCGGGGCCGAGGTAGAGGCCGAGGCAGAGGTAGAGGAAGGGCACGTGCCGCGACTGGAGCACCTATTAGAGCAATAGTTGATGAGCCACCAGTAGCTCCACTTGGGGGACAGGTACCAGAAGCACCTGTTGTTACCCCCAAACTTCAGGAGACTTTGGCACAGTTCCTGAGTATGTTTGATACATTAACTGAGGCGGGATTGATCTCTATTGCACCAAATATTTCGCATATTGGGGGAGTAGCTCAGACTCCTACCACAACTCCAGGGCAGCAGGTTCACGTTGGTCAGGTTCCGGGTGCAATACCGGTACAACCTGTTATTCCGGTTTGGCCTGAGGTCAGGCCCGAGGCATCAGAAGAAGAATAAAAGAGATTTGAAAGGTTTAAGAGGTATAGTCCACCTATTTTCAGTGGCACAACTATAGAGGATGCCTAAGAATTTCTAGAAAATTATCACCGTATTCTCCGCACCATGGGTATTGTGGAGATGAGCGGAGTTGCCTTTACTACATTTCAACTGTCAGGCGCAACGTATCAGTGGTGGTAAATCTATGAAGAAGGAAGACCGATGCCACACCATCAACTTGGGCTCAATTTTCGGAAATGTTCTTGAAAGAGTTTGTTCCCCAGACTCTCAGAGATGCGTGGCGCACAGAGTTTGAACGGTTGCGTCAGGGCACTATGACAGTGTCAGAATATGCTATCAGGTTTAGTGAGTTAGCCTGTCATGCACCTATCTTGGTTCCTACAATCAGGGAGCGGGTCCGCAGATTCATTGAGGGGCTCGATTATGATATTAAAATATGCATGGCTCGAGAGTTACAAAATGATACTCTATTTCAACAAGTAGTGGAGATTGCAAGGAAGATTGAGGGTGTTTTAGGAGAGGAAAGGGAGTCTAAGGAGGCCCAAAAGTCTCGAAGATCTGGAGGGTTCGGTGGATTTTACTCTTCAGCTAGGACCCATTATAGCGGAGGCTCGAGTAGTCGGCCAGCTCAGTCCGTACATCAGATTACTCGGAATGCTCCAGTAAGTTCTTACAATGCACCACCGGCACGAGATTCCTATAATGGTTATTCCGGTTATCCGGTAAAGACTCAGTATGAGCAATCGCGTCCTCAGAGGGGCTGTTATGAGTGTGGTGACACTAGACACATTATGAGAGATTATCCCAGACTTGGGAGGGGTGGATTTTATCAGAACACTGAGGCTATGGACCCCAATGTAGTTACTACTCCACGTACACAACCAGTTAGGGGTGGAGGACAGACGGGTAGAGGGCGCCTAAGAGATGGAGGCCCGACCTGTTGATATAATTGCTATGATTTGGCTGAGGCCGATACACCAGATGATGTCGTTACAGGTATGATCCTGATTTGTTATAAAAAAAGGATAGTTTCCCTTAATTTGATGCAGATCTGAATACTGAGGTGAGTCCTCCTATTATGCTCCGCTTATGGGTGAGCTTCATAAATTGTGACCCACTTATATGTTTATCCCTGTTGGGAGATTTAAAGATGTGAGCCCGTGTCTGTTATTTTATTTTTGTACACCATTGAGGGCTATAAGTCCAAAAGTAATTTTTATTATTCATTACAGTGGGTTTAATGTGTTTCGGAATAATTGATTTTAATTTTTATGAATTATATGCCCTACAGGTATGAGGGTTCGTTATGTGTTATGAAAAATGTTTACGAAATTTATTGAAAGGAAGAAAGAAAAGAAATTGAAATTTCAGTTGGCACAATCTGCAAAATACTTGTGATTCGGAGTTGAGGACGAGATCCTCGCATTTTATATATGATGTGAAATATTTAAACCGGGCTACAAGCCACGGTGGAAGTTATATAAGGATGAGGTCTTGGTGGTGAAATTTTATGAGTTTAAATTCTCCTTTTGTGAAATTTAATTTGTACAATAATATTAATAGGAAGTCATGCATGTTAGGCCTATTTGATAATTCTTGTATATTTTTTGTGCATATTCAGCCGTTTTCGTGCTATAAACATTGAGTTTTAGCCTACGAGGTGAGCGCCCAGGTGGCGTTAGATGTGACTCATTAATTCGAGTAAGTAATCATGAGGTCTTCATGCCTCACATTCTGTTGTCAGTGTTGTAAAAATTCAAAATGAGGTGGGGGTTAATATGAGATTAATTGATAATGCTGGAATTAATTATGAACGGCTTTTAAGACCAGAGATGTGGTGATGAGCATACATATGATGTGCTTCATATCCTGATATCATTGTGATAATGCAGTGCTCGTAATGCTGAGATTATGTTATTGATATATACATTATGGTATTTTGTTGGGTTGTGGATGTGTTGTTAGGAGTTGTTTTGGTGTTACTTTGGCAGGTGGTTAGGCCCAATTACAGGGGAGACTCTGCCAAAATTTTTGAAAAATTTGGGAGTTAAAAAAATTTGGGAGATTGATATGTGCAAAAGAAGAGATAAATTATGTTATGTGTTTGAGGGCGAATGATCATAAGCGGGGAAGAATGTAACACCCCAGAAAATTTTTAAAGTACTTCAATACTATCAAGAAAGTTGATGTATGTGTAGGCACGAGTGGCTATAACCAGTTGAGACTAATACCGTGCGTTGATGTGAAAAATCAGGCCTTTTGAAAATATTTGAAGTGTAAGAAATTGATCTTAAAGTTTACAAATATGGATAAAAGAAATAATCTCAAATGAGATGATGTTGTTGAGCTTATCTCAAATGTGGTAACGGGGGATCAAACGTGAGTATATGTATAAAAGTAAAATCATCAATTTGGTAACCTCAAAATAATTCTTAGAACGTTCGAGGACGAACGTTTGTTTAAGAGGTGGAGAATGTAATGACCCGACTTGTCATTTTAAGAATTAACGCCCTGTTTAGTGACTTAAGGTTTCGAGCAACTTTGTAATAAGTATTATGACCCGAGGGTGTGGTCGAGTTTGATTTTCGGAAGATTCGAAATTTAATTAAAAGAACAATTCTTATTTAAGAAGCTTAAAAGAAAAGAGTTGACCGGAGAATTGACTTTTTGATATTGGGACCGAAATCCGATTCTAAAAATTTGAATACCTACATTATGTCATTTATGACTTATGTACAAAATTTGAAGTAATTTCGAATTGATTTGATACGTTTTGGCGCAAAACATAGAAGTTGGGAGATTCGAAAACTCATAATTCGATTAGAGGCGCTATTCATAATTTTGACGTTGTTTGACGAGATTTGAAGCCTCCACTAAGTTCATATTGTATTTTGGGATGTGTTGGTATATTTAGTTGAGGTCCCGAGGGGCTTGAGTGTATTTTTGGATCATTGGTTGAGAGATTCGTAAAGTTAAGAAATTTGGGAGTTTGACCATGGTCAATATCGGGTCAAGACGACCTATTTTTAGTGTTTTAAGTGCGCGAGCAGGTCCGTAGCATATTTTATGATTGAAATTCATATAAGTTTGTGTCCGGGAGGTTTCGGTTGAGATTCGGGGTGAGTTTTGAGCGAGTCCGGATATTTCAGCACTTTAATATTGTTCTGGCACTTTTGGGGGCGCGGACCGCGTATTTTGGGGTGCTGAGGCGAAGGAGAGGCGCGAGCAGAATTTTGCGGCCGCGTTTTGAATTTCGCGGACCGCGGTTGGAAGTTCTGCAGATCCACTGGTCCGACTTCGGAAGCTTATATCTTTTGATCTACAAGGAATTGTGAGATGATTCAAAAAATAAAAGTTGTAGCCCTTCGTGTCTAGTTTCAAGAAAGGTAAAGAAGTCATCATTTTGACATCTGTAGAGAAAGTTATGGCCAAAATACTAAAGCCTGGCAGTGCAGCCCCAAGAATTTCGCGGACGCACCGGTTTTTCGCGATCGCGGGACCCAGGGCGCTGCCGCGCTCAAACTTTTGCGGACCGCGAAGTGGGAGATCAGAGGTGCACTATATAAACGGGGTTTAGGGTATTATTTCACATTTTCGACCTAGGAAGCTCGGCTTGTGGTGATTTTTCGTCAGTTTTTCAATAAATTCATCGGGGTAAGTGATTCTAACTCGGATTTGGTTATACATACTCGACTTATATGTGTAAATTTTATTGAGTTAAAGTCTTGAGCATATTGTGTGGTAAATTGGATAATTGTTGGTATATATTTAATTATCTATTTGTCGTGCCTAAATCCTTGTTGTTGTTGAATCTGTTGTTATATGACAATTTGATGTGATTGTTACTTGATTATTTATGTAATTATGTGACTTTGTAGGTTTGATAATGATTGGAATTTAATTTCATTATGAATTTTTCCTCTGCAAATAATTAATTAAATGAGCTTAAGAAGAGGTGTTTATATAAATTGAAAATTTAAATTTAATAAAGACTTTGCTTTATGTTGAGTAATTTCTATCTCTATTAATTGTTTTTGGGTGTTGTACATATTGTGTGGAGCTTTTGGCTATTTGAAAGAGAGTTATTTGAAAGAATTATATGTGAAAGACATTTATTTGAAGGATTTGATTTATTGTGTGTAATTGTATTTATTAATTGTTGAGCGATATTAATGGTATTCTTATTGTCTGCCTTGCATATTACTGGTTGTTTTATGTTGCCCTTATTGTTATCTGCTTCCTATTATTTTGTATATTATATTGAACAGGCTATTAGACTAGTGAGTGTCTTGACTGTACCTCGTCTCTACTCCACTGATGTTAGTCTTGATACTTACTGGGGTACCGACCGTGGTGTACTCATACTACACTTATGCACATTTTTGTGCAGAGCCAAGTATTGGAGTTTTATTTGGGAAGAGTTAAAGCGGGATCGTAAGAATTTAAGGTAGAGCTGTTTGGTCGTCGCAGTCCCTTGGGGTCTTTTCATTTCATTGTAATGTTAATTTTTAATCAAACAATATTGTATATTCGGTTCTCATGATCATTCCATGTATTCAGTTAGAGTTCGTGACTCAGTACTACCAGTCTTGGAAGGTTGTACATTCATATTTATTCCGCTGTTAGTTTTGGTTACTTATAAAAAAAATGTCTTCAAAATGTATTTGAAATCGGCTTACCTAGTCTTAGAGATTAGGTGCCATCACGACGCCTGTGGTGGAATTTTTGGTCGTGACAACAACAATACCAACTCTTTGGTCAAACATCTTTTGGTATATTCCTCCGTATGAAACATTGTGAGGTTCAACATCAATTGTTCAGTTGCTTCATGGTGCGAGAGTTGGAAGATAGTTCTCTTGATGCATTTCTCATACATATAAATGGCACAACATTGTGCATTTCACGCAGGGAGTTTGCGGTAGTCACTGGTCTAAATTGTATTAGTAATGTTGAATATTTTAAGTTTAACACAAATAGGCCTAACATGCTTGCGGAGACATACTTTGGCAGAGCAAAGACTATGAAGAAGACTGATTTAGTAATATGCTTTAATGACGAGAGAGAGGGCTTTGACAACGATGAAGATGCGATTAAAATAAATGTGTTATATTTCATACATACATTCATATTATCCAGCGAGAAGAATTGCACAACCATTCCAAGGCAACATTTTGACTTGGTCGAGATCGGGAGATATTGTGATTATCCCTAGGGTAAGGAGGCATTCACAGCTTTTCTCAAATCTATTAGTCGGAAGATGGATTCCCCGAAAAAGTATTACAAGATTGTTGGCATGCCTCTTACTATGCAAGTATGGTTGTACGTGTGTTGTTCAAATGTCGACCCCAAAACCGCACTTCGAGTTGATAACAAGATTCCTAGAATACTCAATTGGAAGTCCGCTAATAACCAGGCACCATTTGCTTATTTGATGAACGGCATGTTCAACGACGAGGAAACATGGTAATTTATTCTTACTTAACTGACTAACATTACATACAACATATGTTTATGTAATTAAGTACATTGTTATAAATCAATACAAAATACATTCGAATATAACATACATGACTATACATATACAATAACATACATAATACAAAAACTTATACATTTGACATGCATTGTTATAAATCAATACGAAATACATGTGAATACAATATACAATTATATACATGACTGCACATATACAATAACAAACATAATACATAAATAGAGATTTACATTGAATGTGTTGCTATTTTCAAATACAATACAACAACATTCAACCAACCGCTAGAGAGCTTGCAGTTATTCAGAATAATTACAGCATGTATTCATATATCAGATTTTAGTTAATGCAACTACATATAGCAAACTAATGAAAACTTACAGTCATACGGGTAGACAACACCTCATTCAATGTAAGAATCTCTTGATATTTTTTCCCAAGCGTTGTGTACGTGTGTGAAGCATCTTTTCGATTGCTATAATTCCAGCATTCAAACATCTTCCTAACTTCTTCTAGGAAGTCATAGATTGACAAATCTCTTGCTGATACAAGTATCGAATTAATTGACTCGGTAATATTTGATGTCATAATCAATCTCCGGTTAACATGTGCATACAACCTAGCCCACTTTTCGTATCCAGCTAATTCCAAATAATCATTAACCCGAATATCCACCTTCTCCATTAGACTATCAAATTCATCCTAGGTGTATGTTTTTTCCATTTAAAAGTATACCTAACTCAACTTCTCATGACTCTTTTTGAATACGTTGTTCTAGAGATGTCATATACAAGCAAAATAAAGTATGGTAGGATACAACTTTGATGATGCTCTCATTCCAATCAGAAACAACGCACATGTTTTCCCGTTCGGCATAAGCTTTCTTGAATTGCTCAAAGAACCACAACCAAGCAGCATCTTTGAATCAACTACACCATATACTAGTGACATGATATGTCCTGTAAATACAATTGCACACAAACACAAAATATCAGTATCGCAATATGAAATAATTCGAAGAGTATTAGCGTATCATGTATGTATTATTTTTGTTGTTAATTGACTTACCTGCATCATCAAACGTGCTGGCCGAAACGAATGCCCCTACGTATGCTGATTTTAGGTGGCTGTCATCTACAATAATCAAATCCCTTTATAAAAGCATACAACGATATATACAAATACATGAACTCATTTTTAGGAGATTTTTTCATTCTTATATGTGAACCAGGATAAGTTGTATCCAATGTATATAAGTACCCCGGTAATTTATTGTATGAATCAACTGGTTCCCCGCTCAAGAAATTCACTGCCTTTTTTCTAGGACGCCACACCAACATGTAACTAACATCGACACCAAAGTCCAATTTGGCATCATCGATTATATCCTTTGGCATGTATTTTCTCTTATGATTAGTAAACTTGGACCTAATCATGCCCCTAATCAACCTACTGGTTGCTTGACGTTGCTCATACACATTATCCTTCAATGGACATGTATGCTTATCATTGAACTCCCTCACTTTGAACATTTGTGATTTGTTAATACTAGAAGCCTTAAATTTCCATTTACAATGCTCAGAAACACATAACAAGATATAGCTGCAAATATAATTTTAATACACATATAATCAGTTATGTATACACAACAACATAGAATCAGTTATGTAATAGCAGTAAAACCTAATGACATATGAATATAGTATATACAGTTCACAACAGGAAAATGATGAATAGCGTATATAAAACATGGCATTACTCCTACAGCTGGGGCATTACTCCTACAACTGATTCAGAACATACTTTTCCAACCACTAACATAAAGTTATAAATACAGAAACATACAATGAAATACAACATATATTACGAATACAACATAATATATGTATATTCAACATATATTATGAAGTTCTAATATGTAATAGCAGTCAAAACTGATAGCATTTGACCTATCAACATGGAATTGGAAGCTTGTAGCAATTGCATATTGCTCCATCACTGACTTCAATGTCGCCTTATCCTTGTATACTTGTCCAACCATCACCTCTTTTTGATTAGTATTTGAAATAATCAAATCCCTTTCTGGTTCGAAAACCTCAATTGGTTCACGTGAGTTTAATGACGTAAGTGCAAGTGTATCAGTTGTATGCACACCATCTGTAGAGTTGAGTTGCATTAGGTCACTTTGAATTATACTTCCTCCTTCTATAATTTCTTTATCCATTGTAGTTATACACAATGGATACATCTCGAATTCCATGTTCTCCTTTTTCAACTCTACATACACCCTGAAACCCATGTCGTTGTGTAATTTTATAGGCGTACAATTTTTTTCACTTTGTATTCAATTTTAATTGACTTCGAACTCAAGTCTATATGAAGTTGCTTCGAAATTGAAGCAACTAAATCACTGTACGAAGCATACTCCTTTATTACTATCCCCCTCTATCGAATAATCTACATACCAATTTTCATTGTTCCACTTCCCAGAATGACAAATTAACACCGTTAAGCTTGCCATCTAGTAAATTAAATTACTAATGCTTATGTGAATACTTGTATCAATGCCAAACGGAAATCAATCCTATCAAGGTCGGTCGAACCAAAAACCTCGAACACACTAAAAAAAATCAATGTCTTTCTGAAGCTTTGCAGATTGTGTTTTGTTGAAGCTGAATACAATGCTCTGTTTTTTGTTAAACGTTTGAAAAAATATGCTAATTATGGAATGATAAAGAGGCGTGTTAGAATTGATTTTGTTGTGATCGTAAGAGGAATCAATTAGCGTGTATTACTCCTAAACGATCACAACAAAATCAATTCTAACACGCCTAATTATCATTCCATAATTAGCATATTTTCTCAGACGTTTAACAAAAAACAAAGCATTGTATTCGGCTTCAACAAAACACAATCTGCAGAGCTTCAGAGAGAGTGATTTTTTTAGTGTGTTCGAGGTTTTAGTTCGACCGACCTTGATAGGATTGATTTCCGTCCGGCATTGATACAAGTATTCACATAAGAATTAGTAATTTAATATATGGCAAGCTTAACAATGTTAATTCATCACTCTGAGAAGTGGAACAATGAAAATTGTTACGTCGATTATTCGATAGAGGGGGTAGTGATAAAGGAGTTTGCTTCGTACAATGATTTAGTTGCTTCAATTTCGAAGCAACTTGATATATACTTGAGTTCGAAATCAACTAAAATTGAATACGAAGTGACAGGAAACTGTACGCCTATGAAAATACACAACGACATAGGTTTCAGGGTGTACGTAGAGTTGAAAAAGGAGAACATGGAATTCAGGATGTATCCATTGTGTATAACTACAATGGATAAAGAAATTATAGAAGGAGGAAGTGTAATTCAAAGTGATCTAATGCAACTTGACTCTACAGATGGTGTGCATACAGTTGATACACTTGCACTTACGTCGTTAAACTCATGTGAACTAATTGATGTTTTTGAACCGGAAAGAGATTTGATTATTTCAAATACTAATCAAAAAGAGGTGATGTCTAGACAAGTATACAAGGAAGAGGCGACATTGAAGGCAGTGATGGAGCAATATGCAATTGCTACAAGGTTTCAATTTCGGGTTGATATGTCAAATGCTATCAGGTTTGAATGCTATTACATATTAGAATTTCATAATATATGTTGTATTTCATTGTATGTTTGGGTATTCATAACAATATATTATGAATACAACATATATGTTATATTCGTAATATATATTGTATTTCATTGTATGTTTCTGTATTTATAACTTCGTTCAAAAAGTAATGCTATGTGTCAGTGGTTGGAAAAGTATGTTCTGAATCAACTGTAGGAGTAATGCCCTGTTTTATATACTCTATTCATCATTTTCCTGTTGTGAACTGTATATACTATATTCATATGTCATTAGGTTTTACTGCTATTACATAACTGATTCTATGTTGTTGTGTATACATAACTGATTATATGTGTATTAAAATTATATTTGCAGCTATATCTTGTTATGTGTTTCTGAGCATTGTAAATGGAAATTTAAGGCTTCTAGTATTAACAAATCACAAATATTCAAAGTGAGGGAGTTTAATGATAAGCATACATGTCCATTGAAGGATAATGTGTATGAGCAATGTCAAGCAACCAATATGTTGATTGGGGACATGATTAGGTCCAAGTTTACTAATCATAAGAGAAAATACACACCAAAGGATATAATCGATGATGCCAAATTGGACTTTGGTGTCGATGTTAGTTACATGTTGGCACGACGTCCTAGAGAAAAGGTAGTGAATTTTTTGAGGGGGGAACCAGCTGATTCATATAATAAATTACCGGGGTTATTATATACATTGGATACAACTTATCCTGGTTCACATATCAGAATGAAAAAATCTCCTAAAATGAGTTCATGTAGTTGTATATATCGTTGTATGCTTTTATAAAGGGATTTGATTATTGTAGACCCATCGTGTTGTAGATGGCAGTTACCTAAAATCAGCATACATAGGGGCATTCGTTTCGGCCAGCACGTTTGATGATGCAGGTAAGTCAATTAACAACAAAAATAATACATACATGATACACTAACATACAAATTGCTCTTCTAATTATTTAATACAGTTGTACTGGTATTTTGTGTTTGTATGCAATTGTATTTACAGGACATATCCTGCCACTAGCATATGGTGTAGTTGATTCAGATAATGATACTGCTTGGTCGTGATTCTTTCAGCAATTCAAGGAAGCTTATGGCAAACGGGAAAACATGTGCGTTGTTTCATATAGGAATGAGAGCATCGTCAAAGCTATATCTCGAGTGTATCCTACCGTACCACATTTTGCTTGTATATGGCATCTCTGGAACAACGTATACAAGAGATTCAAAAAGAGTCATGAGAAGTTGAGTGAGGTATACTTTTTAATGGCAAAAGTATACACCCAGGATAAATTTGATAGTCTAATGGAAAAGGTGGAGAAGGTGGATATTGAGGTGAAAGATTACTTAGAATTAGCTCGATACGAAAAATGGGCTAGGTTGTATGCACTTGTTAACCGTGGATAGACTATGACATCAAATATTGCTAAGTCAATCAATTCGACACTTGTATCAGTAAGAGAATTGCCAATCTATGACTTCCTAGAAGAAGTTAGGAAGATGTTTGGATGTTGGAATTGCAGCAATCGAAAAGATGCTTCACACACATACACAACGCTTGGGGAAAAAATATCAAGAGATTCTTATATTGAATGAGGCGTTGTCTATCCGTATGACTGTAAGTTTTCATTAGTTTGCTATATGTAGTTGCATTGACTAAAATCTGATATATGAATACATGTTGTAATTATTCTGAACAACTGCAAGCTCCTTAGCGGTTGGCTGAATGTTGTTGTTTTTCATCTTAAAACAGTAATACATTCAATGTAAATCTCTATTTCTGTATTATGTATGCTACTGTATATCTGTATATGTGCAGTCATGTATATAACTGTATATTGTATTCACATGTATTTTGTATTGATTTATAACAATATATCCAATGTGAGGTTGTATTAATGTATTATGTATGTTACTGTATATCTGTATATGTGCAGTCATGTATATAACCGTGTATGTTGTATTCAAATGTATTTTGTATTGATTTATAATAGTGTATTTAATTACATAAACATATGTTGTATGTAACATCAGCCAGTTAAATAAGAATAAATTACCCGGTTTTCCTCGTCGTTGAACATGTCGTTCATCAAATAAGCAAACGATGGCTGGTTGTTAGTGGACTTCCAATTGAGTATTCTGGGAATCATGTTATCAACTCGGAGTGCGATTTTGGGGTCGACTTTTGAACAACACTCGTACAACCATACTTGTATAACAAGAGGCATGCATGCAATCCTGTAATACTTCTTCTAGGAATCCATTTTCCGGCTAATAGATTTGAGTTGGGTAGCGAATGCCTCTTTACCCCATGGGTAATCACAATATCTCCCGCTCGCGACCAAGTCAAAATGTTGCCTTGAAATGGTTGTGCAATTCTTCTCACTGGATAATATGAATGTATGTATAAAATACAACATAGCTATTTTAACCGCATCTTCATCGTGTCAAAAGCCCCAATTCTTGTCATTAAAGCATTTTACCAAATCAATCTTCTTCACAGACTTTGCTCCGCCAAAGTATGTCTCCACAAGCATGTTAGGCCTCTTTGTGTTAAAATTAAAATCTTCAACATCACCAATATAATTTAGACCAGTGACTACCGCAAACTCCCTGAGTGAAACGCACAATGTTGTCCCATTTACGTGTATGAGAAATGCGTCAAGAGAACTTTCTTCCGGCCCTCGCACCATGAAGCACCTGAACAATTGATGTTGAACCTCACAATGTTTCATACCGAGAAATATACCAAAACAAGTTTAACCAAAAAGTTGGTATTGTTGTGGATTAAGATTTTCTTTGAGGTCGGAGATTATATCGGTGTTAGTGTAGGAGAAGATGTGCGCTGATGAAGTAGGCGGGTGTTTAACAAATAATTTTATTTCCTGCATACAAACACCACAAAAAAGTAAATACATACTTTGAAATACAGATAAATACAACTAGGTTGGTACAATACTTTGATTGTGTTTAAAATAGGTGGTTTCTGACTTCGAATACAGGTAAATACAGGTATATATGAATACATTATTTTCATTGTATCCCAAAATACAGTTCAGACAACATACAAGTTTGAATCATGATAATATTAATACAGTACTGTTGGTGTATTTAAAATTATTGTTTTTCGAATTCAAATACATATAAATACAACTAAATACAGAAAAGGCAAAACCATGTACGAACTAAATTAAGTGTATGAGGACAAACAAACAGAAATACATGTATATTAAAAGCAATCAGGTTATACGATTACACAAAATACATGTATGGAATTTTTTTTTTACATCACCTTGTCCTTCCGTGTTTTCGAGCTACTTCTTTTAGCGACCTGTTTTCCTTGCTCCCAAAAGCAACATCGCTAATTTTCTTCTCTTTTTCACATTTATGTTGTGTACCGAAACTTTAGAAATATTAGCAACTGTGGTTCTTTTCGAGGATTTCGCATCTTCAACTTGTTTCATAGGGTCATTGCATAGTTTAGTCTGCCTCTCAACTTTCATGGTTGCTGCAGAGAACCTACAAATACAACTTCCTCTTGAGTGATTCGCAAATCCAAAGATGGCCCTTCAAAATTGAGGGCTTTAGTGGGTATACCTTGTGTAACCCTCTTCGGGGGTTCTTGAATCAGCCATTAAAGACAAAAATTGAAGTTTCTTCCTCAAAACCTAACAATGGCGAAAATTAAAAAGGAGTGAAGAGAAAAAGAAGAATGACATAGTAAGAAAGAACCTGCCATGTGCTTCACCAATTAGTAATGAACCACGATTTTTAGGAGCAAAATCATGGTAGATTTATTCTGAGAAATTTGCTCCTAAAATCTTGCTGAGAGAGAGAAAGATCGTGTGCTAACTAGAAGAGAGAGAAAGAACATAAATGACGTATTTCACGCCTCTAAGGTAGTGTATATAATAAATACGTATTTTTCTATAAAATATAAAAGGTAGCTATAAGTAATAATATTTTGAAATTGTTTTGGTTTATTATAAATGGGGGGTAATAGTTTGCTATAGGAGGTAAAATTTCCTAGAAATATCGCAAGAAAGAAAGTATGGTCCAAGGTCCATTTACTTTACATGCACAACAATGTAATTTCCAACTAATGAATAAACGACTTAATGCTCCAAGGGTTGTAAAAAAAAAGTTAAAAAATAAACTTACGCTTTTCGAAGATGGGGACAGAGAGATGCTAGAAATTACTGTCCCAAGAAATATTGGTAATGTTACAAAATTTCCTAACATGGAAAATTTTAGAAATGTCTGTGGAATTGATATCAGATATACTATAAAACCCCAACTGCAGTTTTTATAAGCGGCATGTTTTGGCTAAATAATCACATCCTTCGTAGACCTCCAAACCTGGCTGGCCAAGATCATCCTCTTTAAAGCAAGCACAGCGTTTGCTCATTTTTCCGGTCAATGCAATCTGCTCAGGTCGTTGAACTAATCTTGGATATCCATCGTCGCACCAAACCTGAAAAAGGAAATAATGTTGCTACTTAGCAAGCGTTTAGAGGCATGCAATGACATTATCTGCAATATCTCTACCATTACGGCAGTACATAAAATTGAAGTTTCATTCTGTACAGCATACAGGATTCAGGAACAAGAGCCTGCCCATCTAATTTTGTTCCCTTCATCGAGAATGACACACAAACTATTTGAAAATTCAATTTCGGAGAAGAGACATTTGTAGGAATGTGCTAGTTGGTTTGAAGAATACGAACTAATGTACAATCATATCACAGCAATCACTTGTTTCTTGGCAAAGCACATCAAGGTACGCCCCTCCTATCTCAAGTTTGAACTGAAAAATAGTATCGATCCAATTACTTTTAGTCCCTCCACCATTTATCAGACATTGCTGACAATGCGCAGCAATAACCAGCTGTTTCTTTTCTTCTTAAATCTTTTTTGTTTCACATTGCCCTTTGTTTGGAAACTGGGGAAGCAGACGGACACAAGCTGAAAGCTTTCCCTTCCCTTATTTGGTTAGGAACGAATGGGACGAACCAAGATGACATGCATACAAAAACCTCTCCTTCCCATTGGATCACATCAAATTGTTGTCTCCCAAGGAGAAAAGTAGGGAGAAAACAGAGAAATAAAGATCTCCTTAGAAAATAAAAGACCTTTTCTATTGGCCTCACCCAAAATAATCTCTTTCAATTGGGTTCCATGCAGGGGCAGATTTATTAAATGGGGCACGTGAACCCATGGTCTTTCCGCCAAACTAGGTATTCTATGTACATATTTTCTGGAATTGATCTAATATTACCTGCTGGCACCCATGCTCCAAAGAGGGCTAAATGGTACACTTGGTTGAATGCTGAGTTATTACCTAAAGGAGCAGGGATTAATTCCCACTTAATACTTTCTTTTTTCTCCTTTCTTTAGTGGTAATACTTTCTTAGTAGTGCACCCATGTTATAAAAATTCTAGATCTGCCTCTGGCTCCATGCAAGGGATATTGTATTATCTTCTGAAATTTCCCTGTTCTCAACCTAAAGGAAACAGGGAAGGGAAAGCTATAACCTCTTGTCTTCCTTTCATTCTTCCCCTACCGCAGTACCTAGTATTTAAAAGGAATATCTTTGAGGTATGGAGTTTGGAACATTGAAAATAGAATTATACCTCTGAACCCTCTTCTTGACTCCACCTTGAGTTACAGCTAGGTAGTTTAGCCTCTTCATTCTTCTGTTTTTCCATCAGTTGAGCACCTCTGGCGGCCTTTGCTTCAGCCCCTTTTAAGTACTTTGTGGGATTGCCTTCACTGTCATAATAGCGACCTACAAGCTTACCGACAAATCTGCCAGAAAGGAAGAGAGCTAGCAATCCATTCAATTCTTCAATCTTAACCTTCCTATCTATGTTAGTCATAATAGGGGAAACAAACAGAGGGATGGCTTCTTAAGCCAAATTCTTTGTTATTGCTTTTTAGCTGCCAAAAAACATGAGATATGAACCACGATTTGTTATTTTATTTTGTTGTCCATTTTATTAGCAGAGAAGAATAAAGTCTAATTTCTCCATTAGGAAGAATCTATTCCCTGATGTTTTGCAGAAATATCATGGAAATTAAATAGTAATAAATCTGAGTTTTGAATAAGAAATTGAAGACACTGCTGATAACCTTTCAAATAGATGAACTGTTTGCATTTCACATTGCCAAATTCAAGATTAAGAAGTTTGAAGATGAATTACTCACGTGTATGTTCTGAAGTAGAAGTCTCTCCAGTCAACAATACTTTTAACCTATAAAAGTGAGATGTCGAAAATAAGTTCTTCCCTATCAAGACAAAAAAAATGCTAGACACAGCACACTTTAAAAGATATTTCTGGAGACTGATATCAATACAACTTCAGTACAATTCAAAAAAAGGAAGCAGACCCACTGAATGACAACAGAACATCACTACCTCGGCACTGGATAAACCGTGCAGTGAGTCAGTAAGTCCATCTCCTGTATTAACATAGAATAAAAGAACTTAACATTAGAAGCCACAAATCATCAAGACAAAACCAAAATATAAGAATCATATTTCATTTATGTCATGGAAATAGAGAGGCAAGCAAGAAGTCCAAATATCACAAATATTGCATTTGGGCATCAGTCTTGTTACACTTTACAGGTTTCAAACTATCTAGAAGCAAGAAAAGGGAATTCTCATTAGCAGGTCAAGTTTTAGCAGCTTATTATTTGTGTCCAGAGTGGAAATGACAACTGGGATTCTTAAAAGGCAACAGTTATTGCTTAAATGGCTTCAAACATCATAATTCATAGTTCTCACATTCTTTTCCTAATATCAATCGTTGTAGGATTAGTCGAAAGATTTCCAGAAATAGACAAGATCAAGCACATTCTTTAAATTATACAGAGTTCGTGCTTGACTGAGCTTTGTATTTGATAAGTTGCACTTGACTAAGTCTAAAGAGTCTAGTCCTGAGTAGGCATTCCTTTCCCTTTGAAGAAGCCCAGGAAAAGAGAAAAAAATATAGTTTGTACTGTCATAACAACAATTCAATTGTACAAACCATAGAGCACAACTTTCAATTTCTAGCCTCTTTCAATACAGATGCCATGAAGCTCCCCAATTTACTGCTTCCATTCTGCATTCGCCTTCTAGCTGAAGCTTTCGCCCAGTTCCAGTATAATATTATGTAGTTGGTTATTAGATGTTCAAAATACCTCTTGGTCCTTAGAAGTTGATGACAACAATATTAAACTTAAGGTAGGAGAATTCTTGGCTAATGAACTTCCAAATCCCACTTCACGATATGGTAATGAACCCCGGGGATAATTGATGAGCCACAATATCTGCTAGTTTACTCCTTTGCTTATTAAAATTTCCTTTAGGATTTGAAACTTTTTTAACTTTAAGTTTAGTACAAGCAACCTGTTTGTACAACATAAAGGAACACTGTTTGATCCAAGGGGATAAATATAGAATATGAATTTTGATCAGATAACAGTTCAAATATTATCTCAACTTACATTCACCAATTCACTCACTAACCTTTCAAAGAGAGAAAAAAAAAAAAGAATTGACAGCGGCTAACCCTACAATAATTGTCTCCACCTTACAGATGCAACTGGTGGTTAACCACTAAGCAAAGCATAACAGAACCCTAGCGATAAACCACAATCCCTAATTGCAAGCAAGTGACAGGAGCCTCCAAGTAAAATGCATTTTAAAAACAAAACACTTTACAATAATTGGAATGACACTTTCTTGGCAGCTGGAGATGGATCTGATATTTTTAAGATTTTTCAACTATTTGAAAGGAATGTTGATTTATTAAGTT